>NW_026262712.1:118252639-119477639 GCF_021869535.1 Mytilus californianus | reverse complement strand
ACTTGAAAAAAAAGTTAACATTTTTTGTAATGTTAAATTCTCTCTTATTATAAGTAGTAGGATAACTATATTTGGTATGTGCGTACCTTGCAAGGTCCTCATGCCCGTCAGACAGTTTACACTTACCTCGACCTCATTTCATGGATCAGTGAACAAGGTTAAGTTTTGGTGGTCAAGTCCATATCTCAGATACTATAAGTAATAGGTCTAGTATATTCGGTGTATGGAAGGACTGTAAGGGTTACATGTCCAACTGGCAGGTGTCATCTGACCTTGACCTCATTTTCATGGTTCAGTGGTTATAGTTAAGTTTTTGTGTTTTGGTCTGTTTTTCTTATACTGTATGCAATAGGTCTATATTTGGTGTATGGAATGATTGTAAGGTGTACATGTCTAGCTCGTTTTCATGGTTCAGTGGTCAAAGTTAAGAATTTGAGTTTTGGTCTTTTTTTCTAATACTATATGCCATAGTTCAACTATATTTGGTGTATGGAAATATTTTATGATCTATATGTCAGTCACGCAGGTTTTATATGACCTTGACCTCATTTTCACGGTTCATTGCTCAGTGTTAAGTTTTTGTGTTTTGGTCTGTTTTTCTTAAACTATAAGCAATAGGTCAACTATATTTGTTGTATGGAAGAATTGTTAACTGTACATGTCTGCCTGGCACGGTTCATCTGACCTTGACCTCATTTTCATGGTTCATTGGTCAATGTTTAGTTTTCTTGGTTAATGTTAATTTTAGGTGACAGTTGTAATAAAGCTTTATATTTAGGACTATCAACATAATATCAATGATTAGTAAAGAAGGCGAGACATTTCAGGGTGTGCACTCTTGTTAATTATTTTCTTTCTTTTTTTACGATTTTGATTTTTACAAAAGTTTCATTCACAATAACAACATTGAATTTTATCAGGTTATTTGGGCGCATTGCATTTGCGCCAATTTTTACAAAATCCAATCTTTCATTTGCGCCACAAGGTTATATTACATTTGCGCCAACAAAAAAAAACTACATTTGCACCATTTAACAGGTTATTTATTTTACTGAATATTCAACAAAATAATGGTTAGTTGAACCTGAAGTCAATTTAAATTTTTTTATATATCAATATAATGCACTGTAAGTCTGCTAAACTGAACTCCCACAGTTTTACAACTAGAAGTTTTTTAATATACATATTAATATGCGCTAGATATTCTACATATTGTCAGGATTTTGATTTTCCTAAATTTAAAAGAAATTAAAGTTTGATAAATTAACATACTTTTTGATACTTTTGCAAGGTGATGCAGTGAATGCCTGCACAACAAAATTTATGTACATATACTAATGGAGTGCATTTTGATTTGAAGAAGTATTTAATAAAATGAGAGCTAGTTGATCCAATATAAACAGAGTCCAAATTAGGTGGATGTAAGTAACTGTAGGTTGCAGCCTTCAACAATGATCAAAACTCATACTGTATTGTAAGCTTTAAAAGGCCAAGCAGACATGACAAAATGTGAAACAATTCAAATGAAAAAAACAGCTGCCATTAAGGCTCCTGACATTAAACAGGTCCACATAGAATGTGGCGTGGTAAAACAAGTTCACGAGCACTCAACCGTCCCATTAACCTAGGACAGTGGTCTATTTTTTGCTAAATTGTTAGTCAATTGTAGGAAAGCTACACTAATTCATATATGGTGCTTATCTGCTCAACTATTGTCTTCTCGCTAGAATTTTATAATTTGCAGAATGTTTGTATAATGTACATTTATTGTCAGGATGACTTATTTAATCAATTATAGACATATATAGCTGTCTTAGTCCAGAATCAACCATCAACCATTTCCTCTTTGTGTATCATAAAACATGATATATTTGTTTAACAGCCTAAATATGAAATAAAATGCACTACTGAAAATTCTGCCTAAAACGTTTTACAGGGGCATAACTTTCTCTTGTCTCTTATAGAATCGTTATATAAAAGCCATTATCAAATTTTGCACCTGTAATTTGTAAACTGATAAAGTAGGACATGATATATAACACATCATTTTCTATTTAGCACTTTTGATTATATCAGTCAATATGAAGGAAAATATAGCATAAATACCAATGTTCTAAATGTTTTCTAAATACATATACCTGGAGATTTTTTATTGGAATTAAAGTAAAGTGTTAAGACAGGCTACAAAGAGATGAAAGCTGTCAGTTTTGGTAAGATACGGTTTATATATGGTATTGTGAAATGTGGTATCTTTGTAGACCTAGGTAAATATATTTTGCCCAAGTAAAGGTTTGATTTATAATAATAGAAGAGTTCTGAGATAGTTTCTGTTGGTTAAAGGAAGTAATTAAAGATGACTGGCGCCACCTAGTTTTTACATCCAAGATAATAGGTAGAAATAAATTTATATTCTGCTGCCCTGTTAATTAGAAAACAAAATTGAAATAGTGAGAAATGAGTGTTGGCTTTTGGTGTAGAAATAGCGAGAAATTTGGAGGAAACTCTCTTGTGATGAGCAACATTTTCTGTGCAAAATTAAGCAAGGGGTATGTGTTCTTCATTCATACTATTTAGAAAATTTCAGAACCATAGAGTACCCTTAAAAAATGCCATTTTTTATCAAAAAAGCTGCGGCACCATATGTGTTTTGCAGTTTTATTCACACCCAAAGGTGTTGATAATCAGAATTTGACAGTTTTACGGGTATCAACGGATCTTTTATAATTAAAATGCAGGTCCTAAAAAGGCTACAATTGTTGCCTATGTAAATAATTATTACATTTTAACTTGTTGCAATAGGTTGAAAAATGTTATCATGTGACTTAGAAAATTATATCATGTGACATTTATCTATGCATCTGATTAGTCTTTCACTACAGGGGTGAACTAAACAAATAAAATGATTTTTTACACATTTATGCTTAAAATATTTAACCACACTTTTTATTTTATCATAGATTTCTGACGTAATCACATGACTTTTGTTGGTAAAATGGGAGTGGACCTGGAAAAAAAGACTATCTTGGAACTGAACTACAAATAGGCCCTTTTTCCAGGTCCACTTTCATTATACCCATTTTCCTGTAAATATTGCTAAATCTGTTTTTTCCAATGCAATGTTATTGTTTGTTTTTGTGGAAAAAATTAGCTGAGCAATCAATATTGTAGTTTCTTTTCTTTTTTCAGGAAGAAGTTGTTAATTTGCATTTTTTTGCCAACTATAATAGGTTGCCTTTTCTATTTGCTAGCAACCAATGGTTTTGTTTTTCTCGATAATTACCTCTCCACATTTATATTACTAATTGTATTTACCGGTACTCACAACAATGTATAAATGTTTACTGCACAGAATCAGTTGTAGTACAAATACATGATTTGTGCAAAGGTTACATAAATAAGAACATTGACATTGGGGATTGGTCATTGTCTGTTAGGGGAGGAATGTAGTCAGATGTTATCATGGAAATTATCTGATTTACCAGTGCACATTGTTCATTAGAAGAAGGAGTTCATTGACCATTCATTTGTCTACCAGGTTTCTTGCAAGTGGTCAAATATTATTTTTTTTTACACATCACCACAATTATTTTGTTATTTATTAAGCTAGATTGTTCCCCCTTAGCTTATATCTAATAAATGCTGGTGTCAAATAATCTTTTGAAGAGTTAGTTCCCTTAGCATTTGCATAATAAAAGCTGATGTAAGATAATCTTAATAAAGCATTAGTCCCCTAAGTTTATTTCTAATAAATGCTGATGTCAGATAATTTTTTGAAGAATTAATTCCCTTAGCTTGTGCATAAGAAATGCTGGAAATGTCAAAGAGACAACAACCCGACCTAAGTGCAGAAAACAGCCCAAGGCCACCAATGGGTCTTCAACAAAGCTAGAAAATCTTGCACCGGGAGTCAGGCTTCAGCTGGCCCCAGAGGCTCTTGACTTGGGACAGGCACAAAAATGTGGCGGGGTTAAACATGTTTTGTGAGATCTCAACCCTCCCCCTGATAAGCTGTTTATTGATGTTTTCCTAGACAACGTCAATGACGTACACTGATCACATCATACATTATCTTTCTCTCAAATAAGAAAAAATCATATCACTCTAGTAGCATGATATGAAAAATTGTCATAAAAAAGATCTAGGCAAAATTTGAGAAAATAGCGATAATTAAGAAGCACTATAAAAGTTAAGTTTTTCTTTGAATATTGGTTATCACTGTGAAATAACGTCATTCCTGACCCCCACCCATAATTGAAGTAACCCCCTTAAGAAGTTCCTGGCTATGTGCCTGTTATTAGCATCAATCACCATTACTCGACCCAGAATATTATATATTACTATTATGACATGTCATACAGTCACTAAAAAACAAACTAGTGTTATATTTGTTACACACTCTGTCTTCTGATGTAGAACATTGGCATATTCACAGAAGTACAGAATAATTCAAGTGCTTTATTGTATAATCTGATTTTTAGGCTAATTGGTTAATCTGGTTGTAAGAGTTGTCTCTCTTGCTGGCAGATATCAATAGCCTTATAAAAGCCTAGCATGTGACAGAAATATTGACATTTTATCTTTTTTGTTAAGTAGTTGATTAACACCCAATCAAATCCTTTTCACAATCAAAATTTTTACTGTAATGTAGCATAACAGATTGGATGATTGTGGCACTTAGATTTGGGGTGTGTGGGGATTGTCGCACTTAGATTGATGGGGTTTAATGCAGTAGGTTTTGGGGGTTTGCAGCACTTTTTAACCCTGTCTTTGAGTATCGCCAATTACTCACTACTGAATTATTTGATTTTTAAATGATTCCAGTATAAATGACATTTTGCCTAATTATTAGTCCTTACTATCAGCAAACCTAACTCATGCAGACTCATTAGATAACGTATCTTTGTACAAATCAAGCTGTTCGTTAAGTGCATGTTTTTTGTCTTTAAGAAACTCTGCTGACAAAATAACATTTTTTGTAAATAATCAAAGGTTTGCCTGCAATTAAGTGCTGATTATTTGAAGTATTACATAACGTTACTAGTGGTAGTGATTAGATTAGCCATGAGGTCAAGGATTGCATGTTCTGTGCATGATTATGAAAAAGTAATTTTTATACGACCGCAAAAATTAAAAATTTTTTGGTCGTATATTGGTATGACGTTGGCGTCGTCGTCGTCGTCGTCGTCGTCGTTGTCGTCGTCGTCGTCGTCGTCCGGCGTCGTCCGGCGTCGTCCGAAGACACATTGGTTTTCGCACTCTAACTTTAGTTTAAGTGAATGGATCTCCATGAAATTTCACCATAAGGTTCAATACCACGAAAGGAAGGTTGGGATTGATTTTGGGGGTTATGGTACCAACAGTTAAGGAATTAGGGGCCAAAAAGGGGCCAAAAATAAGCATTTTTGTAACTTTCAGACAATAACTTGTGTGTAAGTGTATGGATCTCTCTGACATTGTACCACAAGGTTCCATATCACAAAGGGAAGGCTGTAATTGATTTTGGGGGTAATTGCCTCAAAATTTTAGGAATTAGGGGCCAAAAAAGGGGCAAAAAACAAGCATTTTTCTAGTTTCATGACAATAACTTGTGTGTAAGTGTTTGGATATTTCTGAAATTGTACTACAAGGTTCCATATCACAAAGGGAAAGCTGGAATTGAGTTTGGGGGTAATTGCCCGAAACGTTTAGGAATTGGGGGCCAAAAAGGGGCCAAAAATAAGCATTTTTCTAGTTTCCAGACAATAACTTGTGTTCAAGTGTATGGATCTCTCTGAAATTGTACTGCAAGGTACCATACCACAAAGGGAAGGCTGGGATTGAGTTTGGGGGTGATGAATCATAAGGGGGTTCAAAAAATTTGGGGGGGGGGATTTTTTTTTTTTTTTTTTTTCTTTTTTTCCTTTTTTTTTTCTTTTAAAATTTTCCATTTTAAGTTGGTTATTTCTGATTTATATTTAAAAGCAAATAATAATGATATGGTAGGAGATACACACCAAACAGGATGTGTAAATTATTATATAATAAGTATTGTGCAATAGCAAGAAATTTTCAATTGCACAGTATTGCACAATAGCAAGAAATCTTCAATTGCACAGTATTGCGCAATAGCAAGAAATCTTCAATTTAACAGTATTGCGCAATAGCAAGAAATATCCAATAGCACAATATTGCCCAATAGCAAGAAATTGTCAATTGTACAGTATTGCGCAATAGCAAGAAATATTCAATTGCACAGTATTGTGCAAAAGAAGATACTTCGTATAAATTGCTTATTTCATGATCAATTTCAATGGGGTTTTATTCTTGAATTCTTGGGGTTCTTTAATATGCTGAATCTAACCGTGTATTAAGTTTTTGGATTTTGGGCCCCGTTTTTAAATTGGTCCACATTGAGGTCCAAAGGGTCCAAAATTTAACTTTGTTTGATTTCATCAAAAATTGAATTATTGGGGTTCTTTGATATGCCGAATCTAACCGTGTATTTAGATTTTTAATTTTGGGTCCCGTTTTTTAAATTGGTCTACATTAAGGTCCAAAGGGTCCAAAATTAAACTTAGTTTGATTTTAACAAAAATTGAATTCTTAGGGTTCTTTGATATGCTGAATCTAAACATGTGTTTAGATTTTTGATTATGGGCCCAGTTTTCAAGTTTGTCCAAGTTGGGGTCCAAAATTAAACTTTGTTTGATTTCAACAAAAATTGAATATATGGGGTTCTTTGATATGCTGAATCTAAACATGTATTTAGATTTTAGATTTTTGGCCCAGTTTTCAAGTTGGTCCAAATTGGGGTCCAAAATTAAACTTTGTTTGATTTCAGCAAAAATTGAATATATGGGGTTCTTTGATATGCTGAATCTTACCATGTATTTAGATTTTTTATTTGTGGGCCCGCTATCAAATTGGTTCATATTGAGGTCAAAAGGGTCCAAAATTAAACTTTGTTTGATTTCATCAAAAATTGAATTATTGGGGTTCTTTGATATGCCAAATCTAACCGTGTATTTAGATTTTTAATTTTGGGTCCTGTTTTTTAAATTGTCTACATTAAGGTCCAAAGGGTCCAAAATTAAACTTAGTTTGATTTTAACAAAAATTGAATTTTTGGGGTTCTTTGATATGCTGAATCTAAACATGTATTTAGATTTTTGATTATGGGACCAGTTTTCAAGTTGGTCCAAGTTGGGGTCCAAAATTAAACTTTGTTTGATTTCAACAAAAATTGAATATATGGGGTTCTTTGATATGCTGAATCTAAACATGTATTTAGATTTTAGATTTTTGACCCAGTTTTCAAGTTGGTCCAAATTGGGGTCCAAAATTAAACTTTGTTTGATTTCAACAAAAATTGAATATATGGGGTTCTTTGATATGCTGAATCTTACCATGTATTTAGATTTTTTATTTGTGGGCCCGCTATCAAATTGGTTCATATTGAGGTCAAAAGGGTCCAAAATTAAACTTTGTTTGATTTCATCAAAAATTGAATTATTGGGGTTCTTTGATATGCCAAATCTAACCGTGTTTTTAGATTTTTAATTTTGGGTCCCGTTTTTTAAATTTGTCTACATTAAGGTCCAAAGGGTCCAAAATTAAACTAAGTTTGATTTTAACAAAAAATGAATTCTTCGGGTACTTTGATATGCTGAATCTAAACATGTGTTTAGATTTTTGATTATGGGCCCAGTTTTCAAGTTTGTCCAAGTTGGGGTCCAAAATTAAACTTTGTTTGATTTCAACAAAAATTGAATATATGGGGTTATTTGATATGCTGAATCTAACCATGTATTTTGATTTTGGACATTGGACCATAATAGGTAAATTAAAAAAATTGAAGTTCTTAAAAGAATGCTAAGATTGTCATAATTTGCAGAAATTGTAGATAAGCTTCTTCAAAAACATATGACTCGAAACCCCCCCCCCCCCTCATGTCAAACCTTTACCTGTAGATATTAGACATACATGAATTAGGAGATATCAATTAGTGACAGTCAAATAGCCAATTGAAGCAGCAAATACTATATATAGTATTTGAAGATTTGCTGCTTCAATTGGCTATTTGACAGTCGATGTGTTAGCAGGAATTTAAATCAATCAAATCTTCAAATACAATACTCACCTCACCTCACCTATCCTCTTCATGCCGGTCGTCGGGCATTTACAATACTGTTATCTTCAATTAATGCAAGTGAAAGAAAACAACCGTAAATCATACATTTTAACAATCAGTTCCATGACGTTTGCTCAGGTTTTCATAGAGATACATGTAATTCTGTTTAATGTGGATTCAATTTTATTCAATGACATGTGTATAATTAGATAAAGAATAAATTTAAGTGTTCAACAAAATACATTTATTATGCTTGTATGCAGTGTTTGTTAAAACCATGAAATCAAGTACCTATACAAAAATACAGTTGTTTAACAATCTGTGAAAATTCATGCGAATGACAATAAATAAATCCTCAGACCTCAGTAGTATTTTTATAAATATCTGTTTTATAACAATTACCACTCTCTATTCAATTCTGCATGCAGTGGGTGATTTTCAAAAAGACAGATACAGAAGACAAATATTGAATCTTTGCTATCATATTTTCTTATTTATCAAAATGCAAAAAAAAGATAGGTGTCTATAACAGTCCCCCCCCCCCCCCAAACCCCTTCATTAAAATGCAAAAAAAGAGGGCTTTGGTGTCTGTAAAAACAGTTCCCCACCCCTTCAACCATCTTCTAATGAATTATGTGATTCGAATGCAGCTAATGTTTTATAGACAACTATTCAACCTTCATATCTATGAAATGATCAGGTTAATACTGAACAAACAATATACTGTTTAGGTGTCCGTGCATTATTGTTTCTCTGGAAATCTAATTGCAATACCATAATGACCCATTATTGGTAATTACAGGGAGTTGCTAATGTTTGCCATCAATACAGATGCTTAGGTTATTGTTTGTATCATAACATGTGGTTCCTCTGTAGTGGTAGATCAAGAAGTTCAATGAGGGGATGGCCCAGAGGTTAGATTATATGAAAACCAGAGAAAAATGGCATCCCAGAGGTTATATCAGAAAAAAGTAGGATCCCAGAGGTTATATCAGAGAAAAGTCGGATCTCAGAGGTTATATCAGAGAAAAGTCAGATGCCAAAAATTGGGTTTCCAGCCTTTTTTTTGCCAATTTTAAGAAAGAAAGAAAGAAAAATCTATAATTTATATTTTTTTTCTAAATGTGTGATGTTGTCCTATGTGGTGGTTATCTGTGTGATGTTGTCCTATGTGGTGGTTATCTGTGTGATGTTGTCCTATGTGATGGCTTTCTGTGTGATGTCATCCTCTGTGATGGCTTTCTGTGTGATGTTGTCCTATGTGGTTGTTTTCTTTCAATGCTCCCACAAGAGCAAAACAAGACAATGTATCAATGAAAAAATATAGAACTGATTGACTTTAGATTGTTATGAAATAGATAACTCAAGACAGGGATAAAAAGAGGCATAAAGGTTTAAACCATAATAAACAATAGACATTTGTTTTATCCATTACTGTAAATTGTTCAAGCAAATAGAATGTTTGAGAATCCCATGGTATCAATCAAGAGTGGGAGGTCTTGTAATTTCTGTGACCTCAGAACTTTTACCCTGTTGTGATATCTATGAAGTTTGTCATGAATTATTGGTTTTTTGTAGTATAGTTTTCTTTTACCCTAGTCATTTATTAAATTTGAAATTTTTAGGATGGAGACTTAGGTGAGGATCTTGGGCATTTGTCCTATGTAGTCAGTACTGATATCTCTTAAAGTTTTCCATAGTTGTTCACAATTGACCTCTAGTTGTCTATATTTGTTCAGTACTCATACAGTGACCTCTAGTTGTCTATTTTTGTTCAGTACTAATACAGTGACCTCTAGTTGTCTATATTTGTTCAGTACTCAATTAGTGGCCTCTAGTTGTCTATTTTTGTTCAGTACTAATACAGTGACCTCTAGTTGTCTATATTTGTTCAGTACTCAATTAGTGACCTCTAGTTGTCTATTTTTGTTCAGTACTAAAACAGTGACCTCTAGTTGTCTATATGTGTTCAGTACTCGTACAGTGATCTCTAGTTGTCTATTTTTGTTCAGTACTAATACAGTGACCTCTAGTTGTCTTTATTTGTTCAGTTTTCAATTAGTGACCTCTTGTTGTCTTTATTTGTTCAGTACTAAAACAGTGACCTCTAGTTGTCTATATGTGTTCAGTACTCGTACAGTGATCTCTAGTTGTCTATATTTGTTCAGTAATAAAACAGTGACCTCTAGTTGTCTATATGTGTTCAGTACTCGTACAGTGATCTCTAGTTGTCTATTTTTGTTCAGTACTAATACAGTGACCTCTTGTTGTCTTTATTTGTTCAGTACTCAATTAGTGGCCTCTAGTTGTCTATATTTGTTCAGTACTCATACAGTTACATCTAGTTGTCCATATTTTTTTGAGACTGACCTCTTGGTGTCCATATTTATTTGAGACTAAAATTGAGAATGGAAATGGGGAATATGTCAAAGAGACAACAATCCGACCAAAGAGCAGAAAACAGCCGAAGGCCACCAATGGGTCTTCAATGCAGCGAGAAAATCCCGCACTTGTTGTGTCCATATTCATTTGAGACTGACCTCTTGATGTCCATATATCTAGTGAATTTTGACATCTAGGTATTTATATTTGTTGAGTACTGTGACCTGTATTTGCACATACTTGTTGAGTGATGGTTTGATCTCAAGTTTTCCATATTTAATTTAGGCTGTGACCACTTGTTGTCTATATTTGTTGAGTACTGTGACCTGTATTTGCACATACTTGTTGAGTGATGGTTTGATCTCAAGTTTTCCATATTTAATTTAGACTGTGACCACTTGTTGTCTATATTTGTTGAGTACTGTGACCTCTAGTTGTTCATATTTATTTTGGACTATCCTCTATATGTCTATATATCTGTTGTACTTTGACATGTAGTATAAGGTCTGAACTCCAGTAGTCCATTTTTAATAGGGAATGTGATCTCTTGTTATTGTTATATCTAATGTACTTTGAAATTCAGTTGTCTTTATTTGTTGATGATTTTGACCTTGTGTTGTCTATAAATCATAAGGACTGTGATCATTAGTCTCTAATTATTATGGACAGTGACCTCTAGTTGTCTATATATATGTGTTCTTTTATCCCTAGTTGTCATTATACTGTGATACAAATATTTACTGGACATGTCCTTTATGCACATACTTCATATGTTCCTTATATTTGAACTTTGTCAAGTATGTATAGGGATTTTTGGCATGAATTGAGATAAACAATATCCCATCTTTTCTTGTCAAATAAAATGACATCCATTGTAGAAAATAGAATTGAGGTGTTTGACAGTAACTTGTGATGTCCACTATACAGTACAGCATCAATCTAATGACTTTAACTAGAGGTGACCTTAAAAATCTGATAACAAGCACCTGCTAACCAATGATTGATGTCCAATCAGATCCATTGTAAATAATGTTGTTGTTATTTAATGATACTCAAACATTACATTTCTAGTAAAAGTATGACCTGCCATTTAGATATCAATGTGTATTACAATTTAGAAAACACAGAGATTTTAATGATAGAAATGTATACTGGTATCCTCTTCCTTTATATGCATGGCTCGTTGATAGAAATCCAATTGAAGGTTATATCTATCAGTTTTGCAGCAGTTTTAGAATCTATAATAATGTAGTAAAAATCCTACACATAAAATTTGTATAAATATTTATGACTAGATGTAATTAACTGTTCAGATGTTGTACATATTGTATGAGTATCCTTAGATAAGTAATTGTTGGCGAGCAATTCTTTGACTAATTGATAAAATAATTAATTACTTTGGCAAGTTTTTGTTATAAATTAACATGGCCAAATAGTATAGAGCTGTTATAGGATTAGAGACAATAATAAGACAAACAATATAATGGGACATCGTTATTAACTTTTTAAATATTCAAATAAATTCAGACTTTGATTTAATAAAAAAAAAATGTAATTCAGTTAAGGACTGCGTGAAAAAAAAGTTAATTATGAGGAAGCTGGATACAAGATTAAAATACCATTTGTTACTTTTAATGAGAATTAGCAAGTAAGTGAATTATTTGTCACATTTTATCATATCATGACCTGGGATGATTCTATATGTCTCTATGGTAATATCATAGTCTCAGGATTTAATTCTTAACCACATGCAATATTATAAATTACAATGTTCAATATGAAATTGTAAAGGATGGTTGTACTTGTTCTAATTTGAAACTTTATAACTTTGAATGAAGTTTAATCTTGCAGTATTTAATTTAACTTGATATTGGAAAACTACACACAATATTTATAGGTGTTGATCACATGATAGAAATATAAATACTGATGTTCTGAATATTTTTCTTACATAAATCCTTAATTGTCAATTAAAATATTATACTTTAATGTGTCAGCATACATACGCCATTCCTTTTACTAACACTTATGGACCCAAAGCCTTTCCTAGATTTCATACTTAGTGTATTCTTGGGCTTACTGTTATCTAACACTTATGGACCCAAAGCCTTTCTTAGATTTCACACTTAGTGTATTCTTGGGCTTACTGTTATATATCTCACACTTATGGACCCAAAGCCTCTCCTTCAGTATTTCACACTTAGTGTATTCTTGGGCTTACTGTTATATATCTCACACTTATGGACCCAAAGCCTCTCCTATATTTCACACTTATTGTATTCTTGGGCTTACTGTTATATATCTCACAATTATGGACCCAGAGCCTCTCCTTCAGTATTTCACACTTAGTGTATTCTTGGGCTTACTGTTATCTAACACTTATGGACCCAAAGCCTTTCTTAGATTTCACACTTAGTGTATTCTTGGGCTTACTGTTATATATCTCACACTTATGGACCCAAAGCCTTTCCTATAATTCACACTTAGTGTATTCTTGGGCTTACTGTTATATATCTCACACTTATGGACCAAAAGCCTCTCCTATATTTCACACTTATTGTATTCTTGGGCTTACTGTTATATATCTCACAATTATGGACCCAAAGCCTCTCCTTCAGTATTTCACACTTAGTGTATTCTTGGGCTTACTGTTATCTAACACTTATGGACCCAAAGCCTTTCTTAGATTTCACACTTAGTGTGTTCTTGGGCTTACTGTTATATATCTCACACTTATGGACCCAAAGCCTTTCCTATAATTCACACTTAGTGTATTCTTGGGCTTACTGTTATATATCTCACACTTATGGACCAAAAGCCTCTCCTATATTTCACACTTATTGTATTCTTGGGCTTACTGTTATATATCTCACAATTATGGACCCAAAGCCTTTCTTAGATTTCACACTCAGGGGGTCCATGAGCTAACTGTTCATCAATAGCCTCTCTTTTATTGTAGAGTCTGCAACATTTAGGTCGCAAACGCAAGACATAGCAATTCTAAATTCTGTTGTCAGCATAGCTTTAAGTCTTTTGTAGATCATACATAGGATTAATAATAATAATAACTTTAAATAGGTTTTTTTGCTACTGAATATATACGAGGGTTAATCTTAGTAGGGTTGCTGATTGAGTAAGGGTTTAGTTAGGCAGGTCTTTGGCCCATTGAGGTTTATCTTAGGAAGGTTGAATATAAATAAGTGTTTAGTTAAGCAGGTCTTTGTCCCAATGAGGATTTATCTTAAGAAGGTTGATTCTAAGTAAGGGGTAATAGTTTAGGCAAGTCTTTGCCTCAATGGGAGCCTAGTTTAGGCAGGTTCCTACTCTACTAAGGGTTTAGTTTTAGGCCTCACTTTGGCTCAACTAAGACAGGTTTCTGCTTTAGTTTTGAGAATCTTAACCTAATAGTATTCATCTAAAAGTGTGATGTCTAGATCTGCTGATAGAGATTGGACAATGATGTTAACACAGAGAGGTTTCTTTCATCATAATGGATCTTTGTACTTTTGTTTTATAGTGTAAACTACTATGTAAAGTGTGACTATAACAGTTATGAATGTCAGAGTGTGTTTGACTCATATATCTCTCTTGTGTACTTTCTTGTTGAACATTCATGGCTTCTTATTACTTGACCCATATATCTCTCTTGTGTACTTTCCTGTCGAACATTCATGGCTTCTTATTACTTGACCCATATATCTCTCTTGTGTACTTTCTTGTTGAACATTCATGGCTTCTTATAAATTGACCCATATATCTCTCTTGTGTACTTTCCTGTGGAACATTCATGGCTTCTTATTACTTGACCCATATATCTCTCTTGTGTACTTTCTTGTCAAACATTCATGGCTTCTTATTACTTGACCCATATATCTCTCTTGTGTACTTTCTTGTCAAACATTCATGGCTTCTTATTACTTGACCATATATCTCTCGTATGTACTTTCCTGTCGAACATTCATGGCTTCTTATTACTTGACCCATATATCTCTCTTGTGTACTTTCCTGTGGAACATTCATGGCTTCTTATTACTTGACCCATATATCTCTCTTGTGTACTTTCCTGTCGAACATTCATGGCTTCTTATTACTTGACCCATATATATCTCTTGTGTACTTTCCTGTCGAACATTCATGGCTTCTTATTACTTGACCCATATATCTCTCTTGTGTAATTTCCTGTCGAACATTCATGGCTTCTTATTACTTGACCCATATATCTCTCTTGTGTACTTTCTTGTGGAACATTCATGGCTTCTTATTACTTGACCCATATATCTCTCTTGTGTACTTTCCTGTCGAACATTCATGGCTTCTTATTACTTGACCCATATATCTCTCTTGTGTACTTTCTTGTCGAACATTCATGGCTTCTTATTACTTGACCCATATATCTCTCTTGTGTACTTTTCTGTCGAACATTCATGGCTTCTTATTACTTGACCCATATATCTCTCTTGTGTACTTTCCTGTCGAACATTCATGGCTTCTTATTACTTGACCCATATATCTCTCTTGTGTACTTTCCTGTTGAACATTCATGGCTTCTTATTACTTGACCCATATATCTCTCTTGTGTACTTTCCTGTCGAACATTCATGGCTTCTTATTACTTGACCCATATATCTCTCTTGTGTACTTTCTTGTGGAACATTCATGGCTTCTTATTACTTGACCCATATATCTCTCTTGTGTACTTTCCTGTCGAACATTCATGGCTTCTTATTACTTGACCCATATATCTCTCTTGTGTACTTTCTTGTTGAACATTCATGGCTTCTTATTACTTGACCCATATATCTCTCTTGTGTACTTTCCTGTCGAACATTCATGGCTTCTTATTACTTGACCCATATATCTCTCTTGTGTACTTTCTTGTTGAACATTCATGGCTTCTTATTGCTATGAATGTCATTTGAATGTTTTTGATGTCATGACGATTGCTATGAATGTCATTAGAATGTTTTTGATGTCATGACGTAGGATGACATGGTGTATGTGAGATGTTTTTGATGTCATGACGTAGGATGACATGGTGTATGTAAGATGTTATATTTAGCAGGTAAAGTAAATGCATGTTGCAGTTCATAACATTATGTAATTGTACTAAGACTTCAGCATCCACGGGCAAAGTTTACCAAAGAAGGTTTTAGCTGTTCTCTTGAGGCTTTTAGTTTTTATGTTTTTAGCGGTGGGGGCATTAAGTTTAACCCTTGTCGGTCGGTCTGTACGTACGTACGTCCAAAAATTGGTTTCAATTCTCTAACTTCAGTTTGCCTCAACCAAATGTTATGAAACTTATACACAATGCTTATTACCACAAAACACAGATCAAGTTTGAATTTTGGTGGCGTCACTTTAACCGTTCTAGAGTTATGCCCCTTTATAAATGGAAAAATTGCAAAATGTTTAGTTTGCGTTCTTTAACTTAAGTTTGCCTCAACCAAATGTTATGAAACTTATACACAATGCTTATTACCACAAAACACAGATCAAGTTTGAATTTTGGTGGCGTCACTTTAACCATTCTAGAGTTATGCCCCTTTATAAATGGAAAAATTGCAAAATGTTTAGTTTCCATTCTCTAACTTAAGTTTGCCTCAACCAAATGTTATGAAACTTATACACAATGCTTATTACCACAAAATACAGATCAAGTTTGAATTTTGGTGGCGTCACTTTAACCGTTCTAGAGTTATGCCCCTTTATAAATGGAAAAATTGCAAAATTTTTATTTCCTTCTAAATATCAAGTAATTTTTAAAATTGGAGTTATCTTCCTTTGTCCTTGATTATAGTTGGATCAATCAATGCTTTATACAATGCAATGTTTAATTTTGACTTCCACTGATAAAACGCAGATCAAGTTGAATTTGGGTAGTGTCACTTTAACCATTATTGAGTTATCCCCTTTTATAAATCAAAAGATTGCAAAATTTTTAGTTTCCATTCTGTAACTTAAGTTTGCCCCAACCAAACATTATGAAACCTATACACAATATTCATTACCACAAAACTAAGATCAGTTTTTTTGTTTCAGTTTTCTAACTTGAGTTTGCCTCAACCAAATGTTAAGAAACTGATACACAATGCTTATTACTACATAATACAGATTAAGTACGAAATTTGGTGAGAACACTTTTGCCATTCTTGAGTTATGTCCCTTTATAAACATAAAAATTGCTGAATTTTTCGTTTCCGTTCTCTAACTTTAGTTTGTCTCAACCAAATGTTATAAAACTTATACACAACAGTTCTAGAGTTATGCGTGTTTACAAATAGAAAAATTGCTGAATTTTTAGTTTCTGTTCTCTACTTAAGTTAGCCTCAACCAAATGTTATGAGACATACACACAATGCTTATTACCACAAAACTCAGATCAAGTTAAAATTTGGGTAGCGTCACTTTTACCATTCTTCAGTTATGTCCCTTTATAACTATATGCTATGCAAGCGGGGGCATCATCTGTGTCCACATGTGGACACTATCCACATTTATTTATTCTTTCAAACATTTTGTATTTTTTACTAAAGGTTAATCCAATAACATCGTTTTATGTAATCTAAGTTTTATCAAATGTTTTTGTGTTTTTCCGGTTTTTATTGTTTCTCCTTAGCTCACAACCTGACCTAAAGGATAGAAAGAGAAAATCTGACAGGGTCAGAAATGTTCAGAACAATGAGACATACCGCCTGTTAATCTGTACATTTCATTAAAACTGTCAGATGACTTTCTTATAGGAGTTATTGCCCTTAAAGGACAAATTTTACTTTCTTTCATTTTTGCCATTATCTTGAAAAAACTATAATAGAAAGAGAGAGACTTTTAATGGTAAAAATAATCAACATGACAAGACCTACTAGTAAGTCAGCATGGCAGAAATTGTCAGATGAGTCTTTATTGGAGTTATTGCCCTTTAATGACAATAAATTCAATCGTGATAAGTAAATCAGGCAAGACATTTCAGCTTGACCACTCTTGTTATCAATTTTTTGTCTTATTGCCTTAATTATTTTTAAAAACTAATAACGATAGAGAGAAACTTTGAAAGCAAAAATGATTCAGTCATAACAAGATCTACAATTAAGTCATTATTGCTGAAATCGTTGCTCAACTCTTTATAGGAGTTATTGCCTTTAAATGACAATTTTTACCAACGGTTTATGTTGCTGGCTATTATTATGAAAAATATAATAGATAGATCTAAATCTAAATAGCAATAATGATCAGGAAGACAACACCTTTATGTAAGTCAGTCTGGCCCAAATTGTCTGTCAACCAAACTCTTTTTTTTTTCTTTTTAAAGAGTTATTGCCCTTAAATTTTTTACCATTTTTTTTTTAAATTTTGGGCAACAACTGTAGTAGATAGAGAGAAAATTTAAACAGTAAAAAAGATCAGCAAGACATAATCAACAAAACAAGGTTATGAAATATATTCTTGTCTACAATACATAGATCCAGGTGAGCGACACTGCTACTGAAATGATTTAGTCCATTCAATCTTGTGTGGTAAATTCTGTGTAAAACCTTTAAAACAGAAGCTTGACAGGTTGATTAAGAAGTGGTTGGTCTACAGCTGTAAATACAATCATAGTGTCATGCCCTGTTTATTGTCTGACGTAAAATAGCATAATTTGGTAATGAACAAATATATAAAGTTGTTAGACAAAACATTTAGCAGAAAGCTATTATGCAAGAAAGTCATTATACAAGAAAGTCGTTACGCCATAGTAATCATGTTTTTACATATATTTTATCTTAGATGAGACTTGTTGTAAGAATACACATTTTTTTTGTAGTAATTATGTATTACGTCCTAAGTTGTAACATTGGTACTTAGTATGGGTTGTGTGTCATAATGCTCAAATTATTATTTTCTGGTAATCGATGTAACAAAGTTGTGACTATTCTATATTTTTCTTATTGTATTTGTTATGATATATTTTATAACAATTGTATTATAATTTTTGTACTTGCACTTTCAAATTTGCAAAAGTATCACCTCCTCCAAAACATCTAAATATAGTCTTATAGAATATGAATGTTGTTTAAATTTAAATATTGTATGTTTGTAATGATTGTCATGTTTGTCTTGGTAACAATCCAATATTTGGATTTTACACCTATAAAATGATTTGATTTGATTTGATTTGGTATAAATATAGAGTAGAATATGTGTAATATGGTATGGTACCACAATTTTATATTCATGGGTTACCTGTTGAAGACAATTTTATATTAATGGGTTACCTGTGGATGACAGTTATATATTAATGGATTACCTGTTGATGACAGTTTAATATTCATTGGTTACCTGTTGATGACAGATAAGGATTTTATATATAATAGTTGTAATTAAAGTAAAAGACAGAATTGTAGAAATGCAAAAACTTTACATTCATTTTTTGTGAGTCATTTGCACAAAAAAAGTAAACATCTTTACAAGCAATAAACAAACTATATGTGTAGTGGTAAACATCTTTACAAGGCATAATAGATAATAAACCATAATAGATGGAGGAAATCTAAAAGGGGGGGGGGGGAATAACTATCATTAAAATCTGTAACATCCCTAAAAACACTGGCATAGTGAATGAGTTGGGATATACAAACACCATAAGATGAGGCCAAAGTAACATCAATGTCCAAAAATGGAAATTTAATAATAGGGAACAAAAAAATTCCAATGTGAAACTGAAATATGAATATCTAGAAAAGGACAGTTCATAGCTGATTAATTTTGTTTAAAATAATTATTTTTGGGAAAATTTCAGCTGTTTATAAAGAGAATTCTTGATTATTTATATAACGAAAATATCATCAAAGTTACTGTAAGTGCTGAATTTATCAATTAAATGGAATTTAGACGATCTTTACTAAGTTTGGCCATAAACTGTGATTCATAACAATACAGGACCAAGTCGGCTATTAAGTTTATATTAAAAATTCATCTGCTTTCTTAATTAGTAAAAAGCAGTAAATATTTGATGTTGTTCACTATATGTAGGCAGCGACTAGGGCCTTGTGAGATTGGATGTGTATTTTTGCCCACTCTAATTTAACATTTTGACATTTATTGTTTAAAATTCTTCTTATACAAACATGTTTAGATTTACGATACATAAGTAAATAGCTGGAAATGTGACTCAATGGAGACAATAGAATAACAGTAAAACCAGATTAACTGATTTAATGGACTGACTTACACAATATGTCCGCAGACATTTATTATATGACCTAATTTCTACAACAGGCCATAAAAACTTTCAAGGATACCTGTATACTGTGGAATCATTATTATTCATGGGATACATATATTCGTGGATGACGAAGGTACAGCTGAACCACAAATTTAAATGTTTAACAAAGTAAAAATGTTTCCTATGCTTGCATGCAGACTTATACAAAACCACAAAATCAAAAATCCATGAAAATACAATTTTTCTTCAATCCACAAAAATTAGTATTCACAAAAGTCCAGATTATTGCGAACTTCAAATGGTCTTTTTCAGTGGGAGATGAGAGTTCTTGTGTCCAATCTGAGTTTCTAACTACAATTTTAAGAATTAATAATAACAATAAATTCTATATTAAAGAGGGTAAATGGAATAATTAAGCTTGAAACATTATAATACATAGCTATACTGTGGATTCATTGATATTCGTTGGATACCAATTTTCGTGGGTTTCGTGGGTACAAGGGAACAACGAATTTAAATATTCAACGAATTGCAATTTTCTAAAGGAATGTATGCAGACTTTGCCAAAACCACGAAATTAAATATCCACGAATATGCAAGTTTTCCTCAAACCACGAAAATTGGTACCCACGAAAATAAATGAATCCACAGTATATAAAATGAGAGCCAGCTTTAAGACACACAGAAAAAGATATCACAAATCACCGTTGTAAAATTCCAGTTCTTACATTGTGTGATTGTGCTATATTTACTTCTTGGAATTATGTGTCCATAAAAAAAAACAAATTCCTATTCTTGAAAAGTAGCTGTGTCCTGTAATATAATTTGTGTGTTAAGCAAAGTCAATCAATCAATCTTGTACCCTGTATGAAATAAGGAGAATTGCAGGTTATATGATATTTATCCAATTAAGTTCATTGTTATATGATGTCTAGCTATACATAATGGAAACAACTTACAGGATCAAAACAATTGGCAACAGTTTACACCAATTATTGTTATTACGTCAAAACAAACTCACTGCTTCCAATTGTCAATTAACTAGCCATTCACTAACAATAATTACTCAATAAAAAACACAATAAAAAGTCTTAAGGTGGCTGTTATAAGTCTTATTTATATATTTCAAAATCTGCCTGTCAACGTATATTTGTTCCGCCTAACAGAAGTTCCACTGGAAACTTTGTTATAAACAATGTCATAATATCTATTCCTGTTGGAACAAATATTCTATACCATTTATTCTGTTAGGAACATATACTGTAATATTTATTCCTGTGGAAATAATATTCCAGAATATTTTTTCCTTTTGGAACTTATATTATGAAGGAACTTCTATTCCGTGACATGCCAAGTTCTTTGTGTGCCTGTCCAAAATGTTTAGCCACTGACCTATAGTTGTTTATATCCAGGTCATTTGGACTGTGATGAATATATCTCATTGGAAATTATACCACTTCTTCTTAATTATATATATGTTAAAGTACATTTTGTATAAACTAATATTAAGGATATTTAGAATACCTTTTTTGTTTAAAATAATAATCTTTTTTACATATTAATTAGGAGTTCTTATCAGTGTCGTTAGGTTGCTGCCTCATTAATTTAAATCCCTCATCTCCATTTACTGATATATATGTACATAATATACATCAGGTTATATAGCATTTCTTTATTACAGGTATGCTTTTCCATATTTATATAATGGATGCATTTTGTTTTCACTTTTTCTACCATTGACTTAGTCGGTAGGGGAGATAACTCACAAAACCACTTTAAATTGATTCACTGGCCATGGTAATATGGGAGAGAACTCACAATACCAGTCTAACTTAAAGGTTCATATGACCAGGGTAGGGGAGCTAACTCATAGAACGAGTCCAACTTGGATCACTAGCTATGGTAGTAAGGGACATAACTCATAGAACCAGTCCAACTTGGATCACTAGCTATGGAAGTAAGGGAGATAATTCATAGAACCAGTCCAACTTAGATCACTAGCTATGGTAGTAAGGGAGATAACTCATAGAACCAGTCCAACTTAGATCACTAGCTATGGAAGTAAGGGAGATAACTCATAGAACCAGTCCAACTTAGATCACTAGCTATGGTAGTAAGGGAGATAACTCATAGAACCAGTCCAACTTGGATCACTAGCTATGGTAGTAAGGGACATAACTCATAGAACCAGTCCAACTTGGATCACTAGCTATGGTAGTAAGGGAGATAACTCATAGAACCAGTCCAACTTGGATCACTAGCTATGGTAGTAAGGGAGATAACTCATAGAACCAGTCCAACTTAGATCGCTAGCTAATGGTTGAAGAAGAGATAGCTAAAGGGGGGTCAAAAAAGCTGAACACGAAATAAAGTACTGCAATAAGTTGGTTTACAGTATATCTCCACATAATCATTCTAAATTGCTCATAAATCATTTTCTCCCATATCATATACTAGTTACTGAATTAATTCAATATTATTCAGAAGGTGAATACAAAATACTCTCTTACAAAGTAGAAATTCGGCAGAAAGTGGAAGGTGAATTCAGAGTACTCTCTTACAAAGTAGAAATCAGCAGAAAGTGGAAGGTGAATTCAGAGTACTCTCTTACAAAGTAGAAATCGGCAGAAAGTGGAAGGTGAATTCAGAGTACTCTCTTACAAAGTAGAAATTGGCAGAAAGTGGAAGGTGAATTCAGAGTACTCTCTTACAAAGTAGAAATTGGCAGAAAGTGGAAGGTGAATTCAGTGTACTCTCTTACAAAGTAGAAATCGGCAGAAAGTGGTAGGTGAATTCAGAGTACTCTCTTACAAAGTAGAAATCGGCAGAAAGTGGAGGGTGAATTCAGAGTACTCTCTTACAAAGTAGAAATCGGCAGAAAGTGGAAGGGGAATTCAGAGTACTCTCTTACAAAGTAGAAATCGGCAGAAAGTGGAAGGTGAATTCAGTGTACTCTCTTACAAAGTAGAAATCAGCAGAAAATGGAAGGTGAATTCAGAGTACTCCCTTACAAAGTAGAAATTGGCAGAAAGTGGAAGGTGAATTCAGAGTACTCTCTTACAAAGTAGAAATCAGCAGAAAGTGGAAGGTGAATTCAGTGTACTCTCTTACAAAGTAGAAATCAGCAGAAAGTGGTAGGTGAATTCAGAGTACTCTCTTACAAAGTAGAAATCGGCAGAAAGTGGAAGATGAATTCAGAGTACTCTCTTACAAAGTAGAAATCAGCAGAAAGTGGAAGGGGAATTCAGAGTACTCTCTTACAAAGTAGAAATCGGCAGATAGTGGAAGGTGAATTCAGAGTACTCTCTTACAAAGTAGAAATCGGCAGAAAGTGGAAGGTGAATTCAGAGTACTCTCTTACAAAGTAGAAATCGGCAGATAGTGGAAGGTGAATTCAGAGTTCTCTCTTACAAAGTAGAAATCAGCAGAAAGTGGAAGGTGATTTCAGAGTACCCTATACAAAGTAGAAATCGGCAGAAAGTGGAAGATGAATTCAGAGTTCTCTCTTACAAAGTAGAAATCGGCAGAAAGTGGAAGGTGAATTCAGAGTACTCTCTTACAAAGTAGAAATTGGCAGATAGTGGAAGGTGAATTCAGAGTACTCTCTTACAAAGTAGAAATCAGCAGAAAGTGGAAGGTGAATTCAGAGTACTCTCTTACAAAGTAGAAATCAGCAGAAAGTGGAAGGTGAATTCAGAGTACTCTCTTACAAAGTAGAAATCTGTAGAAAGTGGAAGGTGAATTCAGAGTACTCTCTTACAAAGTAGAAATCAGCAGAAAGTGGAAGGTGAATTCAGAGTACTCTCTTACAAAGTAGAAATCTGTAGAAAGTGGAAGGTGAATTCAGAGTACTCTCTTACAAAGTATGAATCGGCAGAAAGTGGAAAGTGAATTCAATGTTCTCTCTTACAAAGTAGAAATCAGCAGAACGTGGAAGGTGAATTCAGAGTACTCCCTTTCAAAGTAGAAATCTGCACAAAGTGAATTGATGACGACCTTTATATTATATAATAATTTTATCCATAGACATCTTGGAACTGATATGTTCTGACAAGTGATTGACAAATCAAGATAAATTATAGCAAAGTTTGTTTTGAATTTACATCAGTATAACAATAGGTCTACATTTTTTTTCTTGAGGAGTTTTTTTTCTGAAGAAATCGAAAAATGATTTTATTGACAGACATGGTGCTAAATTTATAATGGATTAATGTAGATATGCACGTCTGGTGGTATAGATTAAGTATAAGTATTTATACCTTACAGTGAATTATAAATAACCTGCCAATAAAAATGTATTAAACCTTGCAAGATATTCTAGTATTTAAAAGTCTGT
The DNA here is from genome assembly GCF_021869535.1 of Mytilus californianus. Taxonomy (NCBI): domain Eukaryota; kingdom Metazoa; phylum Mollusca; class Bivalvia; order Mytilida; family Mytilidae; genus Mytilus; species Mytilus californianus. Next base: position 119,453,609 of record NW_026262712.1, on the reverse strand, counting down.
TTTTCTAGATTATTGCAACATTTTTGAAAACAAGTATCAGTGGAATGATTAAGGAATGACCAATCATACCAAGGAGTTATACATATATTACATACAAACACAGAAATCAAGGCCAAATCAAAAACAACTTTTGCAACTTGAAAAAAGACATTATTTAAAGTGAACAATTAAACACCATAAGTTGATGACAGACAGACAGAAAAGAAATTACCAATAGAAAAGAACACTTAAGACAAAAAAAGATTTAAGAAGTGTTCCTTAAGGAGTAAACTGAATGCAATACTAACTTATTACCTGCTTTGCCAAGTGAAATCAGGTTTAATAACTGCTCGCTTTTGTCTGTCTGTTAAGAAGTGTTTGTTTAGGAGTAAACTGAATGCAATACGTAATTGTACTTAGGAAAGTTTTCATCATTTTTTTGGCTCTTTTATAGGGAATGATTAAATAATTGTTCTGCAGCTTGATTAAGTTCAGTTGTAACTAATTATCAATTTTTACTTCCGCCATGATGCAGCTACTTCCTGTTTGCAGATATTTTGAAATTTTACAACAATCATTGTACAAACAAAATTTTCATCACATTTTTTTGTGCTTAATGAAAGGGAATCATCTGTTATGCTTCAGAATACATGTTACCTCAAACAATTACATGCTACCACATAGGTCCAGACATAGGTGCAGACATAGGTGCAGACATAGGTCCAGACATTGGTCCAGACATAGGACCAGACATAGGTCCCGACATAGGTCTAGACATAGGTCCAGATATAGGTCCAAACATAGGTCCAGACATAGGACCAGACATAGGTCCAGACATAAGTCCAGACATAGGTCCAGACATAGGTCCAGACATAGGTCCAGACATAGGACAAGACATAGGTCCAGACATAGGACCAGACATAGGTCCAGACCTCTGGTAATCGGTCTTGTGTATACAATACATTAAAGATATAATCTTAATTCCATCTTGACAATCATTCATTATCTAGAAATACTGTTACACAAGTCACTATAGTATGGAAAGTGCCCCGTTATTTTAAGTTAGTATATAGTTTTTTATCGTTTAGATTCCCCATTTCCATTCTCAATTTTATTTTATCGTTTAGAAATAAAATGGAGGAGCCAATTTTATCGTTTAGAAATAAAATGGAGGAGCCATGGACTTAGCGACCAATTTCACAAAAACCTTACAAGAAAAAGTAATTGTTAAGTCATTATCATTTAAGTATAACTAAAGATCAAGTTTAGTCTGAAGATTTTTGTTGAAAACTGCTGCAGAGTTTTATAATAAGCATAGAAAGTGTTAAATATTTGATATTTTGAATTAATATGATTGAAATATGCATCCTCAATTCATGGAACACCACCAAAATGGTCCTAAAATTTGTGAGGCTCTTGTATTGTAGTGGACCAAACCAAGTGCCTATATCTGATGGACGGGGTTGTCACCTTTCAAAACAAAATCTTCCTCATATAATATTAAATAACTACTATATTAATGCTCTTAGATATAAAAAAAAAATACAATACATTTATTGAAGTTTTTAATCTGAAAGTTTTTCTGTAAAGTTTTCTTTGAGCATGAACTGAGGCTGGAAGATGATTATTTTTATCTACATTTTCTTTAATTCCAAGGACAAGAAATATTACATACATTAACTTCTTATTTTTAGCTGAAACCAAACCAACCACAAACAAATGATGTTGATTCTCTAAATATACATGACTTTCACATTAGGTTATCACATGTGTACTTGTCATGTGACTTTCCTCTACAAGTTTATGGCATCATGACAGCTTACAATATTCCGTCAGATTTTTCAGGTGCAAATGATTCCATCATAGTGTAGACATTGACATTGCCACCAAAGGCAACATATAAAATTATCATTTCACTACAGTATATCAGAATACATTGTAGTACACACTTTTATTTTTGGGTAAAGATTGCAAAAAAAGGCTAGCACCTTGTCTTCTGATGGTTGCTGTGTGGGTGTCTTACGTAAAGAATAACTCGTACAAAATAATTGTGAATGATTCTTGTCATAATCCTTATAATAAGTTAGGAAGCTGATGAATATTTTTCTATTGTTTATTTTGATATTAAACAAATGTAACTAATTATTTTGGTATATTTACGTCCATGTTTATTTCTGGTCTTGACACTTGCCTCCAGTGATATGTGCACTTTATCATCCAGAAGATATAAATATAAACACTGTGTACTTTAGGTATTATTATAAAAGAGTGATAAACTTCCCTATTTCATTACTTCAGATTAAGATATTTTGGTATTTCTTTCAGCTGTAAACATTAAAGGATTTTTCTTTACTAAAAACAACAATGTTTCATACCACTATTTGTTATACTTGAATTATGATGTTTAGCATTCTTTTATAGGAATCTGCGCTCTCTCATGTTTGAAAACAAGTATTTGATATAACAGTTGCACAAGGAAGTTTGATGCTTTAATACCAAAGTGTACTTTTATAAAGTATAATATTATGGTTGTAAGAAATATCTGTTTTCATTCGTCAGGGATTTAATTACATTTTTATGATTTCATCAAATGTAATTGTATATCCTGCATTAAATGTCTTGCTTTATCCTAAAAATAAAATGTCAAATTCATGGGATATTTTAATTCATTGAAAACTATCTTTTTGCCTTAACCATAATTTCATATTGTTATTAAATTAGATGTCTGGCTAATTCTGTTAATTATCTAATACTAAACTCTTTGTTGAATTGCCATGTATAAAATAACTGATTGTTCTGTCAAATTTTCAAATGTAGTGTGTTAATTGTATGGGGGCGTTATGTTATCTGGTCTGTGCGTCTGCCATCCCTTGTTTAATAGTCTATCTGTTCATCTGTACCTGTGAGATTAACGCTTTAGTTTAACGTGGTCTACCAGAAGTTGCCGTCACATCAATGTAATAGTGTGAGCAGGACATAGTGTCCCATTCTTGTTTTTATTTTTGTATCCAATTTTTACTCCTAAAGAAAACAGATACTTTTTTATTTCCCATCTTGTCGTAATTGTAAACTGTTAACTGTTATCTCCAAAACAGAAGATTGTATCAGTACTTCCTTATATCTATGTCATTTGTCAGATTAATTTCTTTACTTAAAATCAGAATGACACATTATTTGACTGTATCCACACTTATTCTTGTATTTTTCAGATTGAATTGTTAACACCAAAACAGAATGGCACAGTGGAAAATACGGACCAAGATAAGCAATATTCATCTGCCTCAATCAAGGGAATGTGGAAAAAAGCATTCAAAAGTTTAAAGAGTTCTCCATCAGATTCAAAATTAGTGAGTTGATGATTTGATATTGATGAAACAGAAAAAAAGAGATATGATGTATTAATTTACGTTACTATATCCATACATGTACCTCATCCTCAACATGCATGAAATATTTGCCACTGGACATTAAGCAAACAACAATTAAACAATCTATACATGTACATGTCAAAATTTAATGCAAAGAACAGCACTTTTATCTCAAAGTCACAGTGAGGCCTGTGTTATCTGAAAAGTCTTTTTTTAAGTTTCAAAGGTAAGAGTTATAGGATGCCAGAAAGTTTGCAGGTGAAATACACCTTTACTTTAAATCAAAATTAAAACAAAAAGAATGAAAATATTTTTTTCCTGCTTTACAATACTGTGGATTTATTTTTAGCTCACCTGGCCCACAGGCGATTTGAGCTATTGCCATCACTTGGCGTCTGTTGTTGTACATTGCCATGAAATTTTTCAAAGATCTTCTCCTCTGAAACCAATTTCAACTAAACTTGGAATGACCCTCATGGTATCTAGTATATAGTTTTTCTTTTATTCTGGACAGTCAACAAACATGGCTGTCATGGCTATAAATAGAAAAAGGGGTAAAATGCAGTTTTGGATTTTATCTCAAAATACTAAATCAATTAAAGCAAAATTGACAGAGTCAGGATCTATTCGCCAGAAAATTTCTAGAAGAATCAGACAACCCAATTTAAAGTTATTGCTCCTGAAAAAATAATTTTTATGAAATTTATTTGTTTTTGGTTATTATCTTGAAAACTATTAAAATTAAAAGGGAACGTTTTAACAACAAAAAGTTCAGCAAAGTAAGATCTACCAATAAGTCTAAGAACCAAGTACGTCAATTAATTCCTTGTAGGAGTTATTGCCCTTGAAAAACAATTTTTATAATTTTTTAAAGTTTTTTTTTTCAGAAACTAAATTAGATAGAGAGAAACTTAAAACAGCAAAAATGTTCAGCAAAGTAAGACCTACAAAAAAGTCATTTAACCGAAATCGTCAATTGATCCCTTTTAGGATTTATTGCCCTCAAAAGATGATTTTTTTTCCCATTTTTTTTTTTAGTTTTTTGCAGAAACTATGATAGAGAGAAAATTTGAATGGCATATTTAACTATGATAGATAGATACAAAATTTAAATGGCATGTTTAAACACACATTATATTAAATTAAACAGCAAAATAATCATTGATACAAGATCTACTAGAAATATTCCAGGTGAGCGATTCAGGATCTTAGCAGCCTCTTATTATTTGTTTGGTACTAATTTCATGGATTTTGAGGGTTTTAGGGAACCACTTAGATTTAAATGTTGAACAAATTTAAACATATTTGTGTGGAGAATATTTCAATACTACAAAATCATGTATCATCAAAAATACAATTTTCCTCAATTCACAAAACCAAATAAATCCACAGTTTCTCGGGTTTTTTTTTTATTCATGAACAGAAGACTTAATTTAAAAACAAATCCTTTGAAAGCAGATTAAGCATAGACAATTTCTCTGTAGTACAATTTGATTTAATCCTTTTTCTTAAGCCTTATTACTAAAATATTAAAATGACAGAAAATAGGTGGACATTTTTTTAAAAGAAAAGAATGAAAATCTTATTCTTGTGATTTTTTGGTACTATTAGATTATGTGCCATCATTCTGTTATCTCAATACTGTTCATTAAAGCCATTGTCCAGCATGTGAGAACACTTTCCTCCAAGGACTTATAAATTTACAATGTTTCATGCCTACAAAATGTTTGTTATCTCTCTGTAAAATTCCCTAAAGGAAATTTGTTGGCAATAAAATGATATATAGATTTAATATATGGCATTGTTTAAGATTTTTATCATAAAAACTGTTGATTACGATTAAAAAGCCCCACATTATTTACTGATTTCCGCTTTGGATTCAATATTTTTTCTTTCGACATGGATTCTATGTTTGGAAGATTTACAAACTCTGCAAAAATAATGAAGAATTCATCTTCACGAGAGATGCTATTACCAGTGGACCTCTGTAGATATGAGGAGGTAAAGTATAAAGAACCAAGTGGGATTGTTCAATCACTGCCTCTATTATATTGATGTTCTTATTTTGTCAGGAATCAGTTTTTTTTTTTGTTATTGAACATGTTAAATATTTATTACCTATATTTATGAATTGTGAATTTGTAAGCTTGTTCTTCTTATTGTAGAGCAAGAAAGCCAGTTTAAAGAAAAAGCAAGGATCAAAAGAAGAAGAGGAAGAACAAGAGCAAGAACGTAAGTCAAAGGTCATTTAATGAAGTTCAGAGATCACCAGATCTGTGTAAAGATAATGCTATGTAATTTAAAGGGTTCCTTGTGATGATTGTTTCAGACATTGGTAATAGGACACATCCTTCTTTTTCTTCTTTAAGTTTCTAGCGATCCTTCAATTGTTGAAGATTATTCGCCGGGCGTCGACTATAAAATTTTATAATTTACATTGTAGCAAGAAAAATAAAAAGAAACAAAATCAAAAAATCAAAATAATGTATGTACATTTGAAAAATTTCATTTAGATAAAACTATATACATTTGATAACAAAATAGTTAAGGATAGAAAATGGGGATGAGAGCAGATTCTGAGATCATCCTAGGACATAAGACAGTTTAAGTGGCCAGGTGAGCTATTGTCATCCTTTCCTTAGTCGTCTTTGTCCTGTTGTCGCCCTTAAATTATTAAAATTTCTTCTCCTCTGAAACCACTGGACCAATTTTAATCAAATTTTGACTGAATGATTCTTAGGGTATGTTGTATAAAGAATGTGGTTTGTTTTTCTGCCAATCAACCACCACGGCTAAAAATAGAACATAAGATTTAGGATATATGCAATTATTTTCTAATATCTTGAAAACCATAATAAATAGAGAAATTTGACAAGGCAAAAATGCTCAGAATGTAAAATTTACCTTAATCCTATTTACACCAAATTATCAGATGACTCTGTATAGGAGTTATTGCCCTTAAATGATGATTTACAACTTATTTTCAAATTTTTCCCTATTATCTTGAAAACTATAATAGATAGGTAGATCTGTAAACAGAATAAATTATCAGCTAAATAAGATCTACAAAGATACATATACATGTATGACAAAAACCATTGGATGACTCCTTGTAGGAGTTATCGCCCTTAAATGATGATGTTTGGCTAATTTTCGAGTGTTTGCCTATTGAAACTATAATAGATATATATAAAGATTCAGTAAAGGGCAGAAATGATCAGCAATACAAGATCTACAAAAATACCAATATGACAGAAAACATTGAATGATTATTTATAGAGTTATTGCCCTTAGCAAGATTACAAAAAAATTGCCATTTCCCCTTAAATGTTATAATGGATGAAAAACCTATTTTTATTCTCTTTTGGATGTATTGGCTATGCCACCTTTAAAAAATCAGCTGCATGGGATAGTTTGTTAGTGTAGAAATGAGACAACTGCATGGGGTAGTGTGTTAGTGTAGAAATTAGACAGCTGCATGGGGTAGTGTGTTAGTGTAAAAATTAGACAGCTGCATGGGGTAGTGTGTTAGTGTAGAAATTAGACAGCTGCATGGGGTAGTTTGTTAGTGTAGAAATTAGACAGCTGCATCGGATAGTTTGTTAGTGTAGAAATTAGACAGCTGCATCGGATAGTTTGTTAGTGTAGAAATTAGACAGCTGCTGGGAAAGTTTGTTAGTGTAGAAATTAGAAAATGGCAGAGAACCACAACAGTTTATTGTGTTGTTAATTTATTTTTATTTGAGGGAGGCTTTTTATATGAATATGAGAAATATAGGATAAACACCAGTCAGACAGCAACCCAAGAAAACACTGACATTTAGACAGCTAGACATCATATGGTATGGATTTTGCTCATTATTGAAGGCAATACAGTGACCTATAATTGTTCATATCTATGTCATTTTGTCTCTGGTGAATAGTTTTCTCATTGGCAAATCATTCCATCTAGTTATTTTATATGCAGGTCAACAAAGGGTCTTTATTAATATGCAAGTGTCCATGGCATTATATTAAATACTTAATAGTTAACAGTAATAAACAAATAAATGCCTTAGATTTTATCACAGATGCCTGTTTTGTATCACTTCATCCTCCTAGATTCTCAGAATTTCTTTCATGGTACTTTAGATTAAAATATGATATCAGAAAAACTAAGTTATAATTAATTGACTTAATTTAATTTTAAAATAATAAGTTAAAGATTACAGATATCTGGTTTATCTGATAACAGAATTAATTTGTCATGGCCTATCACTGTAGATCACCATTATAACTTGTGAATATGGTTCTTCATCGTTTGATAGTATTATTATCATTCATCAGCGTTTGTTAGCTGTGATTTTGACAATTTTTACAGACTAACTGGAAACCTAATCTCAGCATTGAAAATTCATCAAAATTTTGATTATTGACTTTCATTATTATCTGGGTACAAATCAATTTATTTTAATCAGATGTTATGTCAAGGGTTAATTTGTATAATTAAAAGATTGTGCTTTTTATTTAGATCACTAGGGCTTTGGGTATAACTGCATGGTTCAACTTTTAGTTTTTTTAAGTTCGCAAGGCTCAAAAGGAGGGGATGGTCCTGAAAGTATAACTTTATAATACGAGGGAGACAATTTACTCTATCCCATGGCTGAGCAGGAGATCAATTTTTTGAATGTCACCCTCTCGTGCAAACCAATCAAAAATCAATAATTTAACGGATAATAATTGAATTTACATCAAATAGTTAAAGTTGTACGTTTTGGCTCAGAACTTTTTAGTAGACTGTCAAAATTAAAAAAAACATCTTGCTTCATGTCTGTTGATTTTTCTAATATCTGTAACGTTGTTATGTATGTGACGTCATAGTAAAATACTTTAAATCTAAAATACAACACTAAAAGACAATAATGATAGGACATTCAGTATAATAAATTAAATAACACATAGCTGAGAGTGTGACAATGTTTTCTCAGGGTAACAATCTGCTCTATCACCCTCGCAGCTATGTGTTGTTTATGTTGTATGATGAGAAGATGTGTTTATTATGGATGAACTACTTTTGACTCATATGTAAAAAATAACCTTGACTCTAGAGAAAACAATTATGGATCAATGTAAGAAATGGAATCAACACCTTATAAATTTCATGCATCTGTATAAGGCTAATATTCAGATGAAGTCAAAAGTGAGGCCAATTTTCAAACTGCCAACAATATGACCAGTCTGACAAATACTAGTTTTGGAGCCAATTTTAAGGGTGAATTAGTTTACTAATTAAAGTAAATAGGGTGTCTTCCCCAGGTGAAAAACCATTGTATTCTTCAAAGAAAAACCATGGTATTCTTCAATGAAAAACCATGTTATTCTATGATCATCACTGACATCTTTGATTGTAAAATAGCAGAAAACAATCATTCTAGATCTTTAATGAAATACGCAAATTTTGAGAGAGGACTAATTCATTTATAAGATGTTTAATCTAAATGAAGAAATTATGTGTTTTATCTTATTATTATGACTGTGTGTTTACAAATACAGAATATTATTTATTTGATGCAATATTTGTTTCAACTTAGCTAAATAAGGGGAGATAACTCAGGTAATGTAAATTTTATGAAGGGTTGTATACAAAATTTACCTATTTTGTTTTGTAGAACGAATCAAATCATATCACTCAAATTTTTATTTTTATTTCCTGAAAACATTTTATTAGAGCTATCTTCTCATGTATTTTATCTTAGGGGGGCATTAGCTAAGATTTTAAGATAAAAAATTAAAATATAATTCTTGTTTTTGTTACCAACATTTATAAAAGAGGAATATTGAGAGAGTATTTCACTATTAGCAGTCAGTTTGGTTCAATTTTGTCAAAATAATCTCAAAACATAATAGCTAATGTAAATTATTAGCTTAAAAGTCAATAATTTGAACCTCATTTGATTCGTGCAACCTTTAATTTGACCTTTTACGTGAGGTGGGTTAAGTATGTGCTAAGTGTGTACAGTTATTTATAATAACAAAAGAATGTCAACATTGAAAAGTGAAACAAAGGAGCCTGCAGGAAAAACCATTTCTTTGACTGATTTGGCCCACAAAAATTATCCATATGTATACAGGTACAGTGATGATTTACATTCTTTTTAATCTATGACATGAAATCAAACAAACCTTGTCACATGCTTGTTGGTCCTTTTTTATTACATTTATGTTTAGATTGGATTTTATGACAGTGATCAGTTTCACAGATCGTAAGTATACTTACGATCTCTTGATTAACTTCAGTCGTAAGATTTTTTTGTGAAACTAATCACAGATGTTATCTGGATGGTTAATTAAATGGTATCTAGTCTAAAATATGCACAAACTGCTGATAAATTAGAAAGAGTCCATGCATTGTTTATTGCTTCTTTTGGACTTTTTTGTAATTTGGATATGAGTTTTAGAATGTTATGAATAAAATATGAGAATTCAAGTCAAATTGTTGATCATGAATTTGACAGCTAATTTTATGCCCCCTTAAAATAATTGTTTAGTTTTATTTCTTTCACACAAAAATTGTCTTTTTATGTACAATCTATTCAAAATCTGACAATGTTGCACAGCCTGTAGCTGGAAAAAAACCTTGTGACCCATATGTTTTTATATATTTTTCCAAAAAGCATACTGGAAGCTACATTTTGGCAAATAATTAAAAATTTCTATTGATTTTAATTTAGACCCCCATCTACCTTAAGTAAACTAGATAACTTGCAAAATTAGATAAATTTGTTTTGTAAATGCTACAAGCAGATATGTTTTACTGAAGTTTAAACAGTAGACGATTTTGATTTACTGTGTTTTAGTTTGTTTAAGAAATGGGTTACTGGTATTGGAACAATTATACATCCTTGATCTATATCTTAAAACACCCATACTGACAACAATAGTTAATTGAAGTGTTTCAACATGTAACAAATGTTTTACGAAACATTGATTAACCCACTTTAAAGAATTGCCTTAGTGTATCTATACTACAGAATAGACATCAGTAGAAGAGAGACGATTTAGAATGTTGTACACAAAACACACATTAGTACAAATGTCAATTTATAAAAATTAGGGGATGTGGATAATGATTGTCACTAAGACAATGATCCATCAGAGTTCAAATGACGTGAATATAAAAGCAGTTATAGGTCACAGTACAGCCTTTTACAATGCGAAAAAAAAACATACCATATAGTCAGCTATAAAAGGCTCTGAAAAATTTGAAACAATTAAATATAGTCCTCAGTAGAATATCTACAAATGCCTAAATCAGTTTGAAAAAATGCATGTATTTGTTCTCATCCAAAATATTTGATTTCTCGCCTGAGTTCCTTGGTCCATATCAGCCATGTGATTGTAAACAAGTCTGGGTTAGAATTCTTGGACACCAACCAGTCATCTCTTAACTAGAAGACCTAAGGGTATAAGAATATGGTAATTCATGGACTTTCCCATCTGGATAAAACCCATGTTAATGTGGGCTATGATGGATGTATGGTTATAAAGCCAGATCAGGTCCAAAAAGAGGACATAAATTATGAAGCCTCATGTAGGGAGAATAAACTCTTGTAACAACTTGTTGATAGATTTGTAGGTGGCCTGCAGCAAAGCGAAATGTCTGCCACTATCTAACATACCCTCGTTTTCCAATTGTTAAAATTTTTACTCCTCATCCCTGTCCACCCACCTCATCCCTGTCCACCCACCTAGCAGACCTACTTATTTGAGTATTGTTAATTTGATCCTGTCATGAATTTGCATGAAATATTTGCCACTTAACGTTAAGCAAACAACAGTCAAGTCCATATAGAGTTTCCCAAATCACAGACATGAATCTTAACCAATGAAATCTTCATTGCTGGTGTTCTTGTTAGTACTGATAATGCTATATTCTTTTCTTATTATTTCTTTCATCATTGAATAGGCACCAAATTATTGGAAAATAAAGTGTTTTTCATGTACAATTAATGAACTTTAAAGATAAAGAAAGAAATTTTAAACCATGTACATAAAGAATTGCCTTTCTTCAAAGATTACACTTCTCTTGTTGTTGATAAAAGATTGACACTTCTGCTTCAAGCCAAAAAACACAGCCTATGATTGCATTGCAATCTTTTACATTATTGCTATGTATTTGTTGGTATGACGTCAATACTTAATGAATTATCATTACTAATAACACTTTCACTGACAGCCAAAAATTAAACATAAAGTTGTTACTTTATAGAAGTCAGAATCCTTTTTACCAAGATATAAGTAGTTAGGTGGATGTTAAGTTGTTCCATGTTTTTTGATGTCTGTATGTAGGCGTTACGATTTATTAATTTGATATTATTCCAATGATTTGTTAAATATGTTCTAAACTTTCATGCATATTATCAAAGAAAGATTTTTGAGAAGATAGATTTGATATTTTGCTGGCGTCTTTTATTTTTTGGTGATTTGTTCTCGCTCATTGACACATTCTTGATGAGTTTTGACAGATTTGAGGATCAAAAGGAGTGGGAAGTTATCTCTGATGGTTTCTGCTTATATAATTCCAGATGGTAATATCAACAAGAAAATGTTATAAATGTCAAAAATACATTAAGTTTTTTTAAATGATTACTTTCTTACCAATTTAAATTTTAAGTGTTTATACTTATCTCCCACATGGTTCATTTTTGTACATGTAGTTGGAATTCCATGTAGGCCTTTAGATAGTCTCTGTGAAATTAATTTCCAACTTTTCTGGACTCAGGGAGATTTAGAGCTTGATATTTTGTATAGACCTGAGACTAAAGTTGAAGACATATATTGAACTCCTGTTGACTAGACATATATTGACCTCTTGTTGACTAGACATATATTGACCTCCTGTTGACTAGACATATATTGACCTCCTGTTGACTAGACATATATGGACCCTCCTGTTGACTAGACATGTATTGACCTCCTGTTGACTAGACATATATTGACCTCCTGTTGACTAGACATATTTTTGACCTCCTAGTGACTAGACATATTTTCGACCTCCTGTTGACTAGACATTTATTGACCTCCTGTTGACTAGACATATATTGACCTCCTATTTTTTACCTCCTGTTGACTAGACATATTTTTGACCTGTTGACTAGACAAATATTGACCTCCTGTTGAATAGACATATATTGACCTCCTGTTGACTAGACATATTTTTGACCTCTTGTTGACTAGACATATATTGACCTGTTGACTAGACATATATTTGACCTCCTGTTGACTAGACATATTTTTGACCTCCTGTTGACTGTAAGTTGTTTGTGTCATTTGGTTGCTGTCTCATTGACCTATAACCCTCATCTCATTGTCATATTAAGTCATCTGTTTTTTATGCCCCCGCCATCACCAGTGGGGGCATTTAGTGTTACCCTTGTCAGTCCATACGTACATCCAGAAATTGGTTTCCAGTCTCTAACTCTAGTTTTCCTCAACACAATGCTTATTACCACAAAACACAGATCTAGATCGAATTTGGGTGGCGTCACTTTTACCGTTCTTGAGTTATGTCCCTTTATAACGTTATAAGTTAGCGGGGGCATCATCTGTGTTCCATGGACACATTCTCCATTTATTTTTAATCCATTACCTTGGTGGTATGAGAGAAATGCAATTAACTTACTAAATAACTAACTGAAATATTTTATAGCTATTTATTTCTTTGACAATAACCCCAGACTTAAGTCTGCTGACTTATTTAACATTGACCCCAGACTTATATCTGTTGACCAGTTATGCTTTATAGCTATTGCTATGACTTAAACCCAAAACTAGATTCATTTAACTGGTAAGGCTTTGTAGATGTTTGTTGTTACTGTACGATAGACCTCTGACCAGACAGACTTTGAGATGAAGAAAAGCAATAAGAGCGCTGTTCCATTGCTTTTTGTGTTTTATGCTGTAAATGTACTGATTTTGTGTCATGGATGGATACCACATATTCTTTCTTTTCTATTCTATGACAAATCATGTTTCATGGGCCATACAGATTGTAATTCTCAGCATTACATGTATTCCTGAACAACTGTTTGTCAGTCTAATTTCTTTGAATATAACTCAATCCTGTATTGCCCTATGGATGTTCGTTTTTCATCATTTCCCATATAAGGGTGCTTTAAGCTTACATTTACTCCTATAAAAAAAATTTCTCACAATTATTTTTAAATTTTGTTGTTAAATTCTGAGAAATAAATATCATTTCCAAAAAACATTCAAAGTCTTGAAAGTGTTTTTGAGTGCCAGTTGGACAGAATACTTGGAAATCATTTGAGAAACTATAAACAATACCATAACTCATTCCAATTAAATCTTAGACAAGATATTACCTACATTCTTCACATTATTTGTTCATGTGACCTTTATGAAGCTGTCACTTCAGACATCATTTAAGTAAATTTTATCCTCTACCAGAAAGATCAATGTTCTGGTGTCAATCTTATGGTTATCAGTCAATCATAGGTAACCAATTACCTTCTAATCACCTGGAAAAGTCAAGGCTGAAGGTCAATGGGTATTGAAGTTCAAAATGTAAATCTACAGATAAAATTCCCCCAAATTAATAGCAATTGGCTCTCTATCTTCAAAAATATAGATGCCTAATTATTTTTATTGAAATCAATCACTTAATGATATGATCAAACTTAATAAAAAATTTCCCATATAATTGATAAGAAATGGCTTCAGTGGAAAAAGCAGTATCATATTGCTTTATAGCAGATTGGAAAGATCTGTTTGGGTTAAAAGGTTACTTATTTTTTCTCAACAGTTAAAGGTTGATGGCTTTCATGAAACTTTATCAGAACATAACAAAATGTATTAGATATAGTTCTAATGATGTTACACCGATTGGGTATATCTAGGCAATGACGTTGACCAAATTGGGTATATCTAGTGACGTTAGCCCTATGGGGTATATCTAATGATGTGAGCTCTATTTGGTATATCTAATGACGTAAGCCTGATTGGGTTTATCAAATGATGTTTATACTAAATGACAGCTTTAAATAATTTAAACAAATTGGGTAAATTTAATGACGTTTGCCTTTTTGAATAAATCTAATGACGTAAGCCGGATTGGGTATATCAAATTATGTTTATACTAAATGACAGCTTTAAATAATTTAGAGAGGGTGTATTTTATTTAGTTTTATTAATCATTTTAGATTATGTTTTTATTATTCTAAATATGCAGCACTCTGATTGGCCAACAAGGAACTTTTCCCTTTTAATAGAGAGTAAATCATTAAAGTTATGAAAATTTCAGACCAATATAGTTGGAATTAACTCAACACAATTTCATGCAGCAAAAATAGTTTAACATTAGTTCAGTAATTTTGATGCACTTTTGCTAACAATTTACTTAATCTATGGTTTTGATTAAGTATCCCTTTGTATTAGACATATATCATACACATATTATATTAATATTAATTCTCATATTATCCAATAAACAGAATAACTTGAACGGCAAAATGAGAAAACGTCTACATCAAATAATTGATTTTTAAAATTTGTATAATGTGTCGGCAGTATTTATGGTAATACTACTGGGTCTACAGAATTATTAAAGATTATTGTGACATCGCTTCAGACTTCAACAATATACTGTAGTAAATGTAATTATTGGTGTACTGTATTTGAAAAGTACACCAATTTCTGTGTGTACGAGACATGTTTTAGGAATCACCTTCATCATGTACACCGCCACACCAAATCTTTTGAGAGCAAAAATTTATAACATTTGAGAAAATAAAATCCAAAAGGTCAAAACCATAATTGAACTTAGTAGTTTAACAGTTTTATTAGTTTCCTAGAGATATGTTGTTCCATGTTCCTATAGTTACCAGGTCATGGGTATGTAATCAGTTGTGGTATAGCTGTCTAATATGACCTTGACATTAACTCTATTAGTTGTGCCTTCTCTAAGACTTGCAAGGGATCATACATTTATGACTAAAATATTCCGATTAACCTTGGAAAAGGGATTGTATTCTATTTTTGTGAATTTCAAAGAAACAAAATGTATTTATTATTAATTTGTTGTCCTGAACATGCATGAATTATTTGCCACTGGATTTTAAGCAAGCATCAATCAACAATTTATCAGAATAAGCTGTTACAGTAAAATTTGTTTGAATTTATTGGTAATCAATCTGGTATTTACAATTAAGCAATTATGTTTGGAAAATATATTTGCTGAAACTGACAAGAATCAGCTGGTTATTGAAGTACTTGACATTATGGCTGATATCTGTAGCAGATCTCATTGTTATTGGGTAATTACAGCAGCAAGGTTCTTATTTATTGGTACTCTAATGTTTTACAAGGTATTGACATTTCAAGATATACATCACAAACTGTAAAATAAATTATTATTGAAAATGTTCAGTTTGTCCTTGAATTAGGTGTTTCTTGTTATAAACAATGTACAAAGTTTGGTTTGTCCTTGTATTAGGTGTTACTTGTTATAAACATTGTAAAAAGTTTGTTTGGCCTTGAATTATGTGTTACTTGTTATAAACATTGTAAAAAGTTTGTTTGGCCTTGAATTATGTGTTACTTGTTATAAACATTGTAAAAAGTTTGTTTGGCCTTGAATTATGTGTTACTTGTTATAAACATTGTAAAAAGTTTGTTTGGCCTTGAATTATGTGTTACTTGTTATAAACATTGAAAAGAGTTTGGTTGGCCTTGAATTAGGTGTTACTATTTATAAACAATGCAAAACATTTGGTTTGTCCTTGAATTAGGTATTTCTAATTATGTGATTTTGATTAACATACCCCATCATCTATGTCAAGTACCTTTATGTAAATTATGTGATAAATGTACTGAACTCCAGGACTGAGTTATAAAACATAACACTTTTTAATGACTTGAAACACTTCTGTTCTTCATGCATAATATGATACATGGTACAATCAGCATTCATTAATGTTCTATATTTGGATGTTAGACCTCCCTGACTTTCATAATTATTTTTTAATTAATCATTGTCTCTGAATATCATTAACAATTACTCCATTTAGTCCAGTACTTATAGATATTTAATTCCAATAATGAAATAGAATTTGTACAGTTCGTTTGTTTCTACACCCAAACAAAGTCTTTGATCTGCATATATATTGTTAGATAAGATCATAGCTTAAAACATTTATATGACCCTGATTACAAAGAGCAGAAGTAATGCTACTTAGTTTGTCATTAGTTTCAGAAGGTAGTGGCTGCCTGTTATTAACACTACTAAGTTTAGAAATGATTTGTTTTCCAGAGAAATGAACTGAAATTACGTTGTTAGAAATGGCAGATTTCATGTTTTTTTTCTCTCATTACTACCAGTTGCTGGTAATTTTTCCTCCCCTTGCACAAGTTCAATGTTTGTTTTGGAGAAGTCAAACTCTAGTTAGTAATCTAAATATTCATGGAATTTGCAGCTACTAGTACTAAAATCAATAATAAAATCATATATTCCAACTTATTAAAATCTCCATGAGGGATTGTAGCAACAAGATGACCGAATTTCTTATATACATGTTATAATGTGTCATATATAATATACTATGGTTTTTAATGAGTCACATAATGTGCTTAAATCCCATTTTTCACTCCATTTAATATCTCTTTAGAGGTATTTAGTTTATATAACCAAAGATTTTAAGAATAAGATCAACACCTCTCATGGGGGATATCCTCAATAAATTGTAAAAGTCTACAGGTCTGCTGAAAAATCCCATTTTAACTCCTTTGAATATTTGTTTAAAGGTATTTAGTTTATATAACAAAAGATTTCGAATAAAAGGTCAACGCCTCTCATGGGGAGATCTCCAATAAATTGTAAAAGTCTACAGGTCTGCTAAAAACCATAAAATTGCTGTCTGTAATTTAGCAGCCATAAAAAACAATAGACTGTGTTATCACTATTTTTATGTATTTTGCTTTGATTCTTTCTGTTTAATTATTTTCTGTCTCAAGCTGCTCGACTGAGAATGGTTTTTATCAGTTGAGGAGAGTAAGAAACTCCCTCTCATTTTCAGAACCATAGATAATCTATAGATAAAATATATTATATCAGCAAAAAAGTCATATACATGTAGAAGTCATTTAGTTTATGCAGATTAACTGCAAAACTGGTTGAAGTGAGAATTCCTCTCAAAGAATGAATAGTCTGCAGTAAAGTTTGTTTAGGCAGTGATGTTTTACAGTCATACAAACTCTCTTGTATTGTTGTTGCTCTTCCTGTATAAAGGTATACACAGACGTACTGCTGGTATGGGTATCTTTTTTGGAATGTCAAATATATCAATGAGTGCTAATATTTTCACAGAGGTAATATATCAATGGGTCTTAAATTTTCAACTTCTATAAAGATGTCTGTAAAAACTGTGTTCTGGTCTTTTTATCTAACAAAATGAATGATTCCATGTAGTTAATGTTTAAATAAGATGTCATAATAGCTAGGAAATGTATATAAATCGGTTGTGATTGTCCTATGAAATATATAAATGGATAGGAATTTTCATGTTAATTATGCTGAGCCTGACTCAGCTTGCTTAACCAGGTGACTGTATCGCATTCTCGGCAAATATATAAAGAACACAACTTGTTTCGAAAATTGTAATTATAGTATTCCACCAGAAAGGTTTACAAGTAGTCAGTAGATTGTTTGTGGTAAATTGACAGTGATATGTCTCGATTTCCCCAGAAAATTAAATGTCGTCCATGTTACATGTGTTGAAATATTGGAGCAGACGGTGTCACAGAAAATAAAGGCAGTCAATACGTACAGTGATGTAAGAAATCGGTCCAGTGCGATTTGTTCCGGATGATTATGAAAACATATAGTAAACATTGAATATGAAACAGAATATTAATCAAAATATGAAGGGTTTTTTTTTTAACTGCAGCAGGACTTCTGTACCCAAATTTGTATGTTGAATCCCAAAGTGTAATGTTGGTGTGATGTTCATTAGATTTATTTAACTAAACAAAGACATGTAGGTTTTTGTCTTTTTGTCCCCCGTGTAACTTGTTGCGGGGACATGGAAATACTTGGTGTGTGTTCGTCTGTCAGTCCGGTCTTGTTAGCGCTTTCACGGGTACAATTCTTGACAGATTTTTATAAAACTTATACTATAGGTTAATATCAGCAATAACTCGGACAAGTTCTATAATGGTGGCCAATCGACTTTTTTTAAAAGAGTTATGCCCCTTGGAGATATTAAATTTATGGAAAATGGCCTCGTTAGCGCTCTCATGGGTACAACTCTTGTCAGATTTTTGTCTTGCCTTGACGGAGTCAAAAGCGAGACATAGGTATGCTGTTGGCAGTGGCGACAGTGGCTGTGGCTTCAACAATGTATTAGTTTGTGATTAGGTCTAGTTAAAGGTGAACCACTAGTGGTTGATCAATGATGTTTGGTATGCAGTTGTATAAGCATTGGCATATCTCATTTCCATGGAGATTATTTGGTCCCACCCCCGCAGTCATGGTCTATTGACTTTGAAACTTTTGCTTAGTTTACATGTATTAGTTTTTGATTAGGTTAGTTCAAGGGGAACCATTAGTGGTAGGCCAATGTTAATTGGTATGTAATTGTATAAGCATTGGCACATCTCATTTCCATAAAGAATATTTGGTCCCGCCCCCTCAGTCATGGTTTATTGACTTTGAAACTTTTGCTTAGTTTACATGTATTAGTTTGTGATTAGATCAGTTTAAGATGAACTGCTTATGTTAAGTCAATGATATTTGGTATGCAAATTTATTGGCATTTGCAAGTCTCGTTTCCATGGAGATTATATAGCCCCACCCCCTCATCATGGTTGATTGACTTTGAAACTTTTACATAGTTTACAAGTTAATGTTTGTGTTTAGGTTTGTTGAAAGGGATCGGCTTATGATAAGTCTATAGTATTTGGTATGCAGTTGTATTAGCATTGGTACATCTCATTTCCATGGAGATTGTTTTGCCATGTACCTTCAGTCATGGTTCATTGACTTTGAATATTTGCATAATTTACATGTTAAAAAATTGCTATTTTAATTTCAACATTTGCATTATCAAAAGTACAAAAAGGCGAGACATATCTGTGTGTTAACAGTTTATTATAAATCTTATACTATAGGTTAATATCAGGAATATCTCCTACAAGTTCTATAATGGTGGATGACAGACTTTTTCTTAAAGAGTTATGCCCCTTGGAAATAATAAATTTATAGAAAATGGCCTCGTTAGCGCTCTCACGCGTACAATTCTTGCCAGATTTTTATAAAACTTATATTATAGCTTAATATCAGCAATATCTCTGACAAGTTCTATAATGGTGGACGATCGACTTTTTTAAAAAGAGTAATGCCCCTTGGAAATATAAAATATGTGCAACACGGGGGACATTGGAACTCTGTTCTTTTATCGTATTTAATTTGTGTCTGCCTTGGCAATCATTATTGATTTCCTAAATTTATTGTATTTATAACCAATTTTAATTGTATTTTAGCTAGAGAAATCGATCCTGTCTACAGTTTACTGAAGTGTGCTGCCGACCTACCTAAAAATTCACGGATACCATGCACAGTACATGCTCACTGTGGGGGTCATCATAATCCAGATAGTAGTACTAGTACATCAAAAACCTCAAGTCCTTCATCATCAGGTAAGTGTTATATCATGGGGGTTACCTCCCCTTAGTACATCACGGATACCATGTACAGTACATGCTAACTGTGGGGGTCATCATAATCCAGATAGTAGTACTAGTACATCAAAAACCTCGAGTCCTTCATCATCAGGTAAGTGTTATATCATGGGGGTTACCTCCCCTTAGTAAATCAATAAACCTCAAGTCCTTCATCATCAGGTACGTGTTATCTGAGTTATGTCATAGGAGTTATCTCCCCTTAGTAAATCAAAAACCAAATCAAAAACCTCAAGTCCTTCATCATCAGGTAAGAGTCATCTTTGTTATATCAGGGAGGTTACCTCCCCTTAGTAGATCAATAAACCTCAAGTCCTTCATCAGGTATGTGTTATCTGAGTAATTATAGATCATAGGGGTTACCTTCCCTTAGGAAATCAAAAACCTTAAGTCCTTCATCATCAGGTAAGAGTTATCTTTAATTGTTATATCATAGCGGTTACCTCCCCTTAGTAAATCAAAAGCCTCAGTCCTTCATCATTAGGTAAGAGTTATCTTTGTTATATCATAGTGGTTACCTCCCCTTAATAAATTAAAAACCTCAAGTCCATCATCATCAGATAACCACACAATTTTATATGCTGGATAACATATTCCTATCAGAACCTATTTCCAACAACTGTTTAAATAAAAACAAAGTATATCCAACCATATAAATATAACAAAAAAAATTGTTTATGAATGTATTGTTTTAGCTATGCAATGCTAAAGTGTAGTAATTATGTTTACTTGCTTTTCACGCAGATATATGCATTTATTAGACAATAGCACTTTGCTTTTCACAGTTTTGGGTTGTGTGATACATGTTGTTTTGAACATTTAAATTTGATCTTCATTTCACATTTCATTATACTGCTGGAAGATCATATTTTAATTGTTTTATTTTTTCCCATATTTGGGTTTTCAAATCCTTGCTGGATTCACCAAATCGTCAGACAAAATTCCTTTACAATAAGAGGACTTTTACATGATGATGCACAGCATAAAAAAATAAAACAAAAATTCATATTGATTTTTATACGACTGTAAAACATTTTTGGGGTCATATATTGGTAAGATGTCGTCGTCCAAAGACACATTGGTTTTCGCACAATAACTTTGGTTTAAGTGAATGGATCTCTATGAAATTTTACCATAAGGTTCAATACCACAAAAGGAAGGTTGGGATTGATTTTTGGGGTTATGGTACCAACCAGGAATTAGGGGCCAAAAATAAGCATTTTTGTAACTTCGAGACAATAACTTGTGTGTTAGTGTATGGATCTCTCTGACATTGTACCACAAGGTTCCATATCACAAAGGGAATGCTGGGATTGATTTTGGGGGTAATTGCCTCAAAATTTTAGGAATTAGGGGCAAAAAACAAGCATTTTTTCTAGTTTCATGACAATAACTTGTGTGTAAGTGTATGGATCTTTCTGAAATTGTACTACAAGGTTCCATATCACAAAGGGAAAGCTGGAACTGAGTTTGGGGGTAATTGCCCAAAACGCTTAGGAATAAGGGCCAAAAAGGGACCAAAAATAAGCATTTTTCTAGTTTCCAGACAATAACTTGTGTTCAAGTGAATGGATCTCTCTGAAATTGTACTTCAAGGTACCATACCACAAAGGGAAGGCTGGGATTGATTTTGGGGGTAATTGCCTCAAAATTTTAGGAATAAGGGGCAAAAAACAAGCATTTTTCTAGTTACAGGACAATAACCTGTGTGTAAGTGTATGGATCTTTATGAAATTGTACTACAAGGTTCCATATCACAAAGGGAAAGCTGGGTTTGAGTTTGGGGGTAATTGCCCTAAACGTTTAGGAATTTGGGGCCAAAAAGGGGCCAAAAAACAAGCATTTTTCTAGTTTCCAGACAATAACTTGTGTTCAAGTGTATGATCTCTTTGAAATTCAACAAAAATTGAATATATGGGGTTCTTTGAGATGCTGAATCTAACCATGTATTTAGATTTTTGATTTTTGGGCCCCGTTATCAAATTGGTCCACATTGAGGTCCAAAGGGTCCAAAATTAAACTTTGTTTGATTTCATCAAAAATTGAATTCTTTGGATTCTTTGATATGTTGAATCTAACCATGTATTTAGATTTTGGATATTGGACCATAATAGGTAGGATAAAAAATTTGTAAGTTCTTAGACCACATTCATTCTGTGTCAGAAACCTATGCTGTGTCAAATATTTAATCACAATCCAAATTTAGAGCTGTATCAAGCTTGAATGTTGTGTCCATACTTGCCCCAACTGTTCAGGGTTCGACCTCTGCGGTTGTATCAAGCTGCACCCAGCAGAGCATTTTATTTAACTGATATTTTATTATTTCAACTTCAATTTCTAGTACAATGTATTCACTAAGAGCAGATGTTTCTTTCTTTTCTATTGAATATCATCTTAGGCTCAAACACCTGACTTTCATTTTTACATGTAGTATCAATAAGACTTAATTGTTCTGTTGTAACCTTTACAGTTTATATTTTAAAAGATATAAATAAGAAGATGTGGTATGAGTGCCAATGAGACAACTCTCCATCCAACATGTTTTAAATCTTGCTAACGGCAGTTATTGCAAGTTTTAATAGTTTTCAACAGCAAAAAAATTCAGAAATTTTGCAATCTTATCATTACAACAATAATGCTTCCTAATAGTATAATGCATGAAAGGCAGTGCCTGGCCCGGTAAGGTTTTATACTTTATTAAGAATATAATTCTTGACAATATTACACATCAGTTGAATTGTTTGAGAGTGTGAGAAGATGCATTAACCATTTAAAAATGAAATTGACAAAATAGACATTTCAAGCTTTGTATGAATTAGACATAACTCAAAAGCTTTTAATTAAACTATATATATGTATATATCACTGTGCTGTTTTCTTGTGTTGAAAGGAAAATAACACAACAAGGGTATGATAATTTAACTTATCGGCATGGATTTTTTTAACATAGGTAGAACATTTTAACAGCTAGAACCTCAACATTCCAAATTTATTTCCAACAGTTTTCTCCCTTTAAAATTGTCTTTTTTTGGGAAGGAAGAATTTGTAAATTGTATGTCAACCATCTTATAAATTGAAATAAATAAATTTGGTGTATTTACTGTCTTCTGATTGGTTAAAATTATTACCTTTATTTTCAATGTTGTCAATTTTTATGGCGACACGCCCACTCTGACGTTGTGTATTCATACGCCAACATGTGTTTGCGTTGTTATTGTTAATATTAATAATATAAAAAGCTCTTTGAGCCTTATTTTTGATAAAAATTTATTTATAATGAATGACAATAATTTATTTTGAATTTATTGAACCATAAAATTAATTTTTGACTCTTTACATTTTACATAATCCGCTTCGCGGATTATTCAATGTGAAGAGTCAAAAATTAATTTTATGGTTCAATAAATTCAAAATAAGTAATAGCCATTCATTAATTGAAACCTGAATATTTCAACAAGAAAATAACACTTTCTTACATTTTCACAATCATAAAACTTTTTGAATGAAAAAGGTTAGGAAGGGAAATAACTCTTGCAAAAACCTGAA
This sequence comes from Mytilus californianus, assembly GCF_021869535.1. Classification (NCBI taxonomy): domain Eukaryota; kingdom Metazoa; phylum Mollusca; class Bivalvia; order Mytilida; family Mytilidae; genus Mytilus; species Mytilus californianus. The sequence continues at coordinate 119,429,982 of NW_026262712.1, read as the reverse complement.
TACATTGAATATTGAATAGACTTCAAGTTCTCAAATTCTTCCAGACTTTGCCAAAATTCCTAGACCTAACTCCTAGTAAATTGAATATAAAACATTAACAGTTTTGGATTTTATTTAAAAACTCTTGTTCTTTTTTTTTAATTTTGCTATTCCATTGAATTTTACGAGTGTTTGCATAACAGCCAGGGGCAAATATTTCACACATGTTCAGTTGAAGAACCTATTTTAAGAGAGAGCCCTGAAAAGTGGGTGTTGCATGAATAGAATAATGAGGGATATAGCTTAATGCTAAAAATAATTATGCGCCACTCCATCTATCCATTTGTCTGCCAGTTTGTTCAACACATATTCCATCACACTTTTCTTAAGTAGTACAGAAAAGAATAACTTCATATTTCGTCAGCAGCTTGACGGTGATGAGTGATAACAGTGCTTTTGTGATCTGTCAGACACCTAATTCATGTTTGCTACTGTAATACTTTTAAAAAAAGTCAATATGTGGAGTGAACAAAAAAGTGTGTCCCACTTTTCTTATGTACAAAGGAACTGAAGCACTTCTTATTTAGTCAGCATCTTGACAGTATTGAGATGACTTTTTTTCAGATTTGTTAGACAACTTCTTCGAGATTTCTGTAACTTTAATTACATGGGAGATATGCTTAGTACTACAACACATGCTTTCTTGTCATACCTTACATCAACCCCCTGCAGATGCGTTCCAAAAATTGTTTTATTTTTAGTCCTGGAACTGTCACTGACACTAAACCATACTAATAGTCTCTGACGTTTTATAGTATTGATTTGAAAGTCTACAAAATATCAAATATTCTTTTTTTTTTATTCTTCTCTTTTTTTATACGCCCGTTTGTGGAAGATATTATGGTATACAGTTGTCTGTCTGTCCATCAGTCCATCTGTCCGTAATCAACATGTCGTACAATAACTCAAAAAGATGAAAGATTTTGGACACTTTTTAAACACTTAAGTGTCTACTTCAGTCTATTCAATCAGTTTATTTGAAAGATTTGAACTGATTTAGTCATTAAAGACGCTCAAATTCAAGCTTAAATATGAAAAATCTATCAAATATGCCATAATATGTCACTTTTCAGATGGTTTTTGTCAAAAATGAAATTGGCCGCATCCGTGTTCATTCTCAACCTTTATATATGTTATGTATTATCATCAAATACAACTTACATTTAAATATTAAGAATGAACACAAATGCGGCCACTTCCATTTCAGACGAAAACCGTCTAAAAATTAACCAAAATGCTAAAATTTCGAAGATTTCAGTAATTTAGCATGACTTAATGATGCTAGTACCCGATACATGTGCATTGTATTGTCAAAAACAGCCCATATTTATGTAACAGAATTATTCTTCTTTCCAATAAATAGATAAAATTTTACATTTTAACAATTTTGTAAAACTGCTATATTTTGGGGCCAAAAAGGGATCTTACTGGGCCTACTCCTTTCTGATATGACATTGAGGAGTTATGGAACTTTATTTGTTGAAAAAGTGAAAGGTGTACCATGCGCTCGTGGCGCAGCTCTTTATTTAAATCATTGAATTATTTGGTTCACAAGAGAACAAATGTTGCATTAAGTAAATAAGTAAATTGGATTAATCATTTAGGATTTTTACAGGTCTGGCTAAATAGCCAGTAATTTGACATTTGGCTGATTAACAAATCCTGTGGAATAGTATCAGACAATTTAGCTGGATAGAATCAAATAGTCCACAGGCTTAATACACAGTGCTATGATTATAAATAATGTCAATAAATATAAAAAGTGCACACAATATTAATTTGCAATTTAAGGTCATAGTAAACAAAAACAATTTAATGTAAGCAGAAATAATTGTATATTTTGTTTTTACGTATGTTTCTGTGATGTCGTATATAAAATGTGAAAGACTGAAAAATAATTCTGTGTTCTACCAATAATATAACTGACAACACTCAACTATGCATGCATGAGTTGCCTCCCTGGAATGTACCCTCTGAAGTGTATTTGCGATTTTTGCTTAAACTTGTAATGTTTGGAACATAAATGCTAGTTTTGATAGCACATGTTCATGTAATTCACGACACACTTACATGCAATGTGTAGAAAGTACATGAATTAATTGGTGAACACACTTACATCCAATGTGTAGAAAGTACATGAATTAATTGGTGAAGTCTTCTAACAAAACTTTTATTTGTTGCATGACAATACTTAAATTACTGTATTAAGGTAATTGCAATAAAAAAATTAGCTGCATGGTACTAGTCAGATATATGTAATGTATTTTAGAAATGGGTTGCATATCTTTTGGTGTCTCTTTTTGATTTATTTACAATTATAATTGAGAATGGTAACATAGAGTGTGTCAAAGAGACAACAACCCGACCAAAGAGCATAAACCAGCCCAAGGCCACCAATGGGTCTTCAACACAGCAAGAAAATTACGCACCGAAGGTGGGCATTATCTGGCCCCTAAACAATAATGTATACTAGTTCAGCGATATAGACGCCACACCAAACTCCGAAACATATACATGAACTAAAATTAAAAAACAAACACAAGACTAACAAAGACAAGAGGTACCTGACTTGGGACAGGCACATAAACACATTGGGTTAAACATGTTTCCTGAGATCTCAACTGTAGAAAACTAATATAAAAATGTCTACAGAGGAAACATGCATACACACAAATAATAAGTTATTGACTAAGGACATCATGTGTACACATGTTATTGACTAAGGAGATCATGTGTACACATGTTATTGACTAAGGAGATCATGTGTACACATGAAAAAGTCAAACTTACATTTGGGAAATATGTTTCATTCTATTTTTTCATAGTGGTATTTAAATACACTTCAAGTTCCATAAAATTTACAAGGCAAACTATTATGGGATGGATGAACCAAATACAGCAGATGCTTATAAATCATGCATGTCATTAATATAGAAATTGGGCACATTTTTAAATTATTTTTTTCTTCTAAACAGACTTCGTTGATCAGTCTCTTGGATCAGACTTCAAGAAGAACTACAAAATGACTAGGCCAAAAAAAATTAGATCCATAACGGCATCGTTTAGTAATATTCTTCTTTGATACAGAAACTTGCTGTGATTGCTTGTACTTTTTATGGCTTTAAGAAGGAGAGATAATTCCCATTGTATAGAAACTTCATGCAACAATGATTTGGACAATTTAACACATTCTGACATTTATCATGTTTGTAGAAGTGTGTATAGTAGGGGAGACAACTCTAATTAGACTTGTGATAATTGTTGTACATTTTTTTTTCATTGATGTACTTAATTTTATTATTTATTTAGATGTAAATATTTTTTTAAATCATAAACCAGCTATCAATATCATATTTATTTCATGTTGTATACGGTTCAGACTTTATATCTTAATGCTCATCATTTAAGAAATAATTCTACTCTACACTCATTTTAACATGGGTAACAGCATCGTATTTGTTGATATCTATACACCAAGCATTAGTGGGGAGTAAACATTGACAATGCCTATCCATGTTAGAATTAGCAAAGAGCAGGACATTAAAGAATCATGTGAATTCTAAAAGGAAAATTCAAAACTTTTGGACTTGGAAGGGGACCTATAAAAGATGTTTGACAGGCAGCCATTATAATTTGATGAAGCAAACTCTTCCAGAAAATCAACTGTTTCACAATTGAAAAGTTTTTTTTTGAAAAGTTATTCGAAATACAACTGATGTTGCAATTTTAGTTATGATGTCATGCTTGTGCACCCTATGCTTTATTGGAATTAGAACATGGCTTTGGTTGCAAGAGCCCTCATATTAGAATTAAGAAATAATTCTTTCATGCCATGCTCTATGCTCATTTTAATATGGGTAGGCATTATATTTGTTGATATCTTTATACTTAGCCTTAGCGAGGTGTAAAATGTCGAAAAATATAATGCCTACCCATGTTAAAATGAGCATAGAGCATGGCATGATATAATAGTTTTGATTCTAATAGGAAAATTTAGAACTTTTATCCTCTGAAGTGGACCTATAATACATATTCGAAAGGCAGCCATTCTGAATTATGAAGCTAAAACGATATAGAAAATTAACGATTTCACAATAAAAAATGAACAGACACATGTAAACTTACTTTTAGAATGATTTTATTAAATTTACTAGCAAGCAACACCAACACAAATGTCCATTTTGAGATCTCCGGCATTTTTTAAAATACAACTGATGTTGCAATTTCAATTGTGACTTCAATCACGTGCAGCCCATGTTTTATTGGAATAAGAACATGGCTTTGTTTCCAGAGCGAAAGAAGAACATCATATTAGAATTTTAGTTTAAAACTGTCAAGCAAACTTCGGGTGTTAGTAATCAATAAGTTAACAATTCTTTAGAAAAGGATATTAAGTAATTTCAGAGAACTTTTTATAAATACAAAGTATATCTTAAATTATTATTTTGATAATGATAACTGTTTTTATCGCTATTCTTCTATCTGTTATTTTTAAGTTTTTAATGTTTTCAGTTTCAGTAATATTTGAATTGAAGATGACTTTTATATAAATCTGAACCAGACTTCATGTTTGTATCATTGTTGTAAAATGAGATTCCATATTTATACATTGTGTTACCATGGTTATACATTTGTCTTTCTTATCAGTTTGTTTATTATTCGTGTCTTTTAGTTATTTATTTGAAATATTTGAATGTGGCTGAAAATTCCTTTTTTTTTATATATATTTTCATGTATATAATATAACAAGGTATTATTTTGTTTAAATCTTATAAATCTGTTGTAAGATTTGATGAAAAATCTGTAAACTGCCCAAAAAAGGCAGTTATTGAGCAATAATGAAAGAAAAAATTCATTTTTGAAAATATTGAAAGTTTTAGAATAATATCTTGTTCAAGGAGTAATACCACCAAATCATAGTACGTCTCATTTGGTTTCGTATAAAAATGGTTGAAAAAAATATTCCCTTGAATTTGACAGTTGTAGGAAATCAACCCTGCATTTTATTGCGGAAAAAAAATATAAAGTCATAAAACATATATCTTGGGTGTTTCAAGACAACATTCGTTTTTTATTTGGTGTTTCTATAAAATATTTTGGAAACTTGAGGTGACATGGTTACTTAAGCTTGTAAACAGGAACAAAAGTAGTGAAAATTTAATTGGTTTACTTCCGATGATGGTTATTATTTTAAATGCAAATGAAATGTAATGTGAAATTTTCACTGTAGTATTGAACAGGATAAAACTTTACTCATGCCAAGTATTTCTTTATTTGAAACACAAGATAAATTCTGCACATTTTTTTGAAAAATGTGAATTAAACAAAGACTAGTAGGGGTAAAACAATGGTGTTGTGACTCCTTAATGTATAATCCCTAAGTATAACCTCTATTGTGATGGTTACCTCCCTTGTCATGTTTACCTCCCTTTTCCTGCTTGTAAGATTGTTGCTAGGAGTAAACAAGACCTTATCTTCCTCTTCTTGGGAGTTTTTATTTTTTTGTTAAAATTTGTTTAGATTCTTTCAGATAATAAAATTTGTTCAACCCTAGGAATATTTTGGCAGAACTTTGAACAATTTTACAAGTATTTTATATTGTCCTTTAAGAAATGAACCTAGAGCACTATTTTTTGGGTCCTATATTTTGTAATATAACTGTTTTTTTATTCTTGGCATTTGTCTATTCAGTATCTTGGCAAATGATCTCATACCAGATTCATTACCCACAATTGGCATCTTTACAGTTTTTTACACCATAGCTATTATAAATACTCTGAATTTATGTGTTTTCACACCATTTCATTTGACTTTTTTCAGTTAATATTTTTTTGTACACTTATCAATAAGTAGAAAGTTTGAAAAGTTTTCTAGATCCACATAAAACCATGTAAAAATTAATTTTACTGACTGATTCAGTTTTCTCCCAATTTAATTGTTTACTCTGCTTTCTATTTCACCCTAACGAGTTATAGGATGAAAACTCGTATATCTCTGCTTAACAATGTAATTATTTACTGTATCGGTAACTTTATTCATTAATGCTCAATTTTCCTAGATGTGAGATTTATTAGTAATAGCCATTGCCTCAAAAAATATATTAGAAATTGAATTAAGTAATTCGCGAAACTTGAAATCCATGAAAACGTATACTCCATTATTATGAGTTCTTTCACTTTTACCATGTTCTGATATTTTTAAAGTGTTTATTATTTTTCTTGCTGTTACCTTTATTTGATGTCAGTTTGCACAGAGCACCAACAGGGGCGGATCCAGCCATTTTTAAAAAGGAGGGTTCCCAACCCAGGATAAAGGGGGGGATCCAACTATATGTGCCCATTCAAATGCATTGATCGTCAAAAAAAAAGGGGGGGTTCCAACCCCCGGAACCCCCCTGGATCCGCCACTGACCAATCATTTTATAATTTATTTCACAAAGTATTTATGTTGTATTAGTACAGTATAAGTATACATAAGATACCTGTCCAAACTCAGCCAGAAAAATGATTCCATTTAAGAGGGTCAGTTTGACCTACTTTTTTCTGTTTTTCTGGTAATCTACGTCTTCAGTCTGAACAAAACATGAACAAAAATATATCTTCGTCATTTAAACTCTGGTGGAAAGTTGTCTCATTGGCAATCATACAACATCTCCTTATTTTATATGAATATATTGTTTTTTCATCAATTTCACTAAATGTTTGAATCACAATTGCTTTTGACATGAAAAATTCAATCCTATTTTTGATAAGGAAATGTAACTTTTTTAAAAGAAAATAGATATTTTGAGACCGTATTTACATGGTTACGTTTGAGTTTTAAACATACAACATGTAAAATCTGATAGAAATGTTATTCCCCCTTATTCTTCTTGGATATGTCATGAATATCAAATGCTTTAGAAAAATCATTTAAAAGCTGTATAGTATTAATTCCCCTGTTTCTATGTTTTTCTGTTTTCTGCTATTTTGTTTTCTTAAAGGAACAAATTTGATATCACTTTGTATAAAAAGTAAATATTAGTTTGATTAATTAAAAAAACTACTAATATGTCATGGGGAATACCTACTGATAGATATTGATGATTATTTAAATTCAAGAGAAATTTAAGAATGTTTTTGACAAGTTTTAGGTTCATTCAAAACAAATAAACTTATATTTGAAGAATTTACATTTAATTACATTAATAAAAATACACATTATAGATAAGAATACATTACTTTTTCAATTTTCAATTTAACTGCAATACACTTAGGTTTAGTGCCAAATTTTTTTTCAAGTAAATTTGATCAAATGAAATTTCAAAACAAAATAATTGAAAACCATTTTCTTGGTGTGTTTTTTGGGGAAAATGTAGTTCTATGCCAAAGACTTGATATATGGAGGCATATTTGTATCTTATTTACCTCCCTTGCCCTTTTTTGAAGTTGATGTTTGACAAATTGTTAACATTGTGAATTAAGAAATTGTGTATTTAGGTATGTATTGAAAGATATGTGTATTAGTAAGAGAAAGTGTTATTTACCCAGTTTTTTTTATTTTTGTTATATTTTCTTTAAACAATAAAAGCATATTTTACCATATTTTATTGTCTCCCTTGACCTTAAGTGATATTAAGTGAAGTTTACCAATCTCTAGTGACATGACCAGACACTTTATCAGATTCTAACACATCAAGAGATTATATAAACATAAAATGGCGACAAAGAGTATCAAACTATATGTTTAAACACACACACACAAAACAAAACAAAAAACAAAAACAAAAAAAACAAAATTAACAAAACAAAACAAAAACAATTAAGAAAATGCATTGGTACCAAAGTGAAACAAACTAAATTAGATGAATAGATTATTCTTGTAAATGTATAAGTATGACTGTAAAATTAAAGACTATGAAGGGGGAAAAAAGATGAATAAGATGATAAAGGGTAAAAGTTGGTGTGACAGCAATCTTACAATAAAGGGAATCCACAGCTGAAAATCTTGAGGTCATCTCATGATCAGATAATTGCCTTTTCACACAAGTAAATTGACCTAAAAGTTGTCTTCCTTGAAGGGAAGTCATACGGATTTATGCCAAATTATTAAGAATGGAAGTGTATAATTTTTCTTTTGTTGTTCCAACATTATAGGAGTTTCATCTACAAAGATGAGTAATTTTTCAGATGTCCTGACCATCACTATATAATGCATTATTTTAAGAGATTTACTTCAAACCAAATTATTAAGATTGATGGCAAGAGGTGCTGGATGGATTTTGATGATAATCACTTTTGCTTTTCCAGAGTTATTGGCCTCCAATCTTAAAAAAATAAGCACTGGTTCACATCTCATCCAGTAGCTCAAGTATGTCTTGAGCAATTTACAACAGTTACTTTTCAAAGTTATTAGTAATAGTGTTTTTATTGTCTGCATACATTTTGACAATTTTCCCAGATATATTGGATTTTATTGGGGGTAAAGATTGTCTTATGTAGCTGGCTTGAAAGTTATCCATTTTGCAATGCACATATTATATAGTGCATTGATCACAATTAGAATTGGAGTTATCTTCCTTTGTTCATAATTATATCTCCAATTCAAAGTATGCCTTCCAATGCTTTATACAATGCAAAGTTTGCCATAGTTCTTACTGAAAAATAAATGCCATCTTTACCCATCAGTGCTCACAAGCACTTTGATTAGTTTAATAATTAAAAACTTCTGCAATTTTTTTTATATCATTCAAAATAAAACTGTGTTTCTAGTAAGAGTTCTTATTGGTTTTTTTTTATCTAGTTTCATGATGACTTTTAAAAAACTTATTATTAAATTTTGCACTAAATTAAAAGCATATTTAAAAAAGGGGGGTATACTTTTTTACCTCTGTCTGTCCTCCGTCAGTCCGTCAGTCCATCTGTCCGCCCCATGAATATTTTTGTCGCATTTTTCTCAGGAACTACTTGCAAAGGATTTCTGAAATTTGGTTTCAGGGTTTATATAAGTAAGTTACACCATGTGATGCGTTTTCAGATTCATCACTCAACAACTTCCTGTTTACCGAACACTTGTATTATTTTACACATGATAGCCAAGTTGAAAATTTTCGTCACATTTTTCTCAGGAACTACTTGACAAGGATTTCTGAAATTTGGTTTCAGGGTTTATATAAGTAAGTTACACTGTGTGATTGATTTTCAGATTCATCACTCAACGACTTCTTGTTTACCGAACACTTGTATTATTTTACACATGATAGCCAAGTTGAAAATTTTCGTCACATTTTTCTCAGGAACTACTAGACAAGGATTTCTTAAATTTTGTTTCAGGGTTTATATAAGTATGTTACACTGTGTGATGCATTTTCAGATTCATCACTCAACGACTTCTTGTTTACGGAACACTTGTATTATTTTACACATGATAGCCAAGTTGAAAATTTTCGTCGCATTTTTCTCAGGAACTGCTTGACAAGGACTTCTGAAATTTGGTTTCAGGGTTTATATAAGTAAGTTACACCGTGTGATGCAATTTCAGATTCATTACTTAACAACTTCCTGTTTACCGGACACTTGTATTATTTTAGACATGATAGCCAAGTTGAAAATTTTCGTCACATTTTTCTCAGGAACTACTTGACAAGGATTTCTGAAATTCGGTTTCAGGGTTTATATAAGTCAGCTTTACCGTGTGATGCGTTTTCAAATTTATCACTCAACAACTTCCTGTTTACCGAAATATTACGGCGGGGGTATCATCAGTGAGCAGTAGCTCACAGTTTTACTTGTATTTGGAATGTAAGAAACTCTTTGAATGGTTTAGATAAATGTTCCTATCAAGTCAGATGAGAGTTAAGTCTTATTTTAGTGTGGGTGCACTGCACTGCACTTCAACAAAATCAAACAGAACTTTTCTTATTTAATCCTCTGAAAAATCTGATTGCAATTATATTTGCTGTATTTAAATAAAATTGAGAATGGGGAATATGTCAAAGAGACAACAACCCAAACAAAGAGCAGATAACAGCCGAAGCCTTTTTTCTGTACTAAAAAGGGTAAATATGCTAGATTTACTGATGAAATGGTTAAAGCTGTTAATTTCTCCTGACATTCTATGTTTCGACAATAAAGTTTATGGACAAGTTGTAGGAACTCCTATGGACACCAATTGTGCCCTAGGATGTTCCTTTATTAATCTTAACCATTAGACCACAGAGACTGTCGAAAACCATTAAGTGAAGGAATCAAAATAATGTGAAGGGATATTCAAATACATTGACAAATCTCAAGAATGAGATAGCAATATACATACCTGTATTACCTGTAGTGTCCACTTGTGTCCACTACAAATATTTTGTCAGCAAAAAAACTGTTCAAAAGGTTCATTTTGGCTATTGTCATCACTTGGTGTCTGTCATCATAATAAACTTGTTAAAAAGTCCCAGAAAGCACTGGACCAAGTTCAAACATACATATACTGAATGATCCCCAGGGTATCTACTCTAGTATAAAGTTTTTTTTCCACCAACCAGAGAACTTGGCCACCATGTGGGGCTTATAATAGAATGCAATAGTAAAATGCAGGTAATTGTTTAATATCTTGATATAGATAGATAGCGTCGGAAAGAAATGCCCATAATTTCAATGTGAAGATCTACTTACTGTAATTTGTATGACTGCTTATGGAAGTTACTGCCTCTGAATATTACAAGTTGTATGACCCAACTCGACTGGAGTATGGGACATTATGTTTTCTCGTCTATGCATCCATCCCTCGGTAATCTTTCGTCCCATATCAGGTTAGAGCATATGTTTCATTGGATTTTGACCCAGATTACGTGGTTGACTAAACAGGGATATCTGATTGTATAATCAGCACATTTTCATGTTAGAGATTTGGTTTAAGGTAATTTTCCATGAAGTCATGGTCACATCAACTTGAAATATAGTACACATTTTCATTATGATGTGACCTTTATAAAATATATGCCAAATTAGATTTCATGGTTCACTGAAAATGGAATGTGATAGTGTGTATAGTGCATGGTGTCCCAAGGGTTTTACCAATTTTAGTCAAATATCTTGAAAACGCAATAAATATAGAAAACCTGACTGGTGAAAATGCTCAGCCAATCAAAATCTACTCTCATATCACTTCTATCTACATTATCAGACAACTCATTATAGGATTATTGCTCATAAATGACGATTTTGTTTCTAATTTATGGGTCTTCCAATTACAAATGTATCTTGAAAACCATAATAGATAGACCAAATTTATTTACCGTAAAACTGATCTGAAATACAAGATCTACAAAAATTCCCATGTGAATTAAACCATCAAATAACTCTTACAGTATATCTGTTATTAATGCATTTAATGACTTTTTTGTCCAATTTTTGCATAAATACATTGAAAAATATAGTCAATTATGAGGAAACTGAACAACGAAAATGTTAGCCAATATAAGATTTACAAAAACTTTTAAAATCTAAAATAGATATGTTTTACCTATCATTTTATGAACTATATAAGATAGATAGAAACTGGTGTAAATACCATAAATTGTCAGTAATACTATTACTTACATAGTGTGCTAGTGACCTAATATGATATATATGGGGTCAGTAAATTCCATATGGAGAGAGAGCGAAGCTGGAACGATATATATGGGGTCAGTAAATTAACTGACCCCATATATATTGTATTAGGTCACTAACTAAGCATGCTGTGTAACAAATTTATCTTACTAACTATCTTAACATTTAGACTAGTGGTCTATCAAAGTGATCAAGTCTTCAATATAAAGAACCTACTTCTTTTGGTGTATATAAAAACAAATGCCAACAATAACAACTTGTTAGCTTTTAATGTGTTTTCTGCATTTATTTCAATCGTTCATCATCAATTTCTTCGTAGGTTGAAATCTTTCAAATTTTTCCTCAACACCATGTTGTTTTTACAAAGGGACGTAACACCACTACTAACACTGTATTGAAATAAACCACGCCTACATATGAAATATAAACAGTCTCCCCGCAGTTGCTTTTAACCAATCATATTCCTAGAAATGTATAGGAGGTATGATAAAAGATCTTATTAGACTACTTAATGAATATGCCTGAAACCATCAATTTACTCTTTTTAAAAGTTATTGCCCTTGTATTATAATTTTTCGCCAATTTCACCTTTTTAGTCTTTTATCTCAAAAACTATAGATATTATAAACAGAGACTGTAAGACAGTAAATATGCCAATATTACTGAAACTTGTCATTGACCACTTATATGAGTTATTGCCTTTTAAATCCCATTTTGTACTAATTTGAGCAGTTTTGCCTCTTAGCAAAAATTAATACCAATAACAGATCAGTAAAAGTGCCAAGTTTAGGTTAATATTTGTCTGCAAAGTGGGATATCATCAATATTACTTTTAATGTTGCCCTTGTTGGTCAAACATTTATATTGTTGGTGCTAATTTATATTGTTGGTCAAAATTTATATTGTTGATCAAACGTTCACATTGTTGTCAAACGTTTATATTGTTGGTCAAACGTTCATATTGTTGGTCAGATGTTTATATTGTTGGTCAAACGTTAATACTATAGTTAGTATATTGTTGGTGAAACGTTAATACTATAGTATATTGTTGGTCAAACGTTAATACTATAGTATATTGTTGGCCAAACGTTAATACTATATAATATTGTTGGTCAAATTAATACTATAGTATATTGTTGGTCAAACATTTATATCGTTTACACTTAATAATTTTTCTTATTCAAATGAAACCAGCTTTACAAATTGTAACTGTAGATTATTTCAGCCATTTGTATTACTGAAAGGCTGTGAAAGTTTAAACATTGCTAAGAATACTGAGTGACTATGGAAGTTTAAACATTGCTAAGAATACTGAGTGACTATGGAAGTTTAAACATTGCTAAGAATACTGAGTGACTATGGAAGTTTAAACATTGCTAAGAATACTGAGTGACTATGGAAGTTCAAACATTGCTAAGAATACTGAGTGACTATGGAAGTTCAAACATTGCTAAGAATACTGAGTGACTATGGAAGTTCAAACATTGCTAAGAATACTGAGTGACTATGGAAGTTCAAACATTGCTAAGAAACAAGGGAATATGGGTAAATGTACATATACAAAATTACAATAATATGATGAGAAATAATTATATATCAAAGGAAACAAGTTTCATCTCCATAGATACTGGAGAATGTCAGTAGAAAGTTAAGCTATAGAGGAGTTACTTTCTGCAAATTATCACTTTGGCCCTTGCATCATTATAAGTGGTTCTACCTATAAATATACTCACCGATAATTGTTTAAAAAATATAGATTCTTCAAGGTAATGAACTTAATACGAAAAAGGAAGGTAGAACTGAGAGGTCTTCCTACATTCAATGTCATAAGATAAAGTTTTGATCCCACACTGATATTTTGATGAAATATTACAAGCTATTTTTTACTTGATCAATTTAGATATGTAATATGAAATTTTATATATTTACTCCTTTGGGCAGATACAACTAACTTTTTTTGTTTCAAATGATAAACACTAGCATTTTTTTTTTTAAACATTTGGAATTTCTTACATTAGTATGCTTTGAGTTTGATTACAATTCTATGGAAATAATTCATTTTTATTTAATTTTCATGATTTAAAAAAGGAAATGACATATTTTGCTGTAATTAACAAAATTATTAAAATCCTCTGTAATTTTTTTCATAAAATGATATAAATAATCTTCCTACATAAGAACTAAACAAAGTGTCATTTAAAAAAACAGCAGTTCAAGTACTGGTTTTTAATCTAATATATTAAGAGGACCCCCTCTCTCTGTATCCACCACAGGCAATGCAACACCTGATTAGGTATAATAAGGAGCAATGCAGATAAGACCCTTCAATTTTGATGTCACGAAAAAATAACATTAAACTTAAGATACATTATTACTTCCCTTGTAAATGTATCTTATACCCTTAATGTTATTCATTGTTCAACAACATAAAAGTATTATACAATATAAATATTAAAACATCCAAAGTTCACTAATATTTTTGAAGTAGCAGGTTGTTAAATATATAAAACTGGTACTTTTGCAAATTTGTTATTTTTCTATTTACAGTTAGCCAAAGTCCGAAGACCAGGAGAAAAAAACTGAATGCTCGCATGAAAAGCTTTTCATTAGATGCCCCTGAACCCTCAAAACATCTACTTGCCATAGATGAAACCACCAAGAAGAAAAGTAGTTCATTTACTAACACATGTTTACGAGGTGAACTTTTAATTATCCATGACATTTCATTTTACATAATTATGTTTGCATGAAATCATAGTTTTACAGGAATAATTCCTACATCTTAAATGGTGCATAGATTTTTTCATTAATTTTAGTCTATAAAAATCTTTAAAATGAAATCAAGGTCAGAATGACAATTTTCCAATCTTTTCTTCCATTTATTCCTGGATTGATTTTTTTATTTGCATTTACCGGGGGTACTTACATTTACTTACATTAATAAATCCCTCCTTTGCTTGAGTATGATTTAGCATAACAGACTAGCTTTTACTTATATAAATAAATGCATCTTTAACATGAGTTATAGCATGATGTAACAACAAGACTTTACTAACAAACATCTTATTGTACAGGTTCAAGAAGTCCTGATGACAAATATGCCCTTTCTGCAACAAATTTGCGTAAAAAATTTGCTTCATCAGCAAAAGCCAGTTCGCTAGACATCGAGAGTGGAGGCATGTCCCCATCACCTAAAGAATCTCCGGTGAGTGTAGATGTGTCTCTAGATGTATCTCTGGTACTCAGGATTCATTATAATTTGTGAGATACCATTATTTTGGTTGATTTCTTGGGTAAAGGTGAACTACAAATCTAAATGTTCAACAAAGTACAAATCTAAATGTCCAATAAAGTACAAATTTAATGTTCAACAAAGTACAAATTTAATGTTCAACAAAGTACAAATCTAAATGTCCAACAAAGTACAAATCTAAATGTCCAACAAAGTACAAATCTAAATGTTCAACAAAGTACAAATCTAAATGTCCAACAAAGTACAAATTTAATGTTCAACAAAGTACAAATCTAAATGTTCAACAAAGTACAAATCTAAATGTTCAACAAAGTACAAATCTAAATGTCCAACAAAGTACAAATTTAATGTTCAACAAAGTACAAATTTAATGTTCAACAAAGAACAAATCTAAATGTTCAACAAAGTACAAATTTAATGTTCAACAAAGTACAAATCTAAATGTTCAACAAAGTACAAATTTAATGTTCAACAAAGTACAAATCTAATGTCCAACAAAGTACAAATCTAAATGTTCAACAAAATACAAATCTAATGTCCAACAAAATACAAATCTAATGTCCAACAAAGTACAAATCTAAATGTTCAACAAAATACAAATCTAATGTCCAACAAAATACAAATCTAATGTCCAACAAAGTACAAATCTAATGTTCAACAATATACAAATCTAATGTTCAACAAAGTATAAATCTAATGCTCAACAAAGTACAAATCTAATGTCCAACAAAGTATAAATCTAATGTTCAACAAAGTACAAATCTAAATGTTCAACAAAGTACAAATCTAATGTCCAACAAAGTACAAATCTAAATGTTCAACAAAGTACACATTTAATGTTCAATAAAGTACAAATCTAAATGTTCAACAAAGTACAAATTTTCTATAGGCTTGTATGCAAACTTTAGCAAAACCAAGAAATCAAATGTACAGTAAAATGCAATTTCCCCTCAATTCATAAAAATTGGTACTGAGGAAATTAAATGAATTCACAGTAAGTGTAGATCTTTCTCCTCCACCTACATAATCTCTGGTAAGTGTAGATGTATCTCCATCACCTACAGAATGTTGATGTGAATGTAGATGTGTCTCCTTCACCTACAAAATATCTGGGACCTGTAGATGTGTCTCCTTCACCTACAGATTCTCTGGAACCTGAAGATGTGTCTCCATCACCTACAGATTCTCTGGTAATTGCAGATGTGTCTCATTCACCTATAGATTCTCTGGTAAGTGTAGATGTGTCCCCATCACCTAAAGAATCTCTGATAAGTGTAGATGTGTCTCCATCACCTAAAGAATATCTGGTAAGTGTAGATGTGTCTTCATCACCTACAGATTATCAGGTAATTGTAGATGTGTCTCCATCACCTACAGAATCTCTGATAAGTGTAGATGTGTCTCCATCACCTAAAGAATCTCTGGTAATTGTAGATGTGTCTCCATCACCTACAGAATCTCTGATAAGTGTAGATGTGTCTCCATCACCTAAAGAATCTCTGGTAATTGTAGATGTGTCTCCATCACCTACAGAATCTCTGATAAGTGTAGATGTGTCTCCATCACCTAAAGAATCTCTGGTAATTGTAGATGTGTCTCCATCACCTACAGAATCTCTGATAAGTGTAGGTGTGTCTCCATCACCTAAAGAATCTCTGGTAATTGTAGATGTGTCCCCATCACCTAAAGAATCTCTGATAAGTGTAGATGTGTCTCCATCACCTAAAGAATATCTGGTAAGTGTAGATGTGTCTTCATCACCTACAGATTATCAGGTAATTGTAGATGTGTCTCCATCACCTACAGAATCTCTGATAAGTGTAGATGTGTCTCCATCACCTACAGAATCTCTGGTAATTGTAGATGTGTCTCCATCACCTAAAGAATCTCTGATAAGTGTAGATGTGTCTCCATCACCTAAAGAATATCTGGTAAGTGTAGATGTGTCTC
The DNA here is from genome assembly GCF_021869535.1 of Mytilus californianus. NCBI lineage: Eukaryota > Metazoa > Mollusca > Bivalvia > Mytilida > Mytilidae > Mytilus > Mytilus californianus. Next base: position 119,413,158 of record NW_026262712.1, on the reverse strand, counting down.
CATCACCTACAGAATCTCTGATAAGTGTAGCTGTGTCTCCATCACCTAAAGAATCTCTGATAAGTGTAGATGTGTCTCCATCACCTAAAGAATATCTGGTAAGTGTAGATGTGTCTCCATCACCTAAAGAATCTCTGATAAGTGTAGATGTGTCTCCATCACCTAAAGAATCTCTGGTAATTGTAGATGTGTCTCCATCACCTACAGATTATCAGGTAATTGTAGATGTGTCTCCATCACCAAAAGAATATCTGGTAAGTGTAGATGTGTCTTCATCACCTACAGATTATCAGGTAATTGTAGATGTGTCTCCATCACCTACAGAATCTCTGATAAGTGTAGATGTGTCTCCATCACCTACAGAATCTCTGGTAATTGTAGATGTGTCTCCATCATCTAAAGAATCTCTGATAAGTGTAGATGTGTCTCCATCACCTAAAGAATATCTGGTAAGTGTAGATGTGTCTCCATCACCTACAGAATCTCTGATAAGTGTAGCTGTGTCTCCATCACCTAAAGAATCTCTGATAAGTGTAGATGTGTCTCCATCACCTAAAGAATATCTGGTAAGTGTAGATGTGTCTCCATCACCTAAAGAATCTCTGATAAGTGTAGATGTGTCTCCATCACCTAAAGAATCTCTGGTAATTGTAGATGTGTCTCCATCACCTACAGAATCTCTGATAAGTGTAGATGTGTCTCCATCACCTAAAGAATCTCTGGTAATTGTAGATGTGTCTCCATCACCTAAAGAATCTCTGATAAGTGTAGATGTGTCTCCATCACCTAAAGAATCTCTGGTAATTGTAGATGTGTCTCCATCACCTACAGAATCTCTGATAAGTGTAGATGTGTCTCCATCACCTAAAGAATCTCTGGTAATTGTAGATGTGTCCCTATCACCTAAAGAATCTCTAATAAGTGTAGATGTGTCTCCATCACCTAAAGAATATCTGGTAAGTGTAGATGTGTCTCCATCACCTACAGAATCTCTGATAAGTGTAGCTGTGTCTCCATCACCTAAAGAATCTCTGATAAGTGTAGATGTGTCTCCATCACCTACAGAATCTCTGGTAATTGTAGATGTGTCTCCATCACCTAAAGAATCTCTGATAAGTGTAGATGTGTCTCCATCACCTAAAGAATATCTGGTAAGTGTAGATGTGTCTTCATCACCTACAGATTATCAGGTAATTGTAGATGTGTCTCCATCACCAAAAGAATCTCTGGTAAGTGTAGCTGTGTCTCCATCACCTAAAGAATCTCTAGTAATTGTAGATGTGTCTCCTTCAACTACAGATTATCAGGTAATTGTAGATGTGTCTCCAGTGTTAATACTTTATCATTTTAAGTTCTGTCCTTTCACGTTTTTCATGTAATTTTTTTTTTAATTCCAGAAACCAAGTAGAAAAAACAAACAAGATAAAGACAAAGACAATTTGTATGTTGTGTTATATCATTTTAAAGGAAAAGAGAAAGATGACATGGATCTCAGGTTGTTATTATTATTGTTAGTCCAAATAAGTTTATATTTGTGTTTATATACTCCATTAATCATTTAGTCTTGTTTATGTAACAGCAAATTTGCACTTTGCCATTCATATGAACAAAAGGAGATATGGGGTATACATTAATGAGACAGCAACCCAGTATCACAAATAAACAAAAGACATAAAAATGGGGAGAAGATAACAAAGGAGTAATTAAATACAGTAAGTTGAAGAAAAACAGACAAAGCCATAAATAGACGTTAATTTAGGATTTTTTGAAAAATAAGATAAATTTGTGAACTCTTGTCACAGTTCATCTACCAGCCATTCAATTAAATTTGTCTAAATTTCAAAAGTTGTTAACTTGAGAACAGGTATTTTCAACAATTGTACCACTATCTTGTTTAAAAGCCATTTAAATCTTTTGAATAGCCAGTTTTTTTACAGCATATCTGTAATAGAATTACCAAGGTCTTATTTGCTATGTTATGGTTGGCTATGTTTTATGACATGCTTGTTAATGGGAAAAAACTATTATATTTTATTTATTGTAAAATAAGCTCCTGGGGTCCAAAGAGGGGCCTATTTAACACTGAGACTACTATTGTAATAGTCTCATGATGACATTTGAAGTGGTTATACAAGTTACGTTTAGCTTTGTTAGAAATAGCCTTTATAATCTTGATATTCTTTCAGAAAAGCATAGCCTAAACTAGGTAATTATGTATTGTTAAAATATATTTTCTTCATTGTTTCATAGGGCTGGATCAAAAGTACGTGTAACTGACAGTTCAGATCCTGATTGGTGGAAGGTAAGTTATAAGGCAAGGGAAGTAACTCATTGTTCTATTAGAAAAAAATCCCTGGTCCACCTTATAGTTGCAGACAATTCAAAAAGAAAAAAACCAAAGACCTAAACCTGCATTCAGTTTACTTTTATTAAATTTATTGAACAAACCATATTGTGATTATGCCAGAGATTATGTTGTTTATTTGGTTTTAAAAGTTTTTGAAAACATAGAAAATACTACCAAGAAAATATTAAAACAGTTTCTAAAATGCTAAGTACTTCTTAACAAGTTTAAGTATGATTTCATGCAGGGTAGGATGTAAGCATTTTGCAAAACCTGAACTGAGAAATGAGAGAAACAATTGATTAAAAAACTAATTCAAAGTTAACTTTTGTCATGTATGTTCTCGTATATGTTATTAATCTTTTTCTTTTCTTTTTTGGTTTTTATAAAATACATAACTTAAATTTTGCTCAAAATTGTCTACACTAAAAAGAATTGAGACCTTGGTGTAAGGTCATCAATGATACTAGACTTATAATTTGATACACTAGATGATTGTTTTGTCTTCATAAAATAGATATAAAAAGATGTGGTTTGAGTGACAATGAGACAACTCTTCATCCAAGTCACAATTTGTAAAAGTAAACCATTATAGGTCAAAGTACGGCCTTCAACACTGAGCCTTGGCTCACACCGAACAGCAAGCTATCAAGGGCCCCAAAAATGACTAGTGTAAAACAATTTATACAGGAAAACCAACGGTCTAATCTATATAAAAAATGAGAAACGAGAAACACTTATGAACCACATCAACAAACGACAACCACTGAACATCAGGTTCCTGACTTAGGACAGGTGCAAACAAATGCAGTGGGTTTAAACATTTTAATAGGCGCCAACCTTCAGCCTTATTAGTGGCACTTGAATCAAAACAGTTAGGAGGGCCAAATCAAATAGAACAAGAACAATAACATATTGTATTACCAATTAAGGGCCCTCAAGGGGCATATAGAGATTACATGTATAAGGAAAAAGAACAGTGATTAGCATAGATATATAGAATTTAAATACACAATCACGATACAATTAGACTGTAATAAAGCCGTGAATTTAAAGTATATAATATAGTTACATGAAAAATAAATAGATCTAACACATATTGACTTTAATAAATTTTTCAACAGCATTAAGGACCTGATTGTCTTCACAGCTTAATAAATAAATGAATTTTTGCTGATTGTCAAGTAAAGAAAAGTTTGGAATTTTTTGGCAAACAAAGTCAAAGAGAGCATCTCTATCAGAGTTAAATTTTTCACATGAAGTTAAAAAATGGATTTCATCTTCAACACAGCCAGAGGAGCATTTTTTGCAAATTCTTTCTATTTCGTGGAATATTTGAAAAACTGCCAAATTCAATTTGAAGCTTACGGGCAGATATACGTAATTTGCAAATAGCTCTTCTAAAATCAAAGTTCCTAACCAAAGAGAGATAATTTTCATAACCAAAATTTTGTTTAAATTTCAAATAATTGAACAATTTTCCATCAGAAGCATTTTTTTGGCTAACATACCAATTGTTAATATATTTAGTATGAATTAATTTGCTAGATATATTCAAAAATTTATATTGTCCAAAATGTTTTACTTCTTGTTTAATTTCAAAAACTTAATAACTTTTTAACAATGAGAACCTAGAAGTTATGTTAGATTTGTGAAGCTCTTGGCTACATTTAGAAGCATCTTTCAACAGACTGAATTCAGTCTGAAGATTTTCAAATCTATACAAGTATTTAACAATTGACTTTACAATATCATAATGTAGGGAGAAACGCCCCATTATTTAACAATTGACTTTACAATATCATAATGTAGGGGGAAACGCCCCATTATTTAACAATTGACTTTACAATATCATAATGTAGGGGGAAACGCCCCATTATTTAACAATTGACTTTACAATATCATAATGTAGGGGGAAACGCCCCATTATTTAACAATTGACTTTACAATATCATAATGTAGGGGGAAACGCCCCATTATTTAACAATTGACTTTACAATATCATAATGTAGGGGGAAACGCCCCATTACTTAACAATTGACTTTACAATATCATAATGTAGGGGGAAACGCCCCATTATTTAACAATTGACTTTACAATATCATAATGTAGGGAGAAACGCCCCATTATTTAACAATTGACTTTACAATATCATAATGTAGGGGGAAACGCCCCATTATTTAACAATTGACTTTACAATATCATAATGTAGGGGGAAACGCCCCATTATTTAACAATTGACTTTACAATATCATAATGTAGGGGGAAACGCCCCATTATTTAACAATTGACTTTACAATATCATAATGTAGGGGGAAACGCCCCATTATTTAACAATTGACTTTACAATATCATAATGTAGGGGGAAACGCCCCATTTCTGAAGAGCACTATAAACAGAAAGCACTGAAGACATTACATATGATATAAATAAAGGAAATGTCATGTATGATTGCCAATTCGACAACTATACACAAGAGACCAAAGGAACAAATGCTTTACTTCCTGATGTCTTTTAGGTTTTTTGTGTTGTTAGGTTGCAATCTCATTGATCCTATATCTATGTTTATTCCTATTGTAATTTATTTCCAGGGTAAATGTAATGGAAGGTCTGGTTATTTCCCAGCAAAATATGTAATCACTATACAGAAAAATCAAAAGGTGTACCAAGTAAACCATCCTATGCATCTAACTGATGGAGATGTCGACATGAAACTTCACAAAGATCAGGTAAAATTTATTCTTAATTTTGGGGGAAATAAGAAATAATATGTCATTTTTATGCCCCACCTACGATGGTAGTAGAGGCATTATGTTTTCTGGTCTGTGCGTCCGTTTGTTCATCCGTTCGTCCGTCTGTCTGTCGTGCTTCAGGTTAAAGTTTTTGGTCAAGGTAGTTTTTGATGAAGTTGAAGTCCAATCAACTAGAGACTTAATACATATGTTCCCTTTGATATGATCTTTTTAATTTTGATGCCAAATTAGAGTTTTGACCAGAATTTCAAGGTCTACTGAACATAGAAAATGATAGTGCGAGTGGGGCATCCGTGTACTATGGACACATTCTTGTTTGGCTGTTTTCCTGAATATAAAAAAAAGAAGATGTGCTATGATTGCCAATGAGACAAAGTATGACAGAACAGAGTGTTAAACTCCTACAATATTACAACATTTTGACTCAGCCCATTTCTGACATACTTTGAGGTTGTTCCTAAAAAAGAGGTGTTAGATACCAAGGGAATATTCAACATTATCCATTGAATAAAAACTGATGACGCCATGGCAAAAAACGAAAATCGACAAAAAGATTATCAAGTCCACAAAACACTGCATAGAAACTTAAAAATTATGCAGCATGAATTCCACCAAAGTCCAGCTGTGAACTCATGTGCTCTGAAAGGTAAGCATGCAGTTCCTGCTCCACACATGGCATGCCAGTACAAATCAGATGATAAATCTCACTGGGTGATGTCACAATCAAGGTGTCACAGATCTTCTAAGAGATGAACTGCTAATTTTGCTGTTTTTATCCTGCTTTTTTTTCTGGAAATCAAACTCTTTAAACATGCAATTTTAAATGTAATTGGTTTTATCTTTTTTACTGTATGATTTCTATCAAATTTTTTTTAAATTACATTTGATTACAGATCTTTTATTATACCATTGTATTATTTTTTTCTACACTGATTATTTTTCAGATTGTATTACAGATCGGTGAAGAAGACCATGGAATGATCTTTGTCAAAGCTGCAAATAAAAAACAAGCGATGTGTCCACTTAAATATCTCAACGAAGTTTGACAACAACAGCATTCAAACAATTTACAACCACCGCAATATATGTGTTCCTTTATATTCACACCAGTTTTATAAGCAGGTCATTCAGTATTGATATTCTTGGGAGTTCATATGTGCTGAAGCAGGGTTACGATTTTTATCAGATAAGATTTTGTTCAAGTCTTGACAAATTAGGTTCCCTGAAACTATGCTATACATCTGCAGTAGTCCTGTATGAACACAAGTTTTTATGTACGGCTATGATCACTCTTCACGTTTTTTACAAGGAGGGTCAGAAACTTTTGAAAGGCTGATTTTATGGAGGGAAGTGGTCCTGTTTTTTTGTAAAATTTAAAGAAAAAACATCTGAAGGAAGAAGAATTCTAAAGTCTGTCATGGATCTCTCGCTGTATTTTTACTTTTTATAACATATTCTCTTAGAAATGAGATTGTGATAGAATCAAATATCCTAAAATTAGAAACTAAATTACCCACAATTCTTTGTCCTGCTTGAGCTGTTTATTTTACTGACAATAGCACCAGTCTTATGTTTCCATGGTTACCATTCCCTGTTCTGTTATAATCACTGCTTCTGAAAAAAGAATCTGATTTCTCCACTAGAAGCTTCATTTGTATATACTCTTTCAAGTCATTTTTGAGTAACTTTTTAGCACATTAAATCTTAAAAATTTAATTTTTTTCACAGCTGAGTATTTAAGCTCTTGTACAATATACCTATATAGCATTGTCTTTGGGACATATTTTACTCTACCTCACTGAATTTGTTACACTTTTTTTTTATTTTACTAAAAGCTCATTTCATTGTCAACAACAATATGTGATTAACTTTTAACCAATGGCTCAGTGATCATAAAAAAATGTGAAAACATCAGCATTAAATTTTGCAGATTATTTTGGACATTAAGTAAATTTTAAAAGATCGTCACTGAAATATTTGATGTAGTTAATTGATGTAATTCGGGCTGAAATTTTTTCTAGGTGGTCATCTTGCTGAATTATTTTCCAAAACCTAGATCTCGGACAAAGTCTAACAATGTAACTGCAAACGAGATCTCCGACAAAGTCTAACAATGTTACTGCAAAAGAGATCTCCAACAACATCTAACAATGTTACTGCAAAAGAGATCTCGGACAAAGTCTAACAATGTTACTGCAAAAGAGATCTCCAACAAAGTCTAACAATGTTACTGCAAACGAGATCTCCGACAAAGTCTAACAATGTTACTGCAAAAGAGATCTCCAACAAAGTCTAACAATGTTACTGCAAAAGAATATTAGTCACAATAGGTTTCGAAGTAAGTTTCTCAAATTAATCTAAAACACCCCTATTACTGATACACTGTGGAAATACACATTTAAATATTTTCAGAATTTTGTTTGAAGATCGCATGTATAACTAAAGAAACAAATTGTGACAAAAAAAAATTCTACAAATATCCATTTAAACAATTAGCTGCTGCAAAACAAACTACTTATTTCAGGAAATTTTCAAAATTTAAATGAGTTGCCTCCCATCAACAATCTGTTTGTTTTTTTATTATACAGATTTATGATTATAAATGGTTAAAAAAAATGTTCTATTGTCAGGTTGCTGTCTTTTTGAGAAAATTTGTTTTATTAACTTTATATGATTTATGCTAAAGGAGGGAAACATCTCTTACATTTTTATGCACTGCCTATTATAGACAGGAACATTAGGTTTACAGGGCAGTGTATCATACAGTCAGTTTCTCTGTTTGTCTGTCCCATACCAGCTCTTTATTAAGGGAGTTTACCATGTGTGATCACATCAACTTGACACTTTATTCACATGTTTATTATTATGTGTTCTTTATAAATATATGCCAAATAAGGGTTTTTACCCAGATTTTGCAGTTCACTATACATGGAAATGTGATAGTGTGAGTGGGTCATGGTGTCCTATGGACACATATTCATTGTTTTACATTTTATTCATAATCATATAAAACACATTTTTTTTGCACACATTCATTTCACATGAAAGTATGATTAAATGTTTTTTCACAATACCCTAATATGAGCTTCTATATAATGTGATGGTAGTATAAGATGGTGTGTAATGATCTATATAAATACTACTTATAAGTTCTGATTGATTCTTCATGCAACATTTTTTCTCAAGCAAAAGTTCTGTTTGTTTAACATATGTTATTCTCGAAAACAAAAGTATTAATCTGTATGTAGATTTTGTTGATTTTAAGCATGTTGACTTAGTCCAAAGGGAAATAACTCAAATTTACATGAATAGTGCTAAAAAAAAACATCAAGTCACTTTGTGAAAAACGTGATTTACGCTATGGAGATATTTGAAAATCTAAATATACAGTGTTTATTTAAAGGTAAAATACTTATTAAAACTTTTTTCCAGTATTGAGGCAAATGTCAAAATACACAGGTACAATTATGAATTATTTCCCTTTATATTGATGAAATTAACAATTTAAATTTCAAAAACATCCGAGGTAACTTTAATATGAGTTTTATTTGATCTGTTGGAAATTGATGAGAATTGTTAGGTCTGCCTGTAAAGAATTCAATTAAATTGGTTGTCATTTTCCAAGCTATCTCTTTATTTTTGTTGATTAAAAGTACATTCCATACATTATATAAGCAGTGATCCAAAACACTTCTTTTTGGTACGTCTCAACATATTCTTAATGCTGTACCATATGAACTCATGTGCTGTACCATATCTGAGACTACTGTGTGTTATAGTAGTCTCAGACCATATGAACTCATGATTTATTTGTTTTTTTTTATTTTTATTACTTCGGGGGATGTTATTTCACTTTTTTATTGTTTTTTTATTCTGGGACATATATGTCTGATTCTTAGGTAGACAATTATTATCAAAATATTGTTATCTGCCAATATTGATTAAACTTGATAATTTCCTCACATGTTTTTACATTGTAATTGTTGATATTGTTACCCCTGACAACTTTTTTAAATTTGTTTGTTAACCCTAACGTGCCAACAATAAACATGGAATTAACATTTTTATCTGTTTGTGTTTTCCATATAAAAATAAGAAGATGTGGTATGATTGCCAATGAGAAAACTTTCCACCAGAGACCAGATGACAAAGAAGTAAGCAACTACGAGTCTTGTTTTGTTATTGTCATCCATATTATTGGTACACTTAATTAATCCTCAGCTCCTTGAAAACAGCTAGACAGAATTGAACAAAACTTGCCAAACAGATAATGTTGTATACCTGCTGTTCTAAATTTTGGGTGTTTTTCATACTAAAACATAGGCTTAGCAATGTCTACTTATAATCAGTTAAATAACCCACCAATGCCATGAAAACAGCCAGACAGAATTCCACTAAAACTTCAACAGATTCTCCTATAGGACATGAAGTTGTGTACCTGCTATTTAAATTGATCAGACACTGATTTTAAATGTTTCCCATACCAAAATAGACTCGGGTCATTTCTGCTAATATTATTCAGGTAAATCAGGTGACACCAGTCTTCCTTGGAAAGCATAACACATTTTGTTAAATGCAATCAAGCTTATTTTTTTCTCAATTGTAGAATAGAAAACAGATAGTAAAGGAAAATCAAGAACATTTAAACTTTAAGAAACAAGCTCAAGTTTTGATATGAATTTATCCAGTTGTTTCAGAGGGCTCCACCTAAAAAGGCGTCTTTTTCTCTCCAATTTCCAGCAACTCATGAACATGTCCTTCAAGCAGGGTCCATTGGACCTTGTTTAGCCCTTTGGTCTCGAGTGGATATTTGTCTCATTACTACATCTCAATATTTTTATACCAAAAGAAGTTGACCTATTGCCTGTAGTATTTGTGAAACTAACAATCACAATTACTCTTAAGTTGTTGACAAAGCAACCATGAAAATTTGGTCAAGATTAGATGAACCCTGTTTGACAGTCATGTATACTTTACAATCACCTTACAAAGAAAACTTTAATGTTGATTATTGATCAATGATATGAGGTCAAGGTCAGTGGAACCCTTTTGATGCTGTGTCTATTCAACAGTGATTTCAAAGAGCAAATATACTGTAATTGACCTATTGCTTATAGTATCTGAGAAACAGACTTTGTGGGCTGGTGCTGACAACATAGAGGTTGTCTAACCTCGAATAAAAACAAAGAAATCATGTAGTCCAAATTATTTAATAAGTTCACACACATATTCTAACAGTTTTCAGTAAAAAAGTCATAAAATACATTTATACTGAACACATAAATTTAATGGCAAATAAGTCAGCTGCAATATGAGAAAAATCTCCAAACATGACTAAGATAGTTCAAACAACGAATTGCAATGAAGTTTGTCATTACTTATAAACAAACAACGCTATACTGTGTATGGAAAAAAGTAAACATTTCTTATTTTGTAGAAAATTATTTATCACTAAATTCAGTTTTTGAAACTGTAAACCAAATGAAAGCTGATGAAATTTTTAATTTCAACAGTTCAGATAAATGTTTTGAATTAAATTTTAAACCAGTATGAATGTAGTACTGTCAAAATAGAGAATTTCAACAGAAATGTTTGGACAGGGTGTATATATATATAAGAACAAGCACTATTAGTTTGTTTTTGTTCATCGTAAATATTTACAAAATTAAAACACAATAAATTCTGTACCAGATATACATCATAAAAACAATAATTCTGTAGCAGATATACATCACACAACAAATATCTAAAAATAGATCACACTGCAGTGTTTAGACTTTCTACTTCCCGTCCACTTCAAACTTGCAAAATTGACAGAAATATAGTGAAAAAACATTGACAAAAGTCATCTAACATCTTCTTTTTAACTTAGAAATCTACTTTTTCAGGATAAGTTAATTAATCACTTTTTTCCAGGTTATTTACATTATTTTTGCTCAAAAATAACAATTTTTACAACAGTAAGAATAATTAATGCTTAAAAAGGCCAAGATGCAAAATGTTCACCAAAAGAATTTTTGGGAGGGGAGATAATTTCACAGAGCAGCTAGACGGACTTGTAAAAGTAAATTTCAACCATCCTAGATCCCTTACATACCGAAGCTAGTTCTGTAAAATATAAATTGAGCTCCACAAGGGCAATAATCATATTAATCATAACTGTACTTATAAATATAATGAATTCCCAGAATTCGCTGTTAACAATTGCAATTAATTACTTCAATGTTGCACCATTATTTCCTACAATTCTCTAACATAATATTTAGAAAATAGCTTACAATTCTTCTCAACATTCACACATATGTATTCTTAATTGTATTTGTAAATGATCATTTTAAAAGTTTTTATTTCCTGGAATTTCTAAAATCAATTCAAATTTTTTTTGCACCGATGTTATTTAAAATATAAATTCAGAAAAATTTCTCTATGCAGTTTTTCAATATATATATATCTACAGAAATTTCAGGACAACATGTTATTTTTTTATAATAATTTGCACCCTGTAACAATACTTTGACCAGTTTGTTAAATATGAAATTCAATAAAAAAAAAATTCCAAATACAACATATATAAGCCAAACCAAATTTAGCTGGTATTTCTGACTGTTTATTAATGATTTTCATCTCTCAATCCTGCAGTTATTCAGTGAAAACAAATATTTAATACCCCTCAATCTGAATCGACATTTTACACAATCATGACAATGTTCAAATGAAAGAATTGTTTTAAATCTAGTATCTCCACAACATGAATCCCTGCATGTTCAATAATATAAATCACATAAAAAAACTCTAAAATCTTCTAATTTCAAAAAGATTTATATGTATAAGAAAATTATTTCTATCAAAGTATATACAAAATTATACATGTATACAAAAATTTGACTGAACACTCCCGGTACTGAACACTTCTATCACCTGACTTAGAAATGTAAAAAAATATTTTACAAACATTTACACTCCATAATCGACAAAATATATACACCATTAACAACATTAACAATTTATAAGATATTTTGCCCTATAAATATTGTGTATACTAAAATGAGATCCATTGTTATGAATTTGATGGTAGGGTTCAATGATAAATGCATTATATAATGGTTCCCCTTTTACATGTCTTCAGAAGTAGAATATGTATCGACTTACAAATTTGGTGGCCTCTGTTTAGGAACTTATAAAACGCCCTCTAGTAGTGCAATTAGTTTAGCAGAAGAAAATATTTATTTCAACTATAGATCCTAAAGGCAAAATTCCATTTCAACTTGCTATGAATTCATTTATTTCATTGGTAACAATCTCAACAGCTTGAGGATTTTAAAAATTTTTTATTGGATACTTGATTTTGTTTTTTTTAACAGTTTCTGCATACAAGATAACGTTCTCATGGGTCTATAGATATATAAGAAGATGTGGTATGAGTGCCAATGAGACAACTCTCCATCCAAGTCAAAATTTATAAAAGTAAACCATTATAGGTCAAAAGTACGGTCTTCAACACGGAGCCTTGGCTATGCACTTTTATTAAATAACATATAAAATACATATTCTTGGATGAAAGGAAAGCATTTTTTACACAGACAAAGGTTCCCTAAAACAGACCCCAGTCTTATTTCTACAGCTATTTATAACAAATGTTAAGGTATTGAACCCCAAATAATCCCCAGTTTTAAATCTACTTATAAAAGAGGTTGCAGAGGTGAACCCAGTCATATATCTAGTAATAACACTATATGTATAAGCTGCCTGGTGAGAGCTATTCTGACAAATCAATAAATATAAAAAATATAAAATATACAACATTCACTCAAGGGAGCTAACTGTGGAAGCTTTATGAGCTTTTTCAAATACATGTAGCAATATTAACAGCAGGCTAATGTGGGTTAAAAAGGCAAAAAGTTATTAGTTCAAAATTTTATTTATGAACAAAGATTGTTTTCCCATTTCTAAATTAACGAGGTTTGATTCTCAAGGATAGGGATTCTTACCCCTACGTGCACATTGACAGTGTTTCTGCATCCAAGCAATATATACAGGCTTAATAAAACAAAACTTCACTAGAAGGTCATATTGAGATCAAACCTAATACATCCTTAATGGATATGTTGTGCTAAGTTTATGATGTAATAATATTTAAACGGAAAATCTTTCTTTAATAACAGTAACAGATTGTGAATAAATGTATTCTCTGTTTTATTAATATGCCGTTTTTATAACTGTGAAAAATGTCACTAGACTAATATTGTATCCATTTGATTTCTTATTCAAAATTTAAGAATACCTATTGAAAATAACCTGGTTGGCATTAATTTAGATTTCTCAATTTTACAAAAATCAGAAATTGGCACAATTTCACTTCACCATTTATATTACTATAATATGCAAATTTGACCTATTCTTACTGGTGAAAAAAATATTGATACAGTTTTTAGTAATAAAGCAACCACAGAAAATAAATTAAAATAAGCCATTATAAATATTTGCTAATCTTTTATCTTTACTGAAAATTATGCAAAGCACACATAACTGATTTATTCAATACATTAATATTTTACAGACTATAGAATTCATTTGTCTTTAACAATTTTAAACATCTCAAAAGTGTTATTTTACTATAACCTTTGAAATACACAGTCATCTATGAAATAACAATTTAAAATCAACAATGAGTTCGTTGTAAATGACTGCTCCCTTGGTTAACATGGAATGGTTGTATGAACACTTTATGGTGACTAGATTTGTGCTGATAACACATAGGACGGTATTTGAGAGGAATTCCCAGAAGTCATTGGTGATGCTGTACAGGCAAAATTTCCCTGATATACTGCTCCATTGGCTGAAAAATAAATGTAGATGATAAGTTAAACATGAAGCTGAAGAAAATATTTTGAGTGAAAACAAAGCAACATCATGCCATTAACTTAAAAATATTAGCCTGTTGTGAACAATATATTTTAAATAAAAAAATCTTATCAACAAAGAATGTTTGCCCATCATTTAAAATTTTTGTGTAGTAAATGTCAAGATTTTGTTCCCATTGAGATCTTTACATGAATTTTTCCTTTAACAATCTAGTACACCATTATAAACCATATGACATGGACACTTTAGGCTTTCTAGAAACTCACTTCCGAAGGCCTGAATCTGATTTGAAAATAACAATTGAATACAAATTATTTCCCTTGTTCGTAAGTATACTGGTCAACATAATGGTCAGAAGTGAATTAGAATGTGTATACATACGAAGCAATTTAAATCAATATCGGTTTGTATGTGGCCTTTGATATTTTCAATATATTCCCTTTTCTTACCTAATGATATCTTTACAGGAATGGTAGCGGTGGACGCTGACAGAGTCACATGACTTGTAGAAAGTGTTGGTGTGGTCATTGGTAAATCTACAACATTGATTTCTCCCGAATCATCCCAAAGTCCATTCTGAGATATAAAGCATAATCATCATATATAAAGATCAAGTAAGCACTGTTCTCACTAAAAATTGTTGAAGGCCATTGTAAGTCCAACAGTAAGAAGATGACATTTTATTGCTATATGGTTTATTATGTCAGTCCTCATGACAAAATAGAGCAAGGAAATGACATCAAGTTTAGATTTTTTTTAAACTTTGACTTAAAATAATGATATAGTGACAACCCAGAGTAAGAGGATAATAACCTCATACGTATCTCTGATTATCAAACACAGTTTTTTTTATAATTTTTAACGATTTACATTAAATCACCACACATGAAATCCCATTACTACCGTCATTTTTTTGGTGTTTCTGAAAAAATTTCTGTAATTTGTAACATTAACTGTAGACTAATATCTGTGAGTAACTTGTAACCTTACCTGTAGACTAATATCTGTAAGAGAGTGGTCCATTTGCATGCTGCCGTCTATTGTGGGTATGTCATTTATCAGGTATTCAGCTGTCTCTTTAGGTGTGTGAGGCGTGGAACATCGTGGACTAGGTGGATCACCACCAACAGGCCCAGCTTTACCAGCTTCTATTAATTCTAATTTTTCTGAAAAATTTAAAGGTTACTTTTTTTATTTAAACTTCTATTATCCCCCTATTATTTAATATATTTACCACTCCTACATGTTTTACACTGTAAGAAGATACATTATTTCATTTGTAATTGGTAACTTTTCATCAAAACATTCAGAGGTAAAACAAGCCCATAATATTTCAAGTTGATGGTTCGCAAAATCTTCTTGACATTTTCTTAGACATAACATTTTTTGTTTATAGAACTTCCTGTCGCACCTGTCTGAGGGATGTCTGCGGGTCAGAAACAAAAGTTCTTATTGACATCATATATTGAGGAATAAATCAGGCTTTTGTCTTAATTTACCCTAAACATACAATAATTCCTACATGTGTGACAGAGATTTTGCAATTTCCAATGTCCTGACAACTTGATTTTGGACAGTTTTGTCAAAACATTGACAAAATAGTCATCAAAAATAGTATTTGTAGTCTCCTTAGTGGACACAAAAGTAATTTCATCAATATTATTTTTGTCAGGTAATAAATTGTTTGAGGGTCAGCAGACAAACATAGGATATGTCTAGAGGCAGGAAACAGATCCATATTTTTTTAGCATTAGAGGCAAATTTATTTCAAGTGAGATATAGCTTATTCCTTGATATTGAGGTTTTTCCAGAGTTTTCAGGTCGTAAAAAACACAAAATTCAACAAAACTTTGCATATTTGAAAATGATGAAGGGATATTGATTGATGTTGAAATTGTTCCACATGACGTGAAAAAGTTTGCATACAACACCTATTTAAACTTGAATTTAGAATTCATCAGGCTGATTAAAATGTAGGAGGTAGAGCACTTGAAATTCACAAGCTTTTATTTATTCCTTATCAGGGATTCTAAGTCTCACACTAATTCACAGTATTAGCATGAGACTCGCACATTTTCATGCTTAAGTGGCAGCATTTTCCTTTGATCTCTACAATTTTTGCCAAATCTCACCATTTGCATCATGAAAACTTGGCAGTACTGCCTTTTATAATTGACAGAGAATAAATTCATGAAGTAGAAGATCTTAATTTGTCCATTTTATTTATTTTTTTATTTTTCTGGGGGGTTGGGTCTATGCTTCTTTGTTCCTAATAAAAATGTAAAGTATTAAAAACTTTTTATCTATTTGAATTCTGATACAATCTTTATTCAAAAGAAAAATAAATATAAATATTTACATTCCTGGTCGACACTTGTCTATTGGAAACCTGTGAATTAATGTAAACAAAGGCTTTGTCCAATGAAAACCTTTGTATTATTTTTATCTAAGAAGTGTCAAACTCCATCTGTCAGTTGTACTACCATTGTTATACCTGTCCTGATTAAATGGGGTTACCAGTGGGGATTTAATTGATCCAACAAAATTATGGTTTTCTTTTAAATCATTTCACTGGTTACAGTTTAAGTTTTTGCCTTGTATAATACATTTTGTTGTAGTACTTCAATTGTATACTCTTAAAATTGAATTATATATTTTTACACATCTTTTTTTATTTTTTGTAATAGAAAACTATAACTTTTTATATTTTTTATCACGTTTATAATATAGAATATTAAAATAAAATTTAGACCAAATAATCTAAACAAAATTATTTAATAACAGTATTTTCATGATATCATAAAATAATCATTGTGTCTACATATACATCAAAGTACGTATTTACCTATCAATTAAACCCTCATTAATTACAACATTCCATGGGAGAATTTGTGTTCTTTGTCCAGATAGAGTTATATCCCTTTAGGCATATCTAATCATTTAATCAGATCAATATTTTCTCTTTGATGTCTATCTTAACTGTTTGAAGTGTAAAATACCTAACACTCTTGTCCACATAATACTTAATAAGACCAATTAATATTAAAATCACAGGAAATATTATCATGTTTCAAAAATTCAAAATAAGACTTTTTGTTCCCATAAAATAAATCTTCTCTACAAAATTTTGTCTGCAGCAAACTATGGATTTATAATACATACCTGGCATTGACATACTCAGTTTAATGGCTTCCAAATCTTTCTTTCTATGTTTAGCTATTTCATCTTCCATCTTTTCAATCTTTTCAGGGTTAAGAGCCCACAAACAACCTTTCTTGGCATTCCCATTTAACTTGGGGGTATCAACTTTAGCAAAGCACTTATTAAGGGATAGATTGTGACGTACAGAATTCTGAAACAAAATAAATTAGAAACTCAATATAACTTCTTAATTTAGCACCATATATGTGAATAAGTTATATCAATTAAACTTTGCTTGTCTCGTTTTTCTTTCTTAAAAAATCAAACCTCATTCTAAAAAGTTATGGTTATTCTAGGACTATTATACTTATTACAATAGTCCCAAGTTTATTTGATTTCTCTTGTATTTTTTCTATTTGTGAGTTGATATTTTGTTTTATATATAATTATAATATTATATTAATATAAAATCATGGAACATCTTAAAACTATTGGCTCCTTTATAAGACAGTCATTAGAAATGAGGGCAGAAGTCTTATAATTTTATGCCATGTATTCATTTATAATAGCTACAATTGTTATTTCGTTACTATATTATGATTGTTTGTTTTGTTTAGTCACAACCTAAATAAGTTTACATGACAATAAAGATATACATTATAATATAAAATAACAACTCGTTTTTTTTATAATCATCAATTGAGAATAATCACAATACTAATTTCCCACAATGTTAACAACTTAATCTTCTTCGTGACCCTGGAAACCCCTCAGGGAACCCCATTAGTATATATAAATAATCTGACTAGATCTATAAATAAACTTGATTTATGAAATCCTTTGTGTACTAAGCTAATACTTTTTACTATACTAGTGTTCCAATGAGTAATTTTACACAATAAAATGAATGATAAAATGACAAAGTGATATTTGAAATTTGCACCTGTAGTTTAAAACCTAGCCATGTGACAATGATTGACCAATCAATTCAAATATTTATTACACCTGTTCTACATGTTAATTGACTTCTGTATAGACTTACCTTCCAACCATCTGGGGCTGTTTTAAAGTAGGGGAAATGGGTTCTGAAAGAAATAAATAAATCATATTAATTATTAGACTATTATCCAAAAACAAATACAAGGCCATGCAAAAAGGCAGGTGCTTAAATGCTTAAGGGAATAAATGGAGCAAGTGTTAAACATCAAGGTTGGGAAAATTTATATAAAAAGGGTATGTAAAGGAAAATTGAGACAACTTTGTACTGCACTGTTTATATAAAACTTGATATGATGACCAATAAGCAATAAAAAATCCATGCAGAATACTAATAATTCTAAATAAATTAGTATTGATGAACTACAAAAAAAATAACCATATGAGTGTTTGTATTGCTTGACCCTTATGGGTGTAATTTTGCAATAAAGATTATATATTATCATATCATTATAAAGTACAAAATAAAGTCAGTACAGTTTTTTTAAAGGAATTTGTTTCCTTCTGTTTTCACATGAATTCTTTCTACATGTAGTATATATGTATATGTAAGAAATGACATAATAAACATTACCACAAAAACAAACCAACCAAATCAAATTTGATTTCTATATTCATAAGTATTATGAATGATTTTAACTTAAGTTTAGGGACTATAATACCTATAAACCAGTTTGATCATCAGACCACAACAATCCAATCAACAATGTATTATAAAACTGTCAAGTGTTAATTAGATTAGTGGAGATAATCTAATTAAATTGTAAGTGACCTGTCAAACTTTGACAGCAACAGAGTTTTATCACATGTATATAATAACATTCCACAGAATTACTCATGTGGAAAATTCATTCACATACATACCCTTAAAGTACATATGGAAAATTTAATTCACTGTCATGCTTCCCCCTTATGTGAAATTCAAATTGTATCTAATCAAATCTTATTACTGTAAATAGCGAAATTATTGTGCACATTTATTATTGCGAATTTCAAAGAATGGACAAGAATGCGAGTTTAATTATTGCGATTTAAAAAAAAATCTGCATAAAGATTGTCTTTAAGATACCAAAATGTGAGTTCTTATTATTGCGTTACTCACCCTGTCGCAATATTTGCATTATTAAATTAAAACCTCGCAATAATTTCTGAATTTACAATAAATAAGAGATAAGTTTAATACATAACTTATAATGCATGTATACTAGTTTTAACAGGTTGGGTACAAAACATTATACATAAGATGTTAATTACTGGCATTATACAATGATGGTATGAATTGTGAATTTTTTATTCAAAGGTTCTCCTACACCATGTAATCAACGTCATGTGTATGTTTATAAGTTAACTGAATTATATTTTTATAACATATGGTTTAGCATATTAATTACACCTTATGAAAGAATCCTGGGTTTTGATTGGTTGATAGCCAGTGTATTTTTCACCAATTTACTTTTATCAAATGAATATCGTTCATATTTAACAGGGCCGGGGTATATGCAAAAAGTATATGCCTTTCTAACCATCTCTGCCGTGGTATTTGCCAAAAAATACTCTATCCGACTGGACGCTAGTAATGTCACGATCATCAATGGGTTTTGTACATTAACATTCGGTGCAATTAAACAGATATAGCATGTTCTTGAGGGGTATTTGCGAAAAATACCAGTCTTGAGAATGAATTTCCCTCGCCTTACGGCTCGCGAAATTTAACATTCTCTCGACTGGTATTTTTCGCAATTACCCCTCCTTAATTAACATGATATATCTGTTCAATATATAGGTAAAGGCTAGGTGTTGTGTGCATGTTGGTCAAATGCCATCAAACTTGTGCCTGAACAATGCCAAACTTCATTTGTATCTGTTTACTGTTGTCTTTTTTTAATACATCCATTTTCTTGGAGAAGTAAGATACATTGTTGTATTGTCACATCATCTGACTGTTATACCGCATACTGTTTTTACATACAGCATGTTTTACATTCTATATCACAGTCAAAATTCTTTGAAGGGGTAAAATTAAAATTCTGTAAAAAATACCAAGTTTGTGTTAAAAAAAAATTCAACTTCAGTTTACCAAATAAATGAATTGCTGAGATGTACAACCATGTATGGCAATGGTTATCTAACAACTGCAGACCAAGGGTACTATTTCATAAAGTACTAATATTATAGCAAGAATAAATGTCCATTTATGTATCTGATGTGTTATGAGTACATGCACATATTCTAGATTTAAAGTAAAATAAGATCCAAGATTGTTAAATTTAACCTTAAAATATAGCACTTACATCATAAAGTTGTAGATTTCACTGACAGGCAAACTTCCATTCTTACTATTCTTCAGCGCCATTGAGATTAAACAGCTATACGAATAAACAGGTTTAGGGAAGACTTTATCAACAGAGTCACTAGAATTTGGCACATTTGGAATATTTTGACCGCTGGATGATGAATATGAGAAATTATTTGGTTGTGTCGTACTAATTCCATTATGTAAATGCTTGACCAGGACGGGAGATCTTTGAGATGGTGAACCTTCTTGCTGTTTGAAATTCTGCACATGGGTAATCGTGTTATTGTTTATATTTACATTTGAATGCGATAGGGTGAAGTTACGTTGTGATCCAGCGGGTTGAATCTTTACAAAACTTCGTACATTGTCTGTTTGAGTAGACGGATGTTGAAAATGGGTGTTTGGCACTTGGTGTACAACCACATCGTCTTCTGTTGCTTCTACTTTAACTGTTACTGGTTCTGGTTGTGTGACCCTTCTGAAAGGTCGTACAAATGTCTGTTGTAGCACATTCTGTGGATTAACTAACAAATTTGGGTTATTGTTTTCTATTTCAAATGAATTGTCCAATAAGTTTTGATTGAATTTTGTGACATCTTCGCACTGAAAGTTTTGAATCCATTCATCTATTGTAGCACTAGTGTCAAAATTAAAACCATGATTGCTACTTTCAGTTCCAGATGAAAGATAATTATCAAAAGTAAATTTGTCTGATCCTTGGAGAATTTTTTCCATCTCCTTCTGTAGATCATTGTCCAAAGAAACCGAATCCAGAAAATCCATGTCATTCACATTAGGGTAAGGCATACTTGCCATCATTCTGGCTAATTTATATTCAGCAGAGTTTCTACAAAAGACAACACAATGATATAATGATGTAATAAAGACAATTTATATATTTTCAACATGTTTCACCAAATTTCTCAAGAAGACAAAAACATAAAACTATATTTTTAAATAATATGGAAAAAATGTGCATGTCCAGATTCTAAGTAATATTGTCTAACAATGACAATTGTATATCTATAACAGAATTTAAGTTACAAAAACATGCAATATTGAAATAAACCTAGAAGTCATTTTGTAAAACACACGATGCAAACCTGTGAACTTATTTATATTTTCAGTGTCCTGTCACTAAGAAGAAAATTAAAAAGTAGAAGATACCAGTATCGAAAGGGGCTACAAATCAAAATCCTGAGGACAATACACACACATGACAAAATAACTACAACTTTAGGCAATACAAACCCTTATCTAAATATTTAAAATTTCCAACAATGGTTTGGATTTGAGGAGAGGGTAGACTTGAACCCTTTCACGGGTTCGGAAATATTTGGTTTGCAACTTTCTGAATATAATTTGTATATATATGCACTATTTTGATATTTCTGGTTTCAAAATTTATACATGTATCATTGTAATTTGTATTTTCTGACAGTGAAAGAATTACTAT
Organism: Mytilus californianus; assembly: GCF_021869535.1. NCBI lineage: Eukaryota > Metazoa > Mollusca > Bivalvia > Mytilida > Mytilidae > Mytilus > Mytilus californianus. Next base: position 119,391,310 of record NW_026262712.1, on the reverse strand, counting down.
TTACACCTTGTGTATTTTGTGTAACAATACATTGACAATGTTGAAATCATTTTACTTTGTTGTTCCCGATACAAAATATTATATGCTTCATCATTTTCAAGCAAAATTTGAATGGAATGAGCGGTAGACATTTTTTTTGTGGTTGTAAATATTTAGGTCATATAGTAAAATTTTTGGCTGAGCTCCAAAATAACATTTCATCGAAAACAATAATGCAAAAATTATGGAATTATGTGTAAGTATTACCTGACTTGATGACTGTCACTTTTGGTCTTTAGTTGTGTATTCCAGTATTTCCCAAAAACATGCAAAAATCCAGGAAGTAAAGACACAGGTGAAAAAAAATGTCGGATCCACGTTCAACCCACTGGACAAAGAACAGTAATAGATTCAAATTACTCAGCTACGATTGGTTGTCCTTTATGAGAAAATTTTAAATCACTACACTCTGATTGGTTAATCCATGGAAACACTAGCCACAATGTTCCAAATATGGAAAATAAATCATCGAAAGAGCAGGTGCTTGTGCATTAATTACCGTGCGAAAACAATGGCAACGTTACCAAATGTTTACAAATATTCAAAAACATAGCATACGTTAACTTTCGCTGTTATCTTAGCGATTAACAAAATCCAATTAAAAAAGGGACTTCAGTGCACTATATTTTGTAGTGCGAATGAATACGATTTGTAAAATCTTACTATTAAGGCTCCTCGTGGGGAATAATTATGACAGCTCATTCATGATATAATTAACGGCTGAGTAGTTCTGATCAGATTAGTATTAGTAAAACTGGCATAGTGACATTGAATAAATATCATAAAGACTCTTGATTTGTGTCAGAATAGTATGCATGTAATAATACTTATATCAATTAATCATGAATCTTTATTGTGCCTTTTGTTTTTAAAAAGGACAAATAATAAGCAAAAAAAAAAGAAAGAAGGAAAACTGAGGGAAGAGAGTGTGAAAAGGGTTCAATAAAAAATAATTTTATATCATGTGAATTGATATTGTTGCTTTTATTTTTTTAAATGAGGAGATTTGATAATATATACAAGGATTTCTAGTATATAGTCTTACTATATAAATCCTTGATATATACTTTGACTTACAAAAAATCAGTCATTTCTTTATTGTTAAAAGAAATATCATAAACAAATCATCACCTCTCTTCTTGATAATGCTAAAATTGAATTATAGATGGATAGCATTTCTTTTACCATATGCCCTCTACTTCAAAATTTAAATTACAGAACTAGGAATTAAATGGGGGCCTGAAACAAATTGAAAAATAGATAGATATATCTGGGACTAATACATGATATACCGGTAATGGTTCAAGGAAGAACAAATTGAGTGGCTGAAAAAAAAGGTAAAACAACTAAAAAACCTAACTCCAAGGAAAATTCAAATCAGAAAGTCCCTTACAAAATGACAAAACCAAAAGCTCAAACACATCAAACAAATGGAAAACAACTGTCATATTCCTGAATTATACTTTTCACTACATTCAGAAGCAGATTTAGGGGAAGGAAAAGGGAGGGGGATTTGAAGCTTCATATATGATAAATGCACAGGCTTTTTACAGGTATCGTCCCAGAGGTCCACTTTTTAAAAATCCTGGATCTGCATGTGGTATTGCAATGCTTTAGGTTCACATTAAATCAAAACAATAAAATAAATGGAAATCTTACAAAAATCCTTCAAAAGTATAATTTTACATAGACAAATGGGTGCATAAAAACTGGAAAGAAAATATTAAATGAAATCATCTAAAAAGTTATAAATATTCACTCAGGTTTAAGTTTGAAAAATGGAGTTCTTCTAAAAATGACACAAATTGCTTAACATTGACATATAATATTTGTGTGGTGGCATGCAATAACAGAATAATGATCTATATAAACAGTGGTGCAAAAGAAACCATCATAAATTGACTGAAATCTATGTGTCTGAAGATATGTCTAATTCAGTCATCAAATGCTCCTTGTTGTCATCTAATGCTCCCTGTTGTCATCTAATGCTCCCTGTTGTATCAAGCTTTTAATACTCAAATTTATTTAACATTTGAACTAAGTATCTTCTAACAGCACATATAACAATCATAACGAGTATAGGTATTTTGGGGTTTTGCAGTTAACAGGTTCTGTTATCTTTGTTTGGTTTTGTTAGTTTACTGTACTGAACATCTTTTATACATATCATTTCTAGCTTTGAACACTTTTAGGACCAATATCTGCTGCAGAATGCCTGACTTTAAGGGGAATGAAATACTCAATGAATCAGGATTTACCATTGGAACAACAATGAATGATTAACTGTCTCCAAGTCCCAACTGGTTACAAACAATTATGCAAATAAGTTGGGAATAGAGCCAGGTTTTATGGTCTACCAAATAAAATGGCAGGAGATACCAAGGAGGTAATTTGAAAACACCAGGGCAATGAAATGACATGTCAGTCATTTGAGGTGTTCTCAAGTCTTTAGGAATTCATCTAAATTCATTACTTCCCAAAATCAACAAAAGAACACATGAGGTAAATGTTTACACATAAATTAAAATGGAACATTTAACTGCTATAAACTTCTATACAAATCCTTGTATTAATGCATAGTTCAATTATATGTACTTCTTCTCTAGAACACTTATAAGACAGACACAAATATTTTATAGACAAAAAAGTTGACCTATTAAAGCAACTTGGAATACTTTGTAGTCACTGACCCATGAAAATGAGGTCAAAGACGACTGAAAATATGTTGGATGAAAATTTCAGGTCATTACAATAGGGAATGACAAATGTACTTTAAATTCCAGATGTTTTTTTTTTTAATTGATCATACTGGATAATCTATTTAAACAATCCTCATGTGTACAATTAGCAAAATAATGTTTTAGTCCTGACATGGCCATATAGGCACTTTTGAATGAACAAAATGGGCTGAACTTGGTTTTAAGGCACACTAAATCTCCCTCTTATTTGAGACAGTAATTGCATTTTCAATAATGTATTTTGTAACCCAATGGGTTGTAGCTTTAGTATTCACACTTCTGAATGTATGTGACTTTGGTGTTCAAACAGATGAATAGATGTGACTGTGATATTCACACAGCTGAATGTATGTGACTTTGGTGTTCACACAGATGAATAGATGTGACTGTGATATTCACACAGCTGAATGGATGTGACTTTGGTATTCACACAGCTAAATGGATGTGACTTTGGTATTCACACAGCTGAATGGATGTGACTGTGATATTCACACAGCTGAATGGATGTGACTTTGGTATTCACACAGCTGAATGGATGTGACTGTGATATTCACACAGCTGAATGGAAGTGACTGTGGTACATGTATTCACAGAGCAAAATGGATGTGACTGAATTGATATCCTTGTGGTATAAACACAGCTGAATGGATGTGACTGTGGTATTCACACAGCTGAATGGATGTGACTGTTTTATTCACACAATTGAATGGATGTGACTGTGGTATCATAATAACTGAATGGATGTGACTAAGGTATCCACACAGCTGAATGGATGTAACTGTGGTATTCAAACAGCTGAATGGATGTGACTGTGGTATTCACACAGCTGAATGCATGTGACTGTGATATTCACACAGCTGAATGTATGTGACTTTGGTGTTCACACAGATGAATAGATGTGACTGTGATATTCACACAGCTGAATGGATGTGACTTTGGTATTCACACAGCTAAATGGATGTGACTTTGGTATTCACACAGCTGAATGGATGTGACTGTGATATTCACACAGCTGAATGGATGTGACTTTGGTATTCACACAGCTGAATGGATGTGACTGTGGTATTCACACAGCTGAATGGAAGTGACTGTGGTACATGTATTCACAGAGCAAAATGGATGTGACTGAATTGATATCCTTGTGGTATAAACACAGCTGAATGGATGTGACTGTGGTATTCACACAGCTGAATGGATGTGACTGTTTTATTCACACAATTGAATGGATGTGACTGTGGTATCATAATAACTGAATGGATGTGACTAAGGTATCCACACAGCTGAATGGATGTAACTGTGGTATTCAAACAGCTGAATGGATGTGACTGTGGTATTCACACAGCTGAATGCATGTGACTGTGGTATCCACACAGCTGAATGGATGTAACTGTGGTATTCACACAGCTGAATGGATGTGACTGTGGTATTCACACAGCTGTTGGATGTGACTGTGGTATTCACACAGCTGAATGGATGTGACTGTGTTATTCACACAGCTGAACAGATGTGGCTTTGGTATTCACACAGCTCAATGCATGTGACTGTGGTATTCACAAATCTGAAAGGATGTGACTGTGGTATTCACCAATCTGAATGGATGTGACTGTGGTATTCACACAGCTGAATGCATGTGACTGGTATTCACCAATCTGAATGGATGTGACTGTGGTATTCACACAGCTCAATGCATGTGACTGTGGTATTCACAAATCTGAAAGGATGTGACTGTGGTATTCACCAATCTGAATGGATGTGACTGTGGTATTCACACAGCTGAATGCCCGTGACTGGTATTCACCAATCTGAATTGATGTGACTGTGGTATTCACACAGCTGAATGGATGTGACTGTGGTATTCACCAATCTGAATGGATGTGACTGTGGTATTCACACAGCTGAATGCATGTGACTGGTATTCACCAATCTGAATGGATGTGACTGTGGTATTCACACAGCTGAATGGATGTGACTGTGGTATTCACACAGCTGAATGCATGTGACTGTGGAATTCACACAGCTGAATGTATTAGACTGTGGTATTCACACAGCTGAATGCATGTGACTGAAGTATTCACACAGATGAATGGATGTGACTGTGTTATTCACACAGTTGAATGGATGTGACTGTGGTATTCACCAATATAAATGGATGTGACTGTGGTATTCACACAGCTGAATGCATGTGACTGTGGTATTCACACAGCTGAATGGATGTGACTGTGTTATTCACACAATTGAATGGATGTGACTATGGTATTCACCAATCTGAATGGATGTGACTGGTATTCACACAGCTGAATGCATGAGCCTGTGGTATTCACACAGCTGAATGAATGTGACTGTGGTATTCACACAGCTGAATGGATGTGACTGTGGTATTCACTCAGCTGAATGCATGTGACTGTGGTATTCATCAATCTGAATGGATGTGACTGTGGTATTCACACAGATGAATGGATGTGACTGTGGTATTCACACAGCTGAATGGATGTGACTGTGGTATTCACACAGCTGAATGCATGTGACTGTGGTATTCACCAATCTGAATTGATGTGACTGTGGTATTCACACAGCTGAATGCATGTGACTGTGGTATTCACACAGCTGAATGGATGTGACTGTGGTATTCACCAATCTGAATGGATGTGACTGTGGTATTTACACAATTGAATGGATGTGACTGTGGTATTCACCAATCTGAATGTATGTGACTGTGGTATTCACACAGATGAATGAATGTGACTGTGGTATTCACACAGCTGAATGGATGTGACTGTGGTATTCACACAGCTGAATTGATGTGACTGTGTTATTCACACAGCTGAATGGATGTGACTGTGGTATGAACATAACTGAATGGATGTGACTAAGGTATCCACACAGCTGAATGGATGTAGCTGTGGTATTCACACAGCTGAATGGATGTGACTGTGGTATCCACACAGCTGAATGCATGTGGCTGTGGTATTCACTCAGCTGAATGCATGTGACTGTGGTATTCATCAATCTGAATGGATGTGACTGTGGTATTCACACAGCTGAATGGATGTGACTGTGGTATTCACACAGCTGAATGCATGTGACTGTGGTATTCACCAATCCGAATGGATGTGACTGTGGTATTCACACAGCTGAATGCATGTGACTGTGGTATTCACACAGCTGAATAGATGTGACTGTGGTATTCACCAATCTGAATGGATGTGACTGTGGTATTTACACAATTGAATGGATGTGACTGTGGTATTCACCAATCTGAATGTATGTGACTGTGGTATTCACACTGCTGAATGCATGTGACTGTGATATTATCACAGCTGAATGGATGTGACTGTGGTATTCACACAGCTGAATTGATGTGACTGTTTTATTCACACAGCTGAATGGATGTGACTGTGGTATGAACATAACTGAATGGATGTGACTAAGGTATCCACACAGCTGAATGGATGTAACTCTGGTATTCACACAGCTGAATGGATGTGACTGTGGTATTCACACAGCTGAATGCATGTGGCTGTGGTATTCACACAGCTGAATGCATGTGACTGTGGTTTTCACACAGCTGAATGGATGCAACTGTGGTATTCACACAGCTGAATGCATGTGACTGTGGTATTCAAACAGATGAATGCATGTGACTGTGGTATTCACATAGCTGAATGGATGTGACTGTTTTATTCACACAATTGAATGGATGTGACTGTGGTATCAACATAACTGAATGGATGTGACTAAGGTATCCACACAGCTGAATGGATGTAACTATGGTATTCAAACAGCTGAATGGATGTGACTGTGGTATTCACACAGCTGAATGCATGTGACTGTGGTATCCACACAGCTGAATGGATGTGACTGTGGTATTCACACAGCTGAATGCATGTGACTGTGGTATTCACACAGCTGAATGCATGTGACTGTGGTATTCACACAGCTGAATGCATGTGACTGTGTTATTCACACAGCTGTTGGATGTGAATGTGGTATTCACACAGCTGAATGGATGTTACTGTGTTTTTCACACAGCTGAATGCATGTGACTGTGGTATTCACACAGCTGAATGGATGTGACTGTGGTATTCACACAGCTGAATTGATGTGACTGTGTTATTCACACAATTGAATGGATGTGACTGTGGTATGAACATAACTGAATGGATGTGACTAAGGTATCCACACAGCTGAATGGATGTAACTGTGGTATTCACACAGCTGAATGCATGTGGCTGTGGTATTCACACAGCTGAATGCATGTGACTGTGATTTTCACACAGCTGAATGCATGTGACTGTGGTATTCAAACAGATGAATGCATGTGACTGTGGTATTCACATAGCTGAATGGATGTGACTGTTTTATTCACACAATTGAATGGATGTTACTGTGGTATCAACATAACTGAATGGATGTGACTAAGGTATCCACACAGCTGAATGCATGTGACTGTGTTATTCACACAGCTGTTGGATGTGAATGTGGTATTCACACAGCTGAATGGATGTTACTGTGTTTTTCACACAGCTGAATGCATGTGACTGTGGTATTCACACAGCTGAATGGATGTGACTGTGGTATTCACACAGCTGAATTGATGTGACTGTGTTATTCACACAATTGAATGGATGTGACTGTGGTATGAACATAACTGAATGGATGTGACTAAGGTATCCACACAGCTGAATGGATGTAACTGTGGTATTCACACAGCTGAATGCATGTGGCTGTGGTATTCACACAGCTGAATGCATGTGACTGTGGTAATCACACAGCTGAATGGATGTGACTGTGGTATTCACACAGCTGAATGCATGTGACTGTGGTATTCACACAGCTGAATGCATGCGACTGTGGTATTCACACAGCTGTTTGATGTGACTGTGGTATCCACACAGCTGTTGGATGTGGCTTTGGTATTCACACAGCTGAATGGATGTGACTGTGTTTTTCACACAGCTGAATGGATGAGACTGTGGTATTCACACAGCTGAACAGATGTGGCTTTGGTATTCACACAACTGAATGCATTTGACTGTGGTATTCACACAGCTGAATGAATGTGACTGTGGTATTCATAAATTTAAATGCATGTGACTGTGGTAATCACACAGCTGAATGCATGTGAATGTGGTATTCACAGCTGAATGGGTGTGACTGAAGTAATCACACATGTGAATGCATGTGACTGTGGTATTCACACAGATGAATGGTTGTGACTGTGGTTTTCTGTTTCTGTACAAAACGTTGATTTTTTAATTGTTATCTAGTGGCATTTATAAATTTTAGAAGGTCTCAATGTGACTTTGCAATGAAGAACAGCTATAAAAGCACTGCTCCTTTGTTCCTTTGCTTTTGTCAAGTTCATACAGGGCTATTATGTAATGAAATAATTCACCATATACTTGTCATTGCCTTAAGACATATCAATTTAACCATTCTTTATTGAAGAATGTTCAATACTTGTCATTGCCTGAAGACATATCAATTTAACCATTCTTTATTGAAGAATGTTCAATACTTGTCATTGCCTTAAGACATATCAATTTAACCATTCTTTATTGAAGAATGTTCAATACTTGTCATTGCCTTAAGACATATCAATTTAACCATTCTTTATTGAAGAATGTTCAATACTTGTCATTGCCTTAAGACATATCAATTTAACCATTCTTTATTGAAGAATGTTCGATACTTGTCATTGCCTTAAGACATATCAATTTAACCATTCTTTATTGAAGAATGTTCGATACTTGTCATTGCCTTAAGACATATCAATTTAACCATTCTTTATTGAAGAATGTTCGATACTTGTCATTGCCTTAAGACATATCAATTTAACCATTCTTTATTGAAGAATGTTCGATACTTGTCATTGCCTTATGAAGAATGTTCGACACTTGTCATTGCCTTAAGACATATCAATTTAACCATTCTTTATTGAAGAATGTTCGATACTTGTCATTGCCTTAAGACATATCAATTTAACCATTCTTTATTGAAGAATGTTCGATACTTGTCATTGCCTTAAGACATATCAATTTAACCATTCTTTATTGAAGAATGTTCGATACTTGTCATTGCCTTAAGACAAACTTGGTTTTAAGGCACACTAAATCTCCCTCTTATTTGAGACAGTAATTGCATTTTCAATAATGTATTTTGTAACCCAATGGGTTGTAGCTTTAGTATTCACACTTCTGAATGTATGTGACTTTGGTGTTCAAACAGATGAATAGATGTGACTGTGATATTCACACAGCTGAATGTATGTGACTTTGGTGTTCACACAGATGAATAGATGTGACTGTGATATTCACACAGCTGAATGGATGTGACTTTGGTATTCACACAGCTAAATGGATGTGACTTTGGTATTCACACAGCTGAATGGATGTGACTGTGATATTCACACAGCTGAATGGATGTGACTTTGGTATTCACACAGCTGAATGGATGTGACTGTGGTATTCACACAGCTGAATGGAAGTGACTGTGGTACATGTATTCACAGAGCAAAATGGATGTGACTGAATTGATATCCTTGTGGTATAAACACAGCTGAATGGATGTGACTGTGGTATTCACACAGCTGAATGGATGTGACTGTTTTATTCACACAATTGAATGGATGTGACTGTGGTATCATAATAACTGAATGGATGTGACTAAGGTATCCACACAGCTGAATGGATGTAACTGTGGTATTCAAACAGCTGAATGGATGTGACTGTGGTATTCACACAGCTGAATGCATGTGACTGTGATATTCACACAGCTGAATGTATGTGACTTTGGTGTTCACACAGATGAATAGATGTGACTGTGATATTCACACAGCTGAATGGATGTGACTTTGGTATTCACACAGCTAAATGGATGTGACTTTGGTATTCACACAGCTGAATGGATGTGACTGTGATATTCACACAGCTGAATGGATGTGACTTTGGTATTCACACAGCTGAATGGATGTGACTGTGGTATTCACACAGCTGAATGGAAGTGACTGTGGTACATGTATTCACAGAGCAAAATGGATGTGACTGAATTGATATCCTTGTGGTATAAACACAGCTGAATGGATGTGACTGTGGTATTCACACAGCTGAATGGATGTGACTGTTTTATTCACACAATTGAATGGATGTGACTGTGGTATCATAATAACTGAATGGATGTGACTAAGGTATCCACACAGCTGAATGGATGTAACTGTGGTATTCAAACAGCTGAATGGATGTGACTGTGGTATTCACACAGCTGAATGCATGTGACTGTGGTATCCACACAGCTGAATGGATGTAACTGTGGTATTCACACAGCTGAATGGATGTGACTGTGGTATTCACACAGCTGTTGGATGGGCTGGGGTATTCACACAGCTGAATGGATGTGACTGTGTTATTCACACAGCTGAACAGATGTGGCTTTGGTATTCACACAGCTCAATGCATGTGACTGTGGTATTCACAAATCTGAAATGATGTGACTGTGGTATTCACCAATCTGAATGGATGTGACTGTGGTATTCACACAGCTGAATGCATGTGACTGGTATTCACCAATCTGAATGGATGTGACTGTGGTATTCACACAGCTCAATGCATGTGACTGTGGTATTCACAAATCTGAAAGGATGTGACTGTGGTATTCACCAATCTGAATGGATGTGACTGTGGTATTCACACAGCTGAATGCCCGTGACTGGTATTCACCAATCTGAATTGATGTGACTGTGGTATTCACACAGCTGAATGGATGTGACTGTGGTATTCACCAATCTGAATGGATGTGACTGTGGTATTCACACAGCTGAATGCATGTGACTGGTATTCACCAATCTGAATGGATGTGACTGTGGTATTCACACAGCTGAATGGATGTGACTGTGGTATTCACACAGCTGAATGCATGTGACTGTGGAATTCACACAGCTGAATGTATTAGACTGTGGTATTCACACAGCTGAATGCATGTGACTGAAGTATTCACACAGATGAATGGATGTGACTGTGTTATTCACACAGTTGAATGGATGTGACTGTGGTATTCACCAATATAAATGGATGTGACTGTGGTATTCACACAGCTGAATGCATGTGACTGTGGTATTCACACAGCTGAATGGATGTGACTGTGTTATTCACACAATTGAATGGATGTGACTATGGTATTCACCAATCTGAATGGATGTGGCTGGTATTCACACAGCTGAATGCATGAGCCTGTGGTATTCACACAGCTGAATGAATGTGACTGTGGTATTCACACAGCTGAATGGATGTGACTGTGGTATTCACTCAGCTGAATGCATGTGACTGTGGTATTCATCAATCTGAATGGATGTGACTGTGGTATTCACACAGATGAATGGATGTGACTGTGGTATTCACACAGCTGAATGGATGTGACTGTGGTATTCACACAGCTGAATGCATGTGACTGTGGTATTCACCAATCTGAATTGATGTGACTGTGGTATTCACACAGCTGAATGCATGTGACTGTGGTATTCACACAGCTGAATGGATGTGACTGTGGTATTCACCAATCTGAATGGATGTGACTGTGGTATTTACACAATTGAATGGATGTGACTGTGGTATTCACCAATCTGAATGTATGTGACTGTGGTATTCACACAGATGAATGAATGTGACTGTGGTATTCACACAGCTGAATGGATGTGACTGTGGTATTCACACAGCTGAATTGATGTGACTGTGTTATTCACACAGCTGAATGGATGTGACTGTGGTATGAACATAACTGAATGGATGTGACTAAGGTATCCACACAGCTGAATGGATGTAGCTGTGGTATTCACACAGCTGAATGGATGTGACTGTGGTATCCACACAGCTGAATGCATGTGGCTGTGGTATTCACTCAGCTGAATGCATGTGACTGTGGTATTCATCAATCTGAATGGATGTGACTGTGGTATTCACACAGCTGAATGGATGTGACTGTGGTATTCACACAGCTGAATGCATGTGACTGTGGTATTCACCAATCCGAATGGATGTGACTGTGGTATTCACACAGCTGAATGCATGTGACTGTGGTATTCACACAGCTGAATAGATGTGACTGTGGTATTCACCAATCTGAATGGATGTGACTGTGGTATTTACACAATTGAATGGATGTGACTGTGGTATTCACCAATCTGAATGTATGTGACTGTGGTATTCACACTGCTGAATGCATGTGACTGTGGTATTATCACAGCTGAATGGATGTGACTGTGGTATTCACACAGCTGAATTGATGTGACTGTTTTATTCACACAGCTGAATGGATGTGACTGTGGTATGAACATAACTGAATGGATGTGACTAAGGTATCCACACAGCTGAATGGATGTAACTCTGGTATTCACACAGCTGAATGGATGTGACTGTGGTATTCACACAGCTGAATGCATGTGGCTGTGGTATTCACACAGCTGAATGCATGTGACTGTGGTTTTCACACAGCTGAATGGATGCAACTGTGGTATTCACACAGCTGAATGCATGTGACTGTGGTATTCAAACAGATGAATGCATGTGACTGTGGTATTCACATAGCTGAATGAATGTGACTGTTTTATTCACACAATTGAATGGATGTGACTGTGGTATCAACATAACTGAATGGATGTGACTAAGGTATCCACACAGCTGAATGGATGTAACTGTGGTATTCAAACAGCTGAATGGATGTGACTGTGGTATTCACACAGCTGAATGCATGTGACTGTGGTATCCACACAGCTGAATGGATGTGACTGTGGTATTCACACAGCTGAATGCATGTTACTGTGGTATTCACACAGCTGAATGCATGTGACTGTGGTATTCACACAGCTGAATGCATGTGACTGTGTTATTCACACAGCTGTTGGATGTGAATGTGGTATTCACACAGCTGAATGGATGTTACTGTGTTTTTCACACAGCTGAATGCATGTGACTGTGGTATTCACACAGCTGAATGGATGTGACTGTGGTATTCACACAGCTGAATTGATGTGACTGTGTTATTCACACAATTGAATGGATGTGACTGTGGTATGAACATAACTGAATGGATGTGACTAAGGTATCCACACAGCTGAATGGATGTAACTGTGGTATTCACACAGCTGAATGCATGTGGCTGTGGTATTCACACAGCTGAATGCATGTGACTGTGATTTTCACACAGCTGAATGCATGTGACTGTGGTATTCAAACAGATGAATGCATGTGACTGTGGTATTCACATAGCTGAATGGATGTGACTGTTTTATTCACACAATTGAATGGATGTTACTGTGGTATCAACATAACTGAATGGATGTGACTAAGGTATCCACACAGCTGAATGCATGTGACTGTGTTATTCACACAGCTGTTGGATGTGAATGTGGTATTCACACAGCTGAATGGATGTTACTGTGTTTTTCACACAGCTGAATGCATGTGACTGTGGTATTCACACAGCTGAATGGATGTGACTGTGGTATTCACACAGCTGAATTGATGTGACTGTGTTATTCACACAATTGAATGGATGTAACTGTGGTATTCACACAGCTGAATGCATGTGGCTGTGGTATTCACACAGCTGAATGCATGTGACTGTGGTATCCACACAGCTGAATGGATGTGACTGTGGTATTCACACAGCTGAATGCATGTGACTGTGGTATTCACACAGCTGAATGCATGCGACTGTGGTATTCACACAGCTGTTTGATGTGACTGTGGTATCCACACAGCTGAATGGATGTGACTGTGTTTTTCACACAGCTGAATGCATGTGACTGTGGTATTCACACAGCTGTTGGATGTGGCTTTGGTATTCACACAGCTGAATGGATGTGACTGTGTTTTTCACACAGCTGAATGGATGAGACTGTGGTATTCACACAGCTGAACAGATGTGGCTTTGGTATTCACACAACTGAATGCATTTGACTGTGGTATTCACACAGCTGAATGAATGTGACTGTGGTATTCATAAATTTAAATGCATGTGACTGTGGTAATCACACAGCTGAATGCATGTGAATGTGGTATTCACAGCTGAATGGGTGTGACTGAAGTAATCACACATGTGAATGCATGTGACTGTGGTATTCACACAGATGAATGGTTGTGACTGTGGTTTTCTGTTTCTGTACAAAACGTTGATTTTTTAATTGTTATCTAGTGGCATTTATAAATTTTAGAAGGTCTCAATGTGACTTTGCAATGAAGAACAGCTATAAAAGCACTGCTCCTTTGTTCCTTTGCTTTTGTCAAGTTCATACAGGGCTATTATGTAATGAAATAATTCACCATATACTTGTCATTGCCTTAAGACATATCAATTTAACCATTCTTTATTGAAGAATGTTCAATACTTGTCATTGCCTGAAGACATATCAATTTAACCATTCTTTATTGAAGAATGTTCAATACTTGTCATTGCCTTAAGACATATCAATTTAACCATTCTTTATTGAAGAATGTTCAATACTTGTCATTGCCTTAAGACATATCAATTTAACCATTCTTTATTGAAGAATGTTCAATACTTGTCATTGCCTTAAGACATATCAATTTAACCATTCTTTATTGAAGAATGTTCAATACTTGTCATTGCCTGAAGACATATCAATTTAACCATTCTTTATTGAAGAATGTTCGATACTTGTCATTGCCTTAAGACATATCAATTTAACCATTCTTTATTGAAGAATGTTCGATACTTGTCATTGCCTTAAGACATATCAATTTAACCATTCTTTATTGAAGAATGTTCGATACTTGTCATTGCCTTAAGACATATCAATTTAACCATTCTTTATTGAAGAATGTTCGATACTTGTCATTGCCTTAAGACATATCAATTTAACCATTCTTTATTGAAGAATGTTCGATACTTGTCATTGCCTTATGAAGAATGTTCGATACTTGTCATTGCCTTAAGACATATCAATTTAACCATTCTTTATTGAAGAATGTTCGATACTTGTCATTGCCTTAAGACATATCAATTTAACCATTCTTTATTGAAGAATGTTCGATACTTGTCATTGCCTTAAGACATATCAATTTAACCATTCTTTATTGAAGAATGTTCGATACTTGTCATTGCCTTAAGACATATCAATTTAACCATTCTTTATTGAAGAATGTTCAATACTTGTCATTGCCTTAAGACATATCAATTTAACCATTCTTTATTGAAGAATGTTCAATACTTGTCATTGCCTTAAGACATATCAATTTAACCATTCTTTATTGAAGAATGTTCAATACTTGTCATTGCCTTAAGACATATCAATTTAACCATTCTTTATTGAAGAATGTTAGATACTTGTCATTGCCTGAAGACATATCAATTTAACCATTCTTTATTGAAGAATGTTCGATACTTGTCATTGCCTGAAGACATATCAATTTAACCATTCTTTATTGAAGAATGTTCGATACTTGTCATTGCCTGAAGACATATCAATTTAACCATTCTTTATTGAAGAATGTTCGATACTTGTCATTGCCTTAAGACATATCAATTTAACCATTCTTTATTGAAGAATGTTCGATACTTGTCATTGCCTTAAGACATATCAATTTAACCATTCTTTATTGAAGAATGTTCGATACTTGTCATTGCCTTAAGACATATCAATTTAACCATTCTTTATTGAAGAATGTTCGATACTTGTCATTGCCTTAAGACATATCAATTTAACCATTCTTTATTGAAGAATGTTCGATACTTGTCATTGCCTTATGAAGAATGTTCGATACTTGTCGTTGCCTTAAGACATATCAATTTAACCATTCTTTATTGAAGAATGTTCAATACTTGTCATTGCCTTAAGACATATCAATTTAACCATTCTTTATTGAAGAATGTTCAATACTTGTCATTGCCTTAAGACATATCAATTTAACCATTCTTTATTGAAGAATGTTCAATACTTGTCATTGCCTTAAGACATATCAATTTAACCATTCTTTATTGAAGAATGTTCAATACTTGTCATTGCCTGAAGACATATCAATTTAACCATTCTTTATTGAAGAATGTTCAATACTTGTCATTGCCTTAAGACATATCAATTTAACCATTCTTTATTGAAGAATGTTCGATACTTGTCATTGCCTTAAGACATATCAATTTAACCATTCTTTATTGAAGAATGTTCGATACTTGTCATTGCCTTAAGACATATCAATTTAACCATTCTTTATTGAAGAATGTTCGATACTTGTCATTGCCTTAAGACATATCAATTTAACCATTCTTTATTGAAGAGTGTTCGATACTTGTCATTGCCTTATGAAGAATGTTCGATACTTGTCATTGCCTTAAGACATATCAATTTAACCATTCTTTATTGAAGAATGTTCGATACTTGTCATTGCCTTAAGACATATCAATTTAACCATTCTTTATTGAAGAATGTTCGATACTTGTCATTGCCTTAAGACATATCAATTTAACCATTCTTTATTGAAGAATGTTCGATACTTGTCATTGCCTTAAGACATATCAATTTAACCATTCTTTATTGAAGAATGTTCAATACTTGTCATTGCCTTAAGACATATCAATTTAACCATTCTTTATTGAAGAATGTTCAATACTTGTCATTGCCTTAAGACATATCAATTTAACCATTCTTTATTGAAGAATGTTCAATACTTGTCATTGCCTTAAGACATATCAATTTAACCATTCTTTATTGAAGAATGTTAGATACTTGTCATTGCCTGAAGACATATCAATTTAACCATTCTTTATTGAAGAATGTTCGATACTTGTCATTGCCTGAAGACATATCAATTTAACCATTCTTTATTGAAGAATGTTCGATACTTGTCATTGCCTGAAGACATATCAATTTAACCATTCTTTATTGAAGAATGTTCGATACTTGTCATTGCCTTAAGACATATCAATTTAACCATTCTTTATTGAAGAATGTTCGATACTTGTCATTGCCTTAAGACATATCAATTTAACCATTCTTTATTGAAGAATGTTCGATACTTGTCATTGCCTTAAGACATATCAATTTAACCATTCTTTATTGAAGAATGTTCGATACTTGTCATTGCCTTAAGACATATCAATTTAACCATTCTTTATTGAAGAATGTTCGATACTTGTCATTGCCTTAAGACATATCAATTTAACCATTCTTTATTGAAGAATGTTCAATACTTGTCATTGCCTTAAGACATATCAATTTAACCATTCTTTATTGAAGAATGTTCGATACTTGTCATTGCCTTAAGACATATCAATTTAACCATTCTTTATTGAAGAATGTTCAATACTTGTCATTTCATTCCAAATCTCGATGAGATAAGTGTTAAATTTGTGGTATATCATAAAAGAAAATGTGAATTTTGTGAAAATACTAATCAAAGGCCATTTTAATATCAAAATTATTCAAATTATAACGCTTTACCATATTCAATGAGACTTAAAACAAAACATATTCAGTTTTGATGTAATTTAGTGGTGGGTGTCAATAGTGAAACAGGAAATGCTGACCCTTCCAGAGCACCTGAGGTAGCCCTGGTTTAAGCTGGGGGATTGTTTGTGTGGCTGTTTGTGGATTAATGTTTTTTTTCACCAGAGTTTCACCCGTTTTATTTGGCCATTTTGTGCTTTTTGATTACCCAGTTGGTATATTCCCCTGGTTTTTCAATGATTTGTAAGATATAACAGATCAAAGAAAGATCACACATCAGAAATATAACAAATTAAGTTATAAGTTAAATCCAAAACTAGGTGGAAATGTTATTACCTGTATAGAAGTTGTGGTAAAGGATGGGGACAAAATGTATGGAGCAGTAGAAAGTGGAAAATCAAACTCTTATGGTTTTGGGGTAAAAGAATACAATATGAGAGGGACAGGGGCATGACCCCCTCCGAACAAAACCTATGGTGCACTGGAAAGGTCATATCACAGTAGTTCAGAATAAAATAAAATGCTCCGCAGGGCGCAGCTTGATACGACCGCAGAGGTCGAACCCTGAACAGTTGGGGGAAGTATGGACACAACATTCAAGCTTGATACAGCTTTGGATTTGGATTGTGATTAAATATTTGACACAGCATAGGTTTCTAACACAGATTGAATGTGGTCTAAGAACTTAAAAATTTTAAATTGGACATTCACCTATTATGGTCCAATATCCAAAATCTAAATACATGGTTAGATTCAGCATATCAAAGAACCCCAATAATTCAATTTTTGATGAAATCAAACAAAGTTTAATTTTGGACCCTTTTGACCTCAATGTGGACAAAGTTGATAACGGGGCCCAAAAATCAAAAATCTAAATACATGGTTAGATTCAGCATATCAAAGAACCCCATATATTCAATTTTTGTTGAAATCAAACAAAGTTTAATTTTGGACCCCGATTTGGACCAACTTGAAAACTGGGCCCATAATCAAAAATCTAAATACATGTTTAGATTCAGCATATCAAAGAACCCTAAGAATTCAATTTTTGTTAAAATCAAACTAAGTTTAATTTTGGACCCTTTGGACCTTAATGTAGACCAATTTGAAAACGGAACCAAAATTTAAGAATCTAAATACACAGTTAGATTCGGCATATCAAAGAACCCCAATAATTCAATTTTTGATGAAATCAAACAAAGTTTAATTTTGGACCCTTTGGACCTCAATGTGGACCAATTTAAAAACGGGGCCCAAAATCCAAAAACTAAATACACGGTTAGATTCAGCATATTAAAGAACCCCATGAAATCAAGAATAAAACCCCATTGAAATTGGTCAAGAAATAAGCAATTTATAGGAAGTATCTTCTTTTGCACAATCCTGTGCTATTAAATATTTCTTGCTATTGGGCAATACTGTACAATTGACAATTTCTTGCTATTGCGCAATATTGTGCTATTGGATATTTCTTGCTATTGCGCAATACTGAGCAATTGAAGATTTCTTGCTATTGCGCAATACTGTGCAATTGAAGATTTCTTGCTATTGTGCAATACTGTGCAATTGAAAATTTCTTGCTATTGCACAATACTTATTATATAATAATTTACACATCCTGTTTGGTGTGTATCTCCTACCATATCATTATTATTTGATTTTAAATATAAATCAGAAATAACCAACTTAAAATGGAAAATTTTAAAAGAAACAAAAAAGGAAAAAAAGAAAAAAAAGGAAAAAAAAATAAATCCCCCCCCAAAATTTTTTGAACCCCCATTATGATTCATCACCCCCAAACTCAATCCCAGCCTTCCCTTTGTGGTATGGTACCTTGCAGTACAATTTCAGAGAGATCCATACACTTGAACACAAGTTATTGTCTGGAAACTAGAAAAAAATGTGTTTTTTGGCCCCTTTTTGGCCCCAAATTCCTAAACGTTTAGGGCAATTACCCCCAAACTCAAACCCAGCTTTCCCTTTGTGATATGGAACCTTGTAGTACAATTTCAGAAAGATCCATCACTTACACACAAGTTATTGTCATGAAACTAGAAAAATGCTTGTTTTTTGCCCCTTTTTTTGCCCCTAATTCCTAAAATTTGGAGGCAATTACCCCCAAAATCAATCCCAGCATTCCTTTAGTGATATGGAACCTTGTGGTATAATGTCAGAGAGATCCATACACTAACACACAAGTTATGTCTGGAAGTTACAAAAATGCTTATTTTTGGCCCCTTTTTGGCCCCTAATTCCTTTACTGTTATTACCATAACCCCCAAAATCAATCCCAACCTTCCTTTTGTGGTATTGAACCTTGTGGTAAAATTTCATAAAGATCCATTCACTTAAACTAAAGTTAGAGTGCGAAAACCAATGTGTCTTCGGACGACGCCGGACGACGACGACGATGACGACGCCGACGCCGGACGACGACGACGCCGGACGACGACGACGCCAACGTCATACCAATATACGACCACAAAAATTTTTTTGCGGTCGTATAAAAACTAAATAGGGTTAAGGGATGGGGATCTAAAGTTTTTGATATTTTTAACAATTAACAAACTAAAGAGGCTGGGCATGAACCACTGGGGAAAAAATCTAGGGTATACTATAATGTTCTTGTCATGAAAATAAGGTATATGGTTTAGGAGTGGGGATTTGAACAGTTTTTAATATCTTTAGCAATTAACTATATGAAGGGGTGGGTTATGTTCCCCTGGGACAAAACCTATGGTGAACTATATAAAAGGATTATCCAGGCAATGGAGAATATATATGGTTTATGGGTGGGGGATCTGAATCTTTTTTTCAATATTTTAACTATTAACAGACCCCAAAAAATGTGACCTTATATGGAGGTGACCCTTAAATAGAGGTTCAAAATACATAGGACAAGTAGGACAAGAAGAGAGTTTACCCTTCAAGACATGTTTTCAAGAGAGATGACCTTTATGGCATATTTGCTTGACTTCTAAAATAAACTAGTCAAGGAAAGTAAATTAATTGCATATTTATTATAAGCTAGATAAAAAATCCATTAGGTTTCCTGACTTGCTCTCAGATTTCTCATTTGCTAAAATTTGATTAAGCTGTTGGTTTAAATTTTTAGCTTTCCTCTTCTTGGCACTTTTTGTAATATTTTCCTCACTTCTTGTTCTTTTATTACCCTGTATATCTGGTTTCTTTGTTAGAGATTGTCTATTGTGTGTCACAGCAGATGATTTACGTGAATCTGTTAACTTAGACAATGTTCCCTGATCAGTAGCATCTATTAAACTATTCTTTGAATATGTATGAGAACTGGTTCCTAGTTGAGGAGATGTTATTCTTATTTCCTGTCTAAATAAGACAAATCATCATATATTAAAGTGAAGAAGAAAATATTTATTTGATTGATTGATTGATTGTTGGTTGCTAAATGTCCAGTGGCAAATATTTCATGCATATTCAGGACGAGAACAAATTAACAATAAATAAATATTTATTTGATGTACATCCCATAATCTCTATAAAGTTCTTCATGAAGGTTTCTTTCATAACATAACATATTTTTTGCTTATTATTTTCTAGTGTTTTTGTTATCAATAATAATGTCACTGTCGATTTTATTGTATGATCTTTATTGTTCTGTTTGTTATTCCACTGACCAAGATCAAACAAACAGGGGTCATCTTTTGAAATCACAAATAAAATAATTGTTTGTCCCAAGTCATGTACATTTTCATTGGTTGCATTTTATTTTTGTGTTGTTTTGGTTTTTTTTCATTTGGGAAACTATATGTTCATGGAAGATCTTTAATAGTCTATGTTATTTTAATTCACAACTTTTTTTAGACTCAGACTCTTTGCATGTAGAGCTTGGCAAATTGTATGGACACCTATATTGTTGTAGACTTTACGTTGACCTCTAGAAGTCATTTTGTTTTTGTATCATTGGGTTGCTGTCTCATTGAGGTATACATACATCTCTTTTTATTCATAAAATACCTGTCTATATCATCAACAGTGTCAGATTGCAGAGATGGTGGTTTCTGGTCAAGTACTTCATCTCTTTCTTTCTTTTTCTTCCTTTTCTTCTTTTTTGATTTCTTCTCTGGCTCAATAATACACTTATTCTGTAAAACTGTCAAAAGATTTCCAAATATTTATTATTTGACCACAGATATGAAATATTCTATCTCCCTACTGTTTATAACCATGATTTTTATTGTATGAAAACTATGCAAACTTATTTGCAAATATAAACGGCAACTGCAGACAACATTTCCTGTAATTTAAAATTTTTTCCACTAAGAAAAATTGCAACTTTGACATTGAATCAGAATAACTGTTGAAATTTGATTATCAATTCGGATTTTACTGTCATGAATTTCTCCAGTTCTCCAATACTCTATGAGATCCACAGAGGTATCTCACCATCTAGGAAGAGGCTAAATTGATATTTCATTCATTGCCAAACATTTTCCTTCTTTATTTCCCAATAGGCTTCCACTGTGATTTGTGTTAACAATTATTATATGTGGCATTTTCACACAGGAATACTTGATATTTTACTCTTATACTGCTTTTCCTTGTTTAATGTTGCATCAAATTTATCTCAAGACTATATCTCACTATAGTAAAAATAAATACTGTAAATTCAGAAATTATTGCGATGTTTTTATTATTGCGAAAAATGCGACAGGGTTATAATCGCAATAATTTAAACTCGCATTTTAAAACTTTGTACATGAATTAAACAGGATTTTTCACAATATCGCAAAAATTAAAATCGCATTTTAGTCTAAAATGACAAAATCGCAATAATAAATGCATGCAATAATTTCTGAATTTACAGTATACAAGATATTTATATTTTATACTTACTTTGTTTTTCTTTAACTTTTTGTTGTATTAAATCTTCTCTCTTTAGACATGGATACTTGGTTTTCTTTTTACACACATTACACATAACAACCTGTAACAATATAAACACACATTACACATAACAACCTGTAACGATATACACACACATTACACATAACAACCTGTAACGATATACACACACATTACACATAACAACCTGTAACGATATACACACACATTACACATAACAACCTGTAACGATATACACACACATTACACATAACAACCTGTAACGATATACACACACATTACACATAACAACCTGTAACGATATACACACACATTACACATAACAACCTGTAATGACAGAAAGCTTCTGTCCAAATTTCATAAAATTCCATGAAGGTTTGACAAAATTATTGATGACTGAAAAACTTTAGACTCAGACTAAATCTGAATGTTAACTGTTAAAATAATTGGTCCATTTATTAGTAATATACGGAAAAATGAAAATAAATCTTTTCAAAATTTTGCTCTGGATACTGTCTTTTTATCCATAAACAAGCTTCTGTCCAAAATTCATAAAATTCCATGTAGGTTTGACAAAGTTATTGATGTGTAAAAAAACTTTAACCACAGACTGAACCTAAATGTTGCAGACGCCCATGACGACATCTAGGATAATTATGTCTCACTTTCTGCTCGACAAAAATGTGACATTTTATAAACACATGACATTATATGAACATGTGACACTATCATACCAGTCAGTACACATGAATACTAACAGTCCTTACAAGTATGAAGGCTTTTGGACAAATCAAAGACTAAAATATTGTTTTTTAAAAATTATGTACACATCTCTTCCAATCATTCCTCCAATGATTTCAATAACTTTGACTTTGTCAGCCCAATGCACTCTAATGGGGGACCATGGTAATAGTCTACCATATGCCCAATAACTTTGACTATTCATATGAGAAGCTTTTTGTACCACAGATAAAGTCTGGTTTGTGACCTGTTTACTACTTACAAGTGTATTACAACTTTTTAAATAAGTTTGAACTAAGTTGGACTGGAACTTCCCCAGGCTATTTGGATCAGTTTCATACTTCCGTAACAATACACCAAGTTTCTTGCTTAGCTTGACCTTTGACTTGATTCTAACTCTCCGCTGTGTTGGTGTGTAATCACTCCCACAAAACTGACATGCTGTCATTGGATCCTGAGCTATTAGATCTGACAAAAAGCAAAGTTTTAAGCATACATTAATTTAAGAATTGTTACAATTAGGTAATTTTATATAACAACTTAAAAATTATAATTTCTTCAACTCAAAATTTGATTTATCAAAAAGCAATATTTTTTTAATTTAAAGATTCAATGAAGGTCAACACCAAAAATTAGAAATATTTGACACAGGAAACACATTTTTTTATTAGGTCTCAGCAATTTTTCTTTTTTTTTATATCTGCCTGCAGTAAGGTATCAAGTTACTGTGGATTCTCCCGTCATTTGCATGTGTACTTATCTCGCGAACTGAGGAAAAATTGTAATTTGCCAAAGTCTGCATACATGCCTGTAGAAAATGTACATATCATTGTGATTTATATTATTGGTTTACTTATACATGTACCAGGAAATCCAAACAATAAACTGTTGACACAGAGATATGTCTCGCCTGTCGACATAAAATTCAGAAAAAGATAATCTGATGGACAGCAACATTGCTAATTAATTCAAAGTCGCTGGACCAACTAGTGGGTAGGGCCTCGAAATGGTTGATAAACTGAGATGTTCAAACAGCAATGTAACTTTATAGAAAATATTGTCTATTGTTAGTAGTTCCTATCAAACTAACTTAAATCATAGAACTTAACATTGAAAATTGTTAATTGATTGAAAGTCACTGGACCATGACCTAGGGTGCAGGGCCTTAAAATAGTTGTCAAACTGATATGAACTGATAGTAATGCAACTTTATAGAAAATATCATTGATCTATCACCAGTAGTTCCTATCAATCTAACTTAAGCAGAAAACTTAACATTTAAAATTGCTAGTTAATTCAAGGTCACTGGACCATGGCCTAGGGGGCAGGGCCTCAAAATTGTCATCAAACTGATATGTACTGATAGTAATGCATTTTCATACAAAATATCAATGATCTATCACAAGTAGTTCCTATCAAACTAACTTAAGCAGAAAATTTAACAATTGTTGACGCTGTCATCGAAGCCGTCGCCATCACCGGAAAAGCAATCCCTATGTCTCGCCTTCCGCAGGCTAGACAAAAATTAGAATACCACATATAATTAGGAATCCGCAGTATTTGAATACTACAACTTAATCTTGTAAAACTTCTTTTAATTGTAACACTTTCTTTACTATCCTGTTTCTTCTACATGATCTTTGAGAACATTTTATGAAATACATAATAAAAACTTTTCCATCATGAAACAATGGTGAATCACATTCAAAAGTTAACACATAAATCAAGCTTTGTTTAATGATGTTATTGTCATCATGTTTTTTATGACTATAATGTTCAAAATTCTAACCTAAACAAGGAATTATTTGAATATGGAATAATTTTGAATTCTGGAAAATTGATAAGAAATGTATGATGAAAACTAACCCAACTAAATAGGGTTGGCCATGCATGCATGGCTAAGGTTCAGCTTACTTTCACTGATATTTCAGTATGAACTAACTAACCCCATTTGCCATATGCACATCATGGCTTACCCTATTTAGTTAGGTTAGTTTTCATCATACATTTTCCAGAATTCAAAATTATTCCAGATTCAAATATTTCCTTGTTCCTAGAACATGGTTGAGTTATTTTCGCCTTTAAGAGTTGAACAGTGGCAAAGATAAATATAGCAGATACATTTTTTATCAGCCTACAAGACCTTTGGTTAACAGTTATTCTTTCTATCTATCCAACATGAACTTTTCCTGTATGTTATGTCAAACCATTGCTACATACCTTAGTTTTCTGACAAACACACAATGAACGTTTGGCTTTACCTTGGTTATCTCACAAAAATACAATGCTTCTCTGACAAACATGAAAAGATCTTTGAATATTGTTTTTATTGGTATTAATATTGATTTTGGTATCAGTTAATTAAAACCAAACTAATATTATTGTTATATACATATGCACATTCACGGTTCTACAACTGCCGATACCTGTACTTTGGCATTGCACAAGGTCATGTTTTTCTCTTGACTGTTAATGACATCTTTACACTAAATCCATTGGATATTGGATGTGTACTGATTGATATTTTAGTCTTAGATACATGATTTTTTTATAAGTTGTTATTGGCTTTGAACCAGCTGTCAGTAACTGCGGGTAATCTCAGATCTGTAATTAGTGTCTTTTTTGTTGTGGGGATGTATAAATACCCTGCAACATCCGATCTGTGCTTTTGTTATTTGTTTTTCTGCTTTGTATAGATCTGATGAGTACAGCTCTTTTCAACTGATTTTTATAGTTTGTTCATATGTTGTGCTGTTAAACCACTATCCTAGGTCAGGGGAGGGTTGGGTGCCCGCAAACATGTTTAACCCCACCACATTCTCTATGTGCCTGTCCCAAGTCAGGAGCCTGTAATTCAGTAGTTGCTGTTTGTTGCTGTATATCATATTTGTTTTGTACATAAATCAGGTCGTTAAGTTTTCTCGTTTGAATTGTTTTACATTTGTTATTTCGGGGCCTTATATAACTGACTATGCCGTATGGGTTTTGCTCATTGTTGAAGGCCGTACTGTGACCTACAGTTGTTAAACTTCTATGTCATTTGGTCTCTGGTGGAGAGTTGTCCCATTGGCAGTCATACCACATCTTTTTATTTTCATATGTACAATATATAATCTTACCTTGACTTTCTGCTATTTTGTACCTGTAAGAAAGAAATAATAAAGTAAACTATCAGTAGTTTAATATGATTGAAATTCACCATGAGACAGCAACCCAACTTCGAATATATTCAAGAGACACAAAGAGGTCAATGCAAGCAAAACTAGACAGGTGTCCAAATAATTTGTTTTGTTGCCCATAGTCGGAAATGGTGAAAATGAATGTAACTTAGAATGTAATTTTTCTTTAAAAGTGATTCTTAATATTAAATTTATATGGGATTACAGGATTCATTTTTTAGAAGAAATCAATTAGACTGGTTTCGTAGAGAAATTACAAAAAGCATCCAAAGGGCAAAAATTGGAACATGCACTATCATGTGGCAAACCTGTTTTTTCATACACCAGTCAGATTTCAATGATTTATACAGCGAAAGAGTATTGTGACCACAATTATTTTCATATCATTACGGAAAAGACCACAGCAGTCATACATCAATTCTAAACAGACTTTCAATCTTCAGTGTACAGAATATTCAGAAATTGCAATTTAATGGGTTTATGTCAAATCCGCACCTATAGAATAAGTAAAATCAGCACCTGGTCAAATCGGCACCTATTTAAAGTCATTTTGGCATTTGGTTAGTCAATTTGGCAACAAATATTTTTTTTACCTTTTTTGTTTTCTATTTTTTTTTTAGATAGGGGAGAATAGTTTTTTGTTTTTTTTTTATCTATTGTGTTCATGTTGTTTGTAGTCAATTTGGCACCAAATATTTATTTTTTACCTTATTTCTTTAATTTTTTTTAGAGATATGGGGAGAATAGTTTTTTGCTTTTTTTATATATTTTGTTTAGCAAAACTTACAATTGCCAAGGTTAATCGGAAAGATACATTTCCTACATCGTTAAAAAAACCAAGCACACAATTGTAATTAAGCAGTTAGAATACACAATAAAAAATAACCCACTTGTTGTTTTAACCATTTTCAGGTAGTTTTTGATGTTTTATAAATAGAAATAACTTAGATTAAACAGAGAAGCCATCACCCAAGCTATTGTTTAATCCACATATGAGGATAAAAACAAATTTAATCATTGTAATTTGAATTGTTTTTTTCTGCATTACCTGTCCTCTTATATAAATTGAATAACGCTGGCACCGATTTTGTATGTTTAGTAGCAATTGTACAAGCAGTTGTCATGAAATGGAAGTACCTTGATAATATAAGTTCCAGTAGGAACAGATGTTACAACATTTTTTATAACAAAGTTTCCATTGGAACTTCTGTTATGCGTGACAAATATAGGTTGACACCTTAAGGGAAATATCTTAAAAAGTATGAAAAAGGGAGTCTTCAATAGTTTACTTTGCAAAACATAATACTTAAGTCATGGGTGCCGAAATAACTACCCGACTATACTGAGTGCCGATTTGACCTGGTGCTGATTTAACCAGGTGCTGAAGTGACTAGAATTTAACTTAATAATGCTTAAATAACATTCTTATTTCCATATTTAATAATCTTATTTACTGTTCATACTTTTAAATAGTTTCAACAAATATAATTATGTTACAGCCTTTACCAATACAAGTTTTGTTTACACACTGTGTGTTACATTTTATCTGGGACTATTATAACGTTAGTATAATCTCAGGTATAATATTAATAGTCGCAGATTTTATTTTTATTTAATTAATTTATTTTTGCCATCACATATAAACAGCTAATTCAGCACATAAATTTAGTTTGGTTACTTCAAAATATGTGTTTTGATGTAGATAGAATATTTCAATACTTTAAATAACGGCTTGTTGGTTGACATGTCTCATTATCTATTTTTTTCTGCAGTTTTCGCCACATCGAATTAGACATGGTGCAGCTCTGAAAATCTAGAGTGATCTCCCTTGTCAATAAGGACCGATTTGCATTTTTGGATCATTTAAAATTACTACGAGTAGTAATCATTAATCGTTCTCAGGGACAAAACAAACTGACCATTATAAAAATCAATGATTGATTAAACTTTTTGTCATATCACATGCTAAATAAGCGCAAAACATGTATTTCTATAAAAAAAAAATTTAGAACTATATTATGCGCAATGAAGATTATGACCGAACAACAGTACATTTTTCTAAAGCGACTACTTTTGTAAACTAAAAACAGGTAAAGAGCTTCAAATAATGTAAGTTATAAGCAAAGTAAACTGTTTTTAAGTTCTATAGCAGTCACACTTTCCCACTGATTATTCCCAAGGAAATACGCTGGCTGTAGCAAGAGAAAATGGTCTTTGTTTTGCCTGCAGCCAGGAAACATTTTTGGACAATGCAAAAAACCTTCATGGCAGATAAGCTATAAAAAATGCAATATTGCATGCAGCCCAAGACACAATTTTCAGTTGTGCATTTACATATGCAGTCACACCAAGAAAAACTACGAAGGTAAACCTTTTTCAAAAAATTTTATAGTTCAAGGGAAATAACTCTTACTACATTATGAGCTAGATATTAGAATGTTGTAGGGGAAATAGTCACAATTATAAGAACAAAATAGCAAATTTGGTATGTGTATTAAATTTTTAGATATATATTTATATATTAAGAGTTTTTCAATTGCACGTAGGCAGAAACATATCTGTATTACTGGTATATGTTTCTGATTTATGGAAAAAAGTCACAAGCAATTTATTTGAAATTGTGTTCAGAATAATGCAACAGCTTTTAATGAGTAGGAAATTGAAAGAATTCAAATAATATGTGGTTTTGTATATGTCTGCTGATTTTTATAACAATGTCAAGTTTATATAACAATTTAACATTAACAGAAGACGTTAATATAAAATAATCCAATGTCTTCAACTCTTTATTTACATATCCTGTCAATCCTCTGTCTGGACAGATTATGAAACCTTTAAAACCTTTAAAAGAAATCATTGTTTTATTTTTTTTAAGTTTATGTCAATTAATTACCAATGAAAGTTCCCTATAACTTTTAAGAAAGTGAAAAGAAATGACATTCTATTCAATATTTTAAAGCATTTTACTGTACGAAATGTAAGCATTTCCTATCAGATTTGTGACTTTTTTCCCTACATGTACATTTATAAAATGTGGGATTTTTTTCTTGTGACCTTTTTCCCTTTAACCATGTAGTAGTGTCAATATGTAACTGCATCCACAGCTACAGGAAACTTCTTAATTTCAAAAAGTAGAAGAATGTAAGAAGGTGCATGCTAGGAAAACTAAAAATCTTAACATAATTTACAATAAATTTCAAGAGTATTTTATTTTTTTTAATAATATCATACATGTGTGTTCACTGAGTCGGATTCCAGTATTATACAAGTCCCTACCAGAAGTTCACCATTTTCTATATGTTTGGTTGTAAAATAAACAGACATGTTATTGTTCTAGGTAATTTTGTTGCATTCTGTTAAAAATTTGTTGCATTTTTAGCCATAATGGATACTTCTAAAGAAAATTCAGATGACAGAAGTCTGTGAATTTAATTATTGAAATTCACATTCCACAAAATGGGATCGTTCTAAAATTATTTTTCAGAAATGGAAAAAAAAAGTTCTAGGGGGGGGGGGTTTAAGCTAGGGTGGGTCGGGTAACTGGAACCATACATATACTTTTATTTGGCCTGACAATATGTTTTTCTCCCATGCTAGTTCAACTGAGGCTGAATGAACCTCTGGTCCTAAATGTCAAACATAAATGTATAACTCAAAGAAGTTTTCAATATATATTGGATCTGGGAAAGAAATTTTCGGATTTCCTGTCTCAAAATTTTTCTGTTTGAATGGGAGTAGGGCTCTTTTTATGTCATGTTAAATGTGAATTAGGAATTCAGTTTACAAATATATAATTGACAAAGTGAATTTGGATGTGTCCAAATCATATTTTGTTACATGAACATGATAAAGTTATCAAATAAACTAACATTTAATGATAATTTGTTTTCATTTGCTTACAGTTTCATTATTGGCTGGCAAGTAATTGTAAAATCGTATTTGCTGCCAAGTGTCTGAATGTCATGTGTGCCAGTCATTGGCAGTTCTGGAACTTAAATGATGAATATGAGGATTCATAATAAGAACTATTAGTTTAGACAGAACATTTATTTATATATATTTTAGATATTGACATTAAAGATAAAATGAACTAATACTTTGTAATTGAAGGACATTTGTATTGATTATTGCGGCAGTGAAAAAGAATTTTTTTAAATGAAACTCGTGAAAAGGGGTTAAAAAGATAATTTTGTGCTGTAATTTAATTGTTTTAAAAAAAGAAAGCAACCAGCTGGGTTTTTTTTTCTTCATAGAGTAATTCTCTCTTTCTTATCTTATATCACATGTAAAACATACATAGCTTAATCAGACTTCCATTTTTTTTTTTTTTTTTTTTTTTAATTTAAATGTCTTTATTAATGTACATGTAAAATATTTAAATTATACAGGCAATCTTTACTGTTTACAGTAAAGATTGTATGTATAATTTTATATTGTAGAGATAAACTTCTGAAAATAACTTTGCTGTCAGAAGATAAATATAGAAACAATCAAATATTTTATCCAGGAAGTAATTTGAACTTTCAGTTTCCTTCTTTATCAAGTGTCCGATTCAAAACAATTTCATTCGACCTTTGTACATGAGAGTTGAAAAAAGCTTGATTTTCATTAGTGTGTTTAAGAAGTTTGAGTATTTCCTTAATAAGATGAGACATGTTTACCACATGCATAGAGGCAGAAATAAGATTTTTAAGAATTAATACACAAATGCCAAGTTCTTAACCAGAATTCCCATGTACAAAAAGTGCTTGTTTGTTCCAGGATTATCAATGGGAACAGACTGATGAAACAATGTGCTTATTCTGACTTATAAAAAAGTGTGTTTATTTTTAGCATCATGGTTGTGGAAGGAGGAGGGAGGTATGCACCATCCACAGGAATGACCTCCAAGGAACTGTGTGAAAATGACGACTTGGCTTCAAGTCTGACGCTGGATCCCTACCTATCCTTAACAACACATAAAATGAACTCGAGGTAAGTTGATCTAGGTTTGTCAAGTCCTGGTTCATTCTATCCTTAACCACACATAAAATGAACTCGAGGTAAGTTGATCTAGGTTTGTCAAGTCCTGGTTCATTCTATCCTTAACCACACATAAAATGAACTCGAGGTAAGTTGATCTAGGTTTGTCAAGTCCTGGTTCATTCTATCCTTAACCACACCTAAAATGAACTCGAGGTAAGTTGATCTAGGTTTGTCAAGTCCTGGTTCATTCTATCCTTAACCACACCTAAAATGAACTCGAGGTAAGTTGATCTAGGTTTGTCAAGTCCTGGTTCATTCTATCCTTAACTTCACCTAAAATGAACTTGAGGTAAGTTGATCTAGGTTTGTCAAGTCCTGGTTCATTCTATCCTTAACCACATCTAAAATGAACTCGAGGTAAGTTGATCTAGGTTTGTCAAGTCCTGGTTCATTCTATCCTTAACCACACCTAAAATGAACTCGAGGTAAGTTGATCTAGGTTTGTCAAGTCCTGGTTCATTCTATCCTTAACCACACATAAAATGAACTTGAGGTAAGTTGATCTAGGTTTGTCAAGTCCTGGTTCATTCTATCCTTAACCACACATAAAATGAACTTGAGGTAAGTTGATCTAGGTTTGTCAAGTCCTGGTTCATTCTATCCTTAACCACACATAAAATGAACTCGAGGTAAGTTGATCTAGGTTTGTCAAGTCCTGGTTCATTTCTATCAGAGTCAAATAACCAAAAAAATTTTGGAATTCAGGTTGAAATATCTCAATGTCATGATCGACACTAAGTAAACTTGAAACAGATCCCTGGAACTTTATCTAGAATAATAGGCAAAACGCATATCTTTTGATGGTTTCTTGTTCAAAAGTTAAAGGTTCAATAAGCTGATATCTTGTCCCTTTTTCGGTCACAAGGGGAAAAGCCCACCAAATTCAATTCCAGTATTACAGATATATATATTGTTTACATGAAGTTTGCAATTTGCCATTTTTAATTTGTCAATGAATAAAGTGACGAATAAATAATGTGGTTTTCATCAATTCTGTCTGCTATTTTGATAGACTAAGTTGGCAGTTACAACAACTGATGTGTTGGAGAAATCCTTACAAAAACTTTAGGGTCAGAACTTAAAATGAGGGGTTGTGAGTGAAATCTTAAACACACATACATTTTTTTTTGGGGGGGGGGCTTTTGAATCAGTGATTAAACCTGAAGTGAACAGTTGAGATTTTATGTAGATGTGTGCATTTGTCTGTAGCTGATGACCAACATTAAATGTTCTTTTATATATCATGTACATTTAACATATTTTGTATAATTTTCAGACACAGACCAATGAAAACAGACCTTCAGCAATCTTGTAAAGAAATAATGAAAAGATTTGTGGAGAAACAGAATTATGAAAAGGCCTACAGAGAATTTTCTGCTTTAGCTCCTGTCAAGTCATTTTTTGTCACTAAACTTAAGTCACAACAAGTTATAGTCAAAGATCATGTAAGTTATAGCAGTAACTTCATACTAAACTGAAAAATGGCAACCTCCTTGATGGAAACCAAAAAATACTTATAATTTAGCAAAATTTGTATTTAGTTGCCAATTTGGTGAATTCTTGTGGAAAATCTGTTGAACTCTTTTAGCTATTTATTGATTTCAGATGGACAATATTTTACAAATATTTAGAAACCTGTGTATTAGAATGTCTGACAAAGGTAGTAATTACATTTGTACATTCCTGTATTATAACTTTATTTTTGTTTTTCCAGTTGTTCAGATATTTAAGGATGTTTGACAAAGATTCTGGATTTGAAATTCTGCCATGTCATCGTTACTCCATGGAAAATGAAGTAGGAGCAAAAATTTGTGCAACTAAATCTTGGTAAGAAATGTGATCTAAGGGAGATAATTGGAAACTGTAAATTTGAACTAGAACAGACAATAACAAACCCAGAGAAATAGACAATAACAGAACAACCACCTACAAAACAATACACAGAAGCAATTATTTAATTTTGATCTTTTCATACTACTTCTACATGTACTACCACCAGTGCTTAAAGACTTTGACTACCCAGGAGGGTCTGTCACTCTTGTTTTGTTATGTCAGAATTTTTAAAAGAGTTATCTTTTATTGGGGTGGATACTAAATAAGAAGACTTGATTTTACATGTCACTATTACAACATGTATTCATTAAGCTTTATAGTAAGTTTTTACCTGAAAATAACTTTACAGAAAAATTTACTATATTCCTATGGTTATATAAATGTTCTTGTCTCTAGCCATTCTAAGCTGGACCCTATGTGACATGTTAGTTTAAGTTATGTAATAGTCAGGCAGATTTTCATTTCCAATTCTATAAAACAGGCAAAAGAATGATAAAATTGAGTATTTAGTTGGATGTATCGCTGAACTGGATGCAGAAGAAGAGGAGCAGCTACTGAAACCAGGACTAAATGACTTCAGTGTAATGTACTCCACTAGGAAAAACTGTAGCCAGCTCTGGTTAGGTCCTGCCAGCTTTGTCAATCACGATTGTCGATCAAACTGCAGGGTATGTATTGGAGGTCCTTCTAGCTTTGTCAATATAAAAATAAATATTTATGGTATGTTTGCCTATGAGACAACTATCCTTCAAAGACCAAAGGGCAAGGATGTGAACAACTACAAGTCACTGTAAAGCCTTCAACAATGAGACAAAATACATATCTTATAGTCAGCTATAGAAGGCCATAGGACAATGTAGGATGACAAACTGCCACTTTTGTTAAGTGCAGGATATGAATATGATGCTGCTACAACCTTTGTCCGTCACTATTGTCACTTGGCTCCGGACCTGATCATAGGCTATTAAATATATTGATTCAGCTGTACAAGAATTTTATATTACAAACTGTTCTGTTATATCTAATTATAGAATAGAATTATATGATATATTAATTTATCTGTACAGTTCGTATCCACTGGTAGAGATACAGCCTGTGTGAGAGTCTTAAGAGACATTGAGCCTGGGGAAGAAATCACATGTCATTATGGAGAAAGTTTCTTCGGAGAAAGCAATTGCTTCTGTGAATGTGAAACTTGTGAAAGGTAAGTTATACGAAAACCTATTTATTTAAACTCATATTCAAAGATTAAGTATTAAATATGGTTTGGCAGATCATTCAATTATGTAAAAAGAATCTTTTCTTATTGGATCCATCCACTGAAATTAATAAAAAAATGTTATTCTGTTATAAATATACATATGTGGTGTTAGACACCAAGATACATTTCTATGAAACTGTCAGTTATAGAGAACAAAATGTATTACTTTCTTTTTCCAAAAAAAAATACTCATATTTTTAAACTGTAAAATAGAAATGATGCATATAAACATTTGTTACCTCCCTTGGAATGTTAGTTTCATGCATTGTGGCAGTAGTATAAAATTGAGAATGGGAATGGGAAATATGTCAAAGAGACAACAGCCGAAGGCCACCAATGTGTCTTCAACGCAGCGAGAAAATCCCGCACTCAGAGGTGGTCCTCAGCTGGCCCCTAAATAAAATTGTGTACTAGTTCAGTGAAAATGGACGTCACACTAAACTCCAAAACATATAAATGAACTAAAATTAAAAAACATACAAGACTAACAAAAGCCAGAGGCTTGATTTGGGACAGGTGCAAAAATGCGGCGGGGTTAAACATGTTTTGTGAGATCTCAACCCTCCCCCTATACCTCTAGCCAATGTAGAATAAAGAAACACATAGCAATATTCCAGATTTTATCAGTTTATTGGCATTACGTCTAGTCTCAATTGTCGCTTTTAGCAACTGTCTTATGTATTCAGCATGTTCAGCGTGTTAATGAAGAATTTTTTTTTTATCCTAGAATCTTTTAAATTTTTAGTATAAATATATGTATGTTTAATATGTAAAATGTTGTTATGAGTAAGCAATATATAAAAAAAATGAAATAACATTGTATTGAAAGGAAAAATTATATTGGAAAAACAATTCTCTCAGTAAGAGAGTTAAATAAGAGAGGGGGAGATAACAAAGAGATATTTAACACATAAATCGAAGACAAACTGACAATGCCATGGCAAAATAAACGAAAAACAACCAAAAGACAAAACAAAAGTCTACAAAATACAACAAAAACCAGAAACAATCTCAGGTGCTCAGGAAGGGTTAGAAGATCCTGCTCCATATGTGACATCCGTCATGTTACTTCTATAAACTATATTGGTAAGTTTTATTACATTTGTAAATCTATGTATTCTCTAATTTATTAACTTTCTATGACACAGGAGAAAACAAGGAGCATTTAAGCCTAAAGATGGAATAAAAAGTCCACAACATGTAAAAGGTTATAGACTCCGAGACACAGATGATAGACTTACCAGACTAAAATCCGACCCTCTGGAGCGTGAAAGGCCAAGTGCACAAATGACAGGTGCTGCTCTGTATGGCAATGGTAAATTATATAGAATAGATTACGTGAATTGAGATCACATCTCTGATTAACTAACTGCTGCCTGGATGGAAGAATAGTAATTTTTTACTATAAAATGCAATTCAGAGTCAACAAAAAATTAGTAAATCATTTGCATTAATAAATATGACCTGGATTTTTAAATTTCTCTAATTGTTAGCCGATTTATCCTTTCCTGATCTGTTTGATTATTTTCATTTAATCAACGTGTGGTTCATTTGAACTCAGTTCTTCATTGATCAAAATTTAATTAACATGTCAAATTTTCTTGCTTCCCTCTGAATTTCCTATTGTGATGTCATGAAAAAAGATAGCCATGTCTGATGACGTCACATAGAAAAAACACATCTTTTTGCAGATCATTGGAAAAGAGGGATTCAGTTTGTCTGCATATCGTCTATTTCATTAAGAGAAACTTAGACAGTTAAATTTTAGATATTTAAAATGCTTTGGAAGCGTTGCGTTCTAAATTTGAAAATTAAGTTGTCTTGAGTGGAGAAATATCATATCACACTCGATGCAGTGGTTGATTCTATTTATATGCATTATAAAGATGAGAAGATTTGGTATAATTGCCAATGAGACAACTCTCCACCAGAGACCAAATGACATAGAAGTTGACAACTATAGGTCACTGTAAGGCTTTCAATAATGAGCAAAACCAATACTGCATAGTCAGCTATGAAAGGCCCTGAAATGACAATGATTAGTCTGATTGGCATTTACAATGCATACTAATTTATTTATTGTTGTATATTACAAAATACATGTAGGGAACTGTTTAGTTTCATATGAATAAAACAATAATATAATATTTCAGAAAACTGGAATATCAGAGATGGTAATCTAAAGAAAAACGCTGAATTACTGAAGGCTGGAGAACTGAAAAGAAGGGGCATAACTCGCTATGATGCTGAACTGTTACTGTCTCAGGGACTAAAACTTCCGGAACCAAGGGTACCTGTGACTAGGAAATTGCCAATTAAATCATCAAAGAGTGTTTTAAATGACCTTAATTTGAAAATGGCACAGTCAAAAAAGTTACCACAGAGAGACAAAAATGGGTGTTTTCTAAAATGTGGACGAATGTCGGGATCAAAACTGGCAAGTCAACAATGTGAAGAAGAGATTCCTAAAGTGGCAGCAAAAATTAAATCACCAAATAAAAGAATGAGTTTCTGTTTTGAGGAACTTGATCATCCTGAGTTTGATCATGAAGAGTTAGATTCTATAGTGGAGCAGGCCTGTAGAATTTGTGAGGATACTGTTGAACAGGAAGAAACTAAAACACTTAATCAGAACGATGAAACAAATGTTGATATAAATATGAATTCATCACCATCTATATGTAGGACTAGATCTAGGAAAACTGATTCAAGGACCAACTCAATAATGGACAGGGATACAGTTCTAAAACATTCCCCTAATAACAATCAAAGGTGCAGCCCTAGGTTCAAAAGTCGTGGGTCAGTAAGCATAGATAAAGATTTAATTTCTCGTGTAAAAACTGAACCTTGTGAAGAAAAGCCACAGTTTAGAAATAGTCCAAAGCTTATGCCTAAAACTGAGCCTTGTGAAGAAAAGTTACAGTTTAGAATTAGTCCAAAGCTTATACCTAAAACTGAACCTTGTGAAGAAAAGCAAGAGGTTAAAAATAGTCCAAAGCTAATATCTAAAACTGAAACAAAAAAACAAGATGTAAAATTGGAAATGGAAGAAAAGGATGATGAATCAAAACAACAATCAGAACAATTAGACATATCAATTTCAGGGACATTTGAGCTTCACTGTGATACAGACTCACTTCAGGGTCAAAGTTCAGGTCATACAGACTCATTCATAGGTCAAGATCATATAGAAACACCTCTCAGTCATAGTAATTCAGAAACACTTCAGGGACAAAATCATAAGAGCAAAGGACTCAAAAACATTCAAAGTGATATTTCTAAGAAAGCACCTGTTCGTCAGAGCCCTAGACTTCACAGGAAGCGTGACACAGAAAGTTCACTATGTGAAAAGCCTGAGGCAGCAAAAGACTTGTCAGAAAAATTGAAACGAGACGTGAAATCAGAGAGTGATGAAGGTTTAACAATGTTAGAAGAAAACTTTATAGATGTTTGTAGTTTTTCAGATGAACAACAGGAAGATTCATTAGCGAACAGATTAAAATCAGAAATACATCACAAAACTGATGATGCTGATGAAACATCTGACCAGGAACCAGTTGATAATATGTTTGAAAGTTTTGAGTCTATTATAAAAAATGTAACTCCTCCAAGAAAATTAGGGACTCAACAACCCAGTGATAAAAAATTTGACAAATCTTACTCCGATCAGTGCCTTAGATTATT
The DNA here is from genome assembly GCF_021869535.1 of Mytilus californianus. Classification (NCBI taxonomy): domain Eukaryota; kingdom Metazoa; phylum Mollusca; class Bivalvia; order Mytilida; family Mytilidae; genus Mytilus; species Mytilus californianus. Next base: position 119,353,477 of record NW_026262712.1, on the reverse strand, counting down.
GAACAAAAGTAAGAATAGAGAAAAGAAACGAAAATTGTCTTATTCAATCATGTCATCTCCGGAAACATCTCCCGATAAAAAGATTCCAAAACTGACGATCAAAATGAGACGAGACCCCATTTTGGAAACAATGGAGGAGAGTCTGTCCACAGCAAAACGAATAGAAGATGAACTGGAATCTCAAATACAGATAGAAAATCACATGTTGAAACAAAGCTGTCACAGACGACGGCGGAGAAGTTCTGGGAAAACATCACCACGATCACCAATAAACTCCGCTCATTCACCGACACATTCATCTAAATCACCGATAGCTCCCAGCACTTTTTATCCACTATCTAACAGTCATTCATTTCCTAAAAAACTTCGTCTCAAGTTAGGAGATACTTCCTTCAGTATTTCTATACCACAACCTAATGATTTTAGTCAGATTCAGAATTCACCAGAATAAAGAGATTCTATTACAAATGTTATTCAGGTATCCATTCAGTATCTCAGTATTTATAATGTTACTGTCTATGTAAGGTGTTTGACCTTAATTTGAAAAAAAAACTTTGATATACCAGCTTAATTCTATTTGTATGTGGAAATGAATAATGTGATTTTCCTCTTCTCTTTGTTAACCTTTTATTTTTAATCCCCACTCATTGACAAGCCACAGCTGTCTTATTTTTCTATCCCCTTGGTTGCCAGGATGTTAAGTGCTACCTTTCCCTGCTGACAAGGTGCAAATTAATCTTCAAAATAAAAAGATCATATATGTCATTGCAAATTAACATCTTTAACAATTTTTTTTTTTTTTTTTAAACAAAGATCCATTTTTTCTGTTTCAAATCCTGCATTAATTATACAAACTACAAACTTTCTGTATTTGTGGGTAGTCTGAAATAGAACAAAATATATGTTTAAGTATGAATTCTTTATCTGAAAAGTTTTTCTTTTTTTTAAATAAGTCAACCTTTCAATCTGCATGTTCCTCTTTGAAAACTCCTTAACATAGTAAATTAAATTTGAAATGAGTGTTTTTTTCTGTACATAATTGATGTTTGTTCCAATGAATAGGTAGAACATTGCTGTTAAAATAAATCTTCAGATATTCACACCATAAGCCTTCGGATTTTAAGACTATATAAAACTATAAATATTGATTCAGTTAAATATCTTTTTAATTGGTATTCACAACTTTTGTTTACCTGGTATTGTAATCATATATGTTTATTTGTTGTTCAGAAAAAAGGAAAATTCGTAAATTCTCGTAATTCGATGTTTCCCTGGATATGTTAGATTGTGTTTTAAAGTTCACAAATTACCATTATGAATACAAAAATCTCTTGAAGTCAGTTTTGACTGAGTTGAACAAGGTGATTATTATTTAGAAAGAAAAATGATTGTTGACTGTTTTCTACAAGGCCATTACTATTTAGAACGAAAAATAAAAAAAGTGATTGTTGACCCTATTGGATTAGGTCATTACTATTCAGAAAGCAAAATGTTTGTTGGCTCTGGACAAGGTCATAAACTTTTAGAAAGTGAAGTGATTCTTGACTGTTGGTCAAGGTCATTACTTTTTAGAATTTTATATTTAAATTTCAATTCAGTGATTGATAAGAATGGTTTTGGAATTTGTGAGTTTAGACTTTGGACTTTAATTATCAATATAAATAGTACATTTCTTATATATTCATATCCAGGGGTTTCATTGAATATTTGTACCAATATAAAATGTCCTTTAATAGTTACAACTACTTGGTCAAATAATACAGGATTTAGGTTTTTGATATATAATCGGTTTGATATAGAAAGTTGTAGATTGATTGGTTTTATTGATAATTCTTGTAAGGACTTTGTAAGGGTTTTTTCAGGGATAAAATCACTGTGAGGATATTAACATGACCATATGGTACAATGCAAGGTGTTTAAGTGTAAACAAAACACTCATTGGTCATTTTTGAAGGTCAGTGTGAATCACCCAGACACTTATAATAGAAGCTCTTTAATTGATCAATTAACAATATTCTTATCTATATACTGGGATTGAGTGCAATTTGTAAAACACTACTTTGTTAGATTACAAACATCCGGTATAAGGAATTATCAGAGTTCATTTTTTTTACTTGTATATATATTTTTTTACAGAAAAAAATCATTTGGTTTTGTCATTTTTGTAGTCACGATACATTGTTGTCACCCTTCACTTTCAGCATGTTCACTAACCATGGTATCAAAATTTAAAGGACCAAAATCATTCTTTTTTACTCTGTTTTTTTTTAAGAATTTTTTTTATTATTTTATGAAGGAATTCTTGTTTTTCTTCTGCCACTAACAGAATATGAGAAAGCTGTTTATGTAACCTGTCTAAATTATACAATAGATAATATTTGTTTCTATGATTACTAATTGGTTAAACACAAACATATTTTGAAGAAGTACAACTCCCAACATAATCCTTTTTTTTCCTTAGTAGTAATTGTTTTGTTGAAGTTATTGTAAATTGTATACAAATGTGGTAATTTTATAGATTTTTAAGCATGACCAATGTAGATATAAATATTTTAACATCTGTTTGTAGATTTTTGTTTTTCAGTGTTTATTTATAGAGAAGGGAAATGTGAATTTGATTAATAGTATACACATATGATTAAGTTATTAAACACAGAAGGGAATGACTCATAAAATTAACTCATTCTTCATATGTCTAATACAATCAAATTTTTATTATTTCGGATGGTAATAATTGACAATGAAATATTCATGGTTTTCATCATGTTTGATGGTTGCAAAAAGAAACATTGTAATAAAAATATTTATTACTGTGAAATGGCTATTTTATGTGGTAAATAATTTTTAGTACTATTTGTTAACTTATTAGTTGTGATTATGACATTTGTTGAAGGGAGATAATAAAGAAAAAAATACCAGTTATCTCCCCTAAAATAAGGAAAATAGTTAAAATATGCACATTTTCAAAGTTATGTATATTTCCTGTATCAAGATCTTACTGCAGACTAACAGCTAATATTGTATAGTCATTGCCTTTAGAACTGATGAATTCTATCAAATTACTTTGGCTTTACATGGTATAAGAATTGTTTACAAGTAATTTGAAGTAAGGGAAAGTTCAACATATTTCAGTTTAATAGAATACATATTATTTACACATTTTATGAATGAGTTAAGTTACAATTTACCAAATCCAAAAACCCCTTACCAAATAAATTGGTTAAAATTTCACTAAGAACCATCACACTATAATCATGTATTTATTGAGTGGGAGAGTGTAATTTATAGAATATATGTTAGCTCACATGTGGAACTTTTATTCTTATGAAAAGTAAAATGCTGTTTATCTTCTTAATGGAGTTATTTAATAGGATATTCATGTAATCCAAGAAGATTTTTTTCTCAAGTGAAGTCTAAATTTTACAGAGTGAATATCTTTTGCCCTTTTAAGCTCGACTGGCCCTACCAAATGACAGGTCAAGGTCATCCAAACTATGGTTACCACCATTTTAAAAACTAGATAATTATATAAAAAAATAAAAAAGGAAAATCCTATGAAGGGCCAGTTAATACTAAATTTCAACTAATTGGACTGAGAATGGGCCATTCTTGACCTTTTTTTTAGATACCAGTTTAGTGATACAGGCACTTTGAAGCCTCTTTTTTAAAGTTTTGACATTGATTACGTCCCTTGGATTAGATGAAAGAGAGTTGCATGTTTAGGGCAGCCTAATGTATTATTGTTATAATGTGTAGTGTGATGTGTTAACACTCTCGTATGTTTTATTAAATCATGTGAAATCTCAATCTTGTGTTATCTATTTTGTACTTGTACATTTATTACTTGATAAAAAATATCACAGTAGACAAAAATGAAAGCAACTTTTGAGAAAGAATTAGTAGTATGGGATCCCTGGACATGCCTCAACCAAATCTACACATATTTTATTTTCTGAGTCCTTGAACATTGTCAATCAACCAGCACGCATATGGCCATGGTCATTTTATACAAATCAATACTGAATAATACATTGATAGGAATCTTATCCTGAAGTTATCCCTAATTATATTTGACCATTACATAGCCTATGAATAAAAGAAGATGTGGGGTAGAGGTCAATGAGACAGCAACCCAACACACAGATAACCAAAAAGACATCAAGAGATCAACATTAAGTTTTCAACAATAGGCATTTATCTTTTTAGCTCACCGTTCCGAAAGGAACTGTGAGCTTTAGCCATCACTTGGCGTCCGTCCTTGTCGTCTGTCTGGTGTAAACTATTTAAAACATCTTCTCCTCTGAAACTACTGAACCAATTCCAACCAAACTTAAGCTGAATGATCCTTAGGGTATCTAGAATAAAGTTTGTGTTTTATTTTCTGTTTCGTCAAAAAACATGGCTGCCATGGCTAAAAATAGAACATAGGGGGTAAAATGCAGTTTTTGGCTTATATCTAAAAAACCAAAGGAGTAAGAACAAAGCTGACAGGGGTAAACATGTTCATTAGGTGAAGTTCTATCAGCCCTGAAATTTTCAGATGAATCTAATAACCCATTGTTGGGTTGCTGCCACTAAATTGGTAATTTTAAGGAAATTTTGCAGTTTTTGGTTATCTTGAATAGTATTAATGATAAAGATAAACTGTAAACAGCAAATATGTTCAGCAAAGTAAGATCTACAAATAAGTTTAATATGACCAAAATTGTCAATTGACCCCTGAAAGAGTTATTGCCCTTTAAGGAAAATTTTACATAATTTGTTTATCATTTTTTTTAACTTTAAAAAATCTTCTCCTCTGAAACCACTGAACAAATTCCAACAAAAATTAAGCTGAATGATCCTTAGGGTATCTAGAATAAAGTTTGTGTTTTATATTCTGTTTCGTCAAAAAACATGGCCACCATGTCTAAAAATAGAACATAGGGGTAAAATGCAGTTTTTGGCTTATATCTAAAAAAACCAAAGGAGTTAGAACAAATCTGACATGGGGTAAACATGTTCATTAGGTGAAATTTTCAGATGAATCTAATAACCCATCGTTGGGTTGCTGCCACTAAATTGGTAAATTTAAGGAAATTTTGCAGTTTTTGGTTATTATCTTGAATAGTTTAAATGATAAAGATAAACTGTGAACAGCAAAAATGTTCAGCAAAGTAAGATCTACAAATAAGTTTATATGACCAAAATTGTCAAATATGTCCTTAAGGAGTTATTACCCTTTAAAGACAATTTTTCACAATTTGTTCATCTAGTTTTCTAACTTTAAAAAATCTTCTCCTTTGAAACTGCTGAATCAATTTCAGCCAAACTTGGGCTGAATGAGTTTCAGAGTATCTAGTATAAATTTTGTATTTTATTTTCTTGTACGTCAAGAAACAGCCACTATGGATAAAATGGAACATAGGGGTAAAATGTATTTCTTTTTTTTGAAGAAAATATGACAGATTCAAAGAACATCTCAATGGAATTTTTAAGCCACTCATTAATATACATTAAAAAGCAAAAATAATCATTGATGAAAGATTTAAGCAAAAAATTACAGGTGAGCGATTCAGGCTCTTGGGAGCCTCTTGTTTATCAAAAGCTCTTCATCTAAAAATGTGATGAAGATATGATTATTGATATTTAGAAAATAAGGATATTCAAGATTGTCATCACATATTTAGCTCACCTGGCCTTAAAGGCCATGGAAACTTTTGCCAACACTTGGTGACTGACATCTGTTGTCGTAAACTTTTTAAAAGATCCTATGCAACTACTGAACCAATTTCAACCAAACTTGGCCTGAATGACCCATAGTGTATCCTGGTCAGTCAACAGACATGGTAATCATGGCGAAAAATAGAACATAGGGGTAATATGCATAAATTATCTTGAGAACCATAAAAGATAGAGAAAATCTGACAAGGGCAATATATGATTAGAACGTCCAGATCTACCTACTCACTGATTTTTCCTAAATTTTCAGAAGACTGTCTAATGTGTTTTTGCCCTTAAAAGACAATTGTTTTGCTATTTTTCATGTTTTTGCTTGTTAGCTAAAAATCTATATTAGATAGTAGAAACTGTATTAAAACAGCAACACAGGATCTACAAAAATGTCAATACAACAATTGGAAAAAGTCCATAAGGAGTAATTGCCCTTAAATGTAGATTTATGAATTAATTTTGTGTTTTTGCCAGTATATTGAAAAATATAATAGAAGGGTAGAAATCGCAAATGTCCAAATTTTCAGCAATACAAGATCTACAAAAATCCCATATAACTGAAACCATTGGATGACTGAGGAACCGATTATGACCTTATAGGAATAACTGACATTAAATGAACATTTTTGTCTAACCTTGACAGAGTCAAAAAGCGAGACTAAGGTATGCTATTTTCGGCGGAGGGAGCAGCAGCATTAACAATTTATTAAAGTTGGTGATTAGATCAGTTTAAGGGAAACCACTTATGAAAAGTCAATGGTATTTGGTATGCAGTTGTTTTAGCATTGACACACCTCATTTCCATGGAAATTATTTGGCCATTCTCCCACAGTCACGGTCTATTGACTTTGAAACAGCATAGTTGCCATGTTAAAATTTCTGATTTGGTCATTTTAATGTGAACCACTTATGATAAGTCAATGATATTTTGTATGTAACTGTATGCACATTTGCTTATAATATTTCCATGGAAATTATTTGGCTCTGTACCTTTAGTCATGGTTCAGTGACTGAATATTTTGCATATTTTACCGAAAGGAAAACAAATTATGTAAATATAAAGATATTCTGAAATTCTATTAAAAAAAACCAGGTTTTTACACAAAAAATTGAAAGTTTTGAGGAAACTTCAACCTTTTAATTCAAAATCTTCAATTATGAAGGGAAATAGAAAAAAAAAAATGATTTCTGTTTTCTATACACATTCTTAAAAAGCAGTCATTATTCTGAAAATGCCAAATCTCGAACTTTAGATGTATGACATTTTAAGAAGAAACTTCTGGTGTTGTTTGAAAAAATGGAATTTTCGCCACCAGCTTTATATTGATTTCCAGTAAATTATAGAAGCTTTCCAATTTAAACTATATATAATTTAAACTACAACTGGGTCTACAATAGGGTGATGCGTTTCTTGTTTGACAAAATATATAAAAATAAGGAGATGTGGTATGATTGCCAATGCTTTAACTATCCATAAAAGTTCAAATGACGACGATATGAAGCAATTATAGGTCACCGAACGGCCTTCAACAATGAGGAAAAAACCCTCCGTATAGTTCGCTATAAAATGTCCCGACAAGAAGAATTTGAAACAATTTAAATTAGAAAACTAACGACTTGATTTACAACAATACAATTTACAAAAAACAAATATGACAGACATGAACCAACGACAACCACTGAATTACAGGGTCCTGACTTGGGACAGACATATAAAGAATGTGGCGGGGTTGAGCACGGTTGTGAACGCTCAACCCCTCCCCCTTTTTCCCTAACCTGTGTAATGTTTGGGTATACCTAATTTAAATTTACTTTAACATTCCTAGTCTTTATATATATAACAACAAGACACGCTGATTCTAAAGAGCTACAAACAAACATGAAACGCAAGAAATAGGTTATTAAATTATTATTCTATTTTTTGAACTGAATGACATAAACGATTTAATTTCATCATTCATGATGATTTAAGAATACAATCATATTGCACTACTGTATCGACCAGTGTTATCAAGAATAAATGCCCTTGAACAGATATAGGTCATTTACTCCATTTAATTATAAAAATAGAAGCAATACAAATTGAGTTTTACAGTCTAGTAGTTATCTTTTAACACACCTCAACAAAAAATGGCGTTAGAATTACCCACACTTCAGGAAGGGTTGAAAAGTATTGCAGTGGCTGCGAGTGGCCTCCTGGCGGGTACAGCGGTGTATATTTCTGTGGTAGAAGTCAAGAGCCGGGCGAAGTTAGACATCAAATCCATGAGAAAACAATGGAGTGATAGTTTTGATAATGCTGCTGTTTTTGTGGTAGGAATTCTTATTTTTTTTTTAAATTATAGAAAGCTTTCTGGTTATATAATAATGCGAGCAATTAGAAAACAAATGCACACATTTATATAATATATGTCTGTGGAGAATCTTATTTTTAATGTATGCACACTTTTATGTTGCTAGTCTGGTCTTTTTAATGGTGACTCACGGCTCGTTCAATGAAGCCTGATGCCTGTTAAGAAATGTGTTGAATTCCTCAAGTTAAAATGGACCTATCAGATTTTTGTTTATCTCGGACTTAATGCATCTTACTCGTCTCCGTCTAGTGTGATAGATCAAAATCTGTTGCAATGACTTAGTGTCTGTCGTCTACCCGTCCGTTAACTTTTTATTTATCTGAAACCAATATTCCAATTTAAACCTCACTTAGCTGCAATAATTTTTCTGACGTTATCGTCGAACGACCGACATGGCTACAATTCTTTTTGTAAAACATGTGTTAAAATGTCCATTAAATCATGCTGGAAAAAAATGTTATTTGGTTAATTAGCTGCCAAACTTTGAGCGACTTTTTTTTACAACTAAACATAGTATTTTACTGGTTTATTGTTTTATCTTTACAGCTGGGTGTCGGAACGGTAAATACAGCAGCCAACGTGGTTTTGTTCTTTATGGATACCTCACCTTATAAAAATCTTTGGCTGGTAGAACCATGTTTGTTTATCATCGGTGGAATCTATACCTCAATTGTTATGTTACCAGAGATCAGAGAACTAAAGAATGATGAAATAGTGGCTAAAAAAGGTGATATATATAATATGTGTGTGTGTGATTTCATTCACATTACATCTTCAGTTACATGTATACAACAAAGTTTTATTTTAGAAATCCTGAATTTTATCCTTTTTCAACATCCGTTCAGTTGTTGCAGAAATGCTATATATATGCTTTAAAATGTGCTCTGAGTAGTAAAGTTTAATATCTCTTTTGATGGGTATATTTTATAAAATATTTTTAATGGCGAGTCATAAATTAGGACTTTGTATAATATCCGTAAATTTATAACCGAAATGTACCCACCCACACTTCATATATAATACACAGATCGTAACAAACCAGTCGAGCAAGAATGATCCTATGTAATTTCACGATTATTATATATATACATTTTACAGATCTATGAATAAACATGCAACGTTCAAGATGTAAATTTACCTGCACAAATGATTAGTAAAACTATTTCATATAAACCCATATGTTTATGCTTAATTGAGTCCAGTGCAACAATTTTGGTGCCTTAGGGGTGCCGGGATGAAAAAAGAAATAATATACCAAGGGTTAACCAAAAAACATAAATCGAATAAAGACAGACAACAACACAATGGCGAAAAGAAAAGAAAAGAAAAACGAAAAGGCGCACAAAACACTTGATAGAAAACTAAATATTGAGCAACACGAACCCCACCAAAACACTTGATAGAAAACTAAATATTGAGCAACACGAACCCCACCAAAACACTTGATAGAAAACTAAATATTGATCAACACGAACCCCACCAAAACACTTGATAGAAAACTAAATATTGAGCAACACGAACCCCACCAAAACACTTGATAAAAAACCAAATATTGAGCAACACAAACCCCACCAAAACACTTGATAGAAAACTAAATATTGAGCAACACGAACTCCACCAAAACACTTGATAGAAAACTAAATATTGAGCAACACGAACCCCACCAAATTACTTGATAGAAAACTAAATATTGAGCAACACGAACCCCACCAAAACACTTGATAGAAAAATAAATATTGAGCAACACGAACCCCACCAAAACACTTCATAAAAAACTAAATATTGAGCAACACGAGCTCAACCAAAACACTTCATAGAAAACTAAATATTGAGCAACACGAACTCCACCAAAAACCAGAGCGAACTTAGGTGTTAGGTGCTCATAAAGGATAGAAAACTAAATACTGAGCAACACGAACTCCACCAAAAACCAGAGCGAACTTATGTGTTAGGTGCACATAAAGGATAGAAAACTAAATATTGAGCAACACGAACCCCACCATAAACCAGAGCGAACTTAGGTGTTAGGTGCTCATAAAAGATAGAAAACTTAATACTGAGCAATACGAACCCCACCAAAAACCAGAGCAAACTTAGGTGTTAGGTGCTCATAAAGGATAGAAAACTAAATATTGAGCAACACGAACCCCGCCATAAACCAGAGCGAACTTAGGTGTTAGGTGCTCATTAAGGATAGAAAACTAAATATTGAGCAATACGAACCCCACCAAAAACCGGAGCGAACTTAGGTGTTAGGTGCTCATAAAGGATAGAAAACTAAATATTGAGCAAAACAAACCCCACCAAAAACCAGAGCGAACTTAGGTGTTAGGTGCTCATACACGAACCCCACCAAAAACCAGAGCGAACTTAGGTGTTAGGTGCTCATAAAGGATAGAAAACTAAATATTGAGCAACACGAACCCCACCATAAACCAGAGCGAACTTAGGTGTTAGGTGCTCATAAAGGATAGAAAACTAAATATTGAGCAACACGAACCCCACCATAAACCAGAGCGAACTTAGGTGTTAGGTGCTAATAAAGGATAGAAAACTAAATATTGAGCAATACGAACCCCACCAAAAACCGGAGCGAACTTAGGTGTTAGGTGCTCATAAAGGATAGAAAACTAAATATTGAGCAAAACAAACCCCACCAAAAACCAGAGCGAACTTAGGTGTTAGGTGCTCATAAAGGATAGAAAACTAAATATTGAGCAATATGAACCCCACCAAAAACCAGAGCGAACTTAGGTGTTAGGTGCTAATAAAGGATAGAAAACTAAATATTGAGCAATACGAACCCCACCAAAAACCGGAGCGAACTTAGGTGTTAGGTGCTCATAAAGGATAGAAAACTAAATATTGAGCAAAACAAACCCCACCAAAAACCAGAGCGAACTTAGGTGTTAGGTGCTCATAAAGGATAGAAAACTAAATATTGAGCAATACGAACCCCACCAAAAACCAGAGCGAACTTAGGTGTTAGGTGCTCATAAAGGATAGAAAACTAAATATTGAGCAATACGAACCCCACCAAAAACCAGAGCGAACTTAGGTGTTAGGTGCTCATACACGAACCCCACCAAAAACCAGAGCGAACTTAGGTGTTAGGTGCTCATAAAGGATGAAAAACTAAATATTGAGCAACACGAACCCCACCATAAACCGGAGCGAACTTAGGTGTTAGGTGCTCATAAAGGATAGAAAACTAAATATTGAGCAACACGAACCCCACCATAAACCAGAGCGAACTTAGGTGTTAGGTGCTAATAAAGGATAGAAAACTAAATATTGAGCAATACGAACCCCACCAAAAACCGGAGCGAACTTAGGTGTTAGGTGCTCATAAAGGATAGAAAACTAAATATTGAGCAAAACAAACCCCACCAAAAACCAGAGCGAACTTAGGTGTTAGGTGCTCATAAAGGATAGAAAACTAAATATTGAGCAATACGAACCCCACCAAAAACCAGAGCGAACTTAGGTGTTAGGTGCTCATAAAGGATAGAAAACTAAATATTGAGCAATACGAACCCCACCAAAAACCAGAGCGAACTTAGGTGTTAGGTGCTCATAAAGGATAGAAAACTAAATATTGAGCAATACGAACCCCACCAAAAACCAGAGCGAACTTAGGTGTTAGGTGCTCATAAAGGATAGAAAACTAAATATTGAGCAATACGAACCCCACCAAAAACCAGAGCGAACTTAGGTGTTAGGTGCTCATAAAGGATAGAAAACTAAATATTGAGCAACACGAACCCCGCCATAAACCAGAGCGAACTTAGGTGTTAGGTGCTCATAAAGGATAGAAAACTTAATACTGAGCAACACGAACCCCACCATAAACCAGAGCAAACTTAGGTGTTAGGTGCTCATAAAGGATAGAAAACTAAATATTGAGCAATACGAACCCCACCAAAAACCAGAACGAACTTAGGTGTTAGGTGCTCATAAAGGATAGAAAACTAAATATTGAGCAACACGAACCCCACCAAAAACCAGAGCGACCTTGGGTGTTAGGTGCTCATAAAGGATAGAAAACTAAATATTGAGCAACACGAACCCCACCAAAAACCAGAGCGAACTTAGTTGTTAGGTGCTCATAAAGGATAGAAAACTAAATATTGAGCAACACGAACCCCACCATAAACCAGAGCAAACTTAGGTGTTAGGTGCTCATAAAGGGTAAACATTGCCTACCCCACTGGTGGCACCCGTCGTGTGTCTCATGTAAAGTAAAAACATTATTTACGTGTACCTACAACATGGGAACAAACCATACAAGAACGAGTTCAAAACGAACGAACACTTGAAGTCTTCTGTGAGTATCTAACATCGGCACAGAGACAAAGCATATTTTAAAAGTATTTCTGCGAGAAGCTGAAAACGCTTAATCAAATGCACATGTTCAAAGCGCACAAAATATGTTTGCCAGTAGCTGACGCCTCTCGATCGAATGCATTTATGTATTCATAGAGTGTGAACTATATTTTTGTTAGTAGCTGATACCACTTGATCGATTCCACATGTACACAAAGTATTTCTGCGACAATCTGATTAAAATTCTGATCCATATTAACTCGCGTGCTCGTATGAGTATAACGAAATCAGAGAACTATATTTTAATTAGATTGTGTTTCTGTGAGTGATTGATATATGTAGGCACCAAACTAAAAAAATGGCACTTGTAAATCGTTTGCAAACAGGATCGGATATAAGTTCTTTATTGGATCCGTTAACCGCATTAACAAGTAGTTGACACACAGTGGATCGGGAACACATATATTAAATATACTGTTCCCAGAGTGGATCGGGAACACATATATTAGATATACTGTTCCCAGAGTGGATCGGGAACACACATATATTAGATATACTGTTCCCAGAGTGGATCGGGAACACATATATTAGATATACTGTTCCCAGAGTGGATCAATGAAAGGCTGATGAAGGTAAATCCAGAAAATCGATTCAGACGCATGACATTTATAAAGTGTTATTTTCATCTTTTACATCACTGGGTCGATACCTCTGCTGCATGGTAGACTATCAGTCCCCGAGGGTATCATCAGCCCAGTAGTCAGTACTTCGATGCTGGCATGATTTACAACAAACCTTTCTTTTTTTCGATTATAAATTTCGAAATTATTAAAATAACTAAGGTTTCAACTTTCTATAGTGGAAAGTTGACCTAAGTTGGATTTGGCTATTATTTGTATGTCCTTTTTGGTCAAATATCTCTTCAACTGTTTCGGTTCTTATACATCCTAGGCTTTCAAATTATCGACTTTGAGCGTTTCTGATGAATAAATATAAATCCAGAATAGGTTTTCGTACGCATGAAATCAATAGAGTGTTGTTTTCATTTTTTGAAGTTGATATTTTGTTGTTTGCTTGTAGGAGACAAATGGGTTGAAGAAGGTATCGACAGATGGAGTAAAAGACATTTGTTACGAACATTGATAAACTTGTGTGGTTCATGTTGTGTTATATATACTGCAATAAAGTCACATTAATGTGTGTATATGGTTCCAACGGACATACATGTTAAATATTAATAGATAATTTATCCAAAAGCGCTACCATAAACAATTACTAGCCTATAATTAGAACTTTGCTCTCTATATAAGAGACGTTTTTGCGACTGCACACAAAACCATATATACACATTTAACATACCACAACTTAATCATACAAGAAGTTGGAACTGTGTTGTGAATATTTATTAGTGCCATTTAATAAAAGGTAATCTTGTCTTCTAAAGAATTGTTTTTATAGATGCTACTTCATAGAGTTTAAATTCATTCCCATTATAATAGAACATATAAATGTATGATTTTCTGGGGAAAGATATAAAAACAAGACGAAAATATCGTTGCTGCGTTGAATAATGATCTCTTGAATTTCAGTCAAACTTTATTTAAGAGTTATGTACGGTGATTGACACAATCAGATGGTTAACTAGTACACTAATACCTAAAATTACGCTTTGGTCTGATTGGTTGTACCCAAGGTCATACCTTCTGTATAGAAAGAATTCTAAATGTTGTATGACATTTTCTTACTGTTGTATGACATTCTGTACAACTGTTTTCTTACTGTTGTATGACGATCTGTACATGGAGTTTTCTTACTGTTGTATAACATTCTGTACATGGACAAAACAAAAACAAATTTATAAATTTGTAATATTCTACGGTTAACCTCATGCAGCACTGGTGTTAAAAGAGAGGCGAAAGATACCAAAGGGACATTCAAACAATCAAAAATAAACTGAAAATGTCATAGCTGAAAAAAAAACAGACAAACAACAGTACACAAAACACAACATAGACAACTAAAGACTGAGCAACACGAACCCCACCAAAAACTGGGGGTGATCTCAGGTGCTCCAGAAGGGTAAGCAGATCCTGCTCCACATGTGGCACCCGTCGTGTTGCTCATGTTAGTACAAACCCGGTAATAAGTCGAATTCCGTAGGTCACATTAGTTACGACATTTGGAACATATCCGCTGTCATCTGTGAAACGGATATTCCATAACGGTCAACCAACTCGTGATGGCGTCCGTAAATTCTTATTGTTGTATGACATTCTGTACAAGGTGTGTTCGGACTGTTGTGTGACATTCTCACGATTCTGTACATGGTGTCTTCTTACTGTTGTATGACATTCTGTACAGGGTATCTCCTTACTGTTGTATGACATTCTGTACATGGATTTTTCTTACTGTTGTATGAAATTCTGTACATGGAGTTTTCTAACTTTTGTATGACATTTTGTACAGGGTATCTCCTTACTGTTGTATGACATTCTGTACAGGGCATCTCCTTACTGTTTTATGACATTCTGTACAGGGTATCTCCTTACTGTTGTATGATAATCTGTACAGGATATCTTCGTACTGTTGTATGATATTCTGTACAGGGTATCTCCTTATTGTTGTATGACATTCTGTACAGGTATCTCCTTACTGTTGTATGACATTCTGTACAGGGTATCTCCTTACTGTTGTATGATATTTTGTACAGGGTATCTCCTTATTGTTGTATGACATTCTGTACAGATTATCTCCTTACTGTTTTATGATATTCTGTACATGGTATCTCCTTACTGTTTTATGACATTCTGTACAGGGTATCTCCTTACTGTTGTATGATATTCTGTACATGGTATCTCCTTACTGTTGTATGACATTCTGTACATGGATTTTTCTTATTTTTGTATGACATTCAGCACAGGGTACATTCTTATTGTTGTATGACATTCTGTACAAGGTATCTCCTTACTGTTGTATGACATTCTGTACATGGATTTTTCTTACTTTTGTATGACATTCAGCACAGGGTACATTCTTATTGTTGTATGACATTCTGTACAAGGTATCTCCTTACTGTTGTATGACATTCTGTACATGGATTTTTCTTACTTTTGTATGACATTCAGCACAGGGTACATTCTTATTGTTGTATGACATTCTGTACAGGGTATCTCCTTACTGTTGTGTGATATTCTGTACAGGGTATCTCCTTACTGTTGTTTGACATTCTGTACATGGATTTTTCTTACTGTTGTATGACATTCTGTACAGGGAGTTTTCTAACTATTGTATGACATTCTGTGCATGAAGTTTTCTTACTGTTGTATGAAATTCTGTACATGGAGTTTTCTAACTTTTGTATGACATTTTGTACCGGGTATCTCCTTACTGTTGTATGATATTTTGTACAGGGTATCTCCTTACTGTTGTATGATATTTTGTACAGGGTATCTCCTTACTGTTTTATGACATTCTGTACAGATTATCTCCTTACTGCTTTATGATATTCTGTACATGGTATCTCCTTACTGTTTTATGACATTCTGTTCAGAGTATCTACTTACTGTTGTATGATATTCTGTACAGTTGTATGATATTCTGTACAGGGTATCTCCTTACTGTTGTATGACATTCTGTACATGGATTTTTCTTACTGTTGTATGACATTCAGTACAGGGTACATCCTTATTGTTGTATGACATTCTGTGCAGGGTATCTCCTTACTGTTGTGTGATATTCTGTACAGGGTATCTCCTTACTGTTGTTTGACATTCTGTAAATGGATTTTTCTTACTTTTGTATGACATTCTGTACAGGGAGTTTTCTAACTGTTGTATGACATTCTGTACATGGAGTTTTCTTACTGTTGTGTGCAATCTGATTAAAAAAAAAAAAGATCTCGTGTCCAAGCTTTGCTTACAAGGATCTAAAAACGCTTTGTTCTACTGTCTGTTTTTAAAGATCTTTTGGGATTCTCTGGTTTTGTCGAAAAATTTGAAGGCTGAAATATCACTGACTGATGTAATAATTACAAGTACGGAGTGATTTCGGATCCTTGTAGCAAAGCTTGAACACAGAATCTGCATTTTAAGGTAGATTGGAAAAGGGGGGGGGGGGGGGGGGGCAGGAAGAGTCTAAATCTAAATTCAAATAATTTTTTGATAATTTGTCAAAATGTAGTTGATATCATGCTTTTTTCAAAATATAATAAAAAGTATGGGCCACCGGGCTTTTTTCCCGCTACAGGTTGTGCAAAATAGTCTGATTTTATAGATATAAGAAGATGTGGTATGAGTGCCAATGAGACAACTCTCCATCCAAGTCAAAATTTATAAAAGTAAACCAATATAGGTCAAAGTACGGTCTTCAACACGGAGCCTTGGCTCACACCGAACAGCAAGCTATAAAGGGCCCCAAAAATTAGTAGTGTTAAACCATTCAAACGGGAAAACCAACGGTCTAATCTATATAAAAAATCGAGAAACGAGAAACAATCATGAACCACATCAACAAACGACAACTACTGAATATCAGATTCCTGACTTAGGACAGGTGCAAACAATTGCAGCGGGTTTAAACGTTTTAATGGTACCAAACCTTCACCCTTATCTGAAACAATAGTGTTACATCACAACATAGAACGAGACACTATAAAATATCAATTGAAATGGCTTAACTCAATCAAAAGACATATTAACACCAGTGAACATACACTGAACAAATAAATTTGATCTATGCTACAACGTAAATACAAAACAAATAAACTAAGGGAAGATTAGTTAAAGTAACATGTTATACCGCTGTGAAATGTTAAACAATTTAAGAAAAACAATATGCTTGAACAAAAATATCAGCCATTTGCAATTACTTTAAACACAGGCAAATGAAAATAATTTTGTTGTTCATAGTTCGAAGAAGTGAAAATTTATAGTAATACCAAACACTAACCAAAGCTGGTATATAGACCAGATATAACCCTGAATAAGTAAACATTAAATAACAAAAAAGCATTACAATTAGTATCAACAGGTCAAATAAACAAGAAAATACGATTTGAGAGTACTCGCAGTTACTGACAGCTAGTTAAAAGCCAAAAACAATTAATAATAAAAAAATCATGCATCAGAGACTAAAATCAACTTGTATAGATTATGCATGGGAAACCCAGTTTTGTGTGATAAAAAGAAAAATACACCATAGACTTTTTAAATAAAATATGAGAAGATAGCCCTAATACTATGCTTTAAGATAAGAAAAAGAAAAAAAATGGGGTCACCGGACTCGTTTTCTTGCTACATTATAAAATAGGTAAATTCACAACACATTCTATGGTTAAAGTTACTTTATCTGAGACTCTCCTTATGTGGCAAAGTTGAAAAAAAAATGAATCAAACCAAAATATTGTTTTTTGTAAAATACAGCCGTAAAATATGATAAAACACATAATTGTCTATATAAACATGAAAAGTCTTACACATGAACTACATACTACTCTCGAAATTTGAAGATCTAGACCGATTGTTATCTGCTATTTCAAAATCCAAGATGGAGGAAGACACCCCAGCTACTTTAATCAGATTGTGTTGTATGAAACATTCTATATTCTATACTGTTTCTAACTGTTGAGTTATATTCTGTACAGTGTGCTATAGTTATCAGCCTATGACATTCTGTACAGGGAGGTCTTACTATTGTATGACATTCTGTACAGGGAGGTCTTACTATTGTAAGACATTCTGTACAGGGAGGTCTTACTATTGTATGGCATTCTGTACAGGGAGGTCTTACTATTGTATGACATTCTGTACGTACAGTGTGTTATAGTTATCAGCCTATGACAGTCTGTACAGGGAGGTATTACTATTGTATGACATTCTGTACAGGGAGGTTTACTATTGTATGACAGTCTGTACAGGGAGGTCTTACTATTGTATGACAGTCTGTACAGGGAGGTCTTACTATTGTGTGACTGTCTGTACAGGGAGGTCTTACTATTGTATGACATTCTGTACAGGGAGGTCTTACTATTGTATGACATTCTGTACAGGGAGGTCTTACTATTGTATGACATTATGTACAGGGAGGTCTTACTATTGTATGACATTCTGTACAGGGAGGTCTTACTATTGTATGACATTCTGTACAGGGAGGTCTTACTATTGTATGACATTCTGTACAGAGAGTTTTCTTACTATTGTATGACATTCTGTACAGGGAGGTCTTACTATTGTATGACATTCTGTACAAGGAGGTCTTATTGTATGACATTCTGTACAGAGAGTTTTCTTACTGTTGTATGACACATTTTGTACAGGGTATTTAAACATCAATACACAGTCACGCTGGGTAATTATAAGGACTTTCAGGTAATGCCAAAAATGATTGGAGAGTTCCCTCTCTCGATAAAGAAGTCCTCCATCGGCTTCTTTGAAGGGTCATTGGCAAGTATATTCAGTGACAATAAAGTATTGGCGACTCCTATCCCATTGTCAGACTGCCAACTGTTCATCAGATACTCGTTAAATATTTGTATACTTAATTCTCAACCTGATTTATTAGCCATTGGTTACCAAAGATGATGTCGTATTACTGCACTGAGGGATATTTTATCCAATCACGGAAACGAGTTTAGTGTTGTTGTCCGTCTTTTGTCGACGTACAATTGTTGACCCCTCCTAAAGTATCTTTTTAGGCCCCCGCCGCAGCGGAAGGGGTATTTAGTGTTACCCTTGTCCGTTTGTATGTCCGTCCGTACGTACGTACGTCCCGAAATTGGTTTCCGTTCTCTAACTTTAGTCGGCCTCAACCAAATATTATGAAACTTATACACAATGCTTATTACCACACAACACAGATCAAGATAGTATTTGGGTGGCGTCACTTTTACCGTTCTAGAGTTATGCCCCTTTACAAACGGATAAATTGCTGAATGTTTCGTTTCCGTTCTTTAACTTAAGTTTGCCTCAACCAAATGTTATGAAACTTATACACAATGCTTATTACCGCAAAACTCATATCAACTTCGAATTTGGGTGGCGTCACTTTTACTGTTCTTGAGTTATGTCCCTTTATAACGTTATATGCAAGCGGGGGCATCATCTGTGTCCCATGGACACATTCTCCTTTTATTTCTTTATAATGTATTTGAGTTTTAGCTGGTTCTTTTTCCATACAGATGTTTACTACTGAGATTGCGCTCTATACTTGAAATGTTTGTTATCCTCATGTTACTATAAAGGAATGTTTAGGTGGTTATAATAATATATGTAAACTACTGAGATTTTTTTTCCGAATTTGGTTTATTTTCATAAACGAAATTATTAGGTTCAAAAGTACACGGAATATGCGCTTTTTTTTTTATTATACAATGAAAAACAGCTTAGATATAAGAAGATGTGGTATGAGTGTCAATGAGACAACTCTCTTTGAAAAATACTTTTTATATAGAAACCCCGTTTTACAATATAATGGATCACAAATCAAAATATTATTTTGAAAAACTTTACACTATGCCGATGAGCATTGTATTGTTATGCTATGAAGGGTAACTCTTGATTTTCAGTTTTGGTGTGTGTAAAGAATACATGTTGTATTTGAACTAATTTTTTGAACTAATTACGACATCAAACTGTATTTTACTATTTTATCAACAAGCAATTGGTATGAACAATGTTTATCATGTAAAGTGAATTTGGGTTTTATCCTATTCACTTTTTATTGTAAATATATATTTGTCAATAAAATTTTATCAAATGAAAAAAGTATGTTGAGAAAAGATTAACATCGAAGCAGCCAGCTTAACACTAAACATTTAGGTGCCGGAGACGAAGATAATTTTAATTTGTTCAACAAAACGCGAATATACCCAAACTTTTATTATTAACATTTTTGCAAAAGAACAAATACGTTTTCATATATTATTACAAGTTGTATTATAACACAATGTGGTTTTGTTTTGTTATGCTGGTTGTATTCATTATAATTATATCACATAAAATAAACGTTTAGAACATTATCGATAAACGTATCTGAATAGCACAAATTTTACCAACGGCAAATTAATTTGGTTAATGGAATTATTCAATACGATGATATCCCGATTCTTTCATGTATTGCACGGTTTATCGAAAAAAAATCAAACGATGATTGAAATTCCAGTTTTTATTCAGCTAAGCAGTCATTCTGTTCTTGACTTTGCGTTTTAGATATGCGAAGGTCTTAAAAGTTGTTAAGTAGTGTTTATTTTATTCATATGCTATAATTATATGTAATCTATCACTTGTATACACGTTATATTGGCATATATTTAACCATTAAGAAATGTTCCGATAGATATGTATATATATGTGTGTGTCTAAACTTGACCCTTCACCATTTACCCTTGGTGTATTCTGTTCTTTTGCGACATCTTGTTTGATTGGAGATATCATTCGGTAATTTGTAATTCAGGTCTTGTAATTGTAATTTCGACACGAGGAGATAATCTTTATTGATGGCTTTTAAACTAATTTGCTACGGTTCATTATAAAGTACGAAGAAAAACAGATGTCGGTAAACGCCTATGAGACAGCAACCTTACGACGAAAATGATAACAAGAATAACATCTATATAGAGGTATAACACAGTCTTTACACAAGTTTCTTTGAAATTATGCCAAGCTCTAAATGTACACAAAGTCTAAATATTCTAATGAAAAAAAACATCAACGTTAAGATGAGTTATGTTTCAACCACTGGCGAGGTTCCTGACTTTGTACAGTCACAATAACATGGTCGGGGATAAACTAGTTCCTTAATATATCAACCCCTGTTATAATCTCTATCAGTGGTCTAACAAAGGTACATCAGAGACCGTACACTAAAATTAGTACATGAAAAGCACATTACTCTAAACTAACGGTATAATATACAAGCACAAACAATAGTAAACTATTACTTTAAAGAAAGCTCGCAGTTACTTTTTCGAAAGACTAAGGATTTTCTTATCCCAGGCATAGATTACCTTAGCCGTATTTGGCACAACTTTTTGGAATTTTGGGTCCTCAATGCTCTTCAACTTTGTACTTGTTTGGCTTTATAACTATTTTGATCTGAGCGTCACTGATGAGTCTTATGTAGACGAAACGCGCGTCTGGCGTATAAAATTATAATCCTGGTACCTTTGATAACTATTTACTATAAGGTTCGAGGTACTTGCATGGCCTGCAGCTAAGAAATCCGGCCGTCCTACATTCTTATACAAGAAGCTGTACTCAAACAGCAATGCACAGACAGTACCGGAACACACGAAGACCCAAATTTGTGCAATGCCCCAAACTTACATGTACAGAATTTCAATGCATAAAAACATAAATGTTTATTCCCAAAAATACATAGATGTTCATTCCCAAAAATATCAGACGCAATGAATGGACAACAAAAGAATATTTAAAAACTTTATCAGTAAAAGAAAAAAATCAGCAAGCTTATAATGTAAAAAAGAATGATTAAAAGGACAATTTCTTATAAGCTTGTGAGCTGGAATTTATTGAATGGCAGCTGACTTTTAGTATTTACTATTTTATCGTTAGAGGCATTTGTGTTAATATGTCTACAAATTATGAATGTCAACAATGTTGTATGTGCCCTGTAGGTTCTTGATTGAACAATAAAATATTCTATTCTGTAATTAATACATCAATAATGATTTACGGAGGCTTAGTAGCCTTATGGCCCTACTTATCACAAAGTTTAGAACCGTATTTCACTTATGTATGAGTTGGTTCCATATCAGTCCGGAATACTGACGACTTATTGAGATTTTATTTGTTAAAAAGAACTACTTGGTTCGGAATAATGGCGACTAATTGATATCTTATTGGTGAATGAGAACTGCACCGGTTCCAAATAATGGCGACGTATTAAAAAACCAGGAGTAACACATCTACATCTTACTGATATTTTTGTGTCATAAAAGTTTATTTCGCATTACATAATAAGAACAGGAAAATAAGCTGCGGGACTATCTGCAAAAACTGTGTATGTTATAAAACCAGGTTTGAAGCCACGTGATCTGATATGTACTATGATGAGTTATTATGACAATTTCGGTGTGGACAAAGATAAGTATTTACTGGACCTTTACAAAGCTGGTTCTGTTATATCTTATATAGCAATGCTAATGAACATTGTGGTATTTGTTATACTCTGTCGTAAAACTTTGCTTTCGCCAGCCACAATACTAATGCAAGGTTTAGCTGCAGCTGACTTCCTAACAGCGTTGTCATACTATGGACTTGAACCAGTATTTCAGTCACAATATCATTGTGATACAAAAGAGGATATATTTCTATACAACGAGTGTTATCTACCTTACCCGTATTGTTCAATGGCTTTTCATCTGTCGATATCATCCTTTACATTCCACACAGTATCCTACACGATCACAACATGTCTTGGGATACAAAAAGTCGTAGCCATTCTATTCCCAATTTGGACAAAGTATCAGCTGACAAACAAGAAAGCCGTCGTCTGTTGTGTTGTATTCTTCCTATTGTCCATTACAATCAGTATTCCGCGACACTTCAGCGCTTGGTTTAAGCAAGGCAATAGCTTAAACAACCAATGTTCTCTTCATCCAAAAGGAGAAGGAATACTTCAATATTCTTCTATATATTACCTGATGATTCAGACCATTCTAGTCACGTGTTGTTGTCTTGTCATGCTGATGTCTACAGTGTTTATCTTATACAAGTTACTCACTAACAAGTTCCGGGGTCGAATGACGGAGCAAAGAAGGCAGGAAAGAAGATCAGTTATAATGGTGATTATAATTCTAGTGGTATTTCTCCTGACAGAAGTTCCAAAAGTAATTTTATACTTGTGGTGGTGTTATAAGTATATCGCTGGTCATTTTAGCGCCACGATGACCAGGGGTAATGAGATGAGTTCTTTGTGGTTGATACGAAGGTATGAGAATGCGATGTCATGGTTACTGGTTTATTTTACAGATATGGTGCGTGGTAGTGACCGCTACAGATTTATTATCTTTAAGTTTCCCATGGAAGGTATTAATCTAATTACAATAGTAGGATGTATGTCAAACTTCATCATCTATTTCGTCATGTCAACCAAAATGAGGAATGAAATCATTCTGCTCCTCAAGAAAATGTGTAACTATTGTGCATATAAGAGAGAATCGAATCAGATAAAGGACACGACAAATAGTCGTACAGACGAAATGGAAATGAACCAAATAGACATAATAGGAAACAAACATGTATACGAGGTAGAAAGGAACTGGACACACATGATGGGAAACGATTGTACATATTCGATTGGAATTGATCCGACTCAAGAAACAAGAGACTGTACAAAAGAGATAGAGAGGAAGCAGATATTAGAAACAGGAGATCAATGTGCGAAAGAGTTAGAGAGAAACCAAATGCAAGGAACAGGAGATCCCTGTGCGAAAGAGATAGAAAGGAACCAAATACAAGGAACAGGAGATCACTGTACAAAAGAGATAGAAAGGAACCAAATACAAGGAACAGGAGATCACTGTACAAAAGAGATAGAAAGGAACCAAATACAAGGAACAGGAGATCACTGTACAAAAGAGATAGAAAGGAACCAAATACTAGGAACAGGAGATCACTGTACAAAAGAGATAGAAAGGAACCAAATACAAGGAATAGGAGATCACCGTACGAAAGAGATAGAAAGGATCCAAATACAAGGAACAGGAGATCAACGTACAAAAGAGATAGAAATGAACCAAATACAAGGAACAGGAGATCACTGTACAAAAGAGATAGAAAGGAACCAAATACAAGGAATAGGAGATCACCGTACGAAAGAGATAGAAAGGAACCAAATACAAGGAATAGGAGATCACCGTACGAAAAAGATAGAGAAGAATCCGATACAATGAACAGGAAGGACCACAGTGTATATACAATGAATTGAATCAGGTATACGGAAAAGGACACCGCTGTGCTCATGAAATTGAAATTTACCCGATAGAAACGAAAAACACCGTACAAATTAGATACACGAAATCCGATAAAAGGAACACAAATCTACGTAGAAATGAGATACTAGTAAAAAGAATCACATATAAGGAACAAAAATCACCATACAAATGACATAAAGGATTCACATAAAAGGAACAATAACCACTGTACAAATAACATAAAAGGAATCACATAAAAGGATCAATAACCACTATACAAATAACATAAAAGGAACAATAACTACCGTACAAATAACATAAAAGGATCAATAACCACTGTGCAAATAACATATAAGGAATCACATAAAAGGATCAATAACCACTGTACAAATAACATAAAAGGAACAATAACTACCGTACAAATAACATAAAAGGAATCACATAAAAGGATCAATGACCACTGTGCAAATAACATAAAAGGAATCACATAAAAGGAACAATAACCACTGTACAAATAACATAAAAGGAACAATAACTACCGTACAACTAACATAAAAGGAATCACATAAAAGGATCAATAACCACTGGGCAAATAACATAAAAGGAATCACATTAAAGGAACAATAACCACCGTACAAATAAAATAAAAGGAACAATAACCACTTTACAAATAACATAAAAGGAATCACATAAAAAGATCAATAACCACGGAGCAAATGACATAAAAGGAATCACATAAAAGGATCATGAGTACTGTACAAATAACATAAAAGGAATCACATAAAAGGATCAAAAACCACTGTGCAAATGACATAAAAGGAATCACATAAAAGGATCAATAACCACGGTGCAAATGAAACAAAAGGAGTCACATAAAAGGAGCAATAACCACGGTCCAAATGACATAAAAGGAATCAATAACCACTGTGCAAATGACACACAAGGATCAATAACCACTGTGCAAATAACATAAAAGGAATCACATAAAAGGAACAATAACCACTGTATAAATAACATAAAAGGAACAATAACTACCGTACAAATAATTTAAAAAGAATCACATAAAAGGATCAATAACCACTGTACAAATGACATAAAAGGAATCACATTAAAGGATCAATAACCACGGTACAAATAACACAAAAGGAATCACACAAAAGGATCAATAACCACTGTGCAAATGACATAAAAGGAATCACATAAAAGGAACAATAACCACTGTGCAAATTACATAAAAGGAATCACATAAAAGGATCAATAACCACTGTGCAAATGACATAAAAGGAATCATATAAAAGGATCAATAACCATGGTGCAAATGACACAAAAGGGGTCACATAAAAGGAGCAATAACCACGGTCCAAATGACATAAAAGGAATCAATAACCACTGTGCAAATGACACACAAAGATCAATAACCACTGTGCAAATGACACAAAAGAAATCACTTAAAAGGATCAATAACCACTGTGCAAATGACATAAATGGATCAATAACCACTTTGCAAATGACACACAAGGATCAATAACCACGGTGCAAATGACACAAAAGAAATCACTTAAAAGGATCAATAACCACTGTGCAAATGACAAAAAAGGAACAATAACCACTGTGCAAATGACATAAAAGGATCAATAACCATTGTGCAAATGCATAAAAGGAATCACATAAAAGGATCAATAAACACTTTGCAAATGACACAAAAGGAATCACATAAAATGATCAATAACCCCCGTGCAAATGAGGTACAAGTAAAAGGAATCACATATAAGGAACAAAAACCACAATAGAAATGGCATAAAGGATTCCCATTAAAGGAACAAAAACCACCGTACAAATATCATAAAAGGATCAATAACCACTGTGTAAATGACACAAAAGGAATTACATAAAAGGATCAATAACCAGTTTACAAATGACATAAAAGTAATCACATAAAAGGATCAATAACCACTGTGAAAATGACACAAAGGGGTCAATAACCACTGTGCAAATGACACAAAAGGAATCACATAAAAGGATCAATACAAACTGCAAATGACATAAAAGAATCAATAACATCTTTGAAAATGACACAAAAGGAATCTCATAAAAGGATCAATAACCACTGTGCAAATGACATAAAAAGAATCACATAAAAGGATCAATAACCACGGTGCAAATGACACAAAAGGAATCACATCAATGGATCAATAGCCACTGTCGAATGACATAAAAGGAATCTTATAAAAGGATCAATAACCACGGTGCAAATAACACAAAAGGATCAATAACCACTGTGCAAATGACATAAAAGGAACAATAACCACTTTGCAAATGACACAAAAGGAATCACATTAAAGGAGACTATCAAATGGAATAGAATTGTATGAAATCGCTGGAAGGATCAGGAAACAATTGTATAAATGAGATTGAAACTAATTAGACAGAAGGAATAGAATACAATTGTACAAGTGAGGTATAAAAGAATCGGAAACAAAGTAACCACAAATTAAGTAAAACCTTTACCAAATTATTTCATAGATACAAAGATTTGGTTAAAAAGTTTGACTGTACTTGTAAGGTTCTTATTAAAAACGGGATATCACATCCTAATTTCTAAGGCGATGTTGTTTATAAAGCCCGTAAATTTAGACACGATCCATGTAAACTAATTGATCCTTTGAATAAACTTATATATAAAAAGGTTATCAATTCAACACAGTAGTAAAATATATTTACAAATATTGTTTTTATCGGTACTAACATTGATATTGTTTTTGAAAAATTAAAACTTAACTAATGTATATTGCTATATATGAACAGTTATGCAAACTCATGAGCCTACATCCTGTCGATACTGTTTACATATATTTTGGCATTGCTCAAGGTATTGCGTTACTCAGACTGTCCGTGACCTCTATACACTAAACCTGTTGGGTGTGTTCTGATTGATACTTTAGTCTGGGAGAACAAGATTTATTTATTAGTTGTAATGGGCTTTGAAATAGCTTTCAGTAACTGCATGTACTCTTATTTCGGTGCTTTGTGTCTATTGTTTTTGTGTTAGCGTTTTTTGTGTCTCGTGCCGATCATTTGAGTTAAGCCAATTGCAACTGATGTTTACAGTTTGCTGTTACACCACTGCACCAGGTTAGGGGAGGGTTGAGCGCTCACAAGCATGTTTAACCCCGCCACATTCTGTATGTGCTTGTCCTAAGTCAGGAACCTTTAATTCATTGGTTGTCTTTGGTTCATGTCTGTCATATTTGTTTTTCGTAAATTGTTTTGTTATAAATTAGGTCGTTAGTTTTCTAGTTTGAATTGTTTCACATTTTTCAATTCGGGACCTTTTATACCCGATTGTACAAAATGAAGCAAACAAGATTCTTTTCTGAAAAAGTATTGATATCAAAGTTTTGAAAGGCTCAATGCACAAAAATCATTTGCACCGCGTAAAACCCAAAACAACACCATCAAGGGTCAATTTCACAAGTGAAACTGAAAACAAAGTGTTTTTCTAATTCCTGGAAAAAACGAGACAGATACATACTTAAAAAAAGAAGAAAATTAATATACAAAATGAGAAAAGATATAACATTCAGTGGATTTTCAAGGAATTAAACTTTAACTAACTTAGACATTTGTAATCTTTTTTACATTGAAATATTCCATGTAATATCTGTTGTGCCTTTTATTCTAGAAATATCCGGTTGCAAGCTATTTTCCAACAAATGGATTTGAGACTCAGTCTCGAAGAAAATTTTCCAATGTTGGAATTGCATTTTATACAATAAAAGCGCTTGATAGCGAATACCTATCATTTGTAGCCAGTAACGGATGGACTCATGATTATCATACTGAATTTAAAGAAAATTTTACAGAAGACGTGTAGGCTTTAAAAAATAAGTATGTGAAATGAAAATCATGTCGTAAATATTTATTTTGACATTGTCCATTTAAATTTCAAAAGAATCTTATTTAAATGTTGTCCCTCGTGTTTGTAGTCCTTTTAAAATATCTTGTATTGATCTTTATCAATCAGAGTTGAATCGATTTGTTATGTTTGAGTGGTTACCTGTCGTTACAATCACTTCCGGTTACACCTGAGGCAGACGACAGGTAAGCATATATGTATTGTCATTTAATGCATGTAGTTAATTAATAAATCAGTCATGTTAATAACATGTTCATTGATGATAATATTTTTCATTGATTTATACACAAACATCGTACTTAGTAAATTTGTTATCCATAAACGACCAAACATCTTAGACTATTAACTTAGTACACAAAGTTTACAAAAGTATGAATTTTTCGAAATACTAAGGATTTTCTTATCCCAGGCATAGATTACCTTAGCCGTATTTGGCACAACTTTTTGAAATTTTGGGTCATCAATGCTCTTCAACTTTGTACTTGTTTGGCTTTACAACTATTTTGATCTGAGCGTCACTGATGAGTCTTGTGTAGACGAAACGCGCGTCTGGCGTATTAAATTATAATCCTGGTACCTTTGATAACTATTTAGTAAATTGTTATGTACATTAACGAGTAAGGTATATATTGTATACTTTGTGAGATGGATTTTATTGCAATTTTTGTAATTTTGTTTACAATATGTTTGTATAAGCACCTAACTCTATGGAAATTTTGTGTAATTTTTTAAAAGGTATGGACAGGGAATTGCACTGCTATTGTATAAAGAGGCTATATTTTAATTTAATTATATAGATAAGAAGGAACTTCGATATTAACTTCAATACGTAGCCTAGATTTGCTCGCTATAAAACATTTACCAACTGCATATCATTGCCATGGATCATTGTATAACCTGATGAGATCAGATATTCCATAACTGTTTAGTTTTGTATCAAAAGACGGACTTAGATGTGACGTAAGCAACGCGACCCCTGAAATCAGCAATTGTTAAGTACGTTAGTCGGATTTTTATCAATAATATTCAAAATATGCCACCGTGAAATGTTCACCAAATTCAAATCCGGGATCCGCCCCGCACATTATAGATACTCGATATTTTTTCAATTTAAATATCTTCTTGAGAAATAAAGTAACACGATTATATGTAATAACTGATATTATGTATACATCTACACATTAGACTGTTTATACATCTCTGTTGTGCAAAAGATACAACTGGAAGAGCAAACATAAAACTTGCAACAAATTGTCAGAAATGTAAAGTTAAATTCATACTGTAAAGCATTAAATTCAAGAACACGCATATAAATACATATATGAGATATATTAGCATTACATTCAAGAGCTTGACAAATAGGAATAAAAAATAAATAGATTTGAATATATACATATAAAAGCAATTAGAACTAAGCGTCCCGACTCCTTCCTCTAAATACTTTATATGGGAATCTGTTTTTTTGCTTGGTTTAGATTTATGGGATTTAGCAGAACCACTCGGAATTTTTCAATATCAGTAAGATTTGGAAATAGAAATATAGGATTCTCTTTCGTAATAATATAAAAACGATTTATACGTTATTTTTTTGTTATCTTGGCTGTACAGTAAAAAGTGTTTAGACACGTTCTTTTGTTTTGAGTCGATCACTATTTCTTATTTTTTCAAATAAGCGTTTGGTTGTAAAATTTGGACATCTTAGATAACCATAATGCAACGTTAACAGGTTCTGTTGCGGAAACTGGCAAAGATTCGAAACACAGGCAGTGACGACTGCATGCTTACCTGTCCATAGAACACAAACCCATTGGAGGAATTTACTCAAGAGACTGGTAAAACGATTACAAACAATGACTTTCAGTAATATGGAATTTTATTTTCACTTTCAAATAAAGGGTGGTGTCAGTTCGAAAGGCTACTAAACTTAAGTCAACAAATTATAAAGTAAGATAATGTTTACAGGTTGTCAAAGTATTAAGATTATGTAACAATAAAACTGACAAAGTTTTCAAAACTTAAGAGTAACAATAGATGATGATTGAATAATGGATTATGCATGTCCTGGACAAGAACTGATTAAAACGGATATTGAAAAGATTGTCACGATATGATGAAACGTTTACGAATTTAAGCAAGAAATGAACTGGCTTGAGTAAATTAGCATAATCCCTGTAAAGTTTGTTTTCATACATAGAAACAGTTCGTGAATCACTAAATCATAGATAAAATGAAATTTAAGAAAGTTATTCAAAACACAACGACCGTTGAACTCTAAATCAAACTTTCAGAAAAAATTAAGCATACATAATAAAAATATCTTTGAAAGAAATAAACTAAAAGTCCCCATGTCCAATATCGGAAAAACACAGATTTGAATGAATTCATCTTCAAAAATTATCCGTTTTATTTTCGTGTCCTATGGCCGATTTAATTGGTATAATTGCATCATATATGAGACAGTTTAATAAATATATAACACAAATCGTAGCATTTCAGATTTATATCTCGTGTCAATGAGAAATTTAGCTCTTGATTCATGTGCGTTCCACTTTAAAAATTCAGAATTTCTCACATTGATACGAGAACATTTATGTTGGTTGAAAATAGGTTATTAGCAGCAATAAAAAAAAAACAAACAAATATGTATATTCTCATGATCTGTAAAATTAAAAGTACATAGGTGCCTTTGAACTTGTTAATACGGAATTGGTCTTTTGATAAAAAGTTACAAATATACAATTTTACACCTTTTTTTTTATTAAAGGCCTGTCTATAACCAGTGGTTACCAACAGTTAGTTGTCTATCTTATAAATCATTTCAACATATCTTGATGAATTATTTGCAGGATGAGAAAAGTTGCAGTAGTTACGGGTGCGAACAGGGGCATTGGTCTCGCCATCGTACGCCAGCTATGTAAAAAATTCAGCGGTGACGTATATTTAACAAGCAGAATGGCAGACAATGGTAAAAAGGCTGTAGACAGATTGAAACAGGAAGGTCTTAATCCTATATTCCATGAACTTGACGTCTCACAGCCAGACAGTATTCGCATGTTTGAGGAGTTCATTACCCAACAATACGGCGGAATAGACATACTTATTAACAACGCTGGTATCAGTTTTGGAAAGGATAAAGTCCCAGTTTTTAGACAAGCACAACTGTGCTACGAAGTTGATTTCATGGGAACTTTAAACATGTGTAAAATATTTCTTCCCCTGTTACGGCCGCATGCCAGAATTGTAAATCTTACAAACAGTTACATCGGAAAGAAAAGTGCACTCGGTGAACATGCGCAGAATAAATTGGACGTTTCAACAATGTCACTGTCAGATTTGTGGCTAATTATGGACTTTTATATAAAAGCTGCAAAGACAGGAACGCATGCAAATGGTGGGTGGCCAGAATCCCCTAAGCAAATGACAAAAACTTTAATAGTTGCAATGACAAAAATTTTATCACGTGATTTAAAAGGCGACCCAAGAAAAAATATACTCATCAATGCTTGTTGTCCGGGATGGACTGACACCGATGGTAGTGTGGAGTTTTTGGGTGGGGTCTGCCAGGATACTGGCTTACAGACAGCCGACCAAGCCGCATCCGGTGTCGTCTGGGTGGCATCGATACGACCAGGACAAAGTTCTCCAAACGGCGGAGTGGTACAAAAACAAGAAG
This sequence comes from Mytilus californianus, assembly GCF_021869535.1. Classification (NCBI taxonomy): domain Eukaryota; kingdom Metazoa; phylum Mollusca; class Bivalvia; order Mytilida; family Mytilidae; genus Mytilus; species Mytilus californianus. The sequence continues at coordinate 119,321,564 of NW_026262712.1, read as the reverse complement.
TTATATCTTGCGACTTTTAGTGCAAAAGTGTCACACGGTAACTACACTAAATGGATTTAGCCATAGTTTGCAGTTGTTAAGAAATCGCACGAAAAGATCGGTTATGATTATTAATGAGTAGTTAAAAATTGTGTAATATAATGATAAGAAAGAGAACATGTGTTAACGAAAAAAAATGTGAACTTTAGAAACATTTTAAGCCCAGGGTCACACGATGTACGCTGCAGTTATTTGTATTGACCCATTAACAGAACTTTAGTTTAAGCTATCATAGATTATTATCAAGTGTACTACACTCTGTACGAAATGATTTAATAGAAAACACTACGAAAACCATGGTTTTCTTCTTTTTTTGTTTTAAATAAGTGCACACAATTAAAATGTTATGTTAATTCCCCAAAAAAATGTGAACCCGTCCACCAGACGTTTGGACAATAGATATTGTAGAGATATGGAGGTAGATTCAATATCATTTTGTACAAAATCACAAAGAAAGCCTTAACTATATCAGTTAATTTGATAGTTTACTTATATAATTAAATAGACTGAAATATTTAGTGTTTATTTAAACAAATAGATGTCGACTACATGAATGGAGTAAAGTAAATATAAACTATTGTAACCAATATAGAACGGCATACACTGAATGAAGCATCTGTTCGCAAACCCAGATATAAACCCATTTGCTCCAGTCTATTGCGTTAACGTATATAAGTATGTAAGATATGCATGTTTCAGGTTTTTCTTATAAAATGGCAATTTCTGAAAGTCTACTCTATGCTCAAAAACTATTTCTTCAAGGTTAAAAGAAAGACGACTTATATTATCCCTTCACATACTGAATAGGTTGATTGCTACAGTGACGTGGATTCATTTATTTTCGTGAACACTAACTTTCGTGGATTAGGGAAAAATACGTATTTCATGGCTATTTGATTTCGTGGTTTTGTCAGATTCGCCATACAAACCTTTCGAAAATTTGTACTTTGGTGATCATTCAATTTGTAGTTCACGAATACCCACGAAATCCATGAAAATTGTTATACCACGAATAATGATGGATCCACAGTATCGGAGTTGTTAGTGTACATGATTCGTAAAGTTTGTTCATTTATGTCTTTCCAAGTTTGTTCGTACACCTGTCGTGTTTGTCCGTACATCTGTCGTGTTTACAACTGTCGGATTTGTCCGTACACCTGTCGCGTCTGTCTTTTCACCTGTCATGTTTGTCCGTACATCTGTTGGATTGTCTGTTTTCATATTTTTAACGTACCTTCGTCGTCATTTGGTCCGATTCTGGTGGAGAGTGGTCTCATTGGCAATCATACCACATCTTCTTATTTTTATACTGTCGTGTTTGTCCGTACATCTGTTGGATTTGTCTGTAAAGCTGTCGCGTTTGTCCGTATACCTGTTGGATTTGTCTCTACACCTGTTGCGTTTGTCTGATCAACTGTTGGATTGTCCGCACACCTTTCGCGTTTGTCCGTACACCTGTCGTCTTTGTCCGTACATCTTTCGCGTTTGTCCGTAAACCTGTCGTGTTTGTCGACACAGCTATTTTGTTGCTTTTATTTGTTTTTCTTCATACACTTTCCTCTAGATTTCACTACATGTACATGGTAAAACAAAAATTTACACTCTTTTTACTAACTTGTAGTGATACTTTCATATGAAAAGACGTGTAGAAACAAATTAAGTAATATTTGTTTTGTAACACAAAAAAAAGACCCATATACAGTGTATTTAAAATACATTTATCTTTTGTGCTACGAGACATGAGATTCTTTAAAAGAAACTACTCCTTTTCTGAAAATAGACTAACTGTCTGTTCAAATACACATGAAGATATGAAGCAGATAATTGTTTTCCATGAAAGATAAAAGGAATTATAGGTAGCAACTTTTTTTGCCCTAACATTCAAAGGCACCGGTACAATTCGGTTAGATACTCTATATATTTGTAATTGTCATACAGTTTGGAGGCTTATTAAACAACATAGAACAAAAATACAAAAAAATGTATTCTGTGAATGTAACTTTTGCGAACGTGATCATGATGATAACTCAATGATAACAAAAAGAGGTATGAATAATTCCGTATAACAAACTGTGATTTCAGACATTAAAACAGACGGTATCAATAAACAGATAGACTCTTTGTGAATTCATTGTCAATTGGTATTATTAATAAAAACTTTTGCAACTACTTATAAATATATGCAACCAATATGATAAGACATTCAGGCGCATTAAAAAGACAAGAAAGACAGAAAGAGTTTTTTAAATAAAAAGCACGGAACACAGCATGGATTTCGTCAAAACAGCGACCTCTATCGTCAACGTTCGTCATCTGGCATACATGTAAACATCTCAATCTACAAATAACAGTGATACAAACAAAAAAGATACAATGGAAAAAAATGGGATCTCTCGTCAGTAGTAGTCTTCTTTTATGTTTTTGTTATTTTGAGAGTTTGGTGAGGATGGCAGTCCTTTGGTAGTTTCTGTTTGAAGTCTCAACTTTCTGTGTAGACAACTGTCTATTGTTGAAGTCTTAACTTTTTGTGTAGACAACTGTCTATTGTTGAAGTCTTAACTTTCTGTGTAGACAACTGTCTATTGTTGAAGTCTTAACTTTCTGTGTAGACAACTGTCTATTGTTGAAGTCTTAACTTATTGTGTAGACAACTGTCTATTGTTGAAGTCTTAACTTTTTGTGTAGACACCTGTCTATTGTTGAAGTCTTAACTTTTTGTGTAGACAACTGTCTATTGTTGAAGTCTTAACTTATTGTGTAGACAACTGTCTATTGTTGAAGTCTTAACTTTTTGTGTAGACACCTGTCTATTGTTGAAGTCTTAACTTTTTGTGTAGACAACTGTCTATTGTTGAAGTCTTAACTTTTTGTGTAGACAACTGTCTATTGTTGAAGTCTCAACTTTTTGTGTAGACACCTGTCTATTGTTGAAGTCTTAACTTTTTGTGAAGACAACTGTCTATTGTTGAAGTCTTAACTTTTTGTGTAGACAACTGTCTATTATTGAAGTCTTAACTTATTGTGTAGACACCTGTCTATTGTTGAAGTCTTAACTTTTTGTGTAGACAACTGTCTATTGTTGAAGTCTTAACTTTTTGTGTAGACAACTGTCTATTGTTGAAGTCTCAACTTTTTGTGTAGACAACTGTCTATTGTTGAAGTCTCAACTTTTTGTGTAGACAACTGTCTATTGTTGCTTTTTTGTGAAGACAACTGTCTATTGTTGAAATCTTAACTTTTTGTGTAGACAACTGTCTATTGTTGAAGTCTCAACTTTTTGTGTAGACACCTGTCTTATTGTTGAAGTCTTGATTTTTTGTGTAGACACCTGTCTATTGTTGAAGTCTTAACTTTTTGTGTAGACAACTGTCTATTGTTGAAGTCTTAACTTTTTGTGTAGACAACTGTCTATTGTTGAAGTCTTAACTTTTTGTGTAGACACCTGTCTATTGTTGAAGTCTTAACTTTTTGTGTAGACAACTGTCTATTGTTGAAGTCTCAACTTTTTATGTAGACAACTGTCTATTGTTGCTTTTTTGTGAAGACAACTGTCTATTGTTGAAGTCTTAACTTTTTGTGTAGACAACTGTCTATTGTTGAAGTCTTAACTTATTGTGTAGACAACTGTCTATTGTTGAAGTCTTAACTTTTTGTGTAGACACCTGTCTATTGTTGAAGTCTTAACTTTTTGTGTAGACAACTGTCTATTGTTGCTTTTTTATGAAGACAACTGTCTATTGTTGAAGTCTTAACTTTTTGTGTAGACAACTGTCTATTGTTGAAGTCTCAACTTTTTGTGTAGACAACTGTCTATTGTTGCTTTTTGTGTAGACAACTGTCTATTGTTGAAGTCTTAACTTTTTGTGTAGACAACTGTCTATTGTTGAAGTCTTAACTTATTGTGTAGACAACTGTCTATTGTTGAAGTCTCAACTTTTTGTGTAGACAACTGTCTATTGTTGAAGTCTCAACTTTTTGTGTAGACAACTGTCTATTGTTGCTTTTTTATGAAGACAACTGTCTATTGTTGAAGTCTTAACTTTTTGTGTAGACAACTGTCTATTGTTGAAGTCTCAACTTTTTGTGTAGACAACTGTCTATTGTTGCTTTTTGTGTAGACAACTGTCTATTGTTGAAGTCTGTATGTTGTCCTCTAGATGCCTTTATTGTAATCTTTGTCGTCAGGTCGCTGTCTCATTATTGTATACCATTTACCTCTATTGTATCTTTACAGTAGTATTGCAGCTTTTATTTCTGTGGTAAATAGTATGACCGAATCAACAGAATATTTCAAGTGTCTTTCGAGTTTTAATTTTGATATTGTGTATTTTAGTGCTTTTTGTAGTTAGCTGTTTCTTTTGTTTAACGTGATCTATTGTTCTTTAAATTGACTAATTATCTAGCTGATATTAGCGTGGGTATAACACAGTTACAAAATTAGTATTACCATACATAGCACATAAGTCATTAACCTAAGCTACTGTGGCTCTTTTCACAAAAAAAACTTTAGGAATTGTAAGTCATACACATTTCAGTATAACTTACGATTAATTTTAATCGAAAAAAAATTTTGTGAAAAGAGTCGCAGGTTGTTTGTGTGATGTATGTACGATGTTTGGTCATCTCTGTTATATTGATTACAGGAACCATTTTGAAATTGTGATACGACAAATTTGAGAACTTTAACAGGACTATTAGATGTGCTTGTGTTTGTTGCCTTTGGATGACAGTCTGGTTTATCTATACATATGATTCTTTGAATCTTTGTTAAACATTAACAGAAGATAAACAATGAAATGATGAAAATACGTACGTTATCCATTTCTCCTTCAAAGTCATCCATTTCTTCTCCATGACCTATCTGCAGTGCGCACGCTCGTCTTTCTATTGGACCTACAGTAAAAATTACACACAAGGAAAAAAAATAATTCAAATTCAATAAAGTCTGCTTAATATCCGGACTCACATCTGGCTATTATCAATGAGGTCCAATTATTATCAAAAAGATTAAAAAAGTTGAACTAATCCCTTCGAAAATTCACTTGCAATGAGCAATAAGAAGGGTGTCACTTGTGGAGAAGGCACAATTTACCTTTCTGAAGCACCCGAGTTTACCCAAAGATATTGGCGAGGTTCATGTTACACATCCTTTTGTTTTATGTGTAATGCTCTGAGGACTGTTTTTGTCGTCTTTCTATTTGCCATTTTGTTGTTGTGTTTTTCTATTTGCCATTTTGTTGTCTGTTTTTCTATTTGCCATTTTGTTATCTGTTTTTCTATTTGCCATTTTGTTGTCTGTTTTTCTCCGACTTCTGACTTTTGATTCTCTCCTCGGTATTTTTTATGTTTGTTCTTCTGTTGATAAACGTATCAGGTCAAGGTAAAACAGACATTGGGGTCAAAAACTCCATCGTGTCCAATGAAGATGGAACTTATTATCTACATTGGGGTCAAAAACTGCATCGCGTTCAATGAAGATGAAACTTATTATCTACATTGGGGTCAAAAACTGCATCGTGTTCAATGAAGATGAAACTTATTATCTTATAAATTATTTAGACAAATAAAAACAAAATCCTCTATGGTAAATATTCTTATTTTCCAATCTGATTAACATCTATATCTTGTCTCTACCCTTCGCTTACAAACGTGCTGTTCTACTTTCTGTTTTGGTCATTATTACATCAGCCAATGAAATTCCTGCCTACATAATTTGGAAAGGGTCTATCATTACGTCAAAACCAGAGGATCCCGAAATGTCTTTAAAACATTACTTTCTGTTTTGGTCATTATCATATCAGCCAATGAAATTCCTGCCTACATAATTTGGAAAGGGTGTATCATTACGACAAAACCAGAGGATCCCGAAAGGTCTTTAAAACAGAATGTAGAACGGGTTGCTTGTTTCCATTTCCATTTCTTATAATTAGTATTCTGAAGAAAAAATATCCTGATATAGATAGCCAATGAAAATAATATATTTAGCTTTATTGATGTTGATGTCAACTCTTGTATGGTTTCTGTTTAATTTATTCACAACTTTTATAGATTCGAGACGATCTAAAGCTTGATACATTGTATAAACACATATTTAGAATTGACCTCAGTATGTTTCTCACTATATATGATAGAAAACATTAAACACAAATCTCTTTTACAGAATGCTTTACCTGAACCATCAAGGAACTTTGAATATTTTACTTTATTTACTTCTCCTTCTAATTTTCCATCGGAATATTTATAAACGATGTCCTTCCAGTCATCACCCTATAAAACAGAGAAGACATTTGCACACATACGTAACAGTAATAACTAGAAATGATTATAATTATACATGTATCTACATGATGCCATAAACGACTATGGTTAAAAAAAGGGGGAGTCCGATACGGGATTTTAATTGGATAATATCTTATAGACTTCGGGGAGTTAAAAATTGATATAGGATTCTAAGTGTAACCAGCCATTCAAGAACAAGTTCGAGCTAACGTTGGTAAGAGTTCGAATTATTGTTCGAGATAGAGGGGAAGTTCGTGTTAAAGTCAAAGCTTGATTTGAAATTTAAGTTACAGTTTGAGTAACACTTGCGGTACATTTTGAGTTAAACTTGAATTTAGAATCATTATCATTTTGAAGTCTATGGTTTTATCAAAGTAGTGTTGATTAACTAATTGTTTTGTTTTTGCTGTCCATTACACTGATATAACTTACTGGTGTAGGAATTTCAAAACTAGTATACTGTCCACCATCTGCCTGCGCACCAAATATTATTGCGTCTTCTTCTTTAGCCACTAACAAAGAAGCATTGTTTCCACAATCACCATTACTAACGATAGCTTGTGGACGTGTTGATCTTTTGTCGAGCTTCTTCCTACGTGTGTCTTTAATGCGCAGACGTAGAACAACAGTGCCACCTAGATCAACATTGGATAGTTGTGGAACACGGAGTAAGCTTTTACCATCAAACTTAGCAATACCATTCTTGACGTCGACATTCTGGTTCACAACATAAACAGGATTTTTTGCCTCTTCAAATGATTTTCCAAAATCTAATTTTACTTTAGATTTACATCCTCCTAAATACAAATTACAAGTATTACAAGAATATTAAGTCCCCGGTGGTATCTGGTCAGTACTCAGCGATTCAGTACACTGACATGAATTACAATTTTTCGTTGATACATGAGGAACTTTGAAGAAACTAAGGTGCCAACTTCTTCACTTTAGATGGATTTGGCTATTCTATTTAGACCCCCTTTTGTTTAAACATATTTTATTTGCAAAAAAAAACTCACAAAAAGGATTAGACACAAGTTAGTCCAACTTAGATCGTCTTCTCCTAAGATACAATATTAGACAATAGAATTTCATAGCATGCAAATATCAAATTTATTATTACACAATATATAATCAAACATCTGTAATTTGAATGACATATTAAGAAACAGTATAGAAAAAGGGAAAGATAGGAAGAAGGGAAAAAAATATGCATGTGTGTGTGTGGATCACTACATTCAGATTATACACATGATTAAACAAGGAACCTTTTGGTCAATTTTATATAATCAAAAACATTGCTACATATTTCTTCATTTTGCTCATTTGTCAGATGTTAAAATCTCTAGATCCAAAACAAGGTCATCTGGTAACCAACTAAGACTATTCCTAAGAATGTGACGTAAATTTGTATATAAAGGACATTTAAAGAAGAAATGATTAGAATCATCGCGGGGGAATCCACAGCGACAAGATGGATCTGATACAATATTTATTTGAAAGAGATCATAATTAAGGAATGTAGCTGAACATCTTAATTGCGTTAAAATAATATTGAGGTTTCTTGGACCAAATGCATAGTAACTAGGCACCGTTTTATTACCTACTGTAGAACTCTTTTTTAATTTATTTTTAAATTTTGATAAAGTTTCTGTTTTTCGCACGGATATGTCCAATCTATTCCATTGCCTAATAGTTGATGAGATAAACGAGTCACTACTTATCGAAAGTCTACAAAAAGGTAACATAATATCTTCACCATTTCTTAAAGGATATGTAGTTGTACTTTGTATCGATGGCGGAATCAATTCACAGAGATAATAAGGGGCTTTTCCGTTGTACGCGTTGTAAAGCATTTGCAGTTTTCTTCTTCTTCGACGGTCTTGAAGAGATTCCCATACAATTTCTTTATAAATATTATTTTTATTTGTAAAAATTGGCAATCTTGTTACAATTCTTGCAGCTTCAAGTTGCAATTTTTCTAGTTTGTTAGTATTACAAATTCCACAGTTATCCCAAACTTCACTCGCATATTCAAAAATCGGTCGTATATATACTAAGTATAATGTTTCAAAGTTTGACCTGCTAAGTTTGTATTTTAGCTTACGTAATGTATTTATATATTTTGATACACTAAGTACAATGCTATCGATGTGCGTATTCCATTTTGCATCGTTAATAAGTGTAACTGCAAGGTAGACAGATTAAAATAAGCAATGTTGCTTGCTTCTGGATCCCATTGTTTATACTGTATTTATAGATTATCGTTGGTTATCTCAACGAGATTGGTTTTCTCGCTTGAGACGGTACGGCGAAAGCGAGAAAAGCAATCGAGTTGAGATGACCAATGATAATCTGTTTATCGCTATTTTACCTATGAAGACGTTGTTAATTTCCTTGACAACGGCACATGTTCCCTTAGTTTCTAGCGATAATTTTCATATCACACGACTCCGTTTTCATATCACTCGACTCCGCTGAGAACGGAAATTATCAGTCAGCAAGATCAAAGGAAAAATTCGTAAAATAGCGATAATATATTATATAGCATGATTTGATATATCGAATAAAATATTGTTTAAACAAACTCCAAGGTGTTTGTGGTAATCGGTGAATGGAATATCTTGGCCATTAAAAGGTAAAATTAATATTTGGTTCTTCGATATTCGAGAAAAGCATAAATTCTGTTTTATCTGGATTGAATGACATAAGCCATCTTTTTGACCATTCATCTAGGATTTTCAGGTCATGACCGATTACAGTTTGTATTTGCAATCTATCATCACTCGAATAACTGAGAGAAGTGTCATCTGCAAAGAGCTTAGTAAGTGATATTAGATTCTCTGCAATATCGTTTATATAAATTAAGTGATATTAGATTCTCTGCAATATCGTTTATATAAATAATAAAAAGAAGAGGTCCTAGGACCGACCCTTGGGGACACCGGCTAAAGCAGATCTTGGAGAGGAACAGGACTGTTTGATTACTACCATTTGTTTTCTTTCATTGAGATAGCTATGGAACCATTTATGTAAGTTACCTTGAATTCCACAGGATTTTAATTTGTGTAAAAGGCCATTATGCCAAACCTTATCGAAAGCCTTAGAAAAATCACAAAAGACAAATTGTAAATTTCTATCAACTGATGAGTGGTTGAATTTTTTTGTTAAAATCCAGACTGGTATTCAAAATTAAGTTTTTGTCTTTGTAAATGGTTGTACACATGTTTATATACTACTCGTTCCATAACCTTTCCCACACAACTTAATGATATTGGGCAATAATAAGAGGGAAGGCAGCTATCCCCCTTTTTGAATATAGCGATAACACTGGAAATTTTCCAGCTTGATGGATATTTTGACTGCTTAAGGGATTTATTAAAAATTATTTGAAGGAGTATGGCTATCTTTTCATGACAAATTTTTAACATCTTATGACTTATTACATCAGGTCCCGATGCCTTGGATCTAGAATCTTAACAACATCAACAATTTCGTTTAGATTTATAGTGATGTCATTTAAAATAGTTCCAGTTTTTTGTTCAACATTTGGTAGAGGAACGTTTTCTTCTTCTAATGAAGAAATTAAACTAAAATATGTGTTCAAAAGTTCGCATTTCTCATTGTCCTCATAGACAATATCATCTAGACTTTCATCTTTTATTATATTTTGAAGTGGAGGGATATTACATGAACCTTTATTTGATTTTATGAGCATTTTCATAATTTTTCGGTAAATTTTTGGATTTGATATATTTTCTAAAATAATATTATCTAGATTTTTTTCAAAATTTTCCTTTGCATTTTGTTTTTAAATTATTGACCTTGTTTCTCTGCTAATTGTATTTAAACATGTCGATTTTTTTCCTAAATCTGTTGCGTTTACGGATTTCTTTTCGCAGTACATTCGTAAACAATGGTTTATCATTATTTCGTTATGGTTATCTCCTAACGTTACTTCGTACTTACTTATCCTGGTTTACAAATGTTTAGGTTCTTAATGATTGCAAATAAAGAAAAACACTTCGGACGTACACAATTTATAAAAAGTTGTTTTCATATTAATTTAACAAATGGTTTTATACATTTCCTAATCATGGACTCGTGTTAATTCTCATTGTTTGATTAAAAGTAACCAGAACGGTGTCACTTGTTGATCAGGAACTGTCTACCGTACAAGAGTCAATCTAGAGTTTTAGTTGGTTCGGGAACTGCCTACCTTACAAGAGTCAATCTAGAGTTTTAGTTGGTTCGGGAACTGCCTACCTTACAAGAGTCAATCTAGAGTTTTAGTTGGTTCGGGAACTGCCTACCGTACAAGAGTTCATCTAGAGTTTCTGTTGGTTCAGGAACAACCTACCGTACAAGAGTTCATCTAGAGTTTCTGTTGGTTCAGGAACAACCTACCGTACAAGAGTTCATCTAGAGTTTCTGTTGGTTCAGGAACAACCTACCGTACACGAGTCGGTCTAGAGTTTTGATTGGTTCATTAATTTGTTTCACGTTGTTAGGGAATTGTTTATACTCCCCATGAGATTCAAAAGAGCTTTGTAGTTCAACATTATGTTTTCTGTGTCTTTCTTTGTTATCTATTTGTTAATATTGTTTTTTTTTAAATTAATTTGGCCATGGAGTAATGTCGAGTCAATATGATAATACTTCTATGATTTGGCATATAGATGTATAAAGATTTACGCAGAAATCAACAGTACCATTACCTGTAGTCATATTATATACCGCCATCTCAGTACAGTGACAATCTTTGGCATTGAAATGAGTACCAGGTGCACACGGCATCTTCACCCAACCATTAAATTCTACATATTGTTCGAAGAAATCTGGGTCATCCTTCACCGGTTTCTTATCACAAACTAAAACTATTGACAGTTTGTATGAATTTCTTTAATCATGTATCAATATAGAAACATACCATTGTAGTCGACGGAGTAAACCAATATAGAAACATGCCACTGTAGTCGACGGAGTTAACTAATATAGAAATATACCATTGTAGTCGACAGAGTAAATCAATATAGAAATATACCATTGTAGTCGACAGAGTAAATCAATATAGAAACATACCATTGTAGTCGATAGAGATAATTAATATAGAAACATGTCATTGTAGTCGACAGAGTTAATCAAAACATTAAAATAATTGCAAAGTTGACGATCAAATCCATGATAATTACATTATTGTTATAGTCTATCACGTGACAAATCTTTTAACTTAAAAAAAATCGGAATTGATTCGTAATATTAGCAAATCCTATCGGTAACAATCATATAAATTGTAAGCATTTTTCACATTATTTACAATTATGGTAATGGATGTTAGTTGTCTCATTGGCAATCTGAATGCATTTTGGTGAATAATATTTTTTCTCCTACGTTAATATGATGTAGGATGTCTGACTTACGTTTTTTTACAGCTTTGACTACTGGCATCTTCTCAAGCTTATTGTTGATCGTGTCAGCATCTGGAATACGTTCTTTCACGACTTTATCGGAGGCCAAGAAAGAGGCCTGTCTAGGTGGACAAGATTCCTTACAAGTTTCGTCTGGAACGCATCCAATGCCCTTTTTGTATCTATAATTTACAGGGCAGCACATAGGATATGACTGGTTCCCTTCGCATGCCCAAAAGGAGCGACAGTTACCAGAGGTGGACTCGTAAGTGTAGAGAGTTTGATCAACGAGACATCTGTCTGCAAGAATTAAAAAGTGTTCTTTTACCATGGAGATATTTTTACTATTTTATTTTTACTTATATTATTAGAATACATGATTTTTATTTCAAGCAGAAAAATGGGTGTTCAGACTCGATATTCCATATAGCTTCGACTAAGTTCACTTTGAAAATTTCGTTGCTGTTCCAAAATGCACTTTAACATGACAAAGTGAACTTTTACCTAAAGGTCGTCAAAAGCATTGTGTGTGCACAATATGGAATGTTGTATCAACACTCAAGTGTATTTGAAATGTTCAATTTAGACGTTCATTGGAAAATTGTGTCAAATTCCGTCTTTTTAATTCTTGCTAATTGATATCTCCGATCCAAAAGAAAAAATGCGTAAACTGTATTATATTTTATTGAAGTAAAGTCAATATTGTACAAAAATGTTTCAATTGCATTATTGTAAAACGAAAAACTGATTGAACATTTCAAATTCTAACTTTTATACACATAGTCGTATATTCTAGTTTGAAACTCTAAAATAATTGAGGTAGATATTGTATGAAATAAAGAACAGCAATCGAATATACATTTGCCAAAATAATAAAAATATTGAACAAGAAAACAAAACGAGAAAAAAAAGACCCCCTCCCCCTCCCCCCCCCAAAAAAAAACGTACTAGAAAGAAGCACCCCAAAAATGAATAGAAGAAAACAAACAAAAAATACACATTTAAAACAATATACGTTAAACCCCAAAAACATAATACCACAAACCATACAAATATAACATAACACGGATTGTCATTTGTAGAATGAAGTTCACACTATACTGTTGTTTATCTTCTAATTACCAGTGTTTCACTAATCTTAATTATTAATCATCGGATCCGGAGTCATCTGAATCTGAGTCATTCATATCATATCTATAATCCGAGGAATTCATATCATATTTATGTGGATTTCTTGAATAAAACATTACTTTAAAAGATGGACGAATCCTTTTTGTGTTCAGGAAGCGCATGCGAATTATGCGGTACAACAATTTCATAAAAAGCTGCTGCCTACCGTTTGGACATTTGACCATACCAGCCGGTTGACAAGTTAAAGATTCCTGACTCCAGAAATTTCCCCATGGGCATTCCTGGATCACAGCTGCTTTAATCCCGGCATTTCCAAAATAACACTGGACAAATTTACCACAGTCGGTAGGATGGCCATTAAATCCTGCTCCATTCCTCATTTTACATCCATCACATGGGTCTGTAATGCAAAATTCATGAATATAAAAATAAGGAAATGTGGTATGATCGACAATGAAACAAATATCAAACAGTGCCCAAATGAGGTAAATGTAAACAACTATCAAACAGTGTCCAAATGAGGTAAATGTAAACAACTATCAAACAGTGTCCAAATGACGTAAATGTAAACAACTATCAAACAGTGTCCAAATGACGTAAATGTAAACAACTATCAAACAAACAGTGCCCAAATGAGGTAAATGTAAACAACTATCAAACAAACAGTGTCCAAATGACGTAAATGTAAACAACTATCAAACAAACAGTGTCCAAATGACGTAAATGTAAACAACTATCAAACAAACAGTGTCCAAATGAGGTAAATGTAAACAACTATCAAACAAACAGTGCCCAAATGAGGTAAATGTAAACAACTATCAAACAGTGTCCAAATGACGTAAATGTAAACAACTATCAAACAGTGTCCAAATGACGTAAATGTAAACAACTATCAAACAAACAGTGTCCAAATGACGTAAATGTGAACAACTATCAAACAAACAGTGTCCAAATGAGGTAAATGTAAACAACTATCAAACAGTGTCCAAATGACGTAAATGTAAACAACTATCAAACAGTGCCCAAATGAGGTAAATGTAAACAACTATCAAACAGTGTCCAAATGACGTCAATGTAAACAACTATCAAACACTGCCCAAATGACGTTAATGTAAACAACTATCAAACAGTGCCCAAATGACGTAAATGTAAACAACTATCAAACACTGCCCATATGAGGTAAATGTAAACAACTATCAAACACTGCCCATATGAGGTAAATGTAAACAACTATCAAACACTGCCCAAATGACGTAAATGTAAACAACTATCAAACAGTGTCCAAATGACGTAAATGTAAACAACTATCAAACACTGCCCAAATGACGTTAATGTAAACAACTATCAAACACTGCCCAAATGACGTAAATGTAAACAACTATCAAACAAACAGTGCCCAAATGACGTCAATGTAAACAACTATCAAACAGTGCCGAAATGACGTAAATGTAAACAACTATCAAACAGTGCCCAAATGACGTAAATGTAAACAACTATCAAACAGTGCCGAAATGACGTAAATGTAAACAACTATCAAACAGTGCCCAAATGACGTCAATGTAAACAACTATCAAACAGTGCCCAAATGAGGTAAATGTAAACAACTATCAAACAGTGTCCAAATGAGGTAAATGTAAACAACTATCAAACAGTGTCCAAATGACGTAAATGTAAACAACTATCAAACAGTGTCCAAATGACGTGAATGTAAACAACTATCAAACAGTGCCCAAATGACGTAAATGTAAACAACTATCAAACAGTGCCCAAATGAGGTAAATGTAAACAACTATCAAACAGTGTCCAAATGACGTAAATGTAAACAACTATCAAACAAACAGTGTCCAAATGACGTAAATGTAAACAACTATCAAACAAACAGTGCCCAAATGACGTAAATGTAAACAACTATCAAACAGTGCCCAAATGACGTAAATGTAAACAACTATCAAACAGTGCCCAAATGACGTAAATGTAAACAACTATCAAACAAACAGTGCCCAAATGACGTCAATGTAAACAACTATCAAACAGTGCCCAAATGAGGTAAATGTAAACAACTATCAAACAGTGTCCAAATGAGGTAAATGTAAACAACTATCAAACAGTGTCCAAATGACGTCAATGTAAACAACTATCAAACAGTGCCCAAATGAGGTAAATGTAAACAACTAACAAACAGTGTCCAAATGAGGTAAATGTAAACAACTATCAAACAGTGTCCAAATGACGTAAATGTAAACAACTATCAAACAAACAGTGCCCAAATGACGTAAATGTAAACAACTATCAAACAGTGCCCAAATGACGTAAATGTAAACAACTATCAAACAGTGCCCAAATGACGTAAATGTAAACAAATATCAAATATACTTTTTCCGCAGGTGAATATGCTTATTTATTCAAAATCCCATTCATATAGAAAAACCTATTAAAGTTCTATCAATATGGAATAACACATCTCATAATCCTTTTTTTTTCTGTGAGATAAGAATTGCCTTTAATACGAAAGGGTTTGTTACAGATGACCTTTTCTCATCGGATATTGCTTTAAAATTTGTACAATTATGGACACGCTTAATTAAAAATCTTAGTAGACAACAGAATGATTTGGTTCATTTTCATAAATATATAATCTACCCTTTGTCCCTCTCTTATAATTTGATAGAGACAATTAGTAAAATCTCTGGACTTTCAAAATGATTAACTTGAATGCAGCATATCTTTATGATCTACACGATACTTACCCCAGTCGGCTGTTGTTGTCATCATGGTTGTTGTTGTTGCTGGAGTAGTCGTAGAAGTTGTTGTAGATGTTGTTGTAGTTGGTGGTGGGGTCGTCGTCGTTGTCGTTATTGTGGTTGTGGTTGTAGTTGTTGTAGTTGATGTGGTGGTTGTGGGACATACCTCTTTAACAAGTGTTGAAACAACAGATTTTAACTGATCGAAAGTGCTTATAGATAAAACCTTGTCGGCACTCGATGCAATAGAGTTTAATTCGATTTTATCAATTAATTGAGACACTCCCACAGCAAATATTGTCACACCAGAAGTCTTTGTAATTAAAGATTGTTTTGCAGTTTTCTCGGGGTCTTTCGATATACCATCGGTGATAACTATTCCTACCTTCGGAACTTCTTTTCGGCCTTGCTTCTGAAACATCTCTCTCATAGCTTTTATTCCTGTTAACAAAAGTATCAAGATCCAACTATTAAAAAAGAAGCTCAACAGAAACCAGTTTATGCTATTTATATTATAACTAGGTGTAATATTCCTGGAAAGACTGAAGATTGTGATGTTTACACACGAAATCATAATAGAATAAAAAAAGTTTATATCTTATGGATTGTTACGATTATAACAATACTTCGTTCATGATAGCAGAGACACATTTTACTGAATTGC
Organism: Mytilus californianus; assembly: GCF_021869535.1. Taxonomy (NCBI): domain Eukaryota; kingdom Metazoa; phylum Mollusca; class Bivalvia; order Mytilida; family Mytilidae; genus Mytilus; species Mytilus californianus. The sequence goes on along the minus strand of NW_026262712.1, from coordinate 119,305,305 downwards.
ATAAAACCCAAAGCCTTAACAAGACAATATGAAATATATATGTACTATAGAGCTAAATTACCTAGATCTGTTCTTGTTCCATCTCTAGGATGGCGTAGAGCAAGGATGTCCTTTCTCAACTGCTGTTTATTAGATGATAATGAAATGTTTGCAGATACATCACTACTGTACAACACAAGGCCAAACTTGGCTTGATCATCTGCTAAATGTAATGCATCTTGATAATCCGCTAATGATTTTTTCAGAGTAACAAAATCTTTAGCCGTGATACTGTCCGAGCCATCAACCACGACGATCAGGTCCAAAAGTGAACGGCATTCTACAATAATAAATGATAATGATCAATTGTGGAACAAATGGTAAGACATTCTGCAAACGTGAAGAAAGGAAACACAATTATGCAAGGGTGATAATTCTCATGAAGAAAGAAAACACAATTACTCAAAGGCGATAATCTCACGAAGAAAGAAAACAATTATGCAAGGGCGATAATTCTCATGAAGAAAGGAAACACAATTATTCAAGGACGATAATTCTTCACTTAGCTTTCATTTGTCGTAACGACTATATGGTCCTTTCCTCTTGTTTTTTTTTTACCATCACCGAATGGGGTTTATCACCAGATTATTAATTGTCATTTGCATAGAAATTAAACATTAGTTTTGGTATTGTCATTTGCATAGAAATTAAACCTCAGTTTTGGTATTGTCATTTGCATAGAAATTAAACCTCAGTTTTGGTAGTGTTCGTGTTGTTTAGAATGGAGATTTTCTATTTTGTGTTTTGTTCTACTGTTTTCGTTTTATTATTGATATACGAATAAATGAATTTAATGATTAAACGTAATACCATCATCTCCCTTTATTCATTAATGGAAAATATGAACTTAAACCCAATGACAAAACTAACTAACAGAAATCTAGATGGCAGCATATAACAATTATGTTCTTATCGTATTTGTGATCTATTTGACATACATTTTTAATTTATCACTTTAATTATATTGTGGGTAGCATTCCTCTCAATTGTATGACATGACATGTTGTACATGGAAAGTGAATATGCATGTTTGTAAATGTTAGTGACTATAATTGGTAATGACAAGTTATCCAAATACTAATTGATATCTCATATCTGTAACTACTGACGTCTGACGGTCAAAAATGAAGGGTTGAGTAGAAGGAAGCTTCCGATTGTGCTATAAGGATGAAACATGATAAAAGATAATGGAATGAACATTTTTCGTATCAGCTGTTTTCTTAGTTCTCGAGATGTTGGTTCGGGCTGATATCATAACCTAGGGTTAATAATACATCTGATATGCAAAATGTCATATAATTTACTGATAATTCAAAAGTAAGTCAGGAAAAGTATTGGATTTTCTATACACAAAGAGTTTGAAAATAAGGAGATATCAGCAATCCAACATAGCAAGAAACGCTTTGAATGTCCTAATACAGAAAGAATTAGTTTTTAAATAGGTACTTTTATCATAAATGTCTTGCATATTATGAATGCCTTTAGATATATTTAATAGGAGTGTTAATACAGAAAAAGTATCAATGTGTTAACAAGTTCCAACAACGAAATTTGTTGTTCAGGAAGGACATGTCATTTTGACACAAAAAATATGTTCAGCAAAAAAAAAATTAACAAGAAATAATACAATGAAATACTGTTGTGTTTTATGTTTTTTTAGGCAGTGTTGATACTTAAGATATTGATATGGATGTAAACCACAATTCATTCAATTTAATGACGTGTTAGTTCTGTTTCAAAAGTTTATTGACGTGTTTAGGTATTGACATTGTTTGTGATGTAAGTAGGGATATCTTACATCCGACAGTATTGGTATATTTCGTTGTCTTTCATTATATCTAAAATACAAATATTTACATTCAACATGTCCACCCAATGGTCTGATTGGGAACATTTTCACCTTGGCTTTTAACCATGCATGTTTCCGAATTTCTACAAGTTGCCTAAATAATTATTTGTTTTTCAGTTAGAGAATAACATGTAGAATCTATGTTTTTTTTTTAATAATACAAATTTTCTTTTTTTATATTCCCTTTTTATGTGTTACAAAGCAATGAGTTATAGCTAATTTTGTAATATGTTAAAATTTCACCAAAAAAAAACATTCATTCAATTAAAAGAACTTTTCTGGATAAAAAATATTCTTTTTGTGGTTTGAATTTTAGATCTTCTCCTAAATAACAGGGTTAAAGTGTTTTTCAATGCATGGTAGCCTCAAAATTAAATTATATTATTTAAGTTTCAGAATTTTCTCTTAAATTTTGGAAACGAATTCTTTCAATAGATATATCTTCATTGTTCATTAAACCTTGTTGAATCGTTGAAATAGTGTATTCAATCATCCATGGCAAATATGTTGTTGTTATGGCTGACAAAGCTCCAAACAATATCGAGTGTGTGTGTAAATCATATTATGAAACCTGATTGATAAGGACATGTGTTTGAAAATTCACGTGTAAAACAAACACATACTAGTACTCCACATGGCATGGCATTTACTAAAAGAGAAAATCCAGTCAAAGGTCTATTGATCTTTTGAGATTTAATCCAAGAAGGGGGAAAACTGGATGTTCCTTTGCCTTGCTGGATACACACATTGCACAAGTATCCTTTTTTAAAGACAGGCAGGATCCCTGTGGGAACTTCTTTCGTATAAGGCAGACTTGACCCATCTTCTTATTTTTATATTGACATAGACTCCATATAGGGGCTTCTCAAGAAGAATGAAATCAGACTAGCATTTCTTTATATTCACGTTATAAGACGTCCTCTCAGCGAATATTTCGTAGTTTGGCGACTATATTGACCACATCTGAACCCTTATAATCGAAATATGATACCCCAGATATACAATGTATTAAAATCTGCTTCATATCGAAAGTTTTACAGCTCATTATAATTTGGGTGACCATTATGGAATAGCTGTATCACAGATGACCACGCAAATGTTCCACTTGTAGCTATAATCCCGTTTTCTTTTCCTCGATTGCGACATCACTGAATCAATGCGACTCATAACCAGATCTTGACTTGCCATGAGAAACACGACAAGTGACTCTTGTGAAACAGGAACTGCATACCGTCCGAATTACCGAAATGTTGTAAAGAGGTTCTCGTTGATTTGGTTTTTGTCTCAGACATGTATTTTTTCTTCATTATTTGATTTTGTAGTGACTGAAAGCCGTGTTTCATTAAAAAATCACATTCGGTCATGTATTAGGTATAGAGAATTTACTTGCACCGATGGTTTATGAATTTCATGATTTCTAAAGATTAGAAAAGAGATACTTATCCGATATTGCATGATATATTGTAAGCAGATATGACTTATCAACGTATTTAAACAGCAGTAACACGGCATTTGTCTTTGGTCACTCCCGGTTTTTGGTTGTGGTTCGTGTTGCTGAGTTTAGTTTTTTTGGTTTTGTAAACTGATGTTTGTTTTTTCGTCGTTTTTCCTCGACTTATGGTTTATGATTGCCCCTTGGTATCTTCTGTCTTTTTTGGATGGAGTGGGGGGGGGGGGGGCACTAGTAGAGCAGGATCTGTTGACTTATGGTTTTAAATTTCCCTTGTTATTTTCATGTGTCGTGTAAGAAAAACCCGCGATTTATCATAATTAATTGTCAGACATTATTTTGTGCATATATTTACCCTCACAATTTTACTCTTAGTAAAGTAAGATTTTTTTGCAATTATCTCTACGTAAAATTTCAGAAAATTCCCTAGAGCAAAGGAAATATATTTTACATCACATGAAGTATTGAAAAATAATCATAAAATGAAAAATAAATAAATAAACAAAAATTGATACAAAGCCAATCTAGTTTAGTCATATAAAGTAATAGAATGATAACAGAAAAATATAGAAGACCTAAAATAAAAAGAAATGCAAACAAGTCGCAAAATTACACCACAGTGGCAAATAATCGTTATGCTAATTATATAACATCGTCCGTGGTAAATGAAAATATAACCAATACCCTACAAGTAAAATGATAAAAGACGGCATCTCTGACAACCTAGTCGCAGCGATTTTTTTATTTTTACATTTTTTCCACCAATGAAAAAAAAAAAGATATAAATATTATCCATTAGAAAGTTTTATATGTATCTATATTATTTTGTATATGCATATTTGAAGTAAAGGTTATTCGATTTCCTATTTGAACTAAAATTTAATCACAAAGGTTTAGATTTGGTAATAGAACCTTTAAATAATGCAGTTATATAAATTTTGGTTCATGATGCTAATTAATCTTGAAACCCATACTTACTTAAGCTTCTAGTAAATCTTCCAGGCGCACTATTTGAAATTGAAAATATTGAAAACAGTATCGAATAAATTAAAACAAGGCACCTATACCATTCCATGCTTAGATCCGGTGTGTTCGTGAGAAAATTACCAGCCCGTTTTTTGCATGTTATTTTAGAAAGAAAAAATGTGCATTAACCCTATAATTAGTCTTTATAGTATGTTAAATGAATACACATACAAGAGTTGTCCATTTCTTCTTGTCACCACTATGGTCAATCAATTAATACCTGGTGTTTAATATCAGCTTTTTGAGGGTCTAAATGGGAAAAAACGTATACATTGTATATTATGTATTTATGGTAGTGCCATTACTAATTTAATTATCATTTTTAATAGCAGAAAATTGCTGATAGCATTGAATGTAAACTGAATTATGAAGGTTGATGTAAATGATTATTATTGTCATGATTTTTCTACAATATTTCTAAATCGAATTATCGGTCGAGGACAGTAAAAAATGAGAAAAAAATGTAAATGGTCTCTATAGCAGCAGTGATCTTTGCTCAATATCACTGGATTCTGTTAGCTGCTCAATATCACTGGATTCTGTTAGCGCATTTTTGTTTGGTTTCAAAAGAAAACGAAAGAATAAGGTGGATATCCATAAGTCAAACAAAATCACGAAATACACGGAAATGGACAAAGGAACAAACTCCGGTTTATCTTTTCTATTAACTGACATTTTCTACAGCAGAAATATTTTTATAACTGCGTCAAGATAAAGAAACGTATTTACAATTTTGATATTATTTCTATATTAAGATCAAAATCATTGAATATTAGACCTACAATGTATCCCATCATACGGGGCCTCAATAAAAAATGTCCAAACATGAGACTACTCGATATGTTTTCGCTATTAAGCTCACTTAAAACATGATAATTGATACCAATTTTACGTGGTGTCAAATTATGTATGTTTGTCAGGTAATGTGCATTTTGACATTGGTCATAGTTGTCATTATAATTGTCTCTTTTACATATTTTATAATAAGCGTTCAATCAGAGGAAATTCTGTATAAGATTCAACTTCTGTGGGGGTTTGATAGAGCCTCAGATGATACAGAGAAAGAGAGAGAAATAAAGAGGGTGGATGCTAATTAAAAAGAGGAGAGAAGTTAAACAATTTCATATACCACACTAAAAATGATTCGATCGTGTGGATTTTTGCCATGAATACTCTTTTATAGATAATCGTGTTTACATCTAAGTATGAGTTAACTGACTTCTGCAACATCTACCTATATACGCTAACTTGACCAATACCCAAAGCTTCTGGTAGGTGCAAGAAAAAAATAATAATTATGAAGTAAATATAAAAAAATACACAAAGCAAGAGAAAATGAGAATGACTAGAAAGAATCAGAAACGATATAAGAAAAAGGAAGCTAAGACCTGCCGAAAGCCCCTCTTAAAGATTACTAAGGAGGGAGTTTCAGCTACTGTTGCTGGTAAAGAGTTCCAGGTTGTCAATGTTCTTTGGAAAAGCTGCATGTGTATCCAGCAATTGATTTCTATTCAATATTGCCTGAAGCTCTTGATATGTTCTGATCTTGTTCTGGTTACCATTTCTGTAAGATATTGTTCACATGGTATGTCCACTAGATCACTTACCGCTATCTAAAGTATTGTCAATTGTCGTTTCTTCCTCCTGTCTGTTAGAGATTCCCAGCCAAGTTCTAACATACTACTGGCGTTTCGATTGACGTTGGTAGCAGAACGGGTAGTACGGTGTTTGACCATGCATCTAAACTCCGTGATATTCTGTTGAAAGGACATGTCAGATTGGATATTAATTCCAAGGAATGTTGTACTTTGGTTCTCTGATTAAGAACTTATCACTCGCGCATGTAAGGATGTTTAAAAGGTGAGTGTGATCTGCTGGCTATTGATAAGTTGCACTTTATTTGGTCGAAATCCATGACCAGGTGGTTTCCAAATCTGTAAGTTTGTATATGTCTTTTTGTAGTATATCAGTACATATGAGGGGCCTGATGGGGGGGGGGGGGGGGGGGGGGGGGGCGGGCATCACGATTCATGAGTTGATTTTTTTGTCAATCACGATTCACAGAAAATAAATTTCCATGATCACGGATCACGAAAATATAAAAAAAAAATCTGTAGAAATACGGATCACGATAGCGAAAATGCGCCGATCACGAAGAACGAAAATAACCCATCAGGCCCCTCATATATCACATGTGGATGCTATTTTGTAACTAGTTTAATTTGATTTAATATACACCAGGCTATATACTCACTTGTTCGGTATTGCGCTTGCCTATACGATCGGTCACTTTGTTCCGTCTAAGCAATTACTAGTATATAGTTTCAACATCAGAAATTGTTTATATAACACCTCTTCATAGAAGAAAAATAGAAGTAACCAGTTTTGCAGTAAATGTTTCCTCCAATTCTTCAAAACCATAAATGGAAAGACAGGAATTGTACCTATATTTCTATGTATCATTTTTATTTTTTTATTTTTAGTTAGCTGAAAATTAATCGATTAACATCGAATTTAAACGCATAATTACACAGAACATTTGTTTTGTGATCTTTTTCAATATATTCATGCATCGATTGATAAACATATGCACACAGTTTTGTGCGTTTTGTTTTATCATTCTCCGTTTTTCTACAATTCTATTTTAAATGACATCTGACTGCAATATGTTTTCATCTACCTGGTATTGCACCGAGTAGAAAACAATATAAAATTCTACAATATTGGTACAAACTTTGTATACCTAGATTAAAACTGGTCATGTCATTATATTTTTTCAATTTGACATCAGAAATATACCATCCTTATACAGTACACGTATTAACTCGCGATGTTTAAAGCATTACTTTCATTTTGAATCTTATCTCAGCATCAATTTTGACATATTAAAGAAAACAATCTAATCAAAATGGATTTAACTTTTTGTCACATTTTCCATCCTTCCACTTCATGTACGAAATTGCATTGCCCAATATTTTTCCTATTTAAATAATAATAAAACCTTTCTAGGGACCAAGCAGCAGTTGCATTAAGGTATATTTTCAAGAATAAACAGCTAAACTCATCAATAATTTTAATAATATTTGATGAATATAAATATCCAAATAGCAAACTTAATCTGCTTAGGAGCATGTTTCCAATAACTTTCATTGAAGGTGACAATTTTTGGTCTGCATCAAAGAAACTAAGTAAGCACCAAATATAACACGCTGAGATGTCGCACTTGCTATTGAATTTATTTTGAACATATTTAAGGATTAATATAAGTATCATATAGACGTACGGTGATATATAGTTGCTAACATTCACATCATTTGAACTCTGTTGGATAGGTGTCTCATTGGCATTCATACCACATCATCTTATTTAATATTAACATTATCAATGATCCGTGTAAATGAGGTCAAGGACTGACAGGTCGTCGTGTAAATCTTATAGTGCTATATGTCCACTTTTGATAAAAATGGAGATAGCTATACATTTGATATACATTAAGATCAGGATACAAGTCCTAGGACCGTTACTCTTCCTTTGTCATATAAATGACATCCCAGACGCAGTCAGATCTGCAGTTCGACTATTCGAAGATGACTGCCTACTCTACAGATCCATAAAGTCCCAGAAAGACTATGACATCATCCAAGAAGATCTCAAGAACCTAGAAGTATGGGCAAATAACTGGGGAATGAGGTTCAACGCAAAGAAATGCTACATCCTAAGATGTAAAAACAAAAGCCAAAAATTCTAGTTTAAATGGACTCATTCTACAACAAGTCCAACATAACCCATACTTGGGCCTACACATTTCAGAAGGCCTAATTATAAAATGGTCTACCCATATTTCCAACGAAAAAGGCTAACTCAATACTAGGCTTCCTGAGAAGGAATTTGAGATATTGCCCACAAGAATGCAAGAATGTTGTCAGTTCAACAATGGAGTATGGAGCAATACTATGGGACTCTACAGATCTACAAACAGCAAGCTTGAAAGGATACAACGAAAAGCAGCGAGATTTATAACGGGAGACTACAAATCTAGAGATGGTTGCGTCTCAAATATGCTCGCTAAACTGGAACTACAAGATTTACAGACAAGACGTTCAAGCCAGAAGCTAATATTTCTGTACAAAATGGTTGAGGGGCTGGTTCCTGCTATAGAAGCAGACGAATATTTAAAAAAAGCACGTCCAAAAAGAACAATTACTGTCAAGAAATTTGATAACTACCAGACAATAAATATTGGGGAAAAACAAGTTAAGAACAACACAAAGTGTTTTGAGACTCCAAATAGCAAAACGACACAATATGCAAACCCATTCTTCATGAAAACAGAGATCGAGTGGAACCACCTAGAAGAAACTCTAGTGTGCACACCGAGCGTTGAGAGCTTCAAAACTGCTCTTGCGCACCGTCAATAAATCGAAAGCGCTCTCTCTACCGTTGTATTAAAGCCAGTATTGGTATCACAACGTACCCATACAGATACAGAAGAGCAATTGTATATCTCCCTATACAACTATTATTCGAGATTTCTACACTTTACGAGTTTTTGTCACAACTACACTACTCTATCTCCACACTTCCATTGGAGTATAATAGCTTATTCCTATATAGTTATTCAGAGAAATATAAATTTTATACTGTTGTATCTCCACTATTTTTCCGGTTTTTTTGCTGTAAAATAATGATAAAATTCTCTTAGTAGTACATGATTAAACTGTTTAAATGGTTTGAACTCAATCTATTAGCAATACTTGGCAAATCCAGCAGTCAAGAATTGAGGATATTGCAGTTAAAAATCCATGGTCTGTCTTCAATAGAAATATAGGGATATTCTAAAACAACATGTTTGTAGAGAAGTGCTCCACTCCAGAAAACGGTGGATGTTTTGTTTATCTAATGTCAGATGTACATGCAAGCCTTGAAAGAATTCCATATACCAATTAGTTTTCCTATTTATCATTTTAAGTGAGAAATTAAAAGTATTTAAAGCAGTCACTGGGCAAATGGAAATGAGGTCGAGCAATGGACATAATAGTTGGATACTCTTGTCACATAGGCATCTGTATACAAATTATGAAGCACCAAGATTATTGGACAATAATTTGCATTTTTTTACACTATGTTCTATTTTGGAAGTCATGGCTGTAATGTTGATTGAAAGATTTTAACTAAATAGGATCCTCCACGTTAAGTTCAGTTTAAATTGATTCAGTTGTTTCAGAGGTGAAAGGTTAAAATTGTCAATAAATGGCAAAAACCCCAATAAGTAATTGCTGGAAGTTGCCAGTTTTTTGTGGTCATGTGACTTGATGGTAGATCTTGTATAAATTTTACTATAATAGGAAACAAGAATGTGTCCCTAGTACACGGATGCCCCACTCACACTATCATTTTCTATGTTCAGTGGACCATGAAATTGGGGTCAAAATTCTAATTTGGCATTAAAATTAGAACGATCATATCATAGGGAACATGTGTACTAAGTTTCAAGTTGATTGGACTTCAACTTCATCAAAAACTACCTAGACCAAAAACTTTAACCTGAAGCGGGACAGACTGACGCACAGACCAGAAAACTTACAATATACATAACTTCAATTTAAGTTTTTGATAAAATCAAACCACATCATTATTATTTGCTTTTATATCTAAATCAGAAATAATTAACCAACTTTAAGTGGAAAATTTTCACACATCACGCCCCCCCAAACTCAATCCCAGCCTTCAGTTTGTGGTATGGTACCTTGCAGTACAATTTCACAGAGATCCAATTACTTAAACACAATTAATTGTTGGAAACTAAAAAAAAATGCTTATTTTTAACCCCTTTTTTAGCCCCTTATTCCTAAACATTTGAGCAATTATCCCCCAAACTCAATTCCAACTTTCTCTTTGTGATCAGAATTAACCAACTTAAAATGGAAAATTTTAAAGAAAAAAAAAGGAAAAAAAATCCCCCCCCCCCCCCCCAAATTTTTTTGACCCACTTCCCTTTGTGGTATGGTACCTTTAAGTACAATTTCAGAGAAATCCATACACTTGAACACAAGTTAATGTCTGGAAACTAAAAAAATGCTTATTTTTGCCCCCTTTTTTGGCCACTTATTAATAAATGTTTTGGGCAAACATTTTACAATAATATTTAAAACTGAAATTAATTTGTAACCTTAAAATTAAATAGAAAATGACATCATAGTCATAGCTAAAAATAAACAAACTATTGGTAAATTTCCAATGGAGTTTATTATATTAAAACAATAAATTTGCAACCATAAAAGCGCATTAAAATACATCATAAAAGTATTAAAAAAAATTTAACTACATCATAAGGCTATTAAAATAGAAAATGAAATCATAGTCAGACTAAAGGTAAACAAAAAACCTTCATCAGCAAAATTTTATATTGGCAAATTTCCAATTTACATAATTCAAACATAGTGCAGGTGAGATATTTAAATGAGTTTGAATTACCAACCTTACACTGCTTTTAAATAATGTTCTTTACTCAATTATTTGTCTATTAAAATGGAAACCCTAGTTTTTTAACCTTTTTTCCCCTTATTCCTTAAACGAAAAAAAAATAATTACCCCTTTTTTGACCCCCCCCTTCCCCCCCAAACCAAGCTCAATAACAGCCTTGCCTTTGTGGTATGGTACCTTGTAATACAATTTTAGAGAGATCCATACACTTGAACACAAGTTATTGTCTAGAAACTAAAAAATGCTTATTTTTCACCCCTTTTTAGGCCCCTTATTACTAAACGTTTTGGGCAATTACCACAAAACTCAATTCCAGCTTTCCCTTTGCGAAATGGAACCTTGTAGTAAAATTTCAGAAAGATCCATACACTTACACACAAGTTATTGTCATGAAACTAGAAAAATGCTTGTTTTTTGCCCCCTTTTTGGCCCCTTATTCCTAAAATTTCGAGGAAATTAACCCCAAAATCAATCCCATCATCGACCCTTTGTGATATGGAATCTTGTAGTACAATGGCAAAGAGATCCATACAATAACACAAAAGTTATGTCTGGAAGTTACAAAAATGCTTATTTTCGGCCCCTTTTTGGCCCCTAATTATTTAACTGTTGGTACCATAACCCCCAAAATCAATCCCCACCTTCCTATTGTGGTATTGAACCTTATGGTAAAATTTCATAGAGATCCATTCACTTAAACTAAAGTTAGAGTGCGAAAACCATTGTGTATTCGGACGACGACGACGCCAACGTCATACCAATATACGACCACAAAATTTTTTGCGGTCGTATAAAAATTCCCAACTAAAATAGTTTTTAACTTTTATTTACACAATCAGAACGCATTTAATACAAATGCATACTATTAAACATAAAACCATGGTGAAAGTAAAATCATTATCCGTTAGTTTTATTGTGATTAAATAAAGCCATCTCCAACACGCCATATTTTCAAGATGGAAATTTATCCAGAACCCTGAAGACAAATAACATCTTGATGTCGTCATCTAAAGGTTGAATGTAAATTCTGACATTGGTTGGATGAATTGGAATATGTTGGCAAAAGTCACTATACCGTCAGAGATTCATTTAGAGTTGCAACATGATTTGTACTTACTACCCTAATAGTGGATTAAGTGTACAATTTACTGTCCTAATACTTAACCTATAAACAAGATGGTTCCTTAATTTTCCATTTGTAGGAACTAAACTGGGAAGGCCTTCTACTAGCAAACAATCTTTACACCTATGAATAGAACATGATGAATTATAAATGAGATGCTGCCTTTTATACACAGTACACGAACAGTTCTAACTTCTACATCATAACCTCTCTGCAAGAGTTAAGTCCAAAATATAATTGGTATCTGATGCTAGCAGTGTGATCTGAATTTTATATTATTAAACATTCATTTTTACTGGCCTAAACACTAAAATGCAGTTATTTGGGAAATCATGAGGGAAAAAAATATGTAAATAAAATCAAATTGCAGATCAAGTTTTCACTGGCCATAAGTATTTACACCATTAATTAGGTCAATGACCTGGATAATAAAAACTTTACTAATTCAAATAATATTGTGTGAAATTAATCTTTTCAATAAATGGATGTCAGATTTTTTCAAACTTCGTGATGTTTATGAATGATTAAGAGAAGTAAGCTGATTCTCATGGACATTAAGAAACATTTGTTCAAATTTAGTGATTTTTCCACTATAATAATATACAATGTCATGAAAATACACAAGTTGAAAAAGAACAAGATATATATACAACACACAAGTTTGTGAAATAGCTCTTGTGTAATGATGGATTTTAGATTTTAAGGTGGTACCTAACACTACAGGGAGATAACTCTGTAAAAATCAGCTAAACGTTTTAATTACGTTGTATTGTTAAGGGAATATTAAGCTTCTCAATGATCAAAGTTAGTGTTTGTCAAACTGCTATATAACCAGTCTAATTTTTCTGATAAATTGGTTGGTTCAAATTTTTTGAAATTTTTATATTTTTGTCAAAGGGTCAAAGTAAATACTTTGTCAAAATTTTATGAAAATTAAACGAGCCAAATTAATTTTAGTGAAGGTGTTGGGTACCACCTTAAGCAATGAGTAAAAACAATATAGTAATAAATGATTTCATCTAGTCTGTTCTTTGATCTGTTCAAGGGCTTGGACTTCTGCTCTTAGATCTGGCAACTGGTGACCTGTAATTACAAAGGCAACATATAGGATCAAATCAATAAGGGCTTGGACTTCTGCTCTTAGATCTGGCAACTGGTGACCTGTAATTACAAAGGCAACATATAGGATCAAATCAATAAGGGCTTGGACTTCTGCTCTTAGATCTGGCAACTGGTGACCTGTAATTACAAAGGCAACATATAGGATCAAATCAATAAGGGCTTGGACTTCTGCTCTTAGATCTGGCAACTGGTGACCTGTAATTACAAAGGCAACATATAGGATCAAATCAATAAGGGTTTGGACTTCTGCTCTTAGATCTGGCAACTGGTGACCTGTAATTACAAAGGCAACATATAGGATCAAATCAATAAGGGCTTGGACTTCTGGTCGTAGATCTGGCAACTGGTGACCTGTAATTACAAAGGCAACATATAGGATCAAATCAATAAGGGCTTGGACTTCTGCTCGTAGATCTGGCAACTGGTGACCTGTAATTACAAAGGCAACATATAGGATCAAATCAATAAGGGCTTGGACTTCTGGTCGTAGATCTGGCAACTGGTGACCTGTAATTACAAAGGCAACATATAGGATCAAATCAATAAGGGCTTGGACTTCTGCTCTTAGATCTGGCAACTGGTGACCTGTAATTACAAAGGCAACATATAGGATCAAATCAATAAGGGCTTGGACTTCTGCTCTTAGATCTGGCAACTGGTGACCTGTAATTACAAAGGCAACATATAGGATCAAATCAATAAGGGCTTGGACTTCTGCTCTTAGATCTGGCAACTGGTGACCTGTAATTACAAAGGCAACATATAGGATCAAATCAATAAGGGCTTGGACTTCTGCTCTTAGATCTGGCAACTGGTGACCTGTAATTACAAAGGCAACATATCAAATTAAAACCTTTCAATCAATAAGAGGCAACTGAAGAACAATGAAAAATGATAACACTGTCAGGATAAGCATACCCTACATATAATTTATTATTAAGCAGAAAGTAGGTGTTTGACAAATTCCAAAAGCTCTCACACAGTAGAGCTGCTAACTGAATATGAAGTTATTCTGTTCAGTAGAACTAAATAAATGTGACTAAAAATTATAATATATTGTCTGGTAGATCCAACAAGTGCTTACACATTACAACACATCATTGTCAAGCTGCAGACCAAATATAAAGTCATTCTGTTTAGTAGTACCTGAGAAAAGTGAAACGTAAACTACAGGACAAGGGGGATTGCAATATTGCTCCACTCCAGTGTGACCATATAACAAACACAGATATAATTTTATATATAAAATGAACATTTAAAATGCACTGAACTTTCCAAGACATCTAGGATTTATACTTTGGTTAAAAAGTTTTGAGTCATAAAAGTATATAATTCTTCCTGTCTGAATCAATCTTATAATGACTTCTATATATCTGGACCAAGCTGGTTAATAAGATCCCCTTACCTGCTACGAGATCTTGAGTAAGATCTTGCCTTCCCCCTACTATGACTCCTGGATCGTGATCTTGAGTATGATCTGGATCTACAACAGAGACATTCTAAATCATAAACAGTAAGCCTAATTAAATTGTTACCCATGACTATTTAATACCACCCGTCTACTTTTTTTTCACAAAATGTTTTCACTAAGGTTAGAAATAATATCATTTTTCTTTAAATGTTTACCTTCAATACCTGTATGCGATGTATACACTTTTTTTTTTAGCTCTCTATAAAAATAAGGAGATGTGGTATGATTGCCAATGAGACAACTATCCACCAAAGTTCATATAAATCACCTTTTAATTTAAGATTTTAGAATGAAATTCTCTCCTCAAAAAAGTCCATTTGTTCCAGTAAGATAACAGAAACACATGACATTTTGGATTTTGATGAAATTTCTGTCCATTAATGAGTTAAAGCACCATCTCAAGATACAATTTTTAACTTTTGAAATAATTCTTTGAGAGACTGATTCTATTTGTTGTATTTAATTTTATTGATATTATTAATAATATTAGTGTGTATGTTGTGCCATCTGCTCAAAAATGGTGTCACTAGGGAAAAAAAAACACATCTTGATATGGCCCCTAGTTTACCACCCCTCCAAAAGTGTACTCTTTTTTTTAATTTCTCCTTTAAAAATCCCCTGAATTTATACAAGATATACTTTAACATTTGTATAAAATATAATACAATTTTTAAAATCTGGAAAATTTGAACTTTTAAATCTGTACGCTCTCATATTCAGAAATTCCCCACTTACGCACACAGCTGTCAAATGCAATTGTTAAGATGATATCAAAAATATGTAGTGCTGTTAAAAATCTGTTGAAGAAGAAAAGATGAGTAGAAATCGTTCTCAATGTGTTTGGGCTGTGAAGAAATCATTCTCATAGGGCGAGGATCTGCTGGGATGACATTCTCAGTGTGTGTAGAAGAGAATTGCCGCAGAGGGTTCGTTAGTCGTTCTGACAGTCCCAGTGTGTACATGAGGGCTGAAGCAGAAATTCATTCTCATAGGCTGACTGATTCTCCTGTAGGAGTGAAGAGATCTGAACTGAAGAATGACGATCTCTCTCGGTAGATTGAAGGGTTGCTATCTCTCTCGGTAGATTGATTTAAAGGTGTAGATGTGTTGAGTGAACACTAAGCACGTTGCCTTATCATGTGATCAAACTTTTGATGAGGATCACTGCTATCAAATGACGGTGGATTTTTTCTGCAATGCATGGATAGGAAAACTATTATTTTATCATGTTGACAGAGAAGTCATTCTTAAGCACACACCATAGCCAGCATGCATGCAAAAAAAAATATAAAAGAAAAATGACAAAAATCATCATTTTTAAAGAAGTGTTGTGTTAAATGTTTCAAGTTCACTTTTGAAGACAAATAGTAAAAAATAATGCGTATATGTGTATGTATTTAGAAAACAAATTTATATTATCTTTTTTTAACATAATTCATATTCAAAATAATTCAACAAAAACCTGAAATTAAACAGCAGCACTTGTTAAGAAATATATATATAAAATATCTTGTTTATAAATAAAAATTTATTATAATAGTGTCACATTTTTTGTATTGTTAAACATTTTGTTTATACACTGAATTTAAGCTTTACAATATGGGGCAATCATCTTCAAGCTATTACAATGTCTAATCTGGCAATGACAGTAGCCTAAATTTAATGTTGATTTCTTTTGTCGACATTTACCACTTACATAACATCTTCTTGTTAAGAAAGGCAAGTAAAAGATATTTGAACCAATTTAGTTTTGTTCAACTAAAATAACAAAATAGAACGATGTTGCCTGAAACAAGGAGCATTGCCAAAGTTCAAGGATCACCATTCTGTTTTTTCATACCAATAAACGTGTATCCCATGCTTTTACGTTATTTTTACATGTTTTATGAATGTCTTACTATAAAATATAAATTTCACTGGAGAGAAAATTTAGTTTTAACCAAAATGCAAAATTTCAAGTCACTTCTCTACAGGATTGAGAATATTATAAAACCTGGGTGTACTGTGATCAGAAATGTAACCTCATTATGTATTGGTGATTTTTACTTTGAACTCTTGGACTATTCCCACAAAGTATCATTGCACAATTTACAGCTAAAAAAGGTCACAACAGAAAAAAATATTCATTGAGCAAGATCTTGTTTGGTACATACCTTGATCTTTTTGAATAACTGCTGCTTTTCCGAGCTCTATCTTTGCCTCTGTATCGTGAACAGTCATAGGCGTAATGTCCTCTGTCTCCACACTCATAACATCTGTCTGCTGGGTCAAAGGGTTTACGTCCACCTGCTCCTCCATCTCTACTTCCTCCACCTCCACTTCTTTCTCCCCCTCTTCCTCCACCACCACCACCACCACGGTCACCACCATCTCTTCCTCCTCCAGGTGGACCTCGTCCTCCCCTCAACCATGGTTTAGGTCGAACCTTGCCAGTGGAATGTTCAACACGGATTCTGGATCCACATAGATTTCTAAAAAAGACAGAGAGGCTATATAAAGTTTACCAATTGATGCGATCCATTTGAAAAAAACTTCTGAAAAAAAAAGACAATAAAATGCTTCGCTGGGCGCAGCTTGATACGACCGCAGAGGTCGAACCCTGAACAGTTGGGGCAAGTATGGACACAACATTCAAGCTTGATACAGCTCTGAATTTGGATTGTGATTAAACATTTGACACAGCATAGGTTTCTGACACAGAAAGAATGTGGTCTAAGAACTTCAATTTTTTTAATTTACCTATTATGGTTCAATGTCCAAAATCAAAATACATGGTTAGATTCAGCATATCAAAGAACCCCATATATTCAATTTTTGTTGAAATCAAACAAAGTTTAATTTTGGACCCCAACTTGGACAAACTTGAAAACTGGTCCCATAATCAAAAATCTAAACACATGTTTAGATTCAGCATATCAAAGTACCCCAAGAATTCAATTTTTGTTAAAATCAAACTAAGTTTAATTTTGGACCCTTTGGACCTTAATGTAGACCAATTTAAATAAAATGCTCCGCAGGGCGCAGCTTGATACGACCGCAGAGGTCGAACCCTGAACAGTTGGGGCAAGTATGGACACAACATTCAAGCTTGATACAGCTCTGAATTTGGATTGTGATTAAATATTTGACACAGCATAGGTTTCTGACACAGAATGAATGTGGTCTAAGAACTTAAAAATTTTAAATTGGACATTCACCTATTATGGTCCAATATCCAAAATCTAAATACATGGTTAGATTCAGCATATCAAAGAACCCCAAGAATTCAATTTTTGATGAAATCAAACAAAGTTTAATTTTGGACCCCGATTTGGACCAACTTGAAAACTGGGCCCATAATCAAAAATCTAAATACATGTTTAGATTCAGCATATCAAAGAACCCTAAAAATTCAATTTTTGTTAAAATCAAACTAAGTTTAATTTTGGACCCTTTGGACCTTAATGTAGACCAATTTGAAAACGGAACCAAAAATTAAGAATTTAAATACACGGTTAGATTTGGCATATCAAAGAACCCCAATAATTCAATTTTTGATGAAATCAAACAAAGTTAAATTTTGGACCCTTTTGACCTCAATGTGGACAAAGTTGATAACGGGGCCCAAAAATCAAAAATCTAAATACATGGTTAGATTCAGCATATCAAAGAACCCCATATATTCAATTTTTGTTGAAATCAAACAAAGTTTAATTTTGGACCCCGATTTGGACCAACTTGAAAACTGGGCCCATAATCAAAAATCTAAATACATGTTTAGATTCAGCATATCAAAGAACCCTAAAAATTCAATTTTTGTTAAAATCAAACTAAGTTTAATTTTGGACCCTTTGGACCTTAATGTAGACCAATTTGAAAACGGAACCAAAAATTAAGAATCTAAATACACGGTTAGATTCAGCATATCAAAGAACCCCAATAATTCAATTTTTGATGAAATCAAACAAAGTTAAATTTTGGACCCTTTGGACCTCAATGTGGACCAATTTAAAAACGGGGCCCAAAATCCAAAAACTTAATACACGGTTAGATTCAGCATATTAAAGAACCCCAAGAATTCAAGAATAAAACCCCATTGAAATTGATCAAGAAATAAGCAATTTATACGAAGTATCTTCTTTTGCACAATACTGTGCAATTGAATATTTCTTGCTATTGCGCAATACTGTACAATTGACAATTTCTTGCTATTGCGCAATATTGTGCTATTGGATATTTCTTGCTATTGCGCAATACTGTGCAATTGAAGATTTCTTGCTATTGCGCAATACTGTGCAATTGAAGATTTCTTGCTATTGTGCAATACTGTGCAATTGAAAATTTCTTGCTATTGCACAATACTTATTAGATAATAATTTACACATCCTGTTTGGTGTGTATCTCCTACCATATCATTATTATTTGCTTTTAAATATTAATCAGAAATAACCAACTTAAAATGGAAAATTTTAAAAGAAAAAAAAAAGGAAAAAAAGAAAAAAAAAAAAGAAAAAAAAAAAATCCCCCCCCAAATTTTTTGAACCCCCTTATGATTTATCACCCCAAAACTCAATCCCAGCCTTCCCTTTGTGGTATGGTACCTTGCAGTACAATTTCAGAGAGATCCATACACTTGAACACAAGTTATTGTCTGGAAACTAGAAAAATGCTTATTTTTGGCCCCTTTTTGGCCCCCAATTCCTAAACGTTTCGGGCAATTACCCCCAAACTCAATTCCAGCTTTCCCTTTGTGATATGGAACCTTGTAGTACAATTTCAGAAATATCCAAACACTAACACACAAGTTATTGTCATGAAACTAAAAAAATGCTTGTTTTTGGCCCCTAATTCCTAAAATTTTGAGGCAATTACCCCCAAAATCAATTACAGCCTTTCCTTTGTGATATGGAACCTTGTGGTACAATGTCAGAGAGATCCATACACTTACACACAAGTTATTGTCTGGAAGTTACAAAAATGCTTATTTTTGGCCCCTTTTTGGCCCCTAATTCCTTAACTGTTGGTACCATAACCCCCAAAATCAATCCCAACCTTCCTTTCGTGGTATTGAACCTTATGGTAAAATTTCATGGAGATCCATTCACTTAAACTAAAGTTAGAGTGCGAAAACCAATGTGTCTTCGGACGACGACGACGACGACGCCAACGTCATACCAATATACGACCAAAAAATTTTTAATTTTTGCGGTCGTATAAAAACGGGACCCAAAATTAAAAATCTAAAAACACGGTTAGATTTGGCATATCAAAGAACCCCAATAATTCAATTTTTGATGAAATCAAACAAAGTTTAATTTTGGACCCTTTTGACCTCAATATGAACCAATTTGATAGCAGGCCCACAAAATAAAAAATCTAAATACATGGTTAGATTCAGCATATCAAAGAACCCCATATATTCAATTTTTGTTGAAATCAAACAAAGTTTAATTTTGGACCCCAATTTGGACCAACTTGAAAACTGGGCCAAAAATCTAAATACATGTATAGATTCAGCATATTAAAGAACCCCATATATTCAATTTTTGTTGAAATCAAACAAAGTTTAATTTTGGACCCCAACTTGGACCAACTTGAAAACTGGGCCCATAATCAAAAATCTAAACACATGTTTAGATTCAGCATATCAAAGAACCCCAAGAATTCAATTTTTGTTAAAATCAAACTAAGTTTAATTTTGGACCCTTTGGACCTTAATGTAGACCAATTTAAAAACGGGACCCAAAATTAAAAATCTAAATACACGGTTAGATTTGGCATATCAAAGAACCCCAATAATTCAATTTTTGATGAAATCAAACAAAGTTTCATTTTGGACCCTTTTGACCTCAATATGAACCAATTTGATAGCGGGTCCACAAATAAAAAATGTAAATACATGGTTAGATTCATCATATCAAAGAACCCCAAGAATTCAATTTTTGATGAAATCAAACAAAGTTTAATTTTGGACCCTTTTGACCTCAATGTGGACAAAGTTGATAACGGGGCCCAAAAATCAAAAATCTAAATACATGGTTAGATTCAGCATATCAAAGAACCCCATATATTCAATTTTTGTTGAAATCAAACAAAGTTTAATTTTGGACCCCGATTTGGACCAACTTGAAAACTGGGCCCATAATCAAAAATCTAAATACATGTTTAGATTCAGCATATCAAAGTACCCTAAAAATTCAATTTTTGTTAAAATCAAACTAAGTTTAATTTTGGACACTTTGACCTTAATGTAGACCAATTTGAAAACGGAACCAAAAATTAAGAATCTAAATACACGGTTAGATTCGGCATATCAAAGAACCCCAATAATTCAATTTTTGATGAAATCAAACAAAGTTAAATTTTGGACCCTTTGGACCTCAATGTGGACCAATTTAAAAACGGGGCCCAAAATCCAAAAACTTAATACACGGTTAGATTCAGCATATTAAAGAACCCCAAGAATTCAAGAATAAAACCCCATTGAAATTGATCAAGAAATAAGCAATTTATACGAAGTATCTTCTTTTGCACAATACTGTGCAATTGAATATTTCTTGCTATTGTGCAATACTGTACAATTGACAATTTCTTGCTATTGCGCAATATTGTGCTATTGGATATTTCTTGCTATTGCGCAATACTGTGCAATTGAAGATTTCTTGCTATTGCGCAATACTGTGCAATTGAAGATTTCTTGCAATTGTGCAATACTGTGCAATTGAAAATTTCTTGCTATTGCACAATACTTATTATATAATAATTTACACATCCTGTTTGGTGTGTATCTCCTACCATATCATTATTATTTGCTTTTAAATATTAATCAGAAATAACCAACTTAAAATGGAAAATTTTAAAAGAAAAAAAAAAGGAAAAAAAGAAAAAAAAAAAGAAAAAAAAAAATCCCCTCCCCCCCAAATTTTTTGAACCCCCTTATGATTCATCACCCCCAAACTCAATCCCAGCCTTCCCTTTGTGGTATGGTACCTTGCAGTACAATTTCAGAGAGATCCATACACTTGAACACAAGTTATTGTCTGGAAACTAGAAAAATGCTTATTTTTGGCCCCTTTTTGGCCCCCAATTCCTAAACGTTTCGGGCAATTACCCCCAAACTCAATTCCAGCTTTCCCTTTGTGATATGGAACCTTGTAGTACAATTTCAGAAATATCCAAACACTTACACACAAGTTATTGTCATGAAACTAGAAAAATGCTTGTTTTTTGCCCCTTTTTTGGCCCCTAATTCCTAAAATTTTGAGGCAATTACCCCCAAAATCAATTACAGCCTTCCCTTTGTGATATGGAACCTTGTGGTACAATGTCAGAGAGATCCATACACTTACACACAAGTTATTGTCTGGAAGTTACAAAAATGCTTATTTTTGGCCCCTAATTCCTTAACTGTTGGTACCATAACCCCCAAAATCAATCCCCACCTTCCTTTCGTGGTATTGAACCTTATGGTAAAATTTCATGGAGATCCATTCACTTAAACTAAAGTTAGAGTGCGAAAACCAATGTGTCTTCGGACGACGCCGGACGACGACGACGCCATACCAATATACGACCAAAAAATTTACAATTTTTGCGGTCGTATAAAAAGGACATATAATTGTTAAAATTGATGCATTTTGATCCAGAATAAATCATGCTTTGGTATTCTAAAATAAAATTGAAAATAATATAAGACCATATATGTAGACATCTAGACCGTGATTTCCTCGCTTTACTGAAGACCCATTGGTGGCCTCGGGCTGTTTTCTGCTCTTTGGTCGGGTAGTGGTCTCTTTGACACATTCCCCGTTTCCATTCTCAATTTTATCTAGATGTTTTAATGAGTTGCTATTTGATTGAATATATATAACCCCATATCTCCTTTTATTTATAATTATAAAATAATAGCAGGTCATGTGATTCCTGACTCTTATAGGACATGACGAACATAAATTTACAACAGATCTATAGCCTTATTTGTCTAGTTGTGTCTGATTATTAATTAAATCTTGGTTTTCTCTCTATAAGACAAAACAGAATGAGTTTTGGGTTTCTTAGAACAAGGTGTTTAAAAAGTTATGTTTAACTCTGATTTGGGTCAATATTCACTCCATAGCACTTTCGTATAATTTATATTAAATTGTATTTTTATGCATTTATCTCAATCTTTTAAAACTTTTGTGTTTGTAGGAGTGTGGTTTATGATATAAAGAAATAAAAAAAATAGTTTCAAGCTCATTAAGTTTTTCGTTTTAAATGATCAAATGTTTAAAGGGCCCCAATTGGTGTTTTTTTCAGTGTAAATTGTGACATACGCAATAACGATTTTATTTCTATAAATTTGAAATTGTTTTGAAGGGAAAAACCACCCTAAACATGAGTAGAAAGATTGTCATGATTATAATAAACAAGAAGGAACACTCTAATAGATAAACTTTCCGCAATTAACATCAAAATTATTTGATGAAAGTGACTTCTCGTTTTAACGTAACTTCTGTCCAAAGGCTTCATTTCAAAATTTCGTTTTTTTTTAAAGTTATATGAGAATTATTCGTATTGTAGATTAAATAAATATCTTTTCTTATTTGTTATTTTCGTTTACTAAGACTCAAAATGGCCATGAATTCATCATAAGTTGTAGAAAATCGATGTTGAAGTTGCGGTTGGAAGTTCTGTCCAGATCGAATCCATTACGTGATTAGGAAATCCCATGTTGTAAATTTAGAAATCTAAATATAAGAAAGCCAGAGAGAGGCTGGAACATGGGCAAACAAGTTTAGGACTATAATTTCCGGTTGTCAACATTTGGCACGAAAGACGAAGATCAGATAAACGTCCAGATATCATTTCTGTCCAAAATGTTACGTTAAAGGTAAGTTACGTGAATGCAATGAATATCATAAAAATTCCATATTAAGTGTTTATTTCCTTGTGTTTGAAGGCTGTTTTTTGTGTTTTTACTACGCTAGAATACAATGTGAAAAGCAATTTTTTAATACACCTTATCGCTATTCCCGGCTGACCCGAGAATCTGTCCCGCTTGAACTTTTGACGTCATACAACAATCACTTTTCCATTGTGGCGTCAGATATTTTGTATTGTGACGTCAAAATTTTACGGGAACCTGTGGGATGTCCAGTAATGGCGGACAAATAGCGATAAGGTGTATTTAAAAGGTTCGAGATAAGATCGAAGTGAGACTTTTATCTTTATTTGGTCATCCGGACAGATATCAATATTAATTTATCGTAACAAAGACAGAAAGCAATATCTGTCATGGTTGCATGAAATGGAAAAATACATACATGATTATCTTGTAATTTTGCACTGTTCTGTTACTATTTCATTATGATCCCACCACTCAAATGTCAATGTCACTTTGAGATTTTGTTTGTTTCATCGAAAATTAAAAAAGTTGGTCTATATTTTTTAACATTTCACATAACAAGACGGACAGAATAAAATCTGTCATGTTACATTAAATCTGTATCACAATAAATAAGTTGTCCGTCTTGTTACATGATTCTATTTAGTGAGGGTACCTGAATGACAGTTTACCTTTAAAATTTTATTAAATAAAATGGTTAAGATATTAACCTGTGTATGAAAAAAAATTCTTATTACATGAATGGAATATTTGTTTAAACTTATTATGAAATAACTTTAAATTCTGATATCATGTAACACAGACAGATAGATGTGTCCATCTTGTTACATTGCATTAATTTTGAGTTGCAATTTAGTACAGTATAAAAGTAAAATGATCTTGGTTGTTTATGACTTTATTTTCATAAGTGATAAAATTGTGTTTATATAACATTTCTTCAAAATATCATTTTTAATGTAAATTTTCCATTTTGTTTAACATTTCATGTAACATGACAGACAAACATGTCTGTCTTGTTACATGAATTGTTTACTCAGAAACCATTTGTGACCATCCACTATTAAGGTTATATGATGAAATGTGCTTACAATTAGAATTTTAAAGGAAACAATAATTCCTGTTTCAGGTAAAAATATTTGTTGAAGAAAATAAGAAATAACATTAAATTCTGATATCATGTAACAAGACACACAGACATGTCTGTCAAATTTTGTTACATAAACTTCAATTGCAAATAGGTATACTGTATACTTCAAAATAAATAAGCTTCTTTGATAAGTACCTTTTATTTCAATAAAAATGATTTTTAGGGTTTCAGGTTTCTTTTCTGAGTCAAACATGGAAATCCTGGCCTTATATGGAGGAAAAGGGGGGGTGTTGTACCCATTTTAAATCTTATGTACTCCCAAGCCGACGCATAAGACACGTTCTAAAGGCAGCCATTTTAATTTAATGAAGAACAAACGTTCCAGTAAAAAAGTTGTTTCACAATGTTAAAAATTAATTGAAATATATGTCATGTATGTTACTAGAGTATTATTTTATGACGTAGCCCTCCACCCCCCTTTTTCAATTATTATTGGAATTAGAACATTGCTTTGTAAAAATAATTAATAGAGACCTGTATTATTGCCAAGGAGACAACGTTCCACCAAAGTTCAAATAATGTGGATGTAAGCAACCTTACGGCCTTCAACAATGAGAAAAAAACCCATACCGTAGAGTTGGCTATAAAAGGCCTTGACAAGAGAAATATGTCTGTCAGTAAAGTTCTGTCAGTACTCTCAGATCTGTACTTAGTGTCTTTTTGTTGTTTGGATATACAAGTACCCAGCCACCTCCACTATGTGTAGTATTTTTATTTGTATCCATCTGATGGGTTAAGCCTATATTTCAACTGATTTTTATAGTTTGTTCTTATGTTGTACTATTACACCACTGTCAGAGGATAGGGGAATTGTTGGATCCCACTAACATGTTTAAGCCCGCCTCATTCTGTATTTATGTGCCTGTCCCAAGTCAGGACCCTGTAAGTCAGTGGTTGTTGTTTGTTTATGTGTTATATATTTGTTTGAATTGTCATTTCAGGGCCTTATACATACCTGACTATGCGCTATGGGCTTTGCTCATTATTCATGTTATTGAAGGCCTTAGATCATGTACATTGACCTATAGTTATTATTTTCTGTGTCATTTGGTCTCTTGTGGAAAGTTGTCTCATTGGCAATCATACCACATCTTCTTATTTGTCAGATCAATACAAAGAAGAAAAAAATGAAACATAAACACAGACTGGACTTGGTTCACATATCAAAACCAGCGCGTTATATTAAAATCTTTAATAAAACACACTTGCCTATAAATTATAAATGTTTTTTTTTTGTAAAACTAGTGCATAGTGAACTTATACATTACAATTTCTTTTTAAAGATGGGAAAAAGATTTGAAATCAGATTGAGTGCCCTACCATCTGCACAGAGTCCAGATACTCCAGAATTGAACAAGAAACAAAAACACGCCAAAGTAATGCGTGAAAGACGAGCAAAGTGGAATGAACAACAGAAACAAGAAAATAAAGAAAGAAGCAGAATAAGGATGCAAAATATGCGTGAAAGGAAAAAAAAAGAACATACTCAAAATTCTGTAAGTAAAAACATTCTGACAAGACATGAATTAAAAAAAGAAGAAGAGAGAAAAAGAGTGCAAAGAGAAAAAAAGAGACAATACAGAGAAACTCTGTCTTCACAAAAGAAAAGAAGAATTAAAGAAAAAGATCGAAACAAGAAAAGGTTAAAACGACAAAAAACAAAATTAAACAAGCTTGCAGTTCATCATGTTCATCAAGTAGACACTACATCCAATATAATTTCAAATACAGATAGTGAAATAGTACTTATTCAAAATGATCAATCTAATCAAGTGTCAAAGCAATGGACCAAACCAGCTTTAAGAAAAGCAATAAGCAGGGTAAAATCAGCTTTGCCTAGAAGTCCTTCTAAAAGGCAAAAGGTGTTGAACCAATTGAGTAAAACAAATGACACATGTAATGAACAGAACAGAACACTCATATCAATAGTGAAAGCAGCACATGACAATTTAAAAGGAAAAACAAAGACAGAAAAGATGGCCAGGAAAAAATTTGTTTCCAATTTATCAGACCATATCAAAAGAAAATATGGCATGCAAAGTTTAGTTTGTAAAACCTTTGGAATTGAAAAAAGATACTTAACAAAATATTGTAAAAACACGGAACAGAAACAAAGAAAGGATACTATTTCAAAAGATACTACAGATTCTGTTAACAAATTTCTTGTACGTGAAGACATATCAATTAATGTACCAAATATAAAAGCAATGAAAGCAAATACAGAAGACCATCAATTTGTGCTACAGAAGTCAATGACAGAAATATATTCAGATTGGAAAGCCGAAAACCAAAATACAAAGTTATCAAAATCTAAATTCTTAAAAATGAGACCAACGAATGTAAAATTACAGAACCAAAGAAAACTAATCCAGTGTCTATGTGAATATTGTGAAAATGTGAATTTGAAAATCACAGCATTTAACAATTTTGCAGTACGTAAGAATCAACAACAGCTTAGAATTAGAGATAAGTATGAAGCTATTAATATGATTTTATGCGAAAAAAATGGGGAACAATTTAACAAAATTACTTGTATAGAAGGAAAGTGTGTGAATTGTGGAACAGAGAATCTAAGTAAAAGAATGGAACCTCTTATCATAGCTAATGAAGAAATAAAATGACAAAAATGGGATTTTGTGAATGTACCAAACCACAAAACAGGAAAAGAAATAAAAAAAAGGCAGTTGGTTACATTTTTCACCCCAGCACAACAGTTGTTTGTTCAACTATTGGATGAACTGCAGTTCCTACTATATCATTTGTTTGTTGCCAGTTGGCAACAAAATCAGTTTAGACAATTAAACAATAGACCCCCAGAAAAAACTGTTGTCCTAACAATGGACTTTGCAGAAAACTTTTCTTGCTTTTCTCAAAATGAAATCCAAGGCGCCCATTGGGCCAAAGACTCAGTTACAATACATCCAGTTATAGCAAGATATCAGTGCAAAAACCAAGAATGTTACAATTCAATGGTAGATGACATCATTGACATCATCAGTAATGATTTACAACATGATGTACATGCAGTTCAAAAATTTACAGAAGTGATTATAAAATTTTTGAGGGAAGAAAGAGGAATAGATGTAGAAAAAATGTTCATTCTTTCAGACGGATGTGCTGCCCAGTACAAGTCTAAGGTGGCATTTTTAGATTCCAGCATGTCAGAGGTGGACAATAATATCAAATCAGAAAAGGCATTTTATGGCTCCAGGCATGGAAAGAACAGGTGTGATGGAGAAGGGGGGGTCATAAAATCGAAGGCAGCAAGAATAATAAGGAACGGAGGATTGATCAACTCTGCTAAGGATTTGTATGAACAGTGTTTATGTTTGCAAAAAGAACTTACAAACCCTGATGGAACTTGTAACCATAACAGACGAAAATTAATTTGGGTTGAAAGAAGCAACATACGACATGTAAGACCAAACAGAGTATGTAAAACAGTTAAAGGTACCCGAAGTCTACATTCTGTGAGGGGTATCGGAGCAGGACAAATTCAAGTCAGGAGACTGGCTTGTTTTTGTGGTTTTTGCACTGCCACTGAACATGCTGAAGGAACAAGTTCAACATGCGAGAATGAGGCAGTTGTTGGTGAATGGAGGAGTGTAAACTTGAATGGTTTCAACATGCTAAATAGGAATGACATAGAGCAAGACATTGAAAACAGGAATGATGAAGAGCAAGACATTGAAAACAGGAATGATGAAGAGCAAGACATTGAAAACAGGAATGACGAAGAGCAAGACATTGAAAACAGGAATGACGAAGAGCAAGACATTGAAAACAGGAATGACGAAGAGCAAGACATTGAAAACAGGAATGATGAAGAGCAAGACATTGAAAACAGGAATGATGAAGAGCAAGACATTGAAAACAGGAATGACGAAGAGCAAGACATTGAAAACAGGAATGATGAAGAGCAAGACATTGAAAACAGGAATGACGAAGAGCTAGACATTGAAAACGAACAAAATGATAGAGATGATGATGATGAAATAGTAAACAAAGATGGACCTGATCTCAACATGCTAAACAGGAATTACATGAATGATGAAGAGCAAGACAATGAAAACGAACAAGATAATAGAGATGATGACGATGAAATAGTAACAAAAGATGGACCTGACGATTTCCTTGGAAGTGACTTATTTACTGAACTACCAGAGCTAAAGGGTATACAATCATGACAAAAGCATTAATCTAAACATGTTTTAATATTAATTTAACAAAAGTGTATGGTATTCTTTGTTTCATGCGACAATGTATAAAGCCAAAAACAATACATGCTTGACATACAATAACTATCATAATTACTGCTTAAAATGATTTGAATTTAAACAGAATTTTTTAATAAGATTGCAGATTCCAAAACTTAACATTGAACAACTGCTAAATTTTGAATGAAAATGAACATCAAATTTTGTGGTTTAAGCCATGGCGATACTTATAATTTGAATGAATAATTTCATGTCTGAGATAATCATAATAATGCAACCAATGTCTTCAACTAATTGTTTTACTTATTAGCCACATTTAAATGTTTGCATATATATATTTTTATTTTTTGTAGACACCAGTATGACGAGTCTCAACTTCAACAACATGTCATTCAGTGATGCTGATTGCGAAAAAGAATCTTTCAATGCACATGATTCATTTATTGATCAATTTATCAATTGGTAGGTTTTTGTCTTGATGTTTAATTTTCAGAAGAAAAGAAATCTCAAATGCATTTGGTTTTCTGCATGTTTATATTATTCTTACACAAGTTTTGTAATGCACATTACATTTTACAAGTTTGGCATGCTAATTTTAGATTAAAAAAATATTGAAATCATATTGTATTCATCAGTCAGGGGTGCCTCAGGGTTTTGTTTGGCATCTATTACTTTTTCTAACCACTACAAAACACAATAAAGGCATTAGCTCATAAACCATGCAAAATTCTGATAACTTTTTTTATCTGTAGTAGGGTTAGTTTTGTTTTATCATTTAAATGCATTACATATTGATGGGTTTTTTTTATTTAAAGGAACCATGAAAACACAGAAAACGTTGAACATGTTCAAGAAAAATGTATTCCTTCAAGGTATGTTATTATTTGTCTGTTCTAACATAGAAACATGTTATTTGAGGGTTATTTTTTTGCTGTATATAATATTTTTATGTAATGTACTGTACACGAATAAGGCTGTTAGTTTTCTTGTATGTAATGTTTTATTTCTTTCACTTTGTGGTTTTAGTATCTAAATTTCTCAATAAAGTAAATTACATTGATATAAATTGTGTCTATGCTGTGTTACTTTTGCTCATTGACAAAAGCTGTACAGTGACCTAAAGTTAAGATCTAAGTAAATTGTTGTCTTATTGGCAATCATACCACATCTATTTTTTTAATTTGAGTTAAAATGCCGTAATGGAACAGCCTTATTTCAGACATTTGTTTAATTGGAATTTAATCCTACCTGTTGAACTTTTACTCAATTTTTTTAACAGAAACTTTAATAATGGAACAAACATAGCTGTAAAGTTTGGTTCTAATATTTATCCAGCAGTAGTAAGTGGAGTTGAAGAACATTTGTTGTTATTTCTTTTTGGGTTTTTTTTACGCAGTGCACCCAGAGATGATTATTTTCTGATACTATTCACATTGTCTAATTGAACACTTGACATCCAAGAGGATCAATACCTTTATAAAAAATATTAATTAGAAAGCAATTATTTTGTGCAGATTGTTGTTTACAATATGTTGGTTTTGTCAAAAAATAATCATCTCTCATGTACTTCATTTATTGCAATTTAATATGCAATTTAGTTTGCTGCATAAACTTTCATTTTGCAATTTGATGGTCATCCTTTATTGAAATAGTCCATACTGGGTCAAGATTGTGAGTCATGTGAGTACTATTTGGAAATTTACAAATTAATGCAGTTATCAAAAGTTCTAAAGTTCAGATATAATGTGAATTAGGTTGAATGTACACAAATTTCAGTATATTTCAATGTATAGAACGGCTCTTTATTAAACACCATGAACGAAATAAAACAAAGTCCAAAGTTGGTTGTCGTTCTAATACTTTTTTATTGATATATATAATTTTTCTTAAAGGTTTCTGAATGGCCATGGATTATGTATTATAAGTATCTTAAAGATGGAAAATGGATGGATGGTGGGCCAACGTATACCATTGCAACGTCAGATGTTGTTGATACGTTGGATCCACCAGACATAAGAATGGAAGGTCGTCGCCTTTATTATATATTTAATGGTAGGTATTCACACAACATTTCAAACATGACGTGTCTTAAAAACATTTTTTTCTCTTAATAAAATAAACAAAACAAAGCATGCATGTAAGTATATTTTATATGGGATTAAACAAGTTAAATTATAAAATTATTGACTTTGTCAGTAGTATACAAATAACCGTAAAAGAGGGACAGTCAACAACTGGTCAAAGTCATAAATCGAAAATAAACTGACAACGCCATGGCTAAAAAAGAAAAAAGACAAACAGACAAACAATAGTACATATGACACAACATAGAAAACTAAAGAATAAGCAACACGAACCCCAGCAAACCGAGCAAGTCCAGATAATGAAGAAATCTTGCAGCTAAACCGAGCAAGTCCAGATAATGAACAAATCTTGCAGCTACCTCTAATAAAGACTTATTACACTGATTATGTGATGATTATGAACATACAAAATGTGCAAAATTTGCATATTGCTTCCATAAGGTAAATGTGCCTTTTCAATAGATCTTTATTCAAGTGAGGTTATGCTTGTGTTCTTTAAATGTTGGCCAGCATTGACAAAATGAAAGCACAGATGAAGTTTGTAGTTTTAAAATACAATCTGGTAAATGATTCTTCAACTCTGGTTTAACTTTATTGCTAATAACATAAATAAATAAAACAGGCTGCTATTTCTTTATTTCATATTTTACTGTATTTATATATAAAAGGTCTTTTTCAAAACATTTTTTTCAAAATTTCTTTGCAGGCAATGATTTCAAGAAAGGGCCAAAGAAGATTGTTGACTTGTGAACATGGTGAACTGCGATGCAATGACTCATTTTGATTAATTATTGTTAATTAGAATATCAATAAATTGAATTAAAACTAAAATGTGTAATCTTGTTTTAAAAATATAAAACATTAGTGAATTGTCACGATTAAAGGCTAAAAAAAACTGCGACAGAATCCATTTGCATCTAAAGGTGTCAAGGTTCCAGACATTGTACATTGTTCTATTAATTATGGGATTGCAAGGCAATGGTTTTTTTTTGTTTGTTTTCTTTATTGAAAGACAATCATATAATAAAATGCTCCGCAGGGCGCAGCTTGATACGACCGCAGAGGTCGAACCCTGAACAGTTGGGGGAAGTATGGACACAACATTCAAGCTTGATACAGCTTTGGATTTGGATTGTGATTAAATATTTGACACAGCATAGGTTTCTAACACAGATTGAATGTGGTCTAAGAACTTAAAAATTTTAAATTGGACATTCACCTATTATGGTCCAATATTCAAAATCTAAATACATGGTTAGATTCAGCATATCAAAGAACCCCAAGAATTCAATTTTTGATGAAATCAAACAAAGTTTAATTTTGGACCCTTTTGACCTCAATGTGGACAAAGTTGATAACGGGGCCCAAAAATCAAAAATCTAAATACATGGTTAGATTCAGCATATCAAAGAACCCCATATATTCAATTTTTGTTGAAATCAAACAAAGTTTAATTTTGGACCCCGATTTGGACCAACTTGAAAACTGGGCCCATAATCAAAAATCTAAATACATGTTTAGATTCAGCATATCAAAGAACCCTAAGAATTCAATTTTTGTTAAAATCAAACTAAGTTTAATTTTGGACCCTTTGGACCTTAACGAGACCAATTTGAAAACGGAACCAAAAATTAAGAATCTAAATACACGGTTAGATTCGGCATATCAAAGAACCCCAATAATTCAATTTTTGATGAAATCAAACAAAGTTTAATTTTGGACCCTTTTGACCTCAATGTGGACAAAGTTGATAACGGGGCCCAAAAATCAAAAATCTAAATACATGGTTAGATTCAGCATATCAAAGAACCCAATAATTCAATTTTTGATGAAATCAAACAAAGTTTAATTTTGGACCCTTTGGACCTCAATGTGGACCAATTTAAAAACGGGGCCCAAAATCCAAAAACATGGTTAGATTCAGCATATTAAAGAACCCCATGAAATCAAGAATAAAACCCCATTGAAATTGGTCAAGAAATAAGCAATTTATAGGAAGTATCTTCTTTTGCACAATCCTGTGCTATTAAATATTTCTTGCTATTGCGCAATACTGTACAATTGACAATTTCTTGCTATTGCGCAATATTGTGCTATTGGATATTTCTTGCTATTGCGCAATACTGTGCAATTGAAGATTTCTTGCTATTGTGCAATACTGTGCAATTGAAAATTTCTTGCTATTGCACAATACTTATTATATAATAATTTACACATCCTGTTTGGTGTGTATCTCCTACCATATCATTATTATTTGATTTTAAATATAAATCAGAAATAACCAACTTAAAATGGAAAATTTTAAAAGAAACAAAAAAGGAAAAAAAGAAAAAAAAGGAAAAAAAAATAAATCCGCCCCCAAAATTTTTTGAACCCCCATTATGATTCATCACCCCCAAACTCAATCCCAGCCTTCCCTTTGTGGTATGGTACCTTGCAGTACAATTTCAGAGAGATCCATACACTTGAACACAAGTTATTGTCTGGAAACTAGAAAAAAATGTGTTTTTTGGCCCCTTTTTGGCCCCAAATTCCTAAACGTTTAGGGCAATTACCCCCAAACTCAAACCCAGCTTTCCCTTTGTGATATGGAACCTTGTAGTACAATTTCAGAAAGATCCATACACTTACACACAAGTTATTGTCATGAAACTAGAAAAATGCTTGTTTTTTGCCCCTTTTTTGGCCCCTAATTCCTAAAATTTGGAGGCAATTACCCCCAAAATCAATCCCAGCATTCCTTTAGTGATATGGAACCTTGTGGTACAATGTCAGAGAGATCCATACACTAACACACAAGTTATGTCTGGAAGTTACAAAAATGCTTATTTTTGGCCCCTTTTTGGCCCCTAATTCCTTTACTGTTATTACCATAACCCCCAAAATCAATCCCAACCTTCCTTTTGTGGTATTGAACCTTGTGGTAAAATTTCATAAAGATCCATTCACTTAAACTAAAGTTAGAGTGCGAAAACCAATGTGTCTTCGGACGACGCCGACGCCGGACGACGACGACGCCAACGTCATACCAATATACGACCACAAAAATTTTTTTGCGGTCGTATAAAAATTAGACATTATATTCCCTAATAATTAAATGGTTGACAAGATTTAATTGATGTCTGTCCATGTTACATGAGACTGGCTGATGAACCATTGATATTTTACTGCCTTCAGTCATTTTTTCTGTTCATATCAGTTGCCTTTTTGATCATATATATTATGCTACATATGTAGATCTGTCAATATTAGGAAAGATACAATACTCCTGCAAGTCTGAAAGTATTTTTAGGATGACTTTAATGCTTGATGAATTTTTTCAATTAAATTTTATGCGATTCTACACCTTTAAGGTAGCAAAATTCACTGTGTTGAATGGTTTATGATTTTTTTTATGAATGACACATTGCTCTTACATGATAACAGTTCACAATTACTCACTTTAAATTATTAAAACTCTTTGGAACCTTGAATAAGAACATGTCTGTCCATGTTACATTAAATAATGCACAAGATCTATTGAACTATGCAGAAATTAATGATGAGAGATAATCTTATCCATGGATAATATTTTTTGAATAAATACAACCCATATAGCTATTAGAAAATGACTGAGACTGATGTTTTTGGCTTAGTTTTTAATTTTCAATGGTTGTCACAGCAAAATGGGCACAGAGCAAATATGTAGCCATATCTATTAATGGTATTAACATAAATGACAGCTTACGTTCCATCTAATGCCCTAACAGCGTCATCGGCATCCCTGGGATCTTCAAACTCAACAAAGGCAAATCCTGCTGGATTTCTTGCAACCCAAACATTGCGTAGCCGTCCGTAATAACTGAATGCTCTTTCCAAGTCTCTTTCGTGTGCGTCTCTGGCAAGGTCACCAACATATAACTTTGTGTCGGGATCTCCGCCGCCGCCTCCTCCTCTACCCCTATCACGATCTGAATCACGACTGGAATATCTGGACATCTGTAAATACATCAATAAAAATACTAAAATTATGGTACATTGTAAGGAAATATATTTGCATCAAAATGTACTAAATTCAAGAAGTTTGTCAGTGGTAGTCTTCAGGACGAGAACATGTAAATGTAATATGAATATTTACCCTGCTTTCTACAAGACCGACACGCTGAGCCGGATTTTTAACATGCTAGCTCACAAGGTAACAGTCCGCAAGAAGACATGTCACCCTACCCGGACACATTATTCCAACTTCAAGCCGACCAGTCTTTGCTCTTACTCATTGATGCTTCATGCTTAGCAGAGAAGCAGCAAATACCAATTTTAAAGTCTTTGGTTTGACCGGGCCAGGTTTGAACCCAAGACCTCATGCACACGAGGCGGTCATCAGAGACTAATTCAGCTAAATA
This sequence comes from Mytilus californianus, assembly GCF_021869535.1. Classification (NCBI taxonomy): domain Eukaryota; kingdom Metazoa; phylum Mollusca; class Bivalvia; order Mytilida; family Mytilidae; genus Mytilus; species Mytilus californianus. Next base: position 119,270,046 of record NW_026262712.1, on the reverse strand, counting down.
TCAAAAATGTAAATAAGTCAATACTAAATTAGCTTTGTAAATACCAATTAACAGTAACAAGGAATTGTATATTTAAAAGGAATGGAAACGCGGCTCGAGATCAATCGGAATACCCGCAGAGCACCCGCAGAGCTTTAATCCATGTCTGTCTCAGTCGGAAGTATGATGAATAATATAAAATATCATAAAGAATCATGACGGAGGTCCATTTCCTGTCATATAGATCGGTCTTTTAATTCACGGGGTCATCTTGCTTGAGAAGATATAAAGGAGAGAGAAACCCAAAATCAAGAATAAACTTTTATTCCATGAAAAGGGTAAGGCCTTAGGTATCATTTTAATGCCTCATCAAACATACGTTTGTAATATTGTATTATGTAAATTCTCATTAAAATAGACCTTGGTCTTGAAACTTGAGCGAGTTTCATCCGGATTACAAAACAAAAAATACTGTGTTTTGATTTTTTTCTAAAAGCTCGACAACTACGAAGTGCAAAACAAAACAGTTGATATCATTATGAAGCTGAAACCTTATTCTATCATTTTGCCCTTTTTTTAAGTTTCTGGTAAAATTTCTGAATTTTCTACGATTTTTCGAAATTTCAGTTTTGAATTTCATTATTCTGTCAAAATATGTCTATCAATCTGGGAGTGTACTACGATTTCTTTTAAATATTGGAAAGTAGAAAGAACAAAGTGAGAAAATGAGATATCATTTTAAAGAAGGAATATTTTCCTACAGTTTGGTCTAAATTACGAATGCTAAATGTAATTGGTACAATGTAAATGATTTTATTTCGAAACATGTTAAAAATTTGAAGTAGTGCGTCAATAAATACATCGACACTTCGTATTTTGGTAAGGGTTAAATAACTACTTGAAATAGATGTGACATTGACATACAACTTAAAAGCGTAATCTTTTTTCTATCACATAGTGTTGGTTTTATGAAAATGGTGATAAAAACGAATTTGCTATGATTTTTCAAAATCCCATGTTTATAGTTCACATTGACGCCATTTTGTTCAGTCAAGTTCCACACCGACGAAGTCGGAAATTACAGGCAAGAAATATATATAAGACTTCCGATTGGGATTGATTGTGCCGTTATATATACGATTTTATTCATTTATTTTTTTGTCAAATACTATTTTTTTTATACTAAATCGTTGTTTGGTATTGCAGTTTGCCATTATTTAGCGTTGCCGCGAATTACCATACGCTTAACAGTAAAACAGTTCCTTCCTTTTTTCTCGCAGAGCAGTAGTCTAGAGGTCGCAAAAAATATTCCTTCGGTATATAAATAAATAATATGCGAATGTGGGAAAGTTTTAACTGTTTCTAATTAAAATTTTTATTGCATCTCGGCATATTTTAGCATTTATTAACAGGTGAGCTCGGCGTGATTTCTTTTTGACACCTTAAATCAGGGACAGCCTATAGTTAGTATACACTGTTCCTGCTTAAATATATATACGACAAAAATTAGCTTATCAATGATACATGATAGATTATACCTGCAAATTGGATATCCCAAACCGGTGTTTATTATAACACCTATGATCTAAGTTCTTTTATCTAGACAAAATACTACATCTGTTCACGTACTTCTTCCTTTATACTTTTCTATACCAGTCATATAATTCCAAAATTAAAAAGTTATTTTTTAACTTTTTGCATTACCTCAAATCTTTTTAAAAACTCGTATAATGTCAGATTTCATCTATTAATTGATCTTAATGGTTGCATACCTTCGTGAAATATCAAGAGGAGGTACAAGAAATAAATGTTTTTCAGAAGTAACTTCGTTTAAGGTTGTATTTTTTGTTCATTTCATTTAAGGAATTGTATATCTAAATAGACAATTCCTTGTTTCATTTCATGATTAAATGACCAAGTTCGATAACTACTGCCAGATAAGTAATGAGCCAGTTAGAGCGACGGGATAAAATTAACACACCACCCAAGTCAGAGATGCATCATACAATTTTCTTTGAAGTCGGCCGCGTTTCCATTCCTTCTAAATATACAATTCCTTGACAGTAATCAGATATAAATAACAATTAATAAACTTATCACAATAAAATATTTTTATTCAAAACATTTTTGAATTTTTATTCATGAAAAATAAATATTTTTGACGTATACAATAAAAAAATACAACCTGTATATGAATGTAAACAAGGTACATGTGCGAGTGTGGTAGATGAGGTAATAACGTTTGCTGTGTAGAGCAAGTGTTCAGGTTTTAACTGTACTTATCGGTTTTATGGTGTCACAATTTTTGTGATAATTTTAAGTGATGGGAAAGCATCATAACGAGATTTGCAGACAAGTAAAATTGTTAAAAGTATACTGATGAGTGTTTTTTTTTTAAATCATTATAATATTACAGCTATATTATGGACACTTCTACACGGTATTTGTGGGATTTTGGATCACACACAGCTAAATACTGGTCAAATCATGTATCAAAATGGCGTCTGGCGGTTGAATACTATCCCATAATGCAACATTTCATTTAAGTTAAAACATATAAAAAAAAAAAATTATTCTATAGAATGTTTTTTCTTCTAAATTCCTGTAAATTTTTAATTCTAGATTTAAATTTATACTAAAACTTATTTTGAAGATAGTATCATTGTTAAAACGTTTATAGATACTATGCTATTCTTTTATGATTAAAGCGTGCCATAGACCTAGATAAGTGCGTGTGGCGAAAGCATTGGACATTTTTAACCAAACAGCTAGCAATATTAAGAATTCATCGCTTACCGACTCATTTGCACTCAAGAAGATAGAACCATCAGTAAGTTTCTATATTCACGTCCTTATATTTTCAAGTTTGTTTTGAGTCGAGCATTATGATAGTTTGTGAGCAACCAGATACTATCATGACTATCATAGTGTTTGATTTATGCAAGGCTGTAATTTCAGATGTTTTGATGAAACTATGTTTTATATGTGCATGATGATGCATTCTTAATGTTTTATTTGTCTTTCATTACTTGTTTATTTTCGGTTAAAAGCTTACCCCTTAATGATATACTTTGCTGATTTCAAATAAATTGTCTATGGTCTATACATAATTTTATATTGAGAAATTATGGAAATGGGGAATGTGTCAAGACAGATTAACATCCCTGATCTCCAAAAATGTATCGGAGATTTGGACTATCCAGAATAATTTATCATTTGGCACTGGCTACAATAACGCTGAAAACGTAACAATTACGAAAAACTATTGTTACATTTCCAACTCATAGCCAGAATGCAAGTTCCAGTTGGGAACTGATTAATTATGAACGCAACAATAATATTTGTGTTGATAATTATATTGGGTTATTGCTATGTGAAAGCATTTCTATGTATGTAATATATTAAGATACAGTTTATTCTAAATTAATTCACGCTTCGGGTGAAAAGTACCTTTTTATCCTGGAAAAGCTTATGTTTTTCGTCCAAAAGTTTTGTCGGAAACATGCTGTTACATTATGTTGTCTGTTCAGATTATCTCCTTTCCAACCATTACTGATTAAAGGTTTGACTCAGCTTTTAATGTCCAGCTTAATACAAACATGATAAAGTTCAATCGTGTAGTAAGACCTTTTTTGTTCATATACATGTAACTATAAAAGATAGGGGGGGGGGGGGGGGGGGGGGGGGGGACAAACAGGAATTTGAAAGGTGTCACACAATTAATACTTTTCATCAACAAAATCAGTTTGTTAAAGTTTTGATAAAGCTAACATACATGTTACAATAACACAATGTAACTGTAGACACAAATATTATTGTTACGTCTGTAATTAATCGGTTCTTAACTGACCTTGCATCTTAAACGTAACAATTTTTTTTCGTTATTATTACATTGTCATTGTAAGAGTTAGTAGCCAGTGCCTTATCAGGTTATAGCTGTGTGACATTCTCTCACCCCCCCCCCCCAAATTTTCAAAGTGTTACATAACGTTATTATCAATTTAAATGCATTGATCTGCAATCTTTTGATAACAAATTTTCTTCCTTTGACAACTTTATTACCAGTAAATTGTTACATTATACTTCAGGGTATAAAACACATTTTGATTTCCTCAGGTTTTACCCATAAGCATTAGCCTATCACATAACTTATTAACATTTGAAGGATAATTTTGATGATGGTATGATTCAGCTAGTGTAACCAGGACATGTCTGCAGAAGCACTGATCATGATATAGCACATCCAGACAGAAAATATTGAAAAGACATTACTGTACATGTATCTTATCTTATCTGTATATTATAATATTGTAAAAAACTAGTTCATTGCCTACAAAGCACTTTCCTTGAGTATCCTTCATCATTAACATAATTCCAAAGTGTGTACATGATATAATAATTGTGTCAAAAGACACTAGACAACATTACTTAATTTAAGATTTTGCACTTTGGATTCATGCAAGTGAGTTTAGAAGTCAGACAAGTTCCACAAATTCATTTTCTTGCAACTTGCTGCGAATAGACAAGTTAAATAAATTAAAATGTCGAGGCCTGAAAATACTTGTTTTCGAGGAGGAGATTGAAGTTGTAGTGTAGACCAGATATATGGGCAGGATAATGATGAAGTGGTAAGAACAAAATGCAGTCATTTATTGTGCTGATATTGTATATTACTACAATGAGAACTGTTGTTTTAGATTAGAACTGTCTAAAACTTAAACATTAAAGTATCAAGTCATGTGTCTATGTTTTATTATACATTCAAAATACTGACTTCAATTTGAAAAGAGAAAATTTCCACAATTTAATTGGCATTTATCATGCAATCCAAGCAAAGAATGAGATGCATGACAGGAAATGTTGCAAGAAGTTGAAGAACTCTTGCCACACAAAGAGAGGCAAAAGATACCAAAGAGATATTCAAACTCATAAGTCGATGAAAAACTGACAATGCCATGTCAAAAAACGAAAAACAACATAAAGACAAACAAAAGTACACAATACATAACATAGAAAAGACTGAGCAACACAAACCCCAACAAAAACCAGGGTGGATCTCAGGTGCTCTAGAAGGTTTAGCAGATCTTGCTCCACATGTGACACCAGTCATGTTATTCCTATACAATACGTTGATCAGATATTCCCATACAGTGTATGTAAACTGTCCACAAGATTATAATGGTCCTTCTTTCTATTAAAATCCTTGATTTCTGACCCTCATAATTCTAATAGACCCTTATTGTTACCGGTATGTAAACAAATTAATCAACTGATTGACCGACACAACATGCACAGGTCCTGCAGGTTAAAAGGATTATTTGTACAGACCCAGTCTGCACCAAAATCTTTTCCAACTGCTAGTCCAAAGACCAATAATTCTGACATTTTTCTTATGTGTCTAAACAAATTTTTCAAATACTTACTAGCCCATATAAAATTTTATTAGTTAGTGGCTATAAATTAAATGGTGTAGACTGTAGGTAACGATGGCAGCATTTTTGGGTTCAGCATTTTCACTATAAAAAATCTGTTGAAATACTGTTGGATTCTGAATTTTTGGTGTGAAGAAATCCACAAAACACACATGATGCTGCAGCTTTTTTTTTTTATTGAAAAATGTCATTTTTTAAGGGTGTATTGTACATGTACTCTATGTATCCTGAATTTTCAAAGTCCAAATGTAGTATGAATTAACTTTTTTAAGAACACCCCTTTTGCTTAATTTTGCTTTTAAAGTTGCATGATTAGGTCTGTTTCTCAGATACTGTAAGCAGTATGTCAACTACATATATATGTGGTGTATTGGAATGATTGTAAGGTGTACTTTACATGTCAGTCTAGCAGGTTTCGTATGACCTTGTCCTCATTTTCATGGTTCATTGAATCATAGGTCAATGTTAAGTTTTATTCGATTTGGTCTGTTTTTCTAATACTATTATACAATGTACATTTGTTATAAGCAGTAGAAAGTAAAATAACAAAAAATGGAATGATTGTAAGGTGTACATATCTGTTGAGCAGGTATTATCTTTCCTTGTCCTCTTTTCATGGTTCATTGCAATTGGTCAAATTGCCAATGTTAAGTTTCTGTATTTTGACCCTCTTCTAAGATACTATAATTATTATAAGTAGTATGTCAACTATATTTAGTTTACGGAATGATTGTAAGGTGTACATGTCTGCCTGGCAAGGTTCATCTGACCTTGGCCTTACTTTCAGTTTCATGGTTTATTGGTCGATGTTAAGTTTTTGTGGTTTGGTCTGGTTCTCAGGTACTTTAAGCAAAAGCCAATATAGGACCATTCTATTTGGTGAATTGAATGATTGTAAGGTGTACATGTGACGTCTGTCTGTCTCATTTTCATGGATCATTGAATATGTTAAGAGTATGTGGTGCTTATAGTAAGGTCCATATTTCAAATCTTCAACATACAAGATAAGATAAGATATTTTATTTCCAATTATGGGCCCCAAAGGGCATAAACATTACAACATAAATAATTTTTCATAATACAATACAAACAATGAGATAAAAAAAAAAGTTTAACAAGAACTATTTAAGTTCTTAAAGAATACGTAGATAAAGAATATATAGTATGTTTGTTTTTTTTTAATACTAATGCATTTTATTGCAAGTGTGGTTGATATAGATAACAAACAAGCATACAATCATGATAAGTTAAGCAGGCGAGACATTTCAGCATGTGCACTCTTGTTGGAAAATGACGCTATCAGCGGCATGTTTCCGATACCATTGACCAGAACTTACGGAAGTCGATTATTGCCTCCGCCTACCGCACTCGGTTTCATATTTACTATTTTACATAATAACTGGAATCTGCTTGTATTATGCTACACACGAACAAAGTGTTGTAGTCGGACGGGAACCAGTTTACATTCTTTATTTTATTTACCAAAAAGATATCTTGACCTGTCCATATGTTTTTTGTTATTAAATGGTATTTGGAGCTATCCCTTTGTTATATTTTTCTTATTTATTCGAGCTTTCACTTTTATGCACATGTCTTACAATCGTAAACAATCGGTATGTATACATGATAAATAGATCCGTTTTGTTATGGTGTTGGACTTTTTACCCTCCAATGATCAGCAATCGCTAGACAAAATAGTTCTCCTAAATAATGTCAGCCTGTCATGCCATTTCAACTTTACAATCATTAAAAAAAATGAAAATCGGAATCATTTTGATATCCATTGGATAGAAACTGGTCTTAATCCAGATTTACGAAGATTTTAAAAATCGGAAATTAGTAATACGGTTATACCCACGCGGTGCGTATGAATCTTTGTTTACAAAACAGGATTTCGGAACGTCTCTAGTTTTTAGATCGTAAGTCACGATAAACTCAAACTGAAAGTAAACAGTTGTTTGTAAGACGCAGGTTTACTCACCATAAACAAGCTGAAACGTTCAGTATGGCATATATTTTAGGTTAAAGACGGTCCCATTCATTTAAAAAGCATTTTGAAAGTAGACGATGGGATTATTTCAGGTTTGGGGAACGAGTAAATTATCACAAAGTTCATTTCTTGACGACATCATAATTTCATCATGTCGATGGTACAAATCGATTTTTACTGTTTACTGTCGCTTCTCATGTTTTGTATTTAAACGGTCGTTTATTTTTAAACCCGAACCAGGCATATGCATTCTGTAATTGTGCAAATCTTCATTCTTTGGTCAATTGGCTTATGGATAGTTGTATCAATTTCAACTCTTACATTATTTTTTTTTTTTAAATATTTGCATTACACATGCAATGGCAGTACCTTTCCAATTACTATTTATGTGTTGTGTCTAAATTAAAGTTGTAACACTTTATAAGGACTGGAAAGGGTAGAAAAATTCATCAGATGAGTAAAGGCTGAAGATACTTCAAACGGCACCAAATCATTAGATATTGCATCTTATAAAAAGAAACTGAGATTTGGATAGTTCCACTTCAAGGTAAAAATGTTTATCTCTTGTGAAATGAAATAAAAAAATAATTGTAACACTGTAGTTAATTAATAAAGATACTATTACGTGTATTTCTGTATTGGCCTTATTATTGGTTCTCGGCCAGCAGTCAAACGGCACCGAATCATTAGATATTGCATCTTATAAAAGGAAACTGAGATTTGGATAGTTCCACTTCAAGGTAAAAATGTTTATCTCTTGTGAAATGAAATAGAAAAAATATTGTAACACTGTAGTTAATTAATAAAGATACTATTACGTGTATTTCTGTATTGGCCTTATTATTGGTCCTCGGCCAGCAGTATTGGCCTTCCGCTTCGCCTCAGACCAATACACCCAAGACATGGACCAATAACAAGGCCAATACAGAAATACTTACGCAATGATATTATAGAATGACAGTATGGTTCAATAGCGGGAATCAGCCCCTCAACTACTTTTTACATAAATATTAACTTCTGGCTTCAGCGCTTTGTTCGTCTTGTCTGGAGATCTTGCTGTAGTTCCAGTTCAGCAAGCATTTTAGAGACGTATCCCGTCCATCCTCTTTTGACTTGTAATCTCTGGTGATAGATTTTGCCGCTTGACATTGTATCCTTTCAAGCTTGTTTTTTTTTGTTACCGTGTAGGGGTCCCATACTATGGCTCCATATTAAATTATAAGATCCATTCCTAAAGATCTAGATCATTGTTCTAATCTGACACAAATTTCAATAACTGGAATGCTACCCAAGTTGAATATATGGTGACCAACGAGAACAGCATTATCACTATTGAAATTGTGTTTAATACCATGATTGTTCAATGGTATTAACTTAAATGGAGACAGACATTTGACCTGAAAGACATGAAAGGTGGTGTGGGAGTGCAAAATCAAAAACTAACTGACTATGATATATGGTTAAAGAATTAATATCAATTACATGGGTCAACATGGTCAAGGGCAGAGTTGTTATAAAATAACAATATGGCAGAGAAGTGGTTTCAAGTTTCATATAAAGCGACCTGACTGACATGAAATAAAAAATCGAAGGAGTATCCCTATTTGTCTAATCTTTAAGGTGAAATAAAACTACACTACAAACCAGTTAAAGTCTGAAATGGCCTATATCTGTACTCGACTGTACTGATTTTTACTCGACCAGTCTGAATTGGTCTGAATTTTACTCGACATTACTCGACCCCAGTCTTAACCATACTCGACCGTACTGATTTGTACTTGACCCTTATCTTTGCCATTGAAAATAGTCTGAACTATTACTCGACCAGTCTGAAACAGTCTTAACCCATTCTCGACCTGTGCTCAACCTATTTTTTCAGTCTAAACCATACTCGACCAAAGGTCTGAACAATACTCGACCAGTCTGAACCATACTTGACCAAATAACCTCTACTTTTTTTTAATTTTAGCTGTTAAAATTAATTTCTTTTTTTCTGACATGATAACAGCCACAATAAAATAAAGATATATATAAAAACATATTTTTACATCCTTACATTATTCTCAGATTTATCAAATACAGATAGTTAAATCAAATTATCTTATATAATAATTTAATTATATTAATTTTAAGTTTTAGAGTTTTGTTAAAAAAAAGATTCTTTTACCTAAAAACCACACCTTTACTGATGGTAATAAAACCTTATTAAGGTGTTTCTTGGTTGGCATGTGTTTTTTGTTTTTTTTTAAACTTAATTTTCCTAAATTCCTAAAGAAAAACTACAAAGGTTTTATGGTTACATACAATAGTTATATAACTATCTTTTTAATGAGTTAACAACAGCCAAAAAATCACTGAAATTGTTTAACCTTATATTAGAAATATATCTATTCTTATTATAATTTGGGATATATATAATATATATCAAAAAGGGATAAAAAAGGTAAATAAATAAATAAAAAAAAATTTCTGAATAGTGATAAAGTATAAAGTAATACCTCCTGCTTGGGGCAAACTCATTAAAAAGATCACACCTGGTCAGAGAGAATTAATTTCTAATTAACATTCAGTAAAAATTGCAACATCCTGTAAAACTTAAATCGCAAGGCCTTTTGAATTCACTAGATAAGTAATACACGAGTTTAAGAAAAATAGGGCTTTCTTTTTACCTGTAAAACACACATGTACTGAGGTAATTAAACCTTATTAAAGTTCTTCTTATATGCCATGTCTCTAATTTTGACAAAAGTTATTTAAATTTAATTGAAATAATTTTTTTCTGCAACTTTGGAACACATTTCCTTTTTTAAATGGTTATCAAGGATTGCTATGGAAGTTCTATCATCATGATTATATCAGAGACATATACACACATGTGTAGAATAAGAAGCAAGAAATGTTCACTCTACTTGTACACTACTAGTCGCTCATATTAGTCATCATCTAAGTTTGTTTCAGTCCTTTAGCAATGGTTCTTGTTTATATTTATCTGTTGTGTTGTGTTGTTTCAGTTTTACATGTCCTCATTCTGTGATCACTGTTTCACCTCGCCTATTTTGAAAAATGTTAATGCAAATATTTTCTGCAATAAATTGAAAAGGCACAGCTGCTATGACTATTCAGAAATGTGAGGTATATGTCAATGAGACAACAACCCAACGACAAAAATATTCTTTGCACATCTATGAATGATGACAGATTCATATTCAATATTTCATGACAGCAAAAATAGTGATTTCGACAACTCTGTACATAATGTACGTTCATTTAGGAAATTCATGCAAAGGTTCCACAAATAATGTAATTGTAGGTCAATAAAAAATTAATCATTTAAATCCGTTTTCCACGAGACAAAATTCTACTGGCTACATATTTTTTTTATATAAAAAAGTTGCTTTCTGATTTCTTTTTTTGACATGTTAAATGACTATTTTTGTTCCTTATTGAATACTATAGTAGAATGTAGGACAGTAAGTCACAGGACAAAAAGTCACGGACGAAAAGTCACAATTCAGTTTTGAGATTATTTTTCTTTGAACAAGAAAACACTAATTTTAAAAATAATTTTTTGATTTTTTATTGAACTATAATATATGAAGCAACTTTGTAATTAAAATTTATTCAATAAATATCAATGATGATCAAATAATTGTTATGATAACAAAATGTCAAAGTGGTTTGGCACTTAAATGGCTTCATGGTGCCAAGAAATATATTATTTGCATGATTAAAATTTAATAATTTTTCATTTATCAAGGTTTATGAACAATTTCCTGAACTTAAAAATGAATAAATGTAAAAAAAGATATTATTTGAAGATCTTTCTCTTATATATTCAAACAATTGTCAATAAATTATTTGTGACTTTTTGTCCTATCCAATTTGTGACTTTATGTCCTGTGACTTTTGTACTGTGACTTTATGTCCGTTTACCCTATTCATAGTATAGCCCAGTGTTTCTGTTAAAATAAAGTTCTGGTCATGGTTAAAATAATGTCAGAATTTGTTTAGTTGTAAAAACAATTACCAAGTAATAAGTGATCGGAGGGCAATAAATTGCGTAATCGCACACCTGCGAATCCACAGTCACAACTCTATGGAAATAATGACCGGAAAATCGGACACACATAATTTCACTGTGTAATTTAGAAGCAAACTTTAGCAAAGAAAGGTTTCTTGTAATATCATGATCATTACCAGATTTTACTTTTTAAATTAAAATACCGAAAAAAAGAAAAAAATATTTTCTCAATCAAATACATTAAAAAAAATACAACTATTTCAAGTAGTTTTTTAGAAAAAGAATTTATTTGATCTGAAATAAGTTTTCCTATTACTTTTCTTGATTAGCTATCGAGGTTATTCATCCCTGACTTGTCTACATGTTGTAGAATAATTATCGACGAGAATCTCATTCCGGGCCGCGTTTTTTAACGGGATTTCACGGAGTTGCCAATCTCTGTGTATATATGTCTCTGATTATATTAAATTCTTGGTTTTACAAAACAAAGGTGTGATCTTTTAAATTTATTAAGTTGCTTTATATACTATTCTAAATATATTTTAATAAAAAAAATGTTCACTGCATTATTAACTAAACTCAACTGACACCATAAATCTATTCTAGGCTTAAGTAAATGGTGAAAATTGTCCAGTTACCATAAAATATATCTGAAACATTCAAAAAATTTTGAATAACATTGTAAATATTAGTCACAATTCAGTTTTGAGATTATTGGATCACCTTGTTTTATTTTTATTTTAAAGGTGATATATATATATATGTAAGTGTTGATGAATATGGTGTTGAATTTATATTATGTTTATTGTAAAATTTTGGTTTCAATGCCATATTGAATACATTTTAAATTTCAAATTGTTGTTCAAATTTCTAGCTAGGGGAAATAGTTGTTAAAAACAGTTCCTAAATTGATGAAATACAATAGATAGATACAAAAAATATGTCTAGGTTGGTTAAGACTTGGTCAAGTATGGTTCAGACTAGGTCGAGTATGGTTAAGACTAGGTCGAGTATGGTTCAGACTAGGTCGAGTATGGTTCAGACTAGGTCGAGCATTGTTCAGACTAGGTCGAGCATGGCTCAGACGCAAATAAAATGGTTAAGTACTGGTCGAGTGTGGTCGAGTACAAGTTCAGACTGTTAAGTATGGTTCAGACTACAGTCGAGTATTATCAAGTAAATTTCAGACCAATTCAGACTGGTCGAGTAAAAATCAGTACAGTCGAGTACAAACATAGGCCATTTCAGACTTTCAATGGTTTGTAGTGCTAGTAAAACAATATTATACTATTGTCTAAATATACAGAAATATAATTTGCTTCAAGTAACAGAAATAACTAGGTCACTAGTAACTTATTTAATGAGTATGTGGGGTATAAGAGCTTGCTAACAACAGGCTCTTCATAATCATTTGGGTTGAAAAGGATACTAGTAGTCTATATTCTTGATTTAGAAAAATGTAATTGCAAGAAAAAAATCACATTACTTAGAATACTTTAGATCATTCAGGTAGTCTTTATTTATATGTACAAAAGAACAGCCAGTAGTCATTGGATATTGTAGATCATTTAAATAGTCTTGACCTTTTTATTAGTACAAAAGAACAGCCAGTAGTCATTGGATATTGTAGATCATTCCGGTAGTCTTGACCTATTTATTTATACAAAAAACAGCCAGTAGTAATTGGATACTGTAGATCATTCAGGTAGTCTTGACCTATTTATTTGTACTGAAAAAACAGACACATATACGAATATCAATTATATGCTTATGAGACATGTTGTAATGCTAAACTTATTACGACATGTGAAAATCAAGATTGCATAAAAAATATCTCAATATTAGAGACAGTGGCGTCATTTTTCCTCAGAGCTTTCAGCTCTTTGATTTTAATAGAACACTTTAAAAAAACTCTTGCAGGGATACAATTACTTGCCTCTTTCATAACTCTGGAATAAAGCAGGATGCAAATATTGCACTGTGTAAAAGACCAGCATTTGTAAAAGTGCTCTTTTTATATACGACCACAAACAATTTTTGCGGTCGTATATTGGTATCACGTTGTCGTCGTCAGCGTCGTCCGAAGACATTTGGTTTCCAGACAATAACTTTAGTTTAAGTGTATGGATCTCTATGAAATTTATCCTAAATGTTCAATACCACAAATGGAAGGTTGGGATTGTTTTTGGGGGTGATGGTCCCAACCGTTTAGGAATTAGGGGCCAAAAAGGGGTCAAAACAAGCATTTTTCTAGTTTCAGGATAATAACTTGTGTATAAGTATTTTGATTGCTCTGAAATTGTACCACAAGTAGAAGGTTGCCATTCATTTTGGGGGTAATTGCCCAAATTGTTCAGGAATTAGGGGCCAAAAAGGTTCTAAAACAAGCATTTTTCTAGTTTTCAGACGATAACTTGTGTTTAGGTGTATGGATGTCTCTTAATTTGTACCACATTTTACAAAAAGAAAATTTCTTCAAAATTATTTTTTTTTGGAAAGGGGGGGGGGGGGGGGGGGGTAAAACACAATTTTTGTTTGGGGGGGGCAATTTTTTTTCCTGAAAAGAAAATTCTCTTCAAATATTATTTTTTTTGGAGGGGGATAAAAAAAAAGAATTTTTTTGGGGGGTCAATTTTTTTCCCTCAAGATTTAAGAAATTGTCAAATTTTTTTCCTCAAGATTTAAGAAATTGTCAATTTTCCAAAGAAAAAAATTTGGGGTCACAATTTGTTTTGCTAATTCTTTGTATATATATACTTTAGTCTGAAAACAGATTTGCTAAGTATTAATTAAGCAACAGCACAGTATTGCACAACAGCAAGAAATCTTCAATTGAATATAAATTCAAATCATACCACCAATTTCAAGTTCTTTGACACATTTATTCTCTGACAGAAACCTATAATGTGTCAAATATTTAATTACAATCCAAATTCAGACCTGTATCAAGCTTGAATATTGTGTCCATTTTTGCCCAAACTGTTCAGGGTTGGACCTCTGTGGTCTTATCCAGCTGCGCTCGACGAAGCAGTTTATTTATTGTTAGCTTGCCTTTAAAGCTCTTTAACTCCTTTGTTGACTACATATATTGACATTCCTTACCTAAGATCACCTTAATCCTTTCACCGATAGCTGCCCCAACAGAAGCTACTTTGAGACGATAGCTTCCCTGGCTACTATGCCTCAAGTGGGATCTTCATAATAAATATTAGTAAAAACTAGTGTGTAGTTATTTTTGTCTTTATTTCATTCACTTACACCATGTTCACAGTTTTGTTCATGTTTTTATAATTGTTTATTCATAAAAAATTAAAATTTTCAAATTTTCGGCATTATTTAGGTGCAATTCTCAATATTCTACTTTTTGACCCAAAATCGTAATTTTTTTAACCCAAAACGGCATAGGTTTGAAAAATTGAATGAGGCTGTACAAATTCCTTACACTGAACGATGTCCATTCCAAGTGTTTTGTACATAAAACAGCATTTTATGTCAAAAAAGAATACTAGTCTGGTTTCAATTCTTCCGTATTCTTTAAAAAAAATGTTCCCTTATTTCAATTTCTCGTAAATTCCATGAATTTCATCTGATTTTAACAAGGTTTTCAACAAACGGAAGCGCCATGTTTACACTTTCATCCGGGTATCAACAAAGAAAGATAACTCACGTTTGAAATGTTTTGAGCGGGAAATGTAAAAGAGGTATTCCGATCCCGGTAAAACGGGACTCATCGTCAGCTGTCTGAAGCCGTCGGCGAAAGGGTTAACTACAGATAGGCATGGTTGACAGATAGATCTAAGTGGTGTAACTATAGTATCAATAGTCTTTCTTTCTACCCTGAGATTGTGCACATGGCAGGTGCGTTTGACTCCAAGCTAAAAGCTAGCCACCATGAAATAGCCAATAGTGTTGAAAGTGGTGTTAAACACCGAAAACCAATCAATCATTTACTGCAGCCATCATGAATAATTGTAGATACAATAACATGTGATTAACGTGCTAGTTCAATTAACAATAATCATACATTTATAGGCTTGGTTTTGTGTAAGTTAAAAATACTCAGTAATGTCATTTGGCATCATAAATGTTAAAGTTTCTTTTATAACTTGATAAATTTAATATTTAATAAAATGTACTTCTAAGAACATGTATGAATTCTTAAAAAAAATTAAAGCAGTTAATGTCAGCTTTTTATTAAAAAAGCTAAAACTATATCAGAATGGAAGTCAAGGGCAACTTTTACCTTTATTTACTTTGTGTTTTTTTATGACTTGTAAACATGGTAAAATTTGTGTAAAAAATACATCAAAATACATTTATGTTTTTTTTAGCATTGAAAGTTAGTAAGTTGGCATGATAATTTTATGCACTTAAGTTTGGACATGTTACAATGATTGAATGTCAGGTTACATGTTCTTCAGAGTGATTAATGCGTTTGTCAGTGTATACAATACACAAAGGAATTTAAATTTTATAAAGACAACTTCAACAGGTCAAGGAAGTAATTTCAAACATGTCTTCCAGGTAATTGTATTCTTTATCATAATTTCATTTTAAAATAATTATTTTAAGGAGGTGAAAAGAGGGATAGGTCTTAGTTATTCACTTTTTACATTGAAACAAATTTTGGAAATGCTTATTTTTATTTTTGTAGACAGCTGGTATGCCATATGGTAGATCTATCATATACTAGGTCTTGCCAAACAAGTGTGATTTTTATTCTAAGAGGTTGTACAAAATGTATAAAGCAAATGTTTTTAAACAAGAATGCAATTTGTTGAACAAACAATTTTCGATTACTGTAACATTTGTACTTGATTGAGATGTTGTTGAGATTGCATATTTTTGCAGTACAAGAAAGAAAGTAAAAGTTGGAAAACAAAAAAGGACCATCGATTACCTCCCCTTAGAATTGCTCTTGAGGGTTTGAACCCATTTACTTGTCAGGTGTTATAGTGTCGTTTAATGTAAACTCATACAAGCTAAAAGGCTAAAAAATGCACTTTTCTTGATACTTTCTATAATTGAATCAAATTATCTTATTACTGATGTCAAGCTGACAATCCTGTACATGTATCCACAGTGGATTTGGGTAAAATCACTTCCACATTCCTATGTCCACATGTTAGTGAACAGTGAATTTCGAATTTTGTGAAAAAGGTTTGAGGTTAATTATTATTCCATATACTGAACTCAAAGGCAAATTCAAAGAGGGGAAGTCCATAAAAAGTGACAAAATAAAACGCTATCAATCAACAAAGCAAGTGAAAAACAACTGCTTTTTGTCCGACTTGGTACAGGTATTTTCTGAAGAACATGGTAGGTTTAACATGGTTTTATATCTAGCTGAACCTCCCACTTGTATGACAGTTGCCTATATAGTTACATTATATTGAAAAAATTAGGTGAGCAACCCAAACAGACATATTAGGTTAATGTGACAATAATTGACATCCAGCAGCCAAAACGGTGTAAATATACATCACAGACATACAACACTGACTAAACAATTCAAATAAACATACAACACTGACTAAACAATTCAAATAAACATACAAAATAATCTAACAAAGACACCAACAAAAAAGGTGTCGTAGATAGTAAATTTTAAATTTGACAATGATGATTATTAACAAAAAAAGTTTTTGTCGTTTATAGTACATAAAGTATATAGTATAAGCACTTCCTGATAAACTAAAAATTCAGTAAATATAAATACAGGGATAAACAAAATACAAATAACACTTACAACCCTTTGTGTTAGAATCGCACCTCAGGACCCACCTGCACCAGCTATGCCCAAAGTGAAAAAGTCTTAAACCTGAGGGCGGGATGTATACCGAGTCACGTCAAAAGTCATACGACCAAAAGAAATAATAGCACTAAGACAAATAACAGGGAAACTATAGTGAAATAAAACAATGCACAACTTGTACACCTAGAATCTATAACTCAAGACTATCTTGTATTATTTGTGAAGAAGACACTGAATATTTATTTATTAAGTTTTGGTCGCTCCCAATGAACTTTTTGAGAAAAAGGACGAGACGTTCTTTGACAAAAATGGGGCTCATTAATGTTTTGCTCAGACACCAATGACGTTTTTAAAAATGAGTAGCAGCTGCAAGCTCTTGAATATCGTATGAGTTCAAAAATGTATACTCCATATGCGGGTGAGGTTGATACATAGGTGCTAAGGTGAGGAAAATTTATAACTTCGAAATTGAAATCGTCTCGTTTGTCATAGATTCTGGTACTGAGATGACCGATTTGTCAAATTTTGTTCGATTGATTTTGTACTGTCCAATAGTTTAATGACTTTTTTAATTAATAATATATAAGATGGTATTCATATATTATTATAAATGCTCTTCCATCGCAGATCTGCAAATAAGGATAAAACACGCAGAGAAAGTAAAGATAAAAAGAGGACCAAAGAAACAGAGAAGAGTCAGAAAAAAGAAGCTGCAAAAATGCCACGATCCAGGTCAAGGAGTCGGAGCAGAAGTTTCAGCAGGGGACGCAACAGGGGGAGACAACAGAGCCGAAGCAGAAGTCACAGCAGAAGTTACTCCCCAGAGGAAGGATACAGAATACATGTGGCTGATCTAGGAATGGATCCATCCAAATCAGAGTTAGACAGAGCATTTGAAAAATTTGGACCGTTACTTGAAGTTTGGGTCGCTAGAAATCCACCATGTTTTGCTTTTATTGTTTACAAGTACAGAGAAGATGCAGAAAGAGCTGTTCAGGACATGGATGGAAGGTAAGAAGGGAGATAATCACATATAAAGGGAATACTGAGAAAGTTTTTCAGGACATGGAGGGAAGGTAAGAAGGGGAGATAATCACATATATAGGGAATACTGAGAAAGTTGTTCAGGACATGGATGGTAGGTAAGAAGGGGAGATAATCAAATATAAAGGGAATACTGAGAAAGCTGTTCAGGACATGGATGGAAGGTAAGAAGGGGAGATAATCACATATAAAGGGAATACAGAGAAAACTGTTCAGGACATGGATTGAAGGTAAGAAGGGGAGATAATCACATATAAAAAGAATACAGAGAAAGTTGTTCAGGACATGGATGGAAGGTACATGTAAGAACGGGAGATAATCATATATTAGAGGAATATAGAGAAAGTTGTTCAGGACATGGATGGATGGTTAGAAGGGGAGATAATCACATATAAAGGGACTACAGAGAAAGCTGCTCAGGACATGGTTGGCAGGTAAGAAGGGGAGATTATCACATATAAAGGGAAAACTCAGAAAGATGTTCCAGGACATGGATGGCAGGTAAGAAAGGGAGATAATCACATATAAACTAAAGGGAATACTGAGAAAGCTGTTCAGGGCATGGATGGAAGGCAAGAAGGGTGATAATCAAATATAAAGTGAATGCTGAGAAAGTTGTTCAGGGCATGGATGGAAGGCAAGAAGGGTGATAATCAAGTATAAAGGGAATACTGAGAAAGCTGTTCAGGACATGGATGGAAGGTAAGATGGGAGATAATCACAAGAGGATACACACAAAGCTGTTCAGGACATGGATGGCAGGTAAGAAGGGGAGATAATCACATACATGTATTGAAGGTAAGAAGGGAGATAATCAAATATAAAGGGAATACTGAGAAAGTTGTTCAGGACATGGATGGAAGGTAAGAAGGGGAGATAATCACATACATGTATTGAAGGTAAGAAGGGAGATAATCAAATATAAAGGGAATACTGAGAAAGTTGTTCAGGACATGGATGGAAGGTAAGAAGGGGAGATAATCACAAATAAAGGGAATAAAGAGAAAGCTGTTCAGGACATGGATGGAAGGTAAGAAGGGAAGATAATCACAAATAAAGGGAATAAAGAGAAAGCTGTTCAGGACGGATGGAAGATAAGAAGGGGAGATAATTACTTATAAAGGGAATACAGCGAAAGCTGTTCAGGACATGGATGGAAGGTAAGAAGGAAGATAATCACAAATAAAGAGAAAGAGATAATCACATATGAAGTTGGGAAGTAAGATTGGATACAGAGAAAGCTGTTCATGTTATAAATGAAAGGTTTATAGTAGAGATTATCACATGCTTTACTTTACAATCCCCTAGTTAGGAATTAATGAGTATCACCAGTACTACAAAGCAAACTGTTACAGTTTATCATTGTATTTAGATTGAGTTCAAGATTTCATTGTAAATTATTGGAAATCAATATAAGGTACAAATCAGAAAAACCTCTAAAGTAAACCTGTTCCATAAATGTATGTAACATCTGTGATCCTCCATTGGTAGAAATTCTTCAGTAATGGTGTAAGTATATGCTGATTGTTTATTTCTATATGTTAAGAACTATTTCACAAATAGCTGACAAAATTTTAATAAAAGGAGTATTTTTTTTTAAGACAGGAACTTTGTTTGAAATTCTTTTTCCTATTGTTATTGAAAAGTATTTAGAATGAAAAGTTTTGAGTTTTAGAAGTTTATCAATGTTGCATAGACAGATACAATAAAACACTTTATTGAGTGAACCAAAATGAATAAAAAGGAGAATTAGAGTATAGGTGAGACATTATTCTGACAACAAACCAACAACACTTAACAATCTATAGATCAACATACAGTCTTGATAATAAACAGGTGTCCACAAAATATATTCAAATAATTATAATAATATGATTGTTTAAAAAATTATAACAAAAACGAAGACCACTCTTTAGCTATATGTCAACTTAAACAGGTAATGATGCAGATTATGAACTCAGACTGAATGTGTATATATATATATATATATATATATCCTTTGTAGTCCATGTGTTATGTAAAACATGTTTTCTATGTATATAAGTGATTTAAGTCATGTTTTTGATTGATTACAGAGTTTTGAGTGGAGGGAGAATACGGGTATCTTTTGCCAGACCAAGGACCAGGGGAAGGAGGAGACGAGGGTTTGACCCAAATCTACGTTGTTATACCTGTGGGGAAAAGGGACACTTTTCAAGAGACTGTGTAGAAATCTGGAGACAAAGACGCAGGAATAGAAGCAGGTTTGTACACATAGATGACCTTCATGGAAGGTCAGTTTGATCTTTTCATGTGGATAATGTAAATTAAATTTTCTAATAAATAAGTTAGGAACTGAAAAGTATTGAGAATTGGTCAAGTCAGAAGTGGTAATGAAACTTGTTGGATTTCAGATTTTAATACCAGACAATCAGTGGATTTCAGTTTCAGGAGGTTTTTTGTTTATTATTGTCCTATTTCCAAATGACGTCATATTTTCTACCCTCTAATTCTACTTCCTGTTTTCAGAACATTCAACAACACTTTGCAAACTTTTAAGCTTTCTTTGCAATTTTTAAGTTATTGCCTATATTCGTGGAATGAATTATATAATGACCTATAATTGTTTACTTTTTACACATTGTGACTTGGTTGGAGAGTTGTCTCATTGGCACTCATATCGCATCTTCTTATTGCTTTAACTGAAACAAGCTAATTATATATAATTTACATACAAGATACAATAATTTAAGCTATGTTTTTATACGCCCGTTTATGGGACGTATTATGGTATACCGTTGTCCGTCTGTCCGTCCGTCTGTCGTCAACATGTCGGACATTAACTAAAAAAACGCTTTACCGTAGAAAGGCTTGTATAGTCCGCGGTTTTATTCTCCAAAATTGGACCTTCCAGACTGGGTGCGGACTATAGAGTACAATAGGCAAGAAATAAGAGAAAAATTTCAATTTCGCGTGCGAGGTGGTTTGTTTACGTTCCGCCATCTTTGTTATTTATATTGTAGAGGGCGCTCTTATCATTTTTCAAACTAATAATTTTAACTCATCCATATTAATAAGTGATTTCTATTCAATATCAAATTAATACTGATAAATATAAAAACTAAACCTTTCATTACAAATTTCTCGTTTCTTTTCAATGCATTGGTAGAAAAAAACTGGTATCTGCTTGATTGAAACGATACAACCATAGTGAAAAAGACAACCGTAAACCAGCTTAGAATTTGTAAACTACAAAACGTAATCAGTTATTGTTCGTTCCGTTTTGGTGTTTCATACTGACTAATATGGTTTGTATTAGCTTAAGACCCTTCAAACATTAATGTAATAGATATATTAAAGACTGTTTTACAAAGGGATGGAACTGTTTTACTTTTAAAGTCGTATTATAGTGATATCTGTTATGTACGGATTTCGACTCTCACCGGTTAATTTCTTCTTTTACACGTGCTTTTTAAACTTCCTGTTTAAACATACACAAGTTTCTAAATTGTTTTTTAAGTGAATTAAACTTATTTTAACAATCATGAAGCGTTCTAGAATCGTTTACAAGCAGTTTCAGCTTCTGTTTGATGATGGAAAACAGGTTTTTCCAAGAAAATACCGCAAACGACCGCACAGGATTTGAAATTACCGGAGTTTCATTAGACCTTTTCTAACAGTTACAAAAGTTTTTTTACCTAAAATTTCGTAGGGAGAAGGGGGTGCGGACTATGTACCAGTGCGAACTATACAAGCCTTTCTACGGTAACCAATTTTAATGAAACTTTGTTGAATTGTTTATATCTATTGACGTGAGCTCCCTTTCGTTTTTTATAAATTTTAGATTTTACGTTTCCGAGTTGTGGGGTTTTATTCATTAAAAAAAGGGTGATTTTCCAGTTTTCGGACAATAACTCAAGAATGCTTTCACCAACTTGCAAGAAATTGTGGTGAATTGTTCATATCTATTGACATGAGCTCCATTTCGAATTTTATATATTTTAGATTTTACGTTTCCGAGTTATGGGGTTTTATTCATTAAAAAAAGGGGGATTTTCCAGTTTTAGGACAAAAAATCAAAAATTCTTTCAGCAGTTCTTATGAAACTTTGGTGAATTGTTTATATCTATTGATGTAAGCTCCCTTTAGAATTTTATAAATTTTTCATTTATCATTTCTGAGTTATGGGGTTTTATTCATTAAAAAAGGGGGGGATTTTCCAGTTTTCGGACAATAACTCAAAAATGCTGTCAGCAATTCTCATGAAACTTTGGTGAATTGTTTATATCTATTGATGTAAGCTCCCTTTACATTTTTAAATTTCTGATATGACATTGAGAATGAATTGAACTTTATTTGTTTATAGTCTGACAACAGATTTACTAAGTATTGCGCAACAGCACAGTGTATTGCACAACAGCAAGAAATCTTTAATTGAATATAAATTCAATTCATATAACCAATTTCAAGTTCTTTGACTACATTTATTCAGAAACCTATAATATGTCAAATATTTAATTACAATCCAAATTCAGACCTGTATCAAGCTTGAATATTGTGTCCATTTTTGCCCCAACTGTTCAGGGTTGGACCTCTGCGGGCGTATCCAGCTGCGCTCAGCTTAGCCGTTTATTTTTATTATGCTATACAACAAAAGTCTCTTAACATTCGCTATTATGAATACATGAGAAATTTTGCAACCTACACAATCTTGTTTGATTCAGCACAAGATAAAATATTGATTGAAGCCATTAGAAGACCCTTTGTCTCATACCTTTGCAGAATACAGATTGAATAAGTCTTTTGGTCATACATTGCCTCTTACACTCCCACTCAACTTTTTCTTTAATGTTTGTGTTGTTTTCTATATCCATATTAAACCTTCAAGGTCACATTTGATGTTTTTCTATGTATGTAGCTTCACAAATTGTTCTGCAGAGTATATCCTTGGAATAATTTTACTTTACCAATACTGTAGCAGTACTATTCCCCCCTGTATTATGTTAGCACGGCTTTAATAGATAATTCATTACTGCAGCTTTAATACCTATTTTCTTGTAGTAGATTTTACACAGTTAATGAATAAAATCCTTTGTGATTATTAGACATTTTATAACTTATCACTGGCCAATATATTTAATGGACAATGAGACCTAGTTAGACATATATCCTTCCAAGCATTTTTTAACAAAAAGCTGATTGAAATTGTTTACAAATATATTGGTAATTAATTTTTCATTTTACAGTGATTTATACATGGCATCCTTACTATTAACTTATATCTAACATATAACTACTTGCCTTCAGTGTTTGGTTAAGAGGTTAATTTTACACACATCAAATTCAGTATTTTCTAATTTAATCTGAAATAAGGAGCCCATACCACTACTTGTGGACTGTCAGATTCTTAGGGTATTATCTGCTTAGGCTCTGGACTTTTAGTAATGATTTATTAAAGACATTTTGAAATTTTTTTGACCTTATTTCATAATTTTTACAAAAAACGAAGGAATTAAACCAAGTACACCTTGCACAGCTTAGGCTTTTCCTTTTAGACTTCTTTTAGTTATACAGCTCTAAAGATATTTGTACATTTTCGAACTTTTTGCTCTGGACATTCTTAGATGGGGTTTCTTTTACTGACCTTTAATTGTGGTAAACTGAATATGCTACTGGTATGATTATGAGGCCATGATTTAACTCTTGTTATTTCTATAGAGGTACATTTTTTTTGTACATAGACCACAGTATAATATCATAGAATCAACAGAATTCATCATATTTAACATTTAAAATAGCTGTATCTAAGATCCTCAACAGCAGTACTGTTGTTATATATAATGATAAAATACCTCTGGTTAAGATCCTCAATATCTACCTTTGTGATATCTTAACCACACACTTTCAGAAACATCAATCCATGCTTAAATTATTGTAAATCTTTAAACATGTTAAATTTTTTGCATCAAAAACAATTTGTATAAACCAGCTGGTAACAGAAAGCTTGTTTACAGTATATTGAACTAAATGAACATTGCATGTTTTTACTTTTCTTCGTTGTACTATATCAACTTGAATTTTTTCAAAGAATAAATCATGCATGTTACTTAGGTTGAACAAATGACCTTTGGTATATATAACAAATAAATAAAATGTAGTCCTAAACTCTTATATTTCTACCAGTGATATTTTTTTGCATGGGTAATAGATAGCTGCTAGATTATGCTTTGTATACAAAATTTTATCCTTACAGAATACTAGACATTGTTATAAAAACAAACAAATTCTACAGTTTCCGAAAACTCAACTTGTGGCCCCTCTTTCTAAAGTCATTCAACAATTAAGTAAAATTCTTCTAGATATAATTGTTTATTCCCCTTTTGAAATAATGACATTAAAGAAGTTTTTTGTCCAGTCTTTTGTCTGGACCAGTTGTACCCTTTTTATGAGTAAAGATGTAGTTATGGGCAATGGTGAATTTAAGGTATTTTTTTTGGTATGACCAGCTAAAATTTATTTTTTTGTATAAAAATACAGTTAAATGTGAGCCAAAATGTCAAGGTCATTTTAGTGTCATATGTTGTACTTTTCTGTAAGAGTTGCTGCTTGATTTAATTTTATTCCTATCAAAATAGATGATTTGTGAATTTTAGATTTTAATATATCGTAATGATTATATTGTGTGTTTTAGAAGGTTTGTATGAAGTTTATGTAGCAGAGACTAAATATTCGCTGGTTCTTGTACATGCTTCTTCTGAAGTGAATTTTTTTTATGATATCCCAGTTTACCAAGTACAATAATTTAAAACTATAGGTTGATATATATGTTAAGACAAGTTATTGCCATTATTTTGTTAAGGCCACACTTAAAATTTAATTTATAAGTTGTCTGCTGTATACCTGTTCATTCCATGTACTAGTGGGTAAGTATAGGATAACTGTGTTTTGTTCTTTAGAAAACTGAACAGTGAAAAACACATTTTAGATTTTTGTTTAAGAACAATTGTATTAATTAGAAAACTATTTTACTTAATAATTAAATATCAAATTTAAATTTGATCAATTGTTTTTATGTAAAATTACATATGCCAGACACCATACATTATATACATGGATCAAATTTTCCCTGCGGACTAACTAACATCCTCCACAACCTAACCAACAATCATGGAATGTTATTTTGAAGTTTTGAAAAATAATTGGCAAAATGCCAGTTTGAATAAATTTGACTGACTTTTAAATATTTTTGTCAGGAAAGTGGTACTGGTAAAATGTGTCAGATCAAAGAGTGGTTATGTGATAATGGTATTGGTGATGATTGGTCAAAATTTGAATTTGAAATGACATGGTTTATGATTGGTTCCTCTGTGTGAAGGAGCCATTTGATTGGTTGGGAAAACCATTGTAATGGTTGTAAGTGATGTGATGAGAGAGAATGTGTCATTGATTTGTGTCATATTGGTTGCGTTTGTTATTATTTATAGCAGGTAACAGGTAAGTAGAGACAAAAATGTGTGAACAATTTAAAAAAAAAAAACAAACAAAGAGTAAATTAGTAAAAAGCAAAAATTGATAATGGTGATTTTGAGTGAGTCACTGTGAAATATATCACACTATATCAGCAGTGGACATGGTATGTTCTTTGATCAGCAGAGGTCATGGTATGTTCGTTGATCAGCAGTGGTCATGGAATGGTCACATTAGCAGTGGACATGGTACATATGGTCATAGATCAGCTTTGAACATGGTATGTTCATTGGTTATGGTATGGTCATACATTAGCAGTGGACATGGTACATATGGTCATAGATCAGCTTTGAACATGGTATGTTCATTGGTTATGGTATGGTCATACATTAGCAGTGGAGATGGTATGGTCAGAGATCAGCAACAATGTTTCATAGTGACTCACTCATCACCACCAAGTTCCATTTTAAACAGAAGCACTTTAGAAGCACTATAAAATCAATTTTAGTTTCAGATAAGTATTCTTATCCAATCTCCTTCCAAGTATGACTTTGAGGTTCATAAACAGGGACAAAATTTTGCCTAACTTATGCCGGTTTCAAGTTAAAAATATCTTTTAATGTATTCTAAAAGTCTTCTTTTGGCAATCTATGCACCCTTAAAGTTATAAACTGCAAATTGAATATAAAAAAACATTTGAAGTAAACATGACTATCTAGATACTACAGGAATGTGTTGACTTAGCTAATTGTAAATACATTTTGAGTATTCAGAGATAGTTTCAAATATTTGTCCCTGTTTTAACCTCTATTGCCATATTGACCATTTAGCTTTGTCCTCCTGGTAGCTATAACTTCCAAAATAATCAGAAATACCCCCTCAAGTTAAAAGAGTGTTGATAACAAATGTTTATGATTATAAATGTTATGACTGTGTTTTATAAGTATATGATATATGATTTAGTATGACCGTTTACAACACCGTCTATGAAATAATTGACCTAATTTGTAAAACGTGCATTTTACATTTATTATTTTTCTGTCTCATTTCAATCATCAATCATTAGAAATAAAATGTAAAATCAAGGGAGATCTCCATATTCTTCAATACGTTATTAAAAGTGCAAGAAAACTTTGAAAGAGTCTTTTCACTTACCTAGTTCAATTTTTTCTGTAGAAATTATTTGAAGGATCGACTGAAAAGATGGGAGTTATGAAATTTTAAAGGGTAGTGGCTTTCATATTTCTAGAGGTAATACAAAATATCAAATTTTAAAAGGATCACCCCATAATTAATATTAGGGTGTCCCCACTATACATAAACCCTCAGGGAATAAACCAAGTTCATTTTAGTCAAGTCGAATATAATTTAAAATAATACCCTTAAAGATTGACCACAAAATACACTGTATATTGATTCTAAACTGTATTGGTGGCATTGATAGTGGGTATAGTTGGCAATTATAACTTCTGTTAGGAAATGTTTTCACAACAATAGAAAAAAAAACAATAGACATGACACATAGGATCCATACCATTTGAAAAAACTGTAACAGTAGTGAAAGTAAATCTAGAAAATCACTTCGAACGCAAAATTTATTAAGTGTCATTTTCATTACAAATCATTATGAGGAACCTTGATTTTACAGTTTATTTTAAAGAAGTCATATGTAAACATTCTCAGTCTGTTGCATGTAGCTTGGCTTTATAAACATGGTGCAGGGAATGAGGTAAAAATTGATCATTTGTTGACTGTTCTTTCATTGTCCCCCAAATTTAAACTTAAAAGAAACAGACTTTTTTCTGAAAGTTTGTCTTTTGCTTCATCAGAAAGTGTTGCCACTCAGTCAACAGCCAACCTATAACTATTGAGAATGCTCCTCATAAAATTTGGTACTTTACACAGCAACAAATGGATTAGTGTTTTAAGAAAAGCCTCATTATTATTTAAGTATAAACATGGATTTTTTTCTTATGCAGTGTTAAAACATTGGCAAACCGCTAGCAGTATTACAGCAAAGAATTCAGAATTATATAACTAATGTTAAGTGCCTATGCTTATAAAATATTAAGTGTTGATAAACCTGTTTGATAGAATCAGCAACCTCTAGCTCCAGTAATCAACTTTAAAGAATTGAACACTTGTAAGAAGATTGACGTGTAATCATTGCTTTAAAATTTTGATATATAGTGATAAATTAGAAAAGATATACCACATACAGAATAAAATATACCATATTTGAAAACTTAAGTATAAGGTTTTCTTTGGGCATATAATTCATTTTTTTTATCCTTTTAAATCTGTAAACAATCATTTTGAGTAAAATATTTTTGGTTGACAGAAAATGATAATACATTTACTGTGCTTCCCCCCTTCGGTTAAGATGAATAACAATTTTTAATTTGCTTCTTGTTTTACTGAGAAAATTAAAAAAATTTCCCTGGAAAATAAGAAATATATGCAAAGTAGTAATCCTTTGCTGCACCCGCTGTTATGGGAAAATAATTCATGTTTATACATTTGCCTGTTAAATCTCACAAATTACATAAAGGTTTTACTGTATATTTTCAGGGACAGAGGAGATACCTTCACTGCAAGAAAACGCAGAAGTTACTCGCGCTCCAAGTCCAGATCCAAATCTCGATCACCAAAGAGAACCAAGAATCGCAGGTTGGTAAATCAGTATTATATCATGCCATAGGTATTTTGAGATCAAGTTCAGAAACAAGTATTTAAGTGCAGTTGTCAACAATTAGCATGGAGAATTATTTGGGCAAAGATGAGTTGGCTATTAGAGTATGCTAATGATTAGGTATTTTTAGAAGTAGATCAGTATCTTTACCAGCTATTTGTATCAAGCTTTTGGTGATTGTAAGAAGAGGACAAGCTTGTTCAGAATTTAGTGAGAAACATACCAGGAATTTGGAAGAGACCGTATATGATTTATTCGGCTCTAGAATACTTTGTGATCATCAAGTAAAGTACAAATCAACCAAAGTTATTTATTGTGATTCGATAGGAAAGAATGTTAATCAGCATCCTTTTATATGCTCCTTGAAATTCTTAAAAATGTCTGTTGTCGTTTGTTCAGGTCAAGGTCACGTTCAAACAGACGCAGAAGCAGAAGTCCTAGGTATGTATATGATAGCCATCAATGGATCTAACAATTCACTACCCCTTCTAATTTTCCTCTGATTAATAAGAGTTAACTCCCTTTTTAAGTGTGTCTTTGAGAGTTGTCTCCCTTTACCTTGCCTCTTTTTTTCGTACATTGCAATTTAGTTATGGAAGGAATTATTATGCCAACAAATTATTTTCAAGATTGAACAAACTAAATTTGACTACAATCAATACATTCTAATGGTTAAGAAATAAGATGTTTAACAAAAATAACTATGCTTTCTGAGCGTAACGTTGATAAAAATGGGAGCTAACTCTTAGAAACAGAAGCGCACATCAACAAATTCTGCCACAGTTTATTGTTTGTGTAGTATAATGCCAGAAGCAAATCTAATAGAAGACCAAAATGTAGATAGAGAAATGGTGGTTTTGGGAAAAATTGATTATCTATTCCAAAATCAAGGATTCTGCAACATAATCTATGTCAAATCTAGTCTGTCTCAATTTATACTTTGTACTATTGAATGGTTACTGTAATCAGTTCCTTTTTAGACTTTGAGAGTTGGAATTTAGATTTTTATGCCCCACCTACTATAGTAGAGGGGCATTATGTTTTTCGGTCTGTTCGTCCGTCTCTTCAGTTTAAAGTTTTTGGTAAAGTCAGGTTAAGTTTTTGGTCAAGGTAGTTTTTTCTGAAGCTGAAGTCCAATTAACTTGAAACTTAGTATATGTGTTCCCTATGATACGATCTTTCTAATTTAATGCCAAATTAGAGTTTTGACCCCAATTTCACTGTCCACTGAACATAGAAAATGATAGTGCGAGTTGGGCATCCGTGTACTATGGACACATTCTAGTTGGATATATATCAAGATATTATTGGTTGTCAGTGCAGTTGAGTATTTTGTTCAGGAATAATTTCTTGTTATAGTTAAAATGTTGAATATTGTTTCTGTCCTAGGAAATTGTTTATGATATGTTAATAGTTGTAAATAAGATAAAATGGCTAACCATTATTGAAATATAACAATACATGTAGTAGAATAATCAGCATGGTTTACTGAAAGCTGTTGGACGGTATAAATGGAAACTTGGGAAAGGGGTTCATAAGTGACTTATGATGCAAAATGTCTAATCTTCATTCTGAGGTCATTTTCAATATGGTCAAAATAATCCCAACCATCTTCTGGTGCACACACTTTTCAGATTATGTGAATTAATGTTAACTTGTTTTCATATCAAATATGCATGAACTATTTAACATTGAGCAACCATCAATTGTAAGTTGTGTAAGTGTTGCTGGGTATCAGCTGACTTGTTCCACTTACTTCTGTTCTACAAGACTTCCATCATTACCACTAACAACATTATATTAAGTTCAGAAATAATGGAATTGTTACATATGATTTATTTATACTGAATGATACTTTCATTGCAATCATTCCCTGTAAGTCAGTTTCCTTTCAAGAAAGATGTAAAACAAACGAATATATTGCCGGTAATCATGGTAATTGGAATACAGTTTATGTTGGATGGTTAATAGTTAATTGTACAATTATTGTTCTTTCTATACAATTTAAAAAATTTTCCTTTGGCTTGTTTTTTTAGCGTAGAAAATAAATAATTGTATTACTGGTAAGTATTTTCATTTGAATCTGATTGTTAGGAATAAATTAGGTCCTGAACCAGGTAGAGTATATGCCATTTATTGTTGGAATGATTTTGCAAACTAAACAAACTTCAGCCTTTCCACTAGAGTTGGGTTTAAAAATAAGAACAGTTTGATAAGTAGGACATATTAACCTACATCTACAACTTGTATGGTCTTCACATGATTTAGAATTTGACATATAACACAGGCACTTTTCCATCACTGAAGAATTTGATTGACCTCTATATGTTGTTATTCGGTTTAATGTGCTGTGGAGTAACTGTTTTATTGCTGTTGTCCTTCATATCTTCAATAATAACTTTATTCAATTTTTCAAAATCTAAGGCATCATGGGTTATATTTTTCAAAGGCTTGTTATTCAACACAATAGATATATTTTGCCAAAATCAGGTTACTTTGTCTGCACTGTATAATTACTTGAACTTTAAAAATATTTGGAACTTTGTTTCATGTCCTGTCTTAAAACTTTATTTCAGGTCAAGGTCACCTGTAAAGAGAAACCGTTCAAGATCAAAATCACCCAAGCGCAGCAGAAGCAGAAAAGACTCTGAGAGAGAGAAGAGATCCGTTGAAAAGAAAAAGTCAGAATCACCAAGAAAGGAGTACAGATCCAGGTCCCGATCAAGATCAAGGTCGAGATCAGTTTCTAGACCAGCTGAAGATGTTAGAAAATCTAGGTCAAGGTCAAGGAGTATGTCATACCATGGTAATGGAGAAATTGAGCAAGACGCATGAACTGTTTGACAATAAAACATTAAATACTGAATTTTATAATGTTGTGGACGTAGTATCGTGACTCCAGAAAAATCTTCATGTTTGTTAATTGTTATAATAGATACTAGAAAAATTGTGGAATCCTAAATTTTAACCATTTTATATTTGTCATGTAGATACTTTCGTCATTTGATTTTGTATGTAATTTAAAAAAGGTTATTGGATGAAGTGAGCAATAATCATCTTTGAATGATCCAAAGGTCTTGATAAGTTATTGACTCAAACTGTCCGTATCAACTATCATCTATCAAAATAGACCAACAATTATTTTAAATCAATTTCATTTAATTTTTGCAGTGAAATATTATTGTCACCATATTGGTGGTTTTTAGTTCAATGAATGTTTTATGCCCATTAAATAAACAGTTATTTACCAAAATTGAGGAAAAAAACAATGCAGGATATGCTGTCATTGAAACACAAAAACAATTCTTAATTATGACTGATAATTGAACAACTAGGTACAAATTATATTAATGTGTTTAAATCATGCATATTATAGAGGCAGAGATACTAAAAGAATGATGAAACCTTTCAACTATTGTTTTACTGTCAAATTATAAGGAGATATTATAAGACTGACGGAACCTTTGATGTTTTATATGATGTTGATTTGATGTTTTTAATCAGAGATTTTGATGTATTTTATGACAATGTAAATGTTGTTTTATAGGACCATCCTTAAATCATATCTCATGAGTTTGTGGAATTCTGTTTTGAAAGAGAATATTATGAGTTACATTCATTAAACCTGATTAGATGTGTTCTAAATGACTTAATAATTAAGGTACATACATTCTATTTGAGGAAAGGTTAATTGTGTGATACAACCTATATTTTATCAAGAATGTTTGCAGGTCATTGCTCCTGTCAATTTCAATTTGATAGGTTGAGAAAATTTTGTGGAGTCATCCACACTCAACTTTTTGTATTACAATTTAAACTTCATCCCTGCAAAATCTGGTCAAATTTATTATTTCTTTAAATACTTTGAAGTGAAAAAAACATGGACAATCATTTTAGTTTATTAAAAAAAACTGACTTAGGTTTTGAAAATATGAACTTTGAATGAAGCTATGAAGAAAATGTTTAGATGCCTAAATAGGTGTTTTTTTCTTCTTTAGGAATTTGTTACATTCCATTTACTTTTCCAGAAAAATAGTGCTGTTCAAGCCATATTATTACAATGTTGATTGTGGCTTTTCTCTGCAGATTTTATAAATGATAAAATGAGGAGCTACATGGCGGTAGATTAAATTTTCTTACTGTAAAGTCTGAGTTTAATACCATTATTCATTTTAGATACATGATTGTACATTTTAAACATTTTGTCTTTGGTCAGAGTTCTTCATTAATCGCCACAAGTTTCATGCAAACCTTGATTATGAAACCAAGTATGAAACAAAAACTGATATTATAAGTCGTCATCTTACTCATGGACATAAATAAAGATTGAGTATCAATCATATGGTAAGGGAGACAACTTGTATCGATAACATTGTAAAATGGATCAATAAGAAATCGTGACTGTATATTGCATTTTTTATCATCGTTTATACAGAATATTAAAATAGAAATAAAAATACTGTGTCAATTTTACAAACAAATATTTCTATTTTTAGCTCTGTGTAAAACCACAATGAGAGGATATTATTTTATACTCTCAAAGTGGCACATCCTGCTGTTTGTTCATCCAACAAATGTTTTAGTCACATTTTTCTTAAGGAACCACAAAACAGAACCATTTAGTCTGAAGCTTAACAGTGATGAGTTTTAGTGTGTGAGCATGTATCGGATATGTCAGACACCTACTTCCTGTCTGTCCTATAGTATTATTTCAATATGTTGAATGTATTTAACATATTTCTTTACACATTTTACAAGTACTACTGAACAGAATGACTTCATATTTGGTCATCAGCTTCATAATGATGAATTCTAACATTTGAATTCTAACATTTTAGATATCCTAATTCTTGCTGTACCAAAGTAATGTTCTTGAATTAGAATTGAAATATAGTCTGGTGACATAATGAAATAGGTATAACTTACCACATATAACTGGAAACCAACCTGTTTCCTGAAGTTCATGGAACAGTGAATGGTAGACCACACTAATTTTTGTTAGATTTGGCATATAGCTTGGACATGCTGAACTAAACTGAAAAAAAACTTATGAATTGTCTTGCCCACCATGGAAGACATATATATGCTAATCAAGGGGTGATGAGGCACGGAACTAAACTGAAAAAAACTAATGAATTGTCTTGCTCTCCATGGAAGACATTTATATGCTAATCAAGGGGTGATGAGGCATTAACTATTTGTTAAAAGCTTTATA
Organism: Mytilus californianus; assembly: GCF_021869535.1. Lineage (NCBI taxonomy): Eukaryota > Metazoa > Mollusca > Bivalvia > Mytilida > Mytilidae > Mytilus > Mytilus californianus. The sequence goes on along the minus strand of NW_026262712.1, from coordinate 119,236,472 downwards.
TTTCAGGAGGAAGAACACCTGGATGCTTGCATACCAATTTTTATAAGTTTCCGTTGAGCAAAGACATTTGTCCTTGGTCTTATTTTTATGGTCCGACCACTTCTAAAATATTTTTATGTGAATTTTTTGCTTATTATGAGAACAGGATGTCTATATTTCTGATATATTTTCATGACTTATTTGTCAATGCTATGTCTAAGTGGTTATGCCTTAATCTCAGATTCTATAAGCAATAGGTCAACTATATTTGGCATATGGATTGATTGTAAGGTGGTCATGGTTTGGGGGGGAACCGTTCCTTTTTCAATGGTTTTTTTTCGTGGTTTGGTCCTTTTCAGGCTTAAATACTGTAAATTCAGAAATTATTGTGTGCATTTATTATTGCGATTTTTGAAGGATGGACAATAATGTGAGATTAATTATTGAGATTTTAGGAAAAGCTGAAGGCAGGTATATGCATCAGTTATCAGAATGCGACTTCTTATTATTGCGATACTCACAAGGGTGCATTATTCGCATTAATAAAAACATCACAATAATTTCTGAATTTACAGTATGCATCAATTTAAAAATAAGATGTGGTATGATTGTCAATGAGACAACTGTCCACCAAAGTTCAAATGAAGTGGATGTAAGCAATTATAGGCAACCGTACGGCCTTCAACAATGAGAAAAACCCATACTGTATGGTCGGCTATAAAAGGCCCGACATGAAAAATATGAAATAATTCAATTGAGAAAACTAACACCATAATTTATAACAAAACAATTTACTAAAAAAAACAATATTTAGTATTCAGGGTTAGGTCCTTTTCTCGGTTGTAATATTCAATAGGTATACTATATTTGGTGTATGAAATGATTGTAAGGTGTACACATATAAAAATAAGGAGATGTGGTATGATTGCCAATGAGACGACTATCCACCAAATTTCAAATGAAGTGAATGTAAGCAATTAAAGGCAACTGTACGGCCTTCAACAATGAGAAAAACCCATACCGTATGGTCGGCTATAAAAGGCCCCGACATGAAAAATATGAAAATTCAATTTATAACAATTCAATCTAGGAAAAACAAATATGACAGACATGAACCAACGACAACCACTGAACTACAGGTCCCTGACCTGGGACAGGCACATAAAGAATGTGGCTGGTTTAAACATGTTTGTGAGCGCTCAACCCACCCGGGTAACACGAATGACCGAATAACACCGTTATTATCCAAATAACACTTGTAATGACCGAATAACACTTGAAACTTTAATATTAGTACATATTGGTGACTTTTAAACATTGATTATTAAATAATATTATAGTATATGTGTATTTTATAACTTAAAAATGATTAACAGAAAGCAGGTAAGTTTATAAAGATCGTTTTAAATTTAATGTGTCCATCCAACATGGCGACCATTGTGATTTCCTTGGTCGCCATGTTGGATGTACACACTATATTTAAAATAATCTTTATGAACTAACCTGCTTTCTTTTAATCATTTTTAAGTTATAAAATACATTAATAATATACTATTATTTATAAATCAATGTTTAAAAGTAACCAAAATGTGCTAATATTAAAATTTCAAGTGTTATTCTGATAATAACGGTGTTATTCGGTCATTCGAGGTACCGAACCCTCCCCCTTACCTGGGACAGTGGTGTAACAGCACAACATAAGAACAAACTATAAAAATCAGTTGCGAGAGGCTTAGAAGAAGACGGTCGCACTGAAAATAGCTCCTGACTTGGAGGAAAATTTTACATATTTAACATTGTGTTCAAGTTATCATCTGTAAATACATTCATTGGAGTCTATTAACAAAGTAACATTGATTTTTTTACAAAAAAACAGTGCAATAAACCGTGTGTACATATTTTTCTCAAAATTTGCCTTGCTTCCCAGGTCGGCCATATTTGAATTTTTGGCGCCCGACATATTCATGTAAATATTTCTCAAGCTGGTGTATGTGACCCTTTCACCAATATTTTAAACAAAGAGAGGTTTTAGTTGTAGATATAGACTTTTATTTGCTGGTGTCCATTCGAACTTTACAAATCTATGTCCGAGAAAAAACTTAGACTTTTTACAAAAACCGAGGCGACCTCTAGTATTAGGTCCGGGTACACAGTTATCGTCCTTTGATTTTCGTTGTCCTTTTTCGTTGTCCACGAATATAGTCCCTAGTGTGGACAGTGTGTTACTTGTCGATTTTTTTTATACCCCTTCCAAATTTATTTCTCCATGTTTTATGAATCAAATAGTAAGTAGGGGGGTGAAATGACACTGTAAAAAAATTTGGGTCATGAATTTTAAAGTAAAGTAGTGATTTGGTCCAGCTGAAAAAGGTTAAAAATTAGCACTTCGGAAGCTGTCAAAAGATTTGAAGACCCCCTTAACATGAAATTGTCCATATTTTGAGTTAGAGCCGATGAAGTTTTCTATAATTTTGATATAATTTGTCCCAAAAGTAGTACAACACACTGTAAAAATATTATTGGGAAAGCGCAGGTGGGATTTTTTTAATTTTCATTTATTGTCTAAAAGAAATGCACTACGAAATAACTGTGTACTCGGACCAGTAGGGACGAAACACTTTACACCCGTTGTGCATGATATCCGACAGCAAAGGTTTACGTCTGGCTAATCAAGTAATCCACCCGTTTGACAGGATCATTATATGGTGGTGTGCTAAAGGTAGAACAATCCAACAAGGACTTGACTGGTTAAAAACATCACTGATAAAATTAAACATTACGGAAATCTTCACATTTACGTTTGGCTTGGCACATGTAACACAACCACAAGGGATAAAACAGATACATCTCATTAAAGTCTCAAGAAGTAGATGCAGATCAAAATATAAAAATAGCATTATTACAAAATTTCGGCACCATTACTGAAAATCATCCAAACTGCAAGCTAACACTATTAGAAATTCCGATCTACTCAATCTATGAATACATCAAGGCAGCCAAACATCCAAACCCTGAAATTTTTAAAGAGCACAGGACATTCAGTTACAGAGAAAAATGGAACAAATTACAAATTAATGAAAGTATAACGTACATAAATAACAACTTGGATACCCACTCACCTCATTTCAGTCATCATTTATATACAAAAAACAAGTCAAGAGGGGGGGGGGGGGGGGGGGGGGGGGGAATAAAGCTGTAAAGAAATTCTACAATTTTAAATTATATGCTGACGGGGTAAATCCAAAACAACATCTGGCAAAAGTCTGGCTGATTGAAATAGGAGAGCAAATACAAAAGGACTGCTGGTTCTGAAATTACTGAAAATTTACTATTTTTTTTGTGTATGCATACAGAAGGCATGGAATGTCCAAGCCTCGCTGTTGTTGCATAAAAGAAACTGCAAAATAGTGTCTAATTGATCTGAATTCAAAACTTTTTACTTTTTGTGTATGTAAACAGAAGGCATGGAAGGTCCAAGCCAAGCTGTTACTGCATAAAACGCTACAGAATTCAAACGATACTAGTAATATTTCTGAACCATATTATAACTTATAACAATGGAGATTGCCAGAAGAAAAAGTGACAGACTGCGCACAAAAAAGTCCAATACGAATACTAAAAATCCAGGCTAAAAATAAGGCATAGGAACTTTTATTCAGTCACGGACCCGCGATGTCGCGAGTGTGTTCTAGTTATATTTATATGTTTGAGTATATTATATTTACATGTTTGAGTATATTATATTTATATGTTTGAGTATATTATATTTATATGTTTGAGTATATTATATTTATATGTTTGAGTATATGAGCAGATTGGGATTAATTGATTAATATATCTATTCGCTTAGTTTATTTTATTTTCTTATTCGACATTTGGACGAACAATATTTTCTAGTTGTTTGGGTAACATTGGTTACACTGAAATTTCTTCCATTGTTCATTGGATCGCAAATGTTCTGTAACATTTTTATATGTTAGGTCAAGTGTGTTATCTGATTGTATCAGGTTTACGTACATCTGTATTTTCACACATAGCCATTTAATACAGTTAGAGATCATCAGAGATTATATTAATTAGGAGTTATATTTAGATTTCTTTGTTTGACTAGTGAGCCCTAATGATTTGCATATGGTACCCTAGTAAATTTATGTAAGGAGCACGGAACACTAGGAGCCCGGATCACCGGAGCACCCGGATTACCGGAGCATATTATATATAATTTATAGTGAGGAGAGGACAGTTGCGTTTATTTAGTAGAGAGGAGAGCCGTATTGTTGAGACTGAAGTTAGATGTACATTGTGTTATACTTGTAACTTTGTTATAGTCTTATGATTTTAATAATACAGTATTGAACTTTTATTCGACTTCGTTCAGACTACACCAGGATCCATTTATTTATTTATGTGACCAGGATTCCCTTAATCACGCTACCAGTAGATTTCAAGGGTAACTCTGTTAAAGAGTATACTTGGCATTTGTCGTCCGTGTATGAGTGAAACTTAGACACCCAACAACACAACACAACCACAAGAATACACACTTTAGTTCAGGTACCATACTACACTTTTTCGTCACATTGGTGGCAGCGGTGGGATTTACTGTGTGTGACTTCAACGAACTTGTTAGTGATAATTGTATTTGTTTAATAATACAATGGAGACACCAAGAAGAACAATAAGGACATCAACTCAGGCTCCAACGCTCTCTCAGGTAAGGCAGAATTGCTTAAGAAATCAGATATTTTCCCCAGCAGCTTCTGGGTTAAGTAGTTCGCCTGCCACTGGTACTCTCCATGATGTTCACACGGAGAATATGCCAGATAACCGGTATCGCCGGAGAATCGGGCATTGTTCACCCAGGAACTATCAGGATAGAGCTGTCCAGGAGATGAGCAATACGGAAAAAGACGGAGAAAATGGTATGAAGAAATTTTGGCAAATATGGGTTAGTTTGCTTACTCTCAGTAGCGGCCTCGTTGCAACAGCATGGATTTATTTTCCTAACAATAGGGCAGTACAGAAGTCTCAGGAATATGTAGTGATTGGATTATTAGCGATAATATGCCTGATAATTTCAACGATAGTTTTGAAATTAGTATGGAATTCCGTCATTACTGGCTATAAGTCAGAAAACACTGCATATACATGGTCCAGGAACAGGCGAAGCCCTAATCATATGTATAATGGGCTAAGCCGTACTCCGGATAATGTTATCACTGATACTGGTACGCCCTATGACTCAGATGAAATGCCCTCGTACTCGAGCCCTTGGCCTAATTGTCCTGTTATAAACGGGCAAAGGCAAATGGAGCTTGAGTCACCCGGCCATACATCGGAAAACATGGGCTTATCACTAGGACATGTCCAATTGCCAGAGTCTGATAGTATAGAAAATGAATGTACTGACATAAACGGAACGACTACGGAATACCCGAATACTTGGTGTATCCGTGGAAGGAACGTTCCTCCATCTAATGAATATCCTGTACGGAGGACCTCTTCCGGAGCAAGGAATGATGTTTGGAATGAGTTTATTCAATACTTCGAGAATATATCCGAGTTAAATGTATGGAACAACGAAAAGCCACGAAGGGTCCTACTAAACACTCTAAGGGGACAAGCGGAGACGTATGCATGCGGGATGCCAGTTATAATACAGAGAGATAATAATCGTCTTAAACAAAAGATGGAAGAGAGATTTGGACATACGGCGATGAAAGAAAGGTATGTGACAGAGGCAAAAATGAGAAAGAGAAAACCGGAAGAATCTTTGAGAGATTTTGGTCAAGCCATAGAGGATTTGTACCGTAGACCGTATCCGGGCAATCCTGAGATTGTAGAGGAGAACTCTATTAAAGCGTTCCTTGACAAGTGCGGACAGTCAGAAGATTTTCGCCTTGCTGTCAAGCGAACCAGACCTAATACCCTGCAAGAGGCGGTAATTAATTCAATGCAGGAAGAATGCTTAAGAGTAGGAGAAAAGGATCTCGCCAAGCATTTCAAACCAGTTCAGCGGCCTATATTTGAAGTTGAAGACGGGGATAGTGATGAAGATGTAACTGCAGAAGTAGAAGGAACACGAAGAGAAAATGTCGACAGAAATAAAGTTCCTGAAAATTACCCACGGAATAACGGTAAAGGATCCCAAGGGCGATTCTATAACCGTGATATATGGCATGGAGGATAACAGATCCCCGATGTTTAAAAATCGTCCACCAGAATTTCCGGAACCGAGAAGGGGACCGTAGAGATTCTCGAGAGACAGATTTACGCAGAGGAGATCGACACCAGAGGCCGGGTGTCGGTCATCCGACATGGACGGTATAATGAAAAGAAAAAAACCCACAATGAAACGACGGAAGAAGATAGTGAATAAACCAAGTGACTTTATAAACAGTTGTTTATTTATTGTGTAAACTATGTTATTTTATACAGAAATTTTTCTGTGTTTATTTATAAAGTAGAAGTTTAGCTTTATTTGGTGCTCGAAACCCTAAATACATTTTTATGGTGTCTCGAAGCCCTTTAAAATTACAATATGTCGCTTGAAACCCTTCAATCATGGTGTCTCAATGCCCATTAAACAATGATTAACTACATTTTTTAAGACCAGTAAACTCCATTGTTTTGAAAGTCTTAAATCTAAAAATATTATGTAGACTTAAAATATATCATTGTCAGCACTATATAATTTTTGTAGTTTTGTTATATTTCTTATTTTTAATAATTGGTGCTTATTTTACATAGACTTAAATTTTGTTCGCAAAATTATTTTAAAGTAATTTTGTTTATATGGAGCCCTGTGACCCTTGTTATTTACTTGGTGTTACCTGGCCCAATTTTGAGTGTACGTTTAAACATTTTAAAGAATCAAATCTTGGATTCCGATGTTTTCTTTTTATATTCCATGATAAAAATATGATATCTCTGTAAGTTGTGTTAAGTTTTGTTATTTAGAATCGCATAATACTCAAAACTAGTCTGGGGTGCTGTTTTTATGTTTTAAAAAGTTATGATAAGGTTTTTTTTTATTATCATCTATCTCAGGGTACATGTACATTTTTGTTTATATATATATTTTTTTTATCTTAGAAGTTCTTTTGATGCAAACCATGATATGTTTTTGATATATATACATTTTTTATAGTACATGTACTACTTGTTGGCTACGTGTGTATTTGTTATAAGGTGCTCAAGAACAGTATTTAATTAGATTTTTTTTAATACAATGATGTATACTGAACAGTGGAAGTTCATAATTAAGAGGGGGGCTGTGTAACATTTTTATATGTTAGGTCAAGCGTGTTATCTGATTGTATCAGGTTTACGTGCATCTGTATTTTCACACATAGCCAATTAATTCAGTTAGAGATCATCAGAGATTATATTAATTAGGAGTTATATTTAGATTTCTTTGTTTGACTAGTGAGCCCTAATGATTTGCATATGGTGCCCTAGTAAATTTATGTAAGGAGCACGGAACACTAGGAGCCCGGATCACCGGAGCACCCGGATTACCGGAGCACCCGGACTTCCGGAGCACCCGGACTTCCGGAGCACGGACTACACGGAGCCCGGTTGCCATAGTAGTCTATATTTGTATACGGGCTTGTAGGAGTCATATAAAAGAGAGAAAGAGCGTGAGATAAGGAGGAGAGATAATTTATAGTGAGGAGAGGACAGTTGCGTTTATTTAGTAGAGAGGAGAGCCGTATTGTTGAGACTGAAGTTAGATGTACATTGTGTTATACTTGTAACTTTGTTATAGTCTTATGATTTTAATAATACAGTATTGAACTTTTATTCGACTTCGTTCAGACTACACCAGGATCCATTTATTTATTTATGTGACCAGGATTCCCTTAATCACGCTACCAGTAGATTTCAAGGGTAACCCTGTTAAAGAGTATACCTGGCATTTGTCGTCCGTGTACGAGTGAAACTTAGACACCCAACAACACAACACAACACAACCACAAGAATACACACTTTAGTTCAAGTACCATACTACACTTTTTCGTCACATTGGTGGCAGCGGTGGGATTTACTGTGTGTGACTTCAACGAACTTGTTAGTGATAATTGTATTTGTTTAATAATACAATGGAGACACCAAGAAGAACAATAAGGACATCAACTCAGGCTCCAACGCTCTCTCAGGTAAGGCAGAATTGCTTAAGAAATCAGATATTTTCCCCAGCAGCTTCTGGGTTAAGTAGTTCGCCTGCCACTGGTACTCTCCATGATGTTCACACGGAGAATATGCCAGATAACCGGTATCGCCGGAGAATCGGGCATTGTTCACCCAGGAACTATCAGGATAGAGCTGTCCAGGAGATGAGCAATACGGAAAAAGACGGAGGAAATGGTTGGAAGAAATTTTGGCAAATATGGGTTAGTTTGCTTACTCTCAGTAGCGGCCTCGTTGCAACAGCATGGATTTATTTTCCTAACAATAGGGCAGTACAGAAGTCTCAGGAATATGTAGTGATTGGATTATTAGCGATAATATGCCTGATAATTTCAACGATAGTTTTGAAATTAGTATGGAATTCCGTCATTACTGGCTATAAGTCAGAAAACACTGCATATACATGGTCCAGGAACAGGCGAAGCCCTAATCATATGTATAATGGGCTAAGCCGTACTCCGGATAATGTTATCACTGATACTGGTACGCCCTATGACTCAGATGAAATGCCCTCGTACTCGAGCCCTTGGCCTAATTCTCCTGTTATAAACGGACAAAGGCAAATGGAGCTTGAGTCACCCGGGCATACATCGGAAAACATGGGCTTATCACTAGGACATGTCCAATTGCCAGAGTCTGATAGTATAGAAAATGAATGTACTGACATAAACGGAACGACTACGGAATACCCGAATACTTGGTGTATCCGTGGAAGGAACGTTCCTCCATCTAATGAATATCCTGTACGGAGGACCTCTTCCGGAGCAAGGAATGATGTTTGGAATGAGTTTATTCAATACTTCGAGAATATATCCGAGTTAAATGTATGGAACAACGAAAAGCCACGAAGGGTCCTACTAAGCACTCTTAGGGGACAAGCAGAGACGTATGCATACGGGATGCCAGTTATAATACAGAGAGATAATAATCGTCTTAAACAAAAGATGGAAGAGAGATTTGGACATACGGCGATGAAAGAAAGGTATGTGACAGAGGCAAAAATGAGAAAGAGAAAACCGGAAGAATCTTTGAGAGATTTTGGTCAAGCCATAGAGGATTTGTACCGTAGACCGTATCCGGGCAATCCTGAGATTGTAGAGGAGAACTCTATTAAAGCGTTCCTTGACAAGTGCGGACAGTCAGAAGATTTTCGCCTTGCTGTCAAGCGAACCAGACCTAATACCCTGCAAGAGGCGGTAATTAATTCAATGCAGGAAGAATGCTTAAGAGTAGGAGAAAAGGATCTCGCCAAGCATTTCAAACCAGTTCAGCGGCCTGTATTTGAAGTTGAAGACGGGGATAGTGATGAAGATGTAACTGCAGAAGTAGAAGGAACACGAAGAGAAAATGTCGACAGAAATAAAGTTCCTAATAATTACCCACGGAATAACGGTAAAGGATCCCAAGGGCGATTCTATAACCGTGATATATGGCATGGAGGAGACAGATCCCCGATGTTTAAAAATCGTCCACCAGAATTTCCGGAACCGAGAAGGGGACCGTAGAGATTCTCGAGAGACAGATTTACGCAGAGGAGATCGACACCAGAGGCCGGGTGTCGGTCATCCGGCATGGACGGTATAATGAAAAGAAAAAATCCCACAATGAAACGACGGAAGAAGATAGTGAATAAACCAAGTGACTTTATAAACAGTTGTTTATTTATTGTGTAAACTATGTTGTTTTATACAGAAGTTTTTCTGTGTTTATTTATAAAGTAGAAGTTTAGCTTTATTTGGTGCTCGAAACCCTAAATACATTTTTATGGTGTCTCGAAGCCCTTTAAAATTACAATATGTCGCTTGAAACCCTTCAATCATGGTGTCTCAATGCCCATTAAACAATGATTAACTACATTTTTTTAAGACCAGTAAACTCCATTGTTTTGAAAGTCTTAAATCTAAAACTATTATGTAGACTTAAAATATATCATTGTCAGCACTATATAATTTTTGTATTTTTGTTATATTTCTTATTTTTAATAATTGGTGCTTATTTTACATAGACTTAAATTTTGTTAGCAAATGTTCGCAAAATTAGTTTAAAGTAATTTTGTTTATATGGAGCCCTGTGACCCTTGTTATTTACTTGGTGTTACCTGGCCCAATTTTGAGTGTACGTTTAAACATTTTAAAGAATCAAATCTTGGATTCCGATGGTTTTTTTTTTATATTCCATGATACAAATATGATATCTCTGTAAGTTGTGTTAAGTTTTGTTATTTAGAATCGCATAATACTCAAAACTAGTCTGGGGTGCTGTTTTTATGTTTTAAAAAGTTATGATAAGGTTTTTTTTTATTATCATCTATCTCAGGGTACATGTACATTTTTGTTTATATATATATTTTTTTATCTTAGAAGTTCTTTTGATGCAAACCCTGATATGTTTTTGATATGTATACATTTTTTATATACGTGTACTACTTGTTGGCTACGTGTGTATTTGTTATAAGGTGCTCAAGAACAGTATTTAATTAGATTTTTTTTTTATACAATGCTGTATACTGAACAGTGGAAGTTCATAGTTAAGAGGGGGCTTTGTAACATTTCTATATGTTAGGTCAAGTGTGTTATCTGATTGTATCAGGTTTACGTACATCTGTATTTTCACACATAGCCATTTAATACAGTTAGAGATCATCAGAGATTATATTAATAAGATGTTATATTTAGATTTCTTTGTTTGACTAGTGAGCCCTAATGATTTGCATATGGTGCCCTAGTAAATTTATGTAAGGAGCACGGAACACTAGGAGCCCGGATCACCGGAGCACCCGGATTACCGGAGCACCCGGACTTCCGGAGCACGGACTACACGGAGCCCGGTTGCCCTAGTAGTCTATATTTGTATACGGGCTTGTAGGAGTCATATAAAAGAGAGAAAGAGCGTGAGATAAGGAGGAGAGATAATTTATAGTGAGGAGAGGACAGTTGCGTTTATTTAGTAGAGAGGAGAGCCGTATTGTTGAGCCTGAAGTTAGATGTACATTGTGTTATACTTGTAACTTTGTTATAGTCTTATGATTTTAATAATACAGTATTGAACTTTTATTCGACTTCGTTCAGACTACACCAGGATCCATTTATTTATTTATGTGACCAGGATTCCCTTAATCACGCTACCAGTAGATTTCAAGGGTAACCCTGTTAAAGAGTATACTTGGCATTTGTCGTCCGTGTACGAGTGAAACTTAGACACCCAACAACACAACACAACCACAAGAATACACACTTTAGTTCAAGTACCATACTACACTTTTTCGTCACAGTTCTTTATTTATATTGGTTATTATGTTTTGACGCTATTTCTTTTGTTCTTTATTCTGATCGTCACTTTTTGATATTATGGTGGACAAAGTCATATGTGAAATTTGATATTTTCTAAGTTTTATTTATTCTTTCTTAGTTTGCTATGTTCTATATATACAGGTCGGTTATTTTTCTCTATTACTAATTATATGCTAATAGTCTAGAAATGAATTATTTTACCCTAGAATGAATGATATGAATAAACGGTCGATGCGTAAATGGTGAATACAAGATAAATGATATAAAATAGGTAAAACATGCTGCACAGAGGAACAAGTGCTCAGTATGCTGGATTTCCTTATTGAAAACATATTTGCTGAATTTGGAGACAGACTTTTTCAACAATTTGTCGGCATTCCTATGGGAACGAATTGTGCACCTCTCCTTGCCGACCTCTTCTTATTTTCATATTAGTAGAGTTCCTTCAGACACTTATCAATTTCAAGAAGATCAAAGAAGCCAGATCATTTAATTTCACATTCAGATATATCGATGATGTTCTTTCCATTAAGAAAAAAAAATCCAAACTTTTCTGATTGGGTTCCATTAATATATCCTCCAGAACTAGAAATTAAAGAAACAGCAGACACGGCTTTTTCCGCCTCATATTTAGACTTATACCTCGAATTTGACACCAGTGGTCATCTCAGTAACAGAATCTGTGACAAACGAGACGATTTTAATTTTGAAATTATAAATTTCCCCCACCTTTGCAGTAATATACCAACTTTCCCTGGATATGGGATATACATTTGCCAACTCATTCGATATTCAAGAGCTTGCAGGTATACTCAGACTTAATAAAACATCTCCAGTGTCTGATCAGAAAGTTGGTGAACCAGGGTTATGTCAAAGAACGTCTCGTTCTTTTTCTAAAAAAAGTTCATCGGAAGATACCAAGATCTTGTTGATGGATATTCTTTATCAACTTCACATATAATACATGATGGTCTTGAAGTATAGATTCTAGGTACTGACGTTGTGAATCATCTTAATCAAGTGTTAACGTGTTCTTTTTATTTGTCTTTGTATATTTTAACCTTTACTGTTTAGTCCATTTTTGGTATATACTTTTGGCGTTGCAAGGTATTTATTCATCCCGCCATTGTGTTACTGTGCTATGGTCATTTTTGTATTCTTGTCTTTCATTTTTGATTATGTAATTTGTCTATAGAGTGTCTATATGCCTTTTTGTTTTTCTTTTCTTTGTTCAAATAGTTATTTGTTTTTATTGTGATTAGGATCATAACACAATGTTGACTGCTGTACCACAATTTTTGACATTTTAACCTATTATGTCTGTTTGTTTTGCTCACACATTGTTTAATACACCATTTTCTACATAAGGAAATGTATGTACCAAGTGAGGGATTGGACAGTTGTTTTCCATTCGTTTGAAGTGTTTTAGTTTTTGATTTTGCCACTTGATAAGGGACTTTCCGTTTTGAATTTTCCTTGGAGTTCGGTGTTTTTGTTATTTTACGTTTTATAGATAATGTACATTTAAAGTATTGTCTGTTTGATGTAATAGGTTTCTGAAACACTATTTTCATATTTTCATATCTGAAGTTTTTTTTAAAACTAATTTCACAACTATGTCCGTATTTACGTTACAAATTTCACTCTCAGTACAGACAAATCTTTACACCTGGAAAAGTTTTAAAGCATGACTTTACATAGATAAATAAAATTTAAATACACTTTAAGTTCCATAATATTAAATACTTTAATGGATTCATTTTTTTTCCGTTCCTGCAGAAAGTACCAAAATAAACTAAATTGGGAAAGAGGTTTGAGGAGCTCCCCTCGTATAATAAATGGTATGAACGGTATTGAGTTGCATGGACAATAGAGCTGCATATCAATAGGTGATTTAAACTGTGTAACTGAGTGGAACTCAGGTGTTTGTTTATTTTGATATCTTCTGCAGACTGGAAAAATGTATATCAAAATGCAGGTAAACTTTTAACTTCCTGAAAAATATGAATATAACTTGTATATAGCTAGTTCCAGCCATGATTTTAAACTGTCCTAGTTGCATCGGCTTGTCTGTACTCAGAGTAGATTTTATTGATTGATTGATTGGGGTTTTCTTTACGCCGCCTTAGCGCAAAAAGGCTTTATCGCGGCGAGAGCTAATTCGAACATTTAACAATTTAAAGTATATTTTCAAAATCAGACAAAAGGTCCTACAATATACTAAAACACAAGTCTAAAGCAAATATTTTAATTTACAAATAAAAATCAACACTAAAATAAGGTGATAAAAATTCAAATCATTTTCAATTCATACAACATTTTTATATTTTATAATATATTCCAACTTCTTTTAAGAATGAAACCCGAGTAGATTTTAAATGGTGTAAACACGTACATATCTAATATAGGTACATTATTAAATTTACTTGTACAAGCTTTAAAAACAGGACGAAAAGCGAGGTTTTCCCCTGTTTCGTAGCGAGTGAAAACATCTCATTCACTCCGACCCTAGAATAGGTAGTTAACATTAACTTTGAAGCTCTGCTTTGATTGCTGATAAAATTGATGTTAATAATTAGAAAGCGGTTTCGTGGAGCAATTGGAAGACCAAACAATATAACGTTGCTTGTAAGGACACTTATGTAATTTCGGTATCCCATACAATGATGGAAGATCCAGTTCTTCATTTTTGTTTGAAATTCAAAAGAAACACAGACCAGATCTATGATTATCCAGGATTTTTTCCTGTGTAAGTGTCGTGAGGGTACATAATGAGTTTTCAAGTGAATTGTCAATACCTTATTCATTTATCCAGCAGTTTATGTAATGTGATTTACACACAATATGATTTTTTAGGGCTTTATCTGCAGGAACACCAACAATATTTGTCATGAAGGAAGAACAGGTGCTTAACAACATTTGGGTCTTTAAACATTGATGTAGTATGTATATTCATAGACCCATTCAGTTTTTTAATTCTGATTTGTATTAACGACCGCACAGCCTTAGTCCATTCAGAAAGTATCTACGTCTTCTTTCTTGAGTTTTACACATTACCTGACTTTTAGGTCACCAGTAATAATATGGTCAGCCGGATTATATATGAATGGTCACATAGCTCATGTGCAATTAGGAGGTTTAGACATGAAGTCGTCAATATTGAGATCACGCAATACGTGTTTGAAACTGAAAATTTATGTGCAATTGGTTTGGTATACGTATAACGAATTATAGTATAGACTGATTTTAGATTAGGAAGGTATTCTCGAGTGAACTGATTTATGATGAAGGATATTGCCCCAGGTGATTGTATCGAAACCTTTGTTAGACAAAGGAATGATTTAGAAAGGATATTTTCTCCTTTTCATCTTTTCCAATGTGAACTGGTTTGAAAAGTCTGTGACTGGAAATATCCCAGATAAAAGATAATTAGCATCTACACCACATGGCAATATGAAGTCCAAAGAGAAATTAAGCATCCCCGGTTTCTTAACACTTGGATGATCAACTAAATGTAACTTTATTCCATATTTCGACAATAAGTTATCCAAGGCTGGTATGCACCTTGTTAACAGTGATGATAAACTTACATTATGGTGTAGCTCTCATCATTTTAACGACCGCAATAAATGATATATTGTAGTTCAGGTCAGAGTGTTTTGTTTGAAAAGATTTCTCTGATTTTCAATCTTTTGACACTTATGCTTTATAAGAGAATCCACAAAAAGAAATCGGAGGTGTATGGTGACGGTTAATTGTTAAGGTTCTAGGAAAGTTTCAATACATTCTAATAAGGAGGAATAACAGATACAAATTTGGTACCCCAAGAATATTCCATTACAAATTCCACGATTTGCCAAGGAAAACATAAAAAAACAAAACAAAATAAGAGGTACACAATGGCATTAAAGGGTGAACATTCTGAGAAAATTCACTAAATATAATAATGGGTTTATGAAGAGAAGTGAATATAAATATGTATTATACTGTGCAGATATGATCATATAGCTCTTCAACTGTTTCAGCTCTTATGCATCCTTCGATTTCAAATAGTCGGTTTTGAGCGTTCCCAATGAAGGTAAATCCAGAAAGCGCTTCGGACGCATGAAATTTATAACGTGTGTTATTATGCAATGCTATCTTTGATGTCTTTTTATTCAAAGAAGTTTATCAAAATACTTTGACATGAGAATAAAATTAAAGGTTAATATAACATTTGCTTTATTCGTTAGGGTAAGTTTCAATCAAAACAATATATGATTATACAATGAACATAACACTTTATTAAATTCGTGCCTCCAAGAGCTTTTCTGGATTCATCTTCATCAAGAACACTCGAACCCAAACATTTGAAAGCCAGGGATAATTTGATACGAAGAAACGTTAGGAGCTATATGACTATAAGGGACCTATAAATAATAGCCAAATTCGTATAAGGTCAACTCTGCATGAGGGAGCACGAGTTCAAGATCGTTTATATATTTATTACATTGGATAAGATGCCCCTAACCTTTTCTGTTTTAAACCTATTTGATGAAAATTAAACTTAAATTATATCTTAAATTAGAAAAATGTAGGGGTACAAAAACGTACACTGTCACTGCCTGTTTAATCAGGCAAATTTAAATGAAAACTCGAATCTCCAGATTTCCAAATAGTAAATTATTTAGTTGAAGGATTTGAAAGTGTTTCTATAACCGGCCAATAGTAAAAAATTCAAGATGTTTCTTTGTTTATTCATGTTCGGTATGGTTTATAACAAACATTTTGTAAATTTTCCGTTGATGAATTGATTAGATATTTAGAAATTAACGTTACAATTCCCTCAGCTCCTATGTGTATTGGTCTTGAACATCTTTGGATTTCACACGTTTGGGTTTGTTTGAATACCGTGAAGCTTTTCGATCGCACGAAATCAATCAAATGTTATTTTCATTCATTGTCTCATTGCCGTATAGTCCTCTTCTCTGTTCGTTTAAACTTTCTTTTTCAGGTGGTAAATGATTCAGACTTATGCAATGGAAACGATCATAGTGACCATTAAAATGAGACATGTTTTCTCCATGATATTCAATGGACCATATCAACAGTCACAAAATGATTATACATTTAAGTTAGGGGTATGTCATCAAGCATTGACATTATGTTTTCAAACAATGGAATATGCAAGAAGATTATTTAATGTATAAATAATAAATTTGATCCTCGTTTAATATGGAATTTTGCAAACGTTTGTCAAAAAGCTTAGATCTACTTGGATACAGTCAAGAAATGATAAACTTCCGTAGAGAGAAGAATAAACAGATGGACGACATACAAAATAAGGTATACCCCATCCCTGTCATTACATCTGGTGGTAAAGCTGAAGGAACAGCTCTTTATTTTGAAAGTGATATAGACCGTCTTTACTTTGTGGGCGGAATAAAATGTGTTGAGTCCGGCAGTCCCTGTTCAAGTCCCACTGTATTTCATCTCGATAAATATAACTGTTCTCCAGGTTATGCCAGATTAAAACTTGGGCATGAAAATCATAGCTTTGTACAAAACCATCTAAAATTAGAGAACGGATATGTTAAGAATCATTTATATGATGTTTTCAACAACCAAATGGTTGATATTAACGGATTTAGAATAACAAATCAAGGTAAAATTGGCCCAGCAGAACGGTACGGGAACGATTACATTAATTATGATTTTGTTATCGGGTTGGTTTGCATCTGTCCCGATTTAATTGAAAAGTGGGTAAAACGAGAGAGGAAGCATGGATGGCCAGACCCTTATCTAATTAAACAAATTTCTTCATTAGAAGGACATGCAGTGGCAGTTTCAAATAAAGATAGCAGCTATCCACAAACAGAATGGAGAATATGCTACACAAAAGCCGAAATTATGCTCGTACATTCTTTCACAGAATCTCAAACAAAGCTGTATTTGCTCCTAAAGCTCATGGCAAAGTCAGTTCTGATACCTCTGTGTCCAGCAATGACGTCTTACATTATGAAAAACATAATTTTCTGGGAAATAGAAACAAACCCTGCGCTCGGGTTCTCACAATCCTCTTTAATTGATAGGCTAATAGATGCAATACTATTTC
Source organism: Mytilus californianus (assembly GCF_021869535.1). Taxonomy (NCBI): domain Eukaryota; kingdom Metazoa; phylum Mollusca; class Bivalvia; order Mytilida; family Mytilidae; genus Mytilus; species Mytilus californianus. Next base: position 119,218,916 of record NW_026262712.1, on the reverse strand, counting down.
TAAAACAAGCTCTCGAATCTGGTTATCTAGAGAGTTATATGATAGCGGAAAGAAATTTATTTCAAGGACGTATTACAGAAAATGAACGACAAACACTGTTAAAAAAGCTGGATGAACTTTTAAATGAAAGAGAAAATATGTTCAAGCATTGTAACAAAATACACGAGTCCATGTCAAAACTACACGAATCCCCAGACAAATATTCAAATGATGCAGAAAAGCGTGATTGTATTGAAAAGTTGGTTCTGAAAAAAAATGTTATCTTCAAAATGTCAGAAAAAATTGTTCGTCCGGACGAACCAGCTATACAGGATCGTCTCAAACAAAACGAGGAATATATGCAATGTGTTGACGAATTGTACAAACTAGTTATTCCAGATAAAAAAGAGCTTTTGAAATCTGGACTCAACCTGGAGGAGGTTTACACACGAAGATTGTCTAAAATTCTTTCGTAGTAAGGCCTCTCTTCAAAACACACATATATATATATTTACATCGTCTGAAATAATGCCAAACATCTATTTGCGTTTATTATTTCTGATATCGTGTCTACTCCTCTTTCCCTGTGTCTAGTGCCCTAGACCACTTGACAAACTAGGCTATTTATAAATGTAGCTTTCGTTAGTTGGATAATGCCTTTCCTCGTCTATTTTATCTATGTTTATAACCCAGTACATGATGTATAGTACCAAATAGATGGTATACCTTGCAAATCAGCTTTTTTATCTGTCGTAAAGGATGATAATTTTAATTACAATGTAGTCACATCAATTCTAATTTTTGTATACGTCTAAATATGTGACAACTTAACGAAATACGTTTTCCATGGGATAACCTATATATGGTTATATAGGGCTAACACAATAATTTACATATACTGCGTCTTAAATTTGCCCAACAATGTTAGATCTTGAAATTTTTGTTCTTTTCTCAGCGGGAATCGAACTCCTGTTTCTGTGATATCGTGGGACTGCCTTATTCTCGTCGGCTTTATCTAGTTAAGTGACACAGTACATAACGTACCAGTTAAGGTGTGTTATGAGCTTACATGTAAGTGGTCCTTCTTAGTCAGATTCTGTCCTTTGCTTCCAAACAACAAAGGATAGTTGAGGTTTTATATATTCTGACTTTTTTTAATGACCCATTAAGAAAAAATGTATATTGTCTGTGTGAAATGTAGAATAACAACTCCAGTCAGATTACGGTTGGAAATCTCCGAGTTCTGATTAAGGAAAATTCCACAGTACAGTAACAGCTTTTGTAGGATTTAATAGGTGACTTGTGAAAAAACTTACTTGTTTTTTTTTCAACTGTCAGTTAACACTGTATAAATAATACACTGGTGCTCCCAATTTTCAGATCCTGTGAATTAATATTATTTTTTCATTTCACATATGCACGAGATATTTAACTGTACACATTCAGCAATCATAAGTTGTAAAATGTGTAAGTTTTGCTGGATATCAGTTGACATGTTGTAGACCTTACTTCTCCCCAAAGATTTCCATCAGTACCACTAACAACACTATAACAATTTCAGAACTAATGAAAAGTAAAATGATTGGGTCACTATAATAATTATATCCTCATGAACTAGAGATTAAAGAACCCACAGATACAGCTTCATCCGCATCATTAATAGACATTTACCTCGAATTTGACAACATCGTTCATCTCAGTACCAGAATATATGACAAACTCCTATCATTTCTACTTGTAAACATACAAAAGGAAAAAAGAGCACATGTAAGATATGTAATATGTTTATCACTTCTCCAGATTTCACTAGTAACTTAACAGGAAAAACTTTTTATACACTTATACACTATAATTACACCAAAACCATTGCACCTAAAGTATTAAACTATAGGCAAGCATTGCAGGACCTTGATTTAGAAGAATACCTAAAAAAAACCTGATATGTGACTGTTCCCACTCGCCTTATATTTACAGCCCTCTAGCCATATTATTACTTGGGATCTAAACATAATTCCAAAGGAACATCTCCGAAAGGTGACATCTCATGGTCTAAAGTTCAGAGAACCTCGACACATCAAATGGAACCATAACTTCAAAATAATAATGGATTCTGTTGAAGACTACGCCAGAGAATTGGCTAAACGAGAAGAAGTTGAACTGGACACTTTGTCAGAATGGTTCAAAACAATCAGGTCTCTGATAAAACGTACAATTCATTGGATGAAAAACTGTGTGAATGATCGACCGAAGTCCGTTTTCAGAGACAAAGAAGCTGTGAAATGTCTATCATCTCTTCAAGATAAATCTGTTGTTGTTTCTGCGGACAAAGCTTCAGATAATATTGTTTTTGTATGTAAATCGTACCACTACGAGTGTCTTGTAAAAAAGAATAAGGAATAAATGAGCACTCAGATAATCCCAGATACAAAAACATATCATTTGATATGGATGAGACTTTGGCTTCAATGAACATTACATTGACTTATACCTCGAATTTGACATAGGCGGTCATCTCAGTACCAGAATGTATGACAAAAAGACCATTTTAATTGGGGAATGTATATCCCGTATGCAGGTGAAGTTGGTATATTGCTAGCGCTACTTAGGTGGGGGAAATTGATAATTTCAAAATTAAAATCGTATCGTTTGTCATAGATTCTGGTACTGAGATGACCGCTTATGTCAAATTCGAGGTATAATTAAAAAGAGACAGAGGAAGCCGTGTCTGTTGTTTCTTTAATATCTAGTTCTGAAGGATATATTAATGGAACTCAATCAGAAAAGTTTGGATTGTTAATGGAAAGAACATCATCAATATATCTGAATGTGAAATTAAATGATCTGGCTTCTTAAATCTTCCTGTTTTTGACAAGTGTCAGAAGGAACTCCGACTCATATGAAAATAAGAAGAGGTCGGAAAGGAGAGGCGCAAGTTCGTTCCTATAGGAATGCCGACAAATTGTTGAAATAGTCTACCTCCAAATTCAACAAATATGTTGTCGATAAGAAACTCCAGCATACTGATCACTTGTTCCTCTTTGTAGCATGTTTTACCTTTTTGTTCACTATTAACAAAATATGCCGTATGGTATCCCAAAGTAATAAATTATAGCGTATGCTACCATTTTCCATTACAGTGTTCTTCTAAGCATTCTAACAATTTCTTATCAGCATTGTATCCTTAGCCCGTTGATTTATTTCTTGAATCATAAAAGGACCAGTCAGTAGGCCAGTGAAGTTGTTTTTCTTTCCAGAGACCATCATTTTTAAAATCAATAGATTGATATTTTAAAAGTCTAAGTAGTATTGAGCACAATTCATAGATTCAATTCCTTTCTTTCACTGAATCTGGTAACCTCTTCAGTGTATGAAGAGTGGGTCCAGGATTGAACTCTACATCACCTGAACACCACAGTAAATGTGGGCATGCGTCAATTGATATGGTAGGGTAAACGAACTGTCCTCGAAAATGGGATATAATTGATGGATAACGCATTATTTTTCCTGAAAACCGTCATTTATTTCATTCCTGAATACTGTAATGTTTATCTGAACTGAAAATCAGTGAACAAATTTTGATGTAAACATTATATTTTACTGAGCTTAGCTTGGTGCAGATTTTGTAATGAGTGAAAACAATATGGCGTCCCCCATAAATGTAAACAATGACTTGCCAGATGATATTTGGGTAACTTGCTCTCAACCAGGTCTTACAATAACCACACACGAGTCTATTTGTAACAAGAGACCCCATCCAGACAGCCCCGATACCCTCCCAGCGACACTTAAACAGCGGAAAAAAAGACAGCTACGAAGGCGAGGCAATTCGTTAGGCGATCTTACTGATTTAGATATTCCCCAAAAAGCGGCTTCACTTAGAAAGTCTGTTGCTGATAGAGTCCTGGAGACCCTATGCAGTCCAGAGGTCATAAACACTATTATGCCTATTTTGTCAAAACAAATATGTGAAATCTTGGTGCCAATTATACAAACGGAGGTCAAAAATGTGTTATGGACGAAATGGACTTTTACACAAAATCGACAGTCAGAATGAAACAATTGAAAAACAACAGCAACAAATCACTATGCAATTCATCCAACTTTCAGCCTTACAAAGCACCACTAAAGATCAAGTAACATCAAACAAAGAACGAGACAAAGATGTCAACTTCCTTTATAACAGGGTTGCAGAACTAGAGAACAGACTTGAAATTCAAGAACAGTACTCTAGAAGGACAAGTCTTCGCTTCGATAATATTCCTATTCCTGTAGACCGACTCAGTGGAGGTAAAATTGTACATCCTGTCGATACGGACAACATCATATTGGATATATGTAAAAACAAACTCAAACTTGATATTGGTATCCAAGACATAGGAAGATCACACGTCATTGGCAAAGTCAAACAAGGAAAGTCTCAAGTGATTGTACGATTCATTTCCTACAGAACTAGACAATTGGTATTCTCAAACAAAAAGGCTCTAAAAGGTGATCCAAATGGTACCTTTATTACAGAAAACTTGCCCCAATTTAGGACAAACCTCGTCAACAAATTAGCCGCTCTAAAATTTAACAATAAAGTCAATACATACTGGACCATGGACGGTCGAATCTTTGTCAAACTGACTGCAAACAGTAATAAACGAATAATCAACGATCTCCAAGATATTTCTGATCTTGAGGCAGCAATCCGCCAAGGTGAAGACAGCACAAACTCAAATAACTCCGGAGACTAGAGTGCAGGATCTCATCAACTTTTCATAAACTTTAATAAACTCACTTCTTATTTGTTTTGCATTGTTTCACGTTTCCTTATAAGTATCATATGTGCTAACCAAAGGTGTTAAATTCGTTTAAAACTGTTTGATAACCTTATGAAATAAGATCAGTTATTACTTATTTTGACTTTCAACATGGTATTGAAGTTTCTCATTTGTATTATTAATGGCTATCTTAGTATGGTAAAATTCATGCTAATAGTATGGCGATGGCGCCGTATACAGTTTAAAAAAAATTAAATCAAACATTTATGTACGTAACAAGTACATATATTAAAATTACCAAATGTACAGGACATAATCGAATCTTGTAAATGTTATCTCCTTATTTTCTATTATTTTTCCGTCCAATCTTCTTTTATTTATAGTTCATATACAACCAGTACAATAGTCAGATAGTCAACAACATGTAATATATTGGTGTACACTGTCGAAATCCAGTAAATAATCGTACCGAACTCTACACAAATGATTAATTTAAATACCTATCGACGGATAGCTCACCAAAGCAGTGTATCAGTATTTAATAAATGCATAATTTGAGAATGAATAAAAAAACAAAACGTAAAGAACAGCTGTAGTGCAAGATGAAATTTGTTATTCTCTCAAGCATAACAATTTGTCAATATTATATGAGCCATTTGCCTTGACCTTTTGTATTGTATTCCTGTTCGGTTGTCAATGTATATGTTTATTGTGTATGCTGTGGTAATTTGTACTTTAATGTTTATTGTCTTTGCTGTTTTTTGTAATGTTTGATTTAGATGTAAAACCAATAGCATATATGGAAGTTTTAGTTAATACTGATAACAACAATGATAGCTATAAAACTACAAAAAATAACGATAGATTTTAAAGAAACGTCTATATTCCATCCCTCTGGCTAATTAAATATGTGTTCTGGCTACCAAACTTGTAATCCAAAACTTGTTTACTTCCAAGTCTAATAGTTTGAACTCTATCGTGTATAGTTTTCTCATTGGCATTCATACTAAGTGCCTTATTTAATATCATGACAGTTCCAATTTAATTTTTTTTGTCTAGTTTTTCCCTGTAAGTTTAATATTAAATTTTTTCAATATCACAGAATCCCATTTTCATTCAACGATCATGACTTCCATATATACCAGACTCTCTTCTCATGCTTTTATACTGTCCAAATTATTTTTTGTATCTTTTTTGTTTTATTTTGTTGTGTTTTCCTGTGAAGATGATGCGTTCGAGATTACAGGGCTGCTGTAGGGATATTTAATAACAGAAGAAAATACTGTGAACCTTTAGCACGTATAAAAATTGATTCCTATTCAGGTATACGTTTTACTAACTTACGCTGCAGTTTCCTCGTCTTCAATCTCTCGGTTTTACAAACAGTAAGTCCAAGATCAGACATTATTTTTTGTTGTATGTACTTCATTTTATCCTCATAATTGGAAATGTTGAAACAAACCCAGGTCCAAATCTTGGTAACGAATCGAATACACCGTCATTTAACGACACAAATACATCAGAAATTTTATTTCCATTTGTAGTCTGAATATTAGACCCGTCAGAAATAAACTAGCATTTCTAAATAATTTTTGTGACGAATTTGATATTGTAACATTGACAGAAACGCACTTAGATCCCAACATCGCTGATGACAACATACAACTAGACTCTTTCTCTTCAAATATCGTAAGAAAAGATAGAAATAGCATTTATGCACTCGAAACAATAGACGATGAATCCCTTTTTGTAAATATCCATGTTAAAGGCCAAACATTTTTATTATGTCACACTTATCGATCGCCTAATTCAGATAATAACTACTGGACACGTTTAAATCATGCAATTGGAATGGGATTACAGGTCAATGAGAGGATGGTTATTACGGGCGATTTGAACTCTGACTTACTTACAGCGCACAACAACAAACTGATTGACACATTAAATTTGTTCAATCTAACCATTGTAATTAAGTTACCTACAAGAATAACAGACCATAGTAGCACTTTGATGGATCCGATTATAATAAGTGACTCTATGACATGTTTCTTTTCTAATGTTCTAATAACCCCATCCGATATTAGTGATCATGATGCACCTATTGCATTTCTCGAATGTCCAATGTCCGGTTTTAAATCTTTTAAAAGAGAAATATGGCTTTATGATAGGGCTAATAAATCAAAATTTGCGGAGAAGTTAGACGAAATAGACTGGAACACAGTGCTTCCGGACACTAAAAACATCAACGAGTTGTGTGAAATATTTACAATAAAATTTCTGAAAATAGCCAAAGAGTGTATCCCTACTAAACTAATAACTGTAAGACATAACGACAAATACTGTTTCAATAACGACATAAGACGAGAAACTCGAATTCGAGACCTATTAAGAAAAAAGGCAGTTAAATCCAAGATTGAAAACGATATTTTGAGGTACAAGCAACAGAGAAATAAAGTAAATAATATGAAAAATAGCCAAAGAAAAGTTTGAAACAAATTTGGACAGTATTATACTAGAAAACTCCCCGAACTCAAAAACGTATTGGAAACTTATGAAAATGTTGATTAAATCAAATAAAAATTTGGAAAACATACCCCCTCTCCAAAATATTATAAATGACAATGGACTAAATGATGTCGTATATGAAGATGAGGAAAAATGCAGCTTATTAAACAAATATTTTAGTATGATTCAAAACTTGATGGAGAACATGTAAATTTACCCGAATTTAAAACAAAAACTGATAGTAAATTTTCGAAAATCAAAATAAATACACAAGAAATCATAGATATTATCCAGATATTAGATCCAAACAAGGCATCAGGCCTTGATATGATCAGCCATAAAATGCTTAAGTTGTGTCCGGAAAAGGTTGCAGTTCCGCTAAACATTATATTCAATAAATCTTTACGAGAAGGCAAATATCCAAATAGATACAGAAGAAATCATAGATATTATTCAGATATAAGATCCAAACAAGGCATCAGGCCTTGATGTGATCAGCCATAAAATGCTTAAGTTGTGACCAGAAAAGGTAGCAGTTCCACTCAATATTATATTTAATAAATCTTTACGAGGAGGCAAATATCCAACCATTTGGAAAATAGCTAATTTAATACCTATTTTAAAAAAGGGGATTCATCCTTGACTTCAAATTACAGACCAATTTCTCTTATTAGTTGTGTTGGAAAAGTAATGGAAAGAGTTGTTTTTAAGCACTTGTATAATCATCTACATGCTAACAAATTAATATATGAATATCAATCCGGATTTCTTCCCAAAAACTCAACTGTTCATCAACTTTTAGAAATATACAACTGCATCTTAAACTCCTTGGAAAAAAAAGAAATAAACTGTTTTGTATTCTGTGATTTCTCTAAAGCTTTTGACAAAGTTTGGCATATAGGTCTTATTCACAAACTGTAAGCCTATGGTATTGATGGAACCTTATTACAGTGGTTTGAAGATTATCTGCATGACAGGAAACAAAGAGTAGTACTGCATAATTCGTCCTCCTCCTTTTGTAATGTGTCAGCAGGTTTACCCCAGGGATCTGTTTTGGGCCCACTTCTCTTTGTTTTATATATTAATGATATTGCTGATAAGCTTACATCGCTGTGTAGGCTATTTGCAGACGACACTTCATTCAGTTATTCCGGTAGCGATGGTGAACAGATTAAATCTGTGATCGACCACGACCTGAAAGAGCTGGATGTTTGGTCAACTAAATGGCTTATGTCATTTAATCCTGATAAAACAGAAATTATGATATTTTCAAATATTGAGAAACCAGATCTCAACTTTTTCCTAAATGATAAAACTATCCCTATAAATACCTCGCATAAGCACCTTGGAGTTACCTTTAGTTGTGACGCAAAATGGAACAATCATATTGAAAGTATAATTACAAGTGTAAAGAAACACCTTAATGTTCTGCGTAAACTTAAATATCGACTGTCTCGTAATAATTTAGAAAAACTTTATCTAGTTTTTATTAAACTCATTTTTGAATATGCCACGGAAGTGTGGGATAATTGTGGGATATTATTCAAATAAATTAAAAAACTTGCAATTGGAAGCCGCAAGCATTGTAACAGGTCTACCAATATTCACTAAAACTGATACTCTGTACTCTGAGGTTGGCTGGGAATCTTTATAAGAAAGACGAAGAAAAAGAAAATTACAGATGTTTTATAATATAAATAAAAAACATTCACCTGAGTACCTGTGTAATCTTGTCCCCCATGTATACAAAGTACAACCAACTATCCGTTGCGAAACGGTCAAAATATCATTGTTCCATTTTGTAGACTTTCCCTTACCACTGAATCTTTATTCCATCCACTATACGAGAATGGAATTAGCTTGACTTAAAAATTGAAAAACTTGAAAGTGTCCAGAGTAGAGTTGCGCCGTATTATATGTACTGTCCAAGGAAACTGAATATTATTTTAACTCAATTGCGATGTTCCGCTTCATTTTCAAACTCTGACCTTTTCAAAGCTAACATTATACTGGATCCTTCGTGTCAGTGTGGGTCTGATATTGAGGATGTTCATCATTTTCTTTTAGTTTGCCCAAAATACACTACATGTAGAGAAATTTTACTTAACAATCTTAATTGGCTTACTGAAAACTTTATTATTGATACTAAACTATTAACTTGCGGAGACCTTGAACTTTCGAATGAACAAAATCTCCTAATTTTCAAACATGTTCAAGATTTTATTAAAAGGTCTAACAGATTTCTAGTACCTTCATAAAATATTATTGCTACCGGCACGGATGATCATCACCATCAAACCTAAATCATCATCACAGAAAATATGCAGGCTGTAATAAATTGATTAAATTTGGAATACATTGCATTTGTTTGTTGCCCAGTGTCAGTATGTAGTTATAAAATCCCCTGAATAGAACTCTTTCAGCAGGGTTTGTGTTAAGTATTCTAGATAGTATTGTTTGAATTGATTGCAGTTTTTCAATCTTGCTTATAGACACTTGATGTTGTAAAATATGTAACAATACCACTATTATTGTTTTAGATTTTATACTCATTTCAAATTCTGTCGCTTCAATACTATTTATAAAGTAATCAACATTACGATGAATGAGCTGTAAAATAATTTTATAATGTTTAGCTTCCATTAATCTTTCACAGTAAGTCAGTTTCAATTGAAGTTCAGTTGAAGGAGCTGATTTCCAGATAGAATGAATATTGGTAAAGATTTCATTTGGTATGTCTTTAAATAAAGGCAACAGTAGTATACCGCTGTTCGAAACTCATAAATCGATAGAGATAAAAACAAATCCGTGTTACAAACTAAAACTGAGGGAAACGCATCAAATATAAGAGGAGAACAACGACACAACAAAAACACAACATTAAAATGTAACACACACAGAAACGAACTATAATATAACAATGGCCATTTTCCTGACTTGGTACAGGACATTTTAAGACAAAAATGGTGGGTTGAACCTGGATTTGTGGCATGCCAAACCTCCCGCTTTTATGGCATACATAAAATACATGTCAAGGTAATAATGGAAAAATGAATAATGATTCATTCTCTGTCTCTGTAGTATTAAAGGTATTATATCTAAAATATGCGTGCTATTTTCCTGCCCTGATGTAACGAGTATATGATCAATAACTACACAAAACAAAAGTGTTGGAATTGGATAATCGCAATTTAAAATCTGTTAATATTCTGGTAGGGTATGGCTATCTGGAAACAGAATAATATTTTCCATTTTTATCTTCATGTCACTTAACACTTTTCTCTTTTTCTCTCCCGAATTCCTAACTTCTAACCAGCGAAGGTTCATCTTAAACTCTCTAAATGTATCTTTGATATATTAAATGTTTTCTGGTGTAAGGAGAATATCATTTGCTTTACACTCAAGAGAGGTTTTTGTCCTTGACTTGGCCATCCCTCTTTTATTATTTAACTGGTTGATTCCAGGAAATATTGCCATATTTTTCAGGTTATCAATTATTCAGTTATATGTTTTATATATATATATATGTTGTTTGTGCTGTATTTAGACCACTCTACCAAGACATTTGTTTTGCATGCACACGTATAAAAATTGCGGTTTTTATCCAACGCAATCATAGGTTTGAACGTTGTTTTCAATTTAGACTTGTTTATATATATATATATTGTTGAGTTAGATTGCTGACAAATAACAAATACATTGTGTATTTAATAATAATATAACATCTTCACACGCTTAAAACACATGTCTTATGTCTATCTCTAGATTCGCCTTACGTGACAAGGTAACACTACGACTATTGAAGTTATATTTTAATATAGCGGATGTGGTCGTGTGGTCTAGAGCGCTGGACATGAGGCTAAGCGATTGGTGCTGTAGTGTATCAAAGGTGTGAGTTCGAATCCCGTTGAGGGACAAAAATTTGTCAGCATAAAAGTCTAATTCTAACACTGTTGGGTGTAATTTTCAGACTTATATATATATATATATATATAGATATATAAATATATATATTTTGCATTTGCCAGTGAAAGTTATTTCTAGACATCTTTGTGTTTTTATGTTGTGTCTATTTCTAAGATCGTTGTCAATATTGGATCAGACATATGAACGTACGGTGGCTTCAGTATAATTCTACTCATGATGATATCTGCAAGATATAAAAGTAAACTTCAAGAAAAAAAATTTGTAACACATAGAAGCTGGACTCATGTATAACGCAATTTGTTAAAAAAGATTTGTTAATTTAGTAATGAAAACTATTGCTGCATGAGGGTAAACGTAGACTATTACAGATTTACAAATTTGTTTTGTTTTGTCAATTGAAATTTCTCAGATTTCAATTACAGTCAAAGTAATGTCATTATACCATTCATCGATATTTAAAACTAGTCGTCTTATTCAGAGTGATTCAATATGTTATTGTCCCGTATACGTACAATTTAATAAATATCTAGTTCTTGACGTTGTTTAAATGAAAGGCATGTTATACCAAAATGGGACCAGTGTTACCTTTTACAGCTAATATTTGCAGCAAATTTGGGTCATGTGTTTGAACAGTTCTTGCATGTTATTATGCAGCATTTTTTTAAACACTATTGATAAACTGTGTCTTTTCATAGCTGTTAGTATATTTCGGGATGAGGTTATTATGATGCTCAGCGAATACTACACTATTTTGGCTCACATACAGTCAGTATTTGTTTCAATCTAGGGTATTGTGTTTCTTTCTGCTTTTGGTTTAAATTTTGCATAACTGCAGGTACACCCCACTGTTCACAGAATTTAATAGATAAACTTGACAAACCATTGGAGGGATAACAAAATTCTTACTAACATAAGCTGTAATTCAGTTTTGGATGGACTGCAAGAAAAAGTATGAAAAAATTTACTCCTTGTATCGATGATGAGTTTATTATGATTGATCTTGGTTTTTTGAAATTCAATATCAACATTTGTTCAACTACATCAAGTACTATTGAACAAAAATTAAAACACTTACCTTTTCTTTAGATTTGAGTATTTATCCTGACAAATGTTTAATACTCCTTACTCTTTCCTCTGTAAATCCTTTAGTATACCTGTATTCATATAACTTTTATTTATATATTCCCCTTACCTGCGTGCGGTGAATAGATCATAAATCAAGGTAAAGCTAGGATAATTTTATATAAGTCAAAGAGAACTTATCTGAAAAATGTGAAATAGAAGTAATATTTTGTTCAAAATTCATTTTCTCTTTATTTAAGAAGACACGTTTAGTTATGAGTTATTTGATAAATAATAATACTATATACCTTAAGATGCAGTATCATTGCATTAACCATCGGTAATTGGAAATGAATATTGACATAATTCTCTGTGATATATTTAGCTAACATTAACAATAGTTATAATTCAGGCTTGCATTAACCATATCTATTCAACAAAAAAGGGGATATATTTGATTTTAATCTTTTCTTTTGTAGTTTTCTGTGTTGTATTTTGTGTACTGTTGTTTGTCTTTTGGTCTTTTCTTTTTCAGCCATGGTTTTGTCAGTTTATTTTCGACTTATGTTTTTGAATGTCCCTTTGATATCTTTCGCCTCTCATTTATGTAGACTGTTGGAGAATATATTTGTCATTTGAATCTGCATATTGAAATGCAACTGAAATGAATATTTTTGAAAAGCAAAGATTAGAAAATTATGTATTGATAATTCAATAATTATATCAAAAATGCTCACTCAAAATACCATCAACATAAAACAAATTTCAACAAAAAACTTTAAAATTAGTCATATGGACAAGTAATAACTCTGTCCGTTTTGTAAATTTATTAAAACTTTGTGGCTTAAGTGTTAAAGAAGAAAATTCCTAAAACGAAAATAAAACGAAATCTTAAAAATGCCTTGTGTGAATTCAGTTTCCTAATTGTGAACTTTTCATTTCAATGTAGCAAGAGTCCATCAGCGTCAGCATACGGAGTATTAATTTCCCAGTTGATAGGACATTCAAGAGTTTGCGTTTCGTATCATGATGTCTTAAAGTGAGGATTGCTGCTTATAAGAATCTATTGAACCAATAATTCCTTAAAAATATTGACGGACCCCATCACGTGTTGAATGGCAGTTATGAAATATCTTTGTCAATGGTAACCATGGATATGTTGCTACCCGTCGTAACCACAATTCCGTTCTCTTTTCCTTGATTGGGACATCACAGAATGAGACTTATTTCTGGCTTTGTCAACACGGCGGATGCTCTATATAAAACAGGAATTATTCATTCTTCCGGAACGCGTGAGTCCAACCCCGGTTTTTGACGTTTTTTTGTTGCTCAGTCTAGTAGGTAGTGTTTCATGGACTTTTTTGGTCTTTTTCAGTCTTTTGCCATGGCGTTATCAGTTTCTCTTCCATGTAGGAGTATGAATATCCCCTTGGTATTTTCTGCCCCTTTCTTGTTTGATTATTATTTCTTACAACATTCTTTTGGCATTATCCCATTGTTATCTCGCCTGTGACTAAAGGGGCAAAACGTTAGAAATATGGATCCTAATCTGTCACCCATATTGCCTGAAAGAGCTCGATACATATATGTTATACAAATGCCTTATGATTTGAAATGTTTATTTGAAATATGTCCGTTGCCCTTGATTTCATTTTTATGGTTTAATGTTTGTTAAAACTGTTGTTATCTGATAGCATCTATAATGAAAATATGACAACCTTGTTAGGTATACTCAGACTTTATAAAACGTCACCAATGTCTGAGCAGAAAGTTGATGAACCAGGCTTGTGTCAAAGAACGTCTCATCCTTTTTCTAAAAAAATTCATCGGAAGATACCAAGACTTTGCTGATAAACATTCCGTATCAACTTCACAAATAATATATGATGGTCTTATATATAAGTATAGATTCTAGGTACTGACTTTGTTTATCATCTTAATTACTTGTTTAAGTGTTATTTTTATTTGTCTTTGTAAATTTTTAACCTTTACTGTTTTGTCCATTTTTGGTATATACTTTTGGCGTGGCTAGGTATTTATACATCCCGCCATTGTGTTGTTGTGCTATGGTGATTTTTGTATTCTTGTCTTTCATTTTTACTTATGCACTTTGTCTATAGAGTGTCTATATGCCATTTCCTAATTCTTTGTGGAAATAGTTATTTTACTTATAGTGATTAATAGTATAAAACAATGTTGACTGCTGTTCCCCAATTTTTGACATTTTTACCTATTATGTCTGTTTGTTTATATGACTCTCATACAAGTGAAAGGTTTTAGCTAGCTATAAAACTAGGTTCAATCAACCATTTTCTACATAAGGAAATGCCTGTACCAAGTCAGGAATATGACAGCTGTTTTCCATTCGTTTGATGTGTTTGAGCTTTTGATTTTGCCATTTGATAAGGGACTTTTTTTAATTTTCCTAGGAGTTCGGTATTTTTGTCATTTTACTTTTTTTTAGACATGTAAGATTTATGTTTATTGTTAACAATCGAGAGTCGAGAATCAAAGTATTAGTTTAATTATTGTTTTACTGGACACACTTATACCTTTTTTATCATCTCTTCGATGTAATGGAATTCTATGTGACTGTCATGCAAGCGAGAGATTTAGCAAGCTATAAAACCAGGTTTAATCCACCATTTTTTACATAAGGAAATGCCTGTACCAAGTCAGGAATAGGACAGTTGTTTTCCATTCGTTTGATGTGTTTGAGCTTTTTATTTTTTCCTTTGATAAGGGACTTTCCGTTTGGAATTTTCCTTGGAGTTCGGTATTTTTGTTATTTTTAATTTTTTCGAATAAATACAAAAACGTTGTGAATGAATTCAAAGTTCTATTCACCTTTTCAGATAGGATTATTAGTTTGTTAGATCGTACGTTGATAAAATGTGTGCGAAACATGAAGTGGCAATGTCGCCATAAAGACCGGTTGATTTGCCTGGTTGGTAGATAAGTTGATTGATTGACATGTTGATTGATTGACAAGAGGAAAAAAGAGGTAGAGCCTTGATCAATCTCTTTTTTCATTTCCAAAACATATCCCTGCAACTTTCTGTTTAAATTTCAATATGAACATACAAGGATTAACACTCAAAATATATCCTTGACGCTTGCTTTATAAATTTGTTTCTAGGGCTCCTCGAAATCTATGTTTTATTTATGTGTGTGCATATTAGTTTCAAATGCAATTAAAATCTGACCTGGATCTAAACTTTTGTTTTTTTGTTGTATTACGTTTCTACAACATGTATAAGAATCTGAAAATTTTCTTGTATTTTCCTTAAGGCCCATCTCCGTGTATTTTTAGTCAAAGAAGTGGTCCCCGTCCTGTTTCTTTTTTGTAGGAGGTGGCCATTTAACTTGTCTCTTTGAGTAACGAATGTTCGTTCAATACTTGTAACTGGATGTTACACAATCGATTTAATGAATTGGTCAAAATGAAATATGCGTCTCTTCACGTTATGCAAACAGTCAATCAATCAATCATATTAATACACCGAACAATCAACCCCTTGATATGCAGAACTTGTTACTTCATATTATATATATTATTAACCAACCAACCATGCAAGCAGATAAAAAGCAATGTTATAAAAGCTATTAATGTACTGAGTCAATTAATAATGAGATTGGTACTTTTGAGACGATCCTCTATTGAAATGTCTAAACTCTAGACTCTCGACTCTCAGTACTCAATGGTAAACATTTATTTAACACGTCAATCAAGGAAACAATAGTTTACCGATGTTCAAACTGCGTCAATCGATTCGAAAAAGTCAAATCAAGGTAACAAACAAAAACTAAAGGGAATCGCATTGATTTTTTTATTGCAAGATTAACATGTCTGTCAGACAAGGTTCGTCGGCTTTTTCTGGATATTTACCTGTTCGAGTAGCAGCATATGAGATGATAGTAAAGTAGGATCCTTACAGAACATCAGCATCTCCCGTAATTTATGGTGGGATTTGGTTTGCTATGTGTCTATCTTCTGTATAATATTTTTTAAACGAAAATTGTTTTTTCATCGTGTATCTTTATTCATGGCTATTTAGTTTCTATTTTGACTAAAGTTTATTGAAGTCCTCTTTAGTATGTTCGTTTTATGTGTGTGACCCTATTATAACACTCGATTTGTAAGGCAAAGTTTATTTTTTGGGATTTATTCTTCAGTAATAATGCATGACAGGTCAATAATATTTGCTATTTGGTTTTGTTTTTTTGGAGTAATTTTTTAGAATAATTAACAATAACGTTTTGTTAAACCATTGCTTCTAATTTGTGTATATCAAAATGTATTATCTGACCTGAAAACAATTATGTACCCTTATAGAACTGAAATGTTTGCTGCAAATTTGCAGCAGACTTGCTGCAAGTTTGCGGCAAACAAAAAGTTTGCAGGAACACAGAAAATAGTGTTTGCAGATGTTTGCCGCTTGCTGCAAACTTCCCGCAAACATTGCAGCTTTTTGCTGCAAGCTAGCGGCAAGTTTACAGAAACATTAATGTTTGCAGTAAGATTGCAAGAAAGTTTAGATAATAAAGAATGTTTGCCGCAAGATTGCAGAAAACTTTGACCATTCTATATGTTTGCCGCAAAATTGCAGAAAACTTTGACCATTCTATATGTTTGCCAGAACATTGCAAGAATTACACAATATTGACTGGGCATGCCTAGTTGGCACTTCCTGAAAAGCTAACAATTTGAAATTGTGGGCTAGGTCATGTTGATTGTGTTTGATACATGTTACATATAAGAGATCAAGGAGGCATTTTGGTTCAATAATATAGGATATTCAGTATGTAGTTTTGTAAGTACAAATTATTCATAAAACTGGTTTAATAAAATAATTAAAGTCACCAGCATAACAACTATGTGTTTGAAATACTCTAGCTATTATAAGTTTGAATTTTGTAATTGATTAAATGTATACTGTTTAATAAAGTTAAGTTCAATTCTGTAATGGAATTATTACCTTAAAAAAGCTTTATGATCAATACACATTAGAGATCTATCCTTTTTTATTTCTTAATACCGGTATATGATGTCATTTAAGAATGACCCCCGCTCCCTTTTTCAAAAATGAAATGCATGTATGTATTTCCTTTAATCTCATAAGTGTGCAAGTATTCTTTCAATGACAGTGTTTGTATACAGGCAGGAAGTTCTTTTTTAAAATTTTGATGTGTAATTTGAAAGAGATAAATTGAATGTGTCTACACACATGGCATTGGTATATGTGTAGTTCCTGCAAGTTAGCCGCAAGTTTGTAGAAAACAATTGCCGCAAGTTTGCAGCAAACAATTGCGGCAAGTTTGCGGCAAATCTAATTTACATAATTATGTTTGCAGCAAGCTTGCCGCAACCTTCATTTGCATGGTAAAATGGTTGCGGCAAGTTTGCAGCAAATGTTTGCTGCAAACTTGCGGCAAATGTTTGCCACAGGGCTTATTTTTCGGTAAGGGTACTGCAACGTTTATTTTTTGGGATTTATTCTTCAGTTATAATGCATGACAGGTCAATGATATTTGCTATTTGGTTTTGTTTTTAGGAGCAATTTTTTAGAATAATTAACAATAAAGTTTTGTTAAACTATTGCTTCTAATTTGTGTATATCAAAATGTATTATCTGACCTGAAAACAATTATGTACTGTACACTCTCCCAATTTAGCATTACATTCCCATGTATAGTCATTACTTTTATTTTTAAGCTCATCATTGTTAATGCAAAACCTTTTACGTTTTAAATTCTCGATTAATATATTAGATCAACATTAGACAGAAAAGATTGAATGATTAGTATAAAAGAAGATGTGGCATACTTTTGATTTTGGAATTTGATTACGGACTTACTTTTTGAATTTTCTTCTGAGTTCAGTTTTTTTTTGTGATTTTACTTTATACTTAGAGACCAAAAGACATGAATGTAAGTTTTTTTTTATTTCAAATAATCAGAAGCTTAGGAATTTTTTCTATTATTCATGATAACACGGCATAGCTGATTTTTGTATTTTTTCTTATGTTGTCGTTAGTTGCTGTTGTTACAGCCAGATATCACCTTTAAATTGTAGCCAACAAAAGACAATAATAATTACAATCTCATAACACTGTCTATTTAAATTGTTTTTCTGTGTTTTTGTATTGATAAAATCAGGCCGTTGTCTGATCTTTCATCTGATTGTCTTTCATCCACCAAATGTATGCTAGGTGTTTTTATCTCTATCGATTTATGAGCTTCGAACAGCGGTATACTACTATTGCCTTTTTTTTCATATAATTAGCAGAGAAAATTCTCTCGGAGGACAACCTTACCCACCTTCCACTATATCCTATCCTTTCAATACAAACATTGAGTGTTTACTTGTAGTACGTCAAAGCATTTTTTTTAAATTTCATTTGACCTTTGTATTGAACCACGAATGTAATTTGATACTGTTTTGAAAATAAAACTTCTATAAATAAATATTTACAATTCGCCTAACTATACCATGTATACGGTAAGAACATTCTATTATATTAGATAACGTAAATAATATATAGTCTTGGATTTGTTTTTTTCTAATTGAAATTGTAAAAAAAAACCCTGAAAGAGTTTTCAATACAACAAGACACGTGGAATTAGTTATTATCGACGTGATAGTGTATTGTTGTTGAAAGTTGAAGGTGTTTGTCGTTACGAGTTTAAAGTGTTTGTTGGTTGGATATTTGTTTGCGGTTGCGATGTTGTTTTTGACTTGGTTGCTCCAAATAAAGGCAACAGTAGTATACCGCTGTTCGAAATTCATAAATCGATTGAGAAAAAAACAAATCCGGGTTACAAACTAAAATTGAGGGAAACACATCAAATATAAGAGGAGAACTACGACACAACAGAAACACAACATTAAAATGTAACACACACAGAAACGAACTATAATATAACAATGGCCATTTTCCTGACTTGGTTCAGGATATTTGAAGAAAAAAAATAGTGGGTTGAACCTTGTTTTGTGGCATGCCAAACCTCCCGCTTTTATGGCAATGTTAAATATAACATTAAAATGACAACATTACATGACAGGACTACAATACAAATAAATAGGAGAACATATAGGACAGAGAAACATACGAATAATAGCTAACAAAAGGTACCAGGTTTAAAATTTAATACGCAAGACGCGCGTTTCGTCCACACAAGACTAACCAGTGACGCTCAGATAAAAAAAGTTTGAAAGCCCAAACAAGTACAAAGTTGAAGAGCATTGAGGACCAAAAGTTCCAAAAAGTTGTGGCAAATGCGGCTAAAGTTATATGTCTGGGATGAGAACATCTTGAGTATTTAGAATATTTCATACTTTTGCAAACAGTAAAAATGACTATATAATAGATATACATGATAACACCGAAGTGGTGACTAACTGCAGAATAAAAACGGATACATAAAACAACATAAACCAGCACATAAAAATTCACAGCCGAGTTAGCCAAAGAGATCAATTCAAAAAAAGTTTTTCTGAAATTTCCCCAAAATAGGATAGAATTAGGATAGAATTCAAGATTTGGTTTATAATACTCGTATAACATTTATTAATAACAATGAAAATTACAATACTAATTAATATAAAATGTGGTAGTAATTAGATAATTAATAGTATTATCTAGCTATGTCGGTGTTTCTTCTAAATCAAACTGTAAACCAAATATATCGTATAAATTTAGTTGACCCAAACTAAAATCTAATTAATGAACTGGGTGATTAATCATCTTTACCATAAAACGAATACAACAGAAAAAAATAAGATTTACAACTACAAACGATAAGACATTTGACAAAATCCGATGAGAATAACAAATATAACATCAAAACTAAATACATGAATTTTGGATAGAAAAGTACCGTGACACGTCTTATAGCAATGCGAATTCACACTCAGCAAAACAGTCACAATCGGGAATAAGTCACGCTCGGTGATTAAAAGATCAGACGACGTTATGTTAAACCACAATGTAACACATGGTAAAAATGTCCTTAGTTAGTTTGGACAAAGACACATCGTATGGGTCGACCAATTCGTAATGGTGTCTGTAAAATTTACGGAGTGTCATTTTTAATCTGTCCTCCTCATAACTTTGTTGGAGCAGTTTCTGCGTTAGGAGCACACTCCTGTATATGAAGTCCGTATAGTGTGAACATGCACGAGCACAAGCACGAGCACAAACGCCTTATCATTTAAGAGACTACATTTTAAACTTTTGTCATTGATATTGTTTATTTTGATTAACTCCTTTACTGTATTTAATTTAATACAAATTACAAGTCTCATCAATATATCACAGATTTGTCAGATATGGGCACCATAATTGGTCAATTAAAAGTATTGATTCTGTATAAAACATCAAATTATATTGTGTTATTGTGAACATGTTGCCGTCTGTTGTTGTGACAATATTTGTTCAATGCACTAATGTTTCATTTGTTCATTTTGAAAATTTGGCTATAAAAAAAATGGATGTTCATTATGGAGTAATTTATAGTTGCTTATTTGTACATCATTTCGTCTCTGGTTGAGAGTTGTCTTATTTGCAATCATACCACAACTCCTAATATTTATATTACAAATAATCATTACATGATGCTGACATCAAATGTGATCGGGTTCAAACAGTTTAACGTGTGACCCCCCCCCCTTTTTGCCTATGTAAACCATATGTCGAAAACATACTATAGGTCACAGTACGGCCTTCAACCATGAACAAATTCCATATCGCATAGTCTGCTACAAAAGGCCCCGAAATGACCTGATTTTATAGCTAGCTAAACATCCCACTTGTATGACAGTTGTTTATAGTTCCGTTATATTGACAAAATTGGGTAAGCAACCCAAAACAGACATAGTCATACCACATCTTCTTAATTTTATATATAGTAGGTTAATATGCCGGTATTTATGATCTAGCAGCCTAACTGTGTAAACATACATCACAGATATACAACACAACTGACTAAAAAGTTCAAACAAACATACAAATATATCTAACAAAAAAAAAAGCCAGCACAATAGTGTTGTAGTTAAAAGTAAATTTTCAAAGACGCCAATAAAAACGTTTGTGTAGTCTATAGTAAATTGACAAAGACGCCGATAAAAAAGTTTGTGTAGTTGATAGTGATTGAGGCTCTCTACCTATTAATTATTTGGACATTTTTCTAGGTAGTACTTTTAATTTTTTTGTTTTACGTAATTATCGCATAGTGCTTTAATATGTCCTTAATACTGAACATATTCTACATAGATATGCAGATGAACGCATTTATCCAGTCTTTTTCATATATTTAAAGTTTAAGGCATTAACTTTTAGTGCTGCGCTATAAATTGATATAAAGCTAATGTATATATCCATACACCTAGCATATACTATTAACTTGCCGTTTAGACATGGAGCAATGATGATTTATACACACATACATTATCATCTATCTTTAGCAGATTGCATTGCAACGCATGATATATAAACATGTATATGACAGCACCGTATATGTGCAGAACGTTCTTACCGTTAACGTTATATATATGTTAGACTCAGATTGACGTTCGGCCTCTATCGACGTCCCTTCCTCAAATCGACGTCCAGTGTGACGTCACATTCTCAAATCAGTGTCCAATATTTGAAACCTCTAAACGACGTTCAATGTGACGTCATGTATTACCAAAAGGACGTCCGATTGATAGCAGTCTCCTATAATCGATGTCCTATATCATTTGTTCTAGATTGATCTTTATGTGTACCATCTGTCATGCCTGTATCGGTTGTGTAAATTAAGCTGCTGAAAGAAACTAATTGTTTTCATATTTCTTTATACTTTACAAACCATAATGACTTAGTGATAATAGCAGGAATAACCAAGTAAGTAACATTCAATTCCTAATAATTATCTAATTAAAAATAAAAGGACAAACATCAGTAGATGACAATAACACAAACATCGATTTTATATTACATCTACATATATCAATATTTAAATGAAATAAGTTAACCCACTCGATCTATACGGTCTTATGTGGATATACGACAATGAGATAACAACCCAGCGACAAAGATAACCGAAAGACATTTAGGTGCCATTATACGAGGGTAAAATGGGGTTTACAGAATAGAGACTAACCTACTACACTACCAGGAATTTACATAGCGTTTACATGTACGTTTAATGCCACTACATATAATACAGTAATGGTAAAAAATATAATCAATCAGTACATTTCTTACCCATATCTTTTCAGTACATTTAATTATGTACATGTTTTCAGTAATGTTGAGAAAAAGTTGTTTTGTGTACCGAAAATTTCAGTCATTTTTCAGTACTGAAAATTTCAGTCATTTTTCAGTACTGTAAATTTCAGTCATTTTTCAGTACTGAAAATTTCAGTCATTTTTCAGTACTGTAAATTTCAGTCATTTTTCAGTACTGAAAATTTCAGTCATTTTTCAGTGCTTAAATTTGTTGTAATTTTTCAGTACTTCTATATATAATTATCTTATAGTTTTCAAGAATACTTAAAAGCATATGAAAAGGTGAACAAGATTTCATCGTGACACTATCCGTAAATCTTGCGTCCGGAGTCGGTTTTTAAAACACTTCTGAGATGTAGATAATGATGAGGAGAAGGACGCTGGCAGAAGATTTTCAACAATACTTTTTGTTGTTTTGTTGATTTAACTTGATAAACAAAATCCATTGTCGCAGAAGTCAACGGAAGCCCGCAATGAGAACGGTTTTAATCTTTTGCGGACGACAACTTCAAAATCTACTCATTTTGATGACAATTTATGAACTGAGTAAGAGAACTGTCAACAGATCAAGGAAAGTGGAGATTTTAGGTAAAGAACTACGACTTAAAACAAAGAAGTTCACATTACATTTGGTTAGTATGGTATGGTGATCATGAAGTTGAATATGGTGTTCAAACGTAGGGTATTTTTAGTTTTTACAGGGAACCCTGTAAGGGTAAATGTTCTTTTATGGTTATGGTAAGTTTAGGGTCAGAGTTAGTTTAGATTTAAAGAGACAACCATTTGATATGGTGGAGGGGGGGGGGGGGGGGGGTGTTGGCGGGGTCCTATATGAAGGTATACCCAGAGCTACAGGCTACAGCCGGTATGGGCCAATTTTTTTGGAGTGTTAAATATATCAATGGGGTGCAAATTCTAGGAGGTAATATATCAATGGGTAGAAATTTATATGTCAATAGATCATACATATTCATCTTCTGTTAAGTCCTTTAATACAGTGTGTGTAAAATCTCATTATATGAATCACTGATTATTTTTATATAAAGGATAAAAATTACAAAATCTACCTAACACTTCACTGTAGTTACAGACGATGGCCAGGGTCTATATTGTGCACAGCATAAAAATTTCATTTACCAGAGTAACTTAAGATGTCTGTAAAAACTGTGTTATGATCTTTTTATCATATAATATGAATCTCGGATCCCATCTGCTTAACATCTCATTAAAAATGGCAACAATAATTCATCATTGGGATATCTAGTTTGAAAAAATTGTAAGGGGTTCCGCGGAACACTGTGTCTTGCCTGCGATTGCTGTTGTCGGTGTAAAAGTGTAATGTTGACTTAAAGAATGAGTCCATTTATCAGTAAAATACAGAATTTAAAAAAAAAAATATATGTGTATAACAATAATATCAAGTATGGTTTTAATTTACTGATAACAAAATCAATGTTTATACCAATAAAAAAAATATTCAAAGATCTAGTTTAAGTGTTGAATTGGTATACACCTTTTAGAATAATTTCCTAGTTCTATTTTTTTCATGGAGACTGCAATGGTAAATTATAAAGCAATAAAATTTCTTAATCTCACCCTTGCACAGGCCAGAAATGCTAAGTATGTGGACTCACCTTTACAAATTCATTAGTGAGAACACTGATTGGTAAGGTAGTATTTAATGATTATTTTACACAAATTATACCCTGAATTTTATTTGTACATTACAGCAACTGTATGAAGTATGCGTAGAGTCTGATGCAGTTTATACATAACAGGATTTCATCATTGTATCAACATCTTATAAGGATATACCATGCAAATGTATGACGGAATCCATGGTTACCAATAGTAATTATATGCAGGATAGAACTCTTAAACAATACTACAATGTAACAAACATACAGTGTTGTATTCAAGAGATTAAAAGAACCTGGAATAAACTTGTCATGAGTGTACATTTTTTCAACCACAAGCTCTATCAGAATATTATACAATTCAAATGAAAATTATTGTATGAAAATAACAGATAAAGACTCAAAATGGAAAATTTAGTAAAATCATTGAAATAACAAGAGTTTTTACAAACTTTGAGGTCATTCCATAGTTTGGGACATGTAGAAAGTCTATGTATTAACCATTTATGTAGCTCCATAAGAGGGCTGGGTCCCTGCCCCCCAAAAAACGCATATGAATCCGACAGCAACTCATTGATCAAAAACATCAAACTAGCATCACAAGGGCAACATGCATTCCATACACTATACATGTAGCATGCTCTCAATTGTCAGGAGTCTATAAAAGTTGTGAATAAGATAAATAAAAACTATATCAACACAGAATTTTCCAAATAACATTTTTTTTTTAATACAAAGTTTTGACATGAGACAACCATTAGGAAGGTTCCTAGCTTGGTACAGGCACTTGAATATTTGAGTAAACTATTTTCAGAAGATTAAATTATTAGTCGATTAACAAAACTTTCATAAAAACATATTTCATTTCTATCTTTTGCAAGTAAGACTTTTTTCCATATTATTAGGTAATTTGTTTGTTTCAAAATTGATCACCAATAATACCACTATCATCCAGCATGCGAGTCATCGATGTAAATGAAATTCTACACGGTAACACCTGTGACACATTTGCTTGTCTACATTGTTTTATTGTCTTTCCTATGACATGCAAAACATCGGGATAACAATCCTGCGGCAAAAACTATTTGTATTGAGCTTTATATTTTAGATGGTAATTGACCTGGAGGCTTCATACCTTGTGTACATATGCCTAATATTACGAAGGTCTGTCATATGTCTGTTGGCCTTGACCTCATTTTCATGGTTCAGTGACTGCTTGAAAATAAGTTTCTTTTTTGTTATGTGAATTTCTCGCATTCCTATTTGTAATAGGACCTAACTTCGGCCCCATTGCACGGATCAATATTCAAGGTTAAAGTAACATGATTAATTGCATTTCTTAGATACTTTTAGCAGTAAGTCAACTTTATTTGGTGTATGCAATGATTGTAAGGTTTACATGTCCGTCTGGCAGGTTTCATCTGACCTTGACCTCATTTTTACAGTTCATTGGTTAGTGTTTAGTTTTTTTGTTTTGGTCTGTTTTTTCTAGTACTATAAGCAATTGGTCAACCTTATCTGGTGTATGAAATGATTTTAAGGTGTACATGTCTGTCTGGCAGGGTTCATATGACCTTGACCTCATTTGTTATGGTTCATTGGTCAATTTTAAATTTTAATGGTTTTGTCTGTTTCTTGCATTATATAAGTAATAACAAATCTATATTAGGTGTCTGTAATGATTGTCAGCTATGCTTGTCTTTCTGGCTTGGTTAATCTGACCTTGGCCTCATTTTCACGGATCATTGATAATGTTAAGTTTATGTGACACTTGTACTAAAACTTAATCCTTAGGACTATCAACATAAAATAATTCATGAATAGTAAAGCAGCGTGTGCATTCTTGTTGCATTGGAGACATTTTTTGTTGGAGTTTACAGGAATGACTAGTATTGTTGAGGACCAAGAAATTTGAACAACAAGAAAGAAATATAGAGTGGTAGTATGAACACATGCTCAATACCAAAAAGAAGACTATATTTCAAATTTATATATTATAAAAGAGAGAAGGTATACTAGATGAGCATTAAAATTATCTAAAATATGTTCTGTTATTGTTAAATTCATGTTAATGTAGATTCATGTTAATTTAATGTGAAATTTTTCATAAGAAAGCTCAATTCACCTTAATTTCACATGAAATTTTTCATGTGAAATTTACGGATAGAAAATTTGTCTGTATTTTAAATAATTCTTTTATACCAATTGCTTTGGTTTGAAGTGCTTTAGATCCAGGCAAAAATTTGCTGTTTTTGCAATTGAACACACTATTAGTAGTGACGTTAAAGATGAAGAAAACCGAATTAGTAATAGACTTAAATATCCTGGGTAGAACGGTTACTGTTTCATTGGCATTTCACTAATATTTCCTTTTAATTCAAATTAATAATTTGAAATTATGTATTTTAACTGGATTTTGCCTTACCACCCTAAAAATTAGACCAGCTCTTCGTACAAAATCTACTGCTGTCAAAATTGTCATGCAATATTACAACCACACCAAAGTACAGGATCTAATTTCCTGCCGTTAAATAAAAAATACCAATGTTGGTGTTGCTGGTTTCTTGTTTAAACCGATAGCCAGCTATCTGAAATGCAAAGTAATCTAAAGCATTATATTTGCAATGTTTTGTCGAGCCTTCGACTTATGTAGCAGAAAGCGAGACACAGGGATAGTACCAGCGGCGGCGGTGGCCAAGGCGGCATTAACAAACATATTTCAGAAGGTGGTAGAAGACCTGGATCCTTCATACTTCGTATATAGATGCCTTATGTTATGAAGTTTTCGTCTTTCATATGTCCATTGTCCTTGACCTCATTTACATGGTTCAGTGACTACTTGAAAAAAAGTTGAGATTTTTAGTATTTTTAATTTCTCTCTTATTATGAGTAATAGGATAACTATATTTGGTATATGCGTACCTTGCAAAGTCCTCGTGCCTGTCAGACATTTTTGCTTGACCTCGACCTAATTTCATGGATCAGTGAACAAGGTTAAGTTTTCGTGGTCAAGTCCATATCTCAGATACTATAAGCAATTATATCTACTATATTTGGTGTATGGAATGACTGGCAGGTGTCATCTGACCTTGACCTCATTTTCATGGTTCAGTGGTTAAAGTTAAGTTTTTGTGTTTTGGTCTGTTTTTCTAATACTGTATGCAATAGGTCAATTATATTTGGTGTATGAAAGTATTTTACGATGTACATGTCAGTCTGGCAGGTTTTATTTGACAATGATCTCATTTTTACGTTTCATTGCTCAACGTTAAGTTTTTGTGTTTTGGTCTGTTTTTCTTAAACTATGAGCAATAGGTCAACTATATTTGGTGTATGGAATGATTGTATGGTGTATATGTCTGTCTGGCAGTTTTCATCTGACCTTGACCTCATTTTAATGGTTCATTGGTCAATGTCAAGTTTTCCTGGTTAAGTTTGTTTCTTAGATACTATATGCAATAGGTCAACTATATTTTAAGCATGTAATGATTGTAAGATGTACATGTCTGTCTGGCACGGTTCATCTGACCTTGACTCATTTTCATTGTTCATTGATCAATGTAAAGTTTTCCTGGTTTAGTTTGTTTCTTAGATACTATGTGCAGTAGGTCAACTATATTTAAAGCACAGAATGATTGTAAGGTGTACATGTCTGTCTGGCAGGGTTCATCTGAACATGACCTCATTTTCATGGTTCAATATCAAGTTTTCATGGTTTGGTCTGTTTCTTGTATACTATAAGCAATAGGTCAACTACATTTGGTGTATGGAATGATTTTAAGGTGTACATGTATTTCTGGCTTGGTTTATCTGACCTTGACCTCATTTTCTTTGATCAAGTTAAGTTTATGTGATACTTGTACATGTTGTAGTAAAACTTTATATTTAGGACTATCAGCATACAATCAATGGTCAGTTAAGCAGGCGAGACATTTCAGGGTGTGCACTCTTGTTTTTCAAAGAAGTTGAAACTCCCAAATTAGTGTATTAGAAAATGAAAATAAGGAGATGTGGTTATAATTGCCAATGAGACAACTATCCACCAAAGCTCAAATGACGTGGATGTAAGCAATTATAGGCAACCGTTCGGCCTTCGACAATAAGAAAACTCATACCATATAGTCGGCTATAAAAGGCCCAGACATGAAAAATATGAAACAATTCAATTGAGAAAACTAACGGCCTAATTTGGCCTAATTTATAATAAAATGATTTGCGAAAAACAAATGTAACAGACATGATCCAACGACAACCACTGAACTACAGGCTCCTGACTTGGAACAGGCACATAAAGAATGTGACGGGGTTAAGTATGTTTGTGAGCGCTCTACCCTCCCCTAACCTGGGGCAGTGATGTTACAGCACAACATAATAACAAACTATAAAAATCAGTTGAAAAGGTTTTTAACTTATCAGACCGATATAAAGCAGAAAAATATCTAATAAAAACACAGACCAGACGTGGAAAGGTATTTATACATCCCTATATCTAACAACAATAACTACATCTGTATGGGTATTGTGGCAACTTGGGTATCGTTGCAGAAAGTACTTCATGGAATCTCCCTGCAAGGGTTATCCGTTACTAAAAACTGAAAACAACATGTTATAAATTCATGCGTTTAAAGCGCTTTTCTGGATTTACCTTCATCAGGAACGCTCAAAGTCGGATATTTGAAAGCCAATAATGTATATTAATTGAAACAGTTGAAGAGCTATATGACCAAAAAGGACCTAAAAAAAGCCAAATTGGAAATAAAAAGGTCTGATCCATTTGTCCTTTAGAACAATAAAATATGTTTTATCCAATGTTTACTTAGATAAAGGGTAATGTCCTAAAATTGATTAAACTAAGCCAAGATTTATGTTATCTTGAAATGTGTGCACTTTCTTTAAATTTGCTTTGAAATTATTACCATAACAAATTATCATGGTATCAGAAGGAAGCTTTCTATCTATAGTAGATACGCATGAACTACATTACAGACTTCATTAAAATTTAAGTGGTCCAAAAAAGTACCTAGTCAAAAATAGTTATGACCCCCGCATTGTTGCTTATACAGGAACAGTTTTAATATGGACGACTGCATATCGATAGTGTATTATAAAAACAAGGAGATGTGGTATGATTGCCAACTATCACCAACAGGACAAGGATATTAGGTTTAATCATAATGTCTAACGTTAGACGTCGACCAAACCGGGTTAACCCCGCCACATTTATATGCAATTTGGTCCCAAGTCGGACAAGTGCATGTCATATATATGTCTTTGTGTAGTAAGCTATATATTTAGTTTACTAAACGATATTCTGACATCGTGCTGTATAGTATTCCTTTTTAAAGGCAGTGCTTTAATGCCTTTCTGGTTGCCGGGTTAATCTTTCCTTCCGCGATATCCAACTTATCCAAGTGGGGGATCATTAGGCTACAAGTAGATCCGGAAATGTTGAATTCTCTCCTCTTCTTTTTGTGATATAAAATGTTTTTTTGTTTCATTTCATTTACATTGGGAAATAAAGAAACGATCATTGTGTTTTGTTAGTTTTAAAAACTTTTGATATATTTGTATTTTGCATTATAAGCAGTCAACCGATTGACAAACTAGAATTATTGGAATTCCGTGTGGATAGAGGTCGGGTTAATTTCGAGTGTTATCTGCAATCTAGATGTTTTTAAATCATTTCAGTCGTTGATATCATATTTAAAGGTCGACTGGACATGAATTATATTATACAATTTAAAGCGCATTTTTGTTTATGCACGTGAAGCCGTGTGACGTTATTGTTATTTCGGTATTAGTTATAAAAAGTAGCAAATTATCGTTCTTGATTAGGTGGCGCCGTGGTAGCCCTTCCTGTTCCTCAACGTCTGGCACTGTGCAACCATTACCTGATTACAGTCACCACCTGGTCACATTTTTAATTAACGATGCCAAGTACTTGTTGTTGTGTACCTGGATGTCATTTAAGAGGAGGACATGCATTTCCAAATGACTTAAAAAGAAGGAAAAGTTGGATCAACGCCATGGCCCATACGCAGTTTGGACGAGAACACGATGTGATCGTGGAGTCCATCTCAATCAGCTGTTGTTTGCAAGGCACATTTTACTGAAAAAGACTACGTGCAGGAAACTATTCATGGTAAAACTCTATTTTCTTTTTGAAATATATAGTTATATATATAATCGCCATGCGAATAAACCAAAGTCTGTTTACAACCGCAATTATCGTTTTAGAATAAAAGCCTTAAAAGGGGGTGTCATAATTTTTTGAATTACGATTCAATGTGATCTGTTTGAGATTTTTTGGTTAATGGTACAATTATAATGATTTCTTGCAAGAGGTATAACATACAGAGAATTATTTTAGCAGTGATTATGCTAATGAAGTAATGACAGGAATGCATAAGCTATGCCTCATAAATTTTCTTGAAAAATATCAATGACATTGTTAAGGTTCATCTAGTGAATTGAAAAATATGGCCATTTTTACACCACAACATCTACTATCAGTACAGACAAATTGATGCATCTAGGAACAATTTAAGGCATGGCAGGACCTAGATATATAAAAGTTATATAAAGTCTATGTTTCAGAAAACTGAAAACTTACCTGGATTTTGATGTGCATTTTTTTCCAGTCTGCAGAAGATAGCAAAATAAACAAACACACAAGTTTCATTTGATACGGTCCACTCAGTTACACAGTTTAAATCACCTATAATTGGCACATGTCTATTGTCCATCTATTGTCCATGTAAATCAATACAACTCACAACATGTATCATATCAGGGGGGCTTCTCAAACTTTTTACCAAACTTAGTTTATTTTGGCACCTTCTGCAGGAACGAAAAAAATTAATAGCAAAATCTTGTAAAGTTTTTAATATTCTGAAACTTAAAATGCATTCAAATTTTATTTATCTAGGTCCAGCCATACTCTAAAACTTTTCAAGATGCACAGGTTTGTCTGTACTCAGAGTGAAATTTGTAGTGTAAATACGGCAATATTTGCGAAAAGGTTATGATGAACCTAAACAGGAACAAAACAATGACATGCTCTCATCCATATTAT
This sequence comes from Mytilus californianus, assembly GCF_021869535.1. NCBI lineage: Eukaryota > Metazoa > Mollusca > Bivalvia > Mytilida > Mytilidae > Mytilus > Mytilus californianus. Next base: position 119,187,694 of record NW_026262712.1, on the reverse strand, counting down.
AGTTATTTAGGTACAGACAATGTACGTTTGTTGCATAAGTCTCTCATTGTTTTTCCTTTGGATTTACATAACATACATTGAATCAGGCAAACATAGTTTTATCCAGTTTGTAATGAATAAATCTAGTTGATATTTTGCCAGGTAGTACAAAGTATACATTTCTAATGGAAGTTCATTTAATTTAAAAAAAAACTTTCAGGGCGCAAACCCACCATACAGAGACTTAAGTCTACTGCCATTCCCAGCCTATTTTCCTGGACCAAGCAAGAGACTGAATCGTCCGTAAAATGAAAAATCAGGACAGTTTCCCGTGAAAACATTAGAACTAAACTAGATGAATATTGTAGGAGAAATCTAGAGGAAAGTTTTGATTGTGAAGTTTGTTTTCTTGAAGAAGTCATTCATACTGCAGAAAGGATTTATGACTGTCCACCACCAACTGCCGAGCTAATGTTGAGCTTCACAGATGCAATTACGCAAACACCATCAATGCCTATTTTTTAGCAGAGAATTTCGCAAATGATGACACATGACACAGCCATGCATTTTTATACCGGTTTAGAGTCGTATACTTAATTTTTATTTGTTTTGACCACACTTGGTCCAGCAGCACATTGTTTGAGATACATATATTTTCAAATTGATAGGGTGTCAGTTGAAAATCAGTTTTTTTATGACTTTGATGAAATTGAGGCATTATAAAACCAACTTTGAACTGTCTAGATTCTAGATTGAATCTAGTGTTAAGAATATTGTGTATACATGGATTCATTGTTTTATGTCTAAACAGTGGCGAGAGGCTAACGCTTGGCCATCTAGTGGTTTAGTCAGGTATTTTTCGCCATCCAACTTCAAATTAAAGTTTCCTACAACTTGGATTATTATTGACAGCACAGAATATCCCTTGATAAAACCTAAAGCTCCTAGAGTTCAACAGGCAACGTTTTCATCATATAAAAACAGAAACACTAAAAATACTTGTTTGTTCGACACCTGGTGGTTTAGTCAACTATGTCTCTAGGTAACAGTGTGATGGCAGACAAAGGTTTTAATGTGCAAGATTTGTTTTCTAACTTTAAAAAAAAAAAACAGAATAATTAGTTCGAAAACTCTTATACGGGATAGAAAAGTCTCCAATTAACATGTGCACATAGAGCGAAATATTGAACTTGGCAAAACATGAAAAGTTCTAACAAATCCTATGAATGGAACTAAAACAAAACTTTCATCTGAAATAACATTTAGTTGTTTTATGTTGTGTAATTTTAAAACTTGCATTGTGCCAAAGGATGCATAAATGAAAGTGACGCAATGAATTTTGTTCTGATATGTATATTTTATTAATTACAATTACATGAACATGGAAATTGTAATGCATATAAAAATAAGGAGCTGTGGTATGATATTCGGTGAGTTTATCGAACTAAAGTGCATAAGAAATGGGTTTAAGCAGTTACAGGTGTTACTGTCACCGTACAATCTCCAACAATGAGAAAAACTCGTACTGTGTAGAAAATTTCAGAGATCTTACAACTAAGTTTTGTTTTTGGGTTGAATCATTTTCTTCTATTGTCTTACAAATATGAAGAGGCGGTTAAAATGCTAATGAGACAACTATTATGACAGTTACCAAACAACGAGTCTTCAAGATGGCATTTTTTGTCTCGCCTTGACGGAGTCAAAAAGCGAGACATAGGTATGCTGTTTCCGGCGGCAGCGGCGTCATCAATGTATTAGTTTGTGATTAGGTCTAGTTCATGGTGAACCACTAGTGGTAGGTCAATGATATTTGGTATGTAGTTGTATTAGCATTGGCACATCTCATTACCATGGAGATTATTTGGCCCCACCCCCTCAGTCAAGGTCTATTGACTTTGAAACTTTTCAGAGTTTACATGTATTAGTTTGTGATTAGGTCAATTTATGGGGAACCACTAGTGGCAGGTCAATGAATATATTTGGTATGCAGTTGTATAAGCATTGGCATTTCTCATTTCCATGGAGATTATTTGGCTCTGCCCCCCTTAGTCATGGTCTATAGACTTTGAAAATGTTGCTAAGTTAACATGTATTAGTTTGTGATTAGGTCAGTTCAAGGGGAACCATTAGTGGTAGGCCAATGTTAATTGGTGTTCAGTTGTATAAGCATTAGCACATCTCATTTCCATGGAGAATATTTGGCCCCGCCCCCTCAGTCATGGTCTATTTACTTTGAAACGTTTGCTTACTTTACATGTATTAGTTTGTGATTAGATCAGTTTAAGATGAACTGCCAATGTTAAGTCAATGATATTTGGTAAACAAATTTATTGCATTTGTAAGTATCGTTTCCATGGAGATTATATAGCCCCACCCCTGACCACATAGTTTACAAGTTAATGTTTGTGTTTAGGTTTGTTTAAAGGGAATGACTTAAAATAAGTCAATGGTATTTGGTATGCAGTTGTATTAGCATTGGCACATCTCATTCCATGGAGATTGTTTAGCCATGTACCTTCAGTCATGGTTCATCGACCTTGAATATTTGCATAACTTACCTGTACATGTTAAAGTATTGCTATTTTAATTTCATCATTTGCATTATCAAAATTACAAAAAGGCGAGACATATCTCTGTGACAGTTTATTTCTTCATTAAGAACTCCTTTTTTCATTCATAAATTACTTTATAATTGGAAATAATTTTGCTTGGAGTTATAGTTTCTAGAAAAAGTATTGTCATCTAAAGAGTTGACATGTTGCAATGTACACAAGGTTCTCACTAAGGATTTTTGAAGGCGAGTCCTGGGACTCGTTATTTTTGGCCATGGTGAATCCTACAGTAAGAAGAAGATATTTTATTGCAATATAATTCAACATTTTAGCCTCCATGACCTAATAGAGCAATGAAATGACATTGAATTCAGATTACTTTTAAACTTTTGCTATAAAATGATATGTGTGTTCAGTTTGTACAAAATATTTCAATTTTGATACATCTTTGGACTCATCAGTTTTGAAATTGGTGAGTCCAGACAGATTTTGATGAGTCCAGGACTCATGGACTCGCCTTAGTGAAAACCCTTGTACATTTAACATTATGTTACTTGATGTTCTTGCAATACTCACAATACAGTGACCAAGCAATCATTATGAACTACTTTTCATAGCTCTGGAAGTCATTAAATATGCTGATATAAACAATGATAAAGAAAAGTCCATTTATATTAATAAGTAAAAGTTCTTTTATGTCTTAAAAGTGCGTACCATGGTGAGATACAGAAAATCATATATACATGTATACGTTGATTATCACCAAGGTTCAAATTTATTTTCTGAAGTATAGGAAGACAATGTGTACCCCATTGTTAAATTTACATTGCTTTTAAGATTAAAATAGATATCCATATAAAGTGTATTTTATAATAATGTCACAATATCTGTTATCATCATCCATGCCAAAATATATGCTTGGTATATCCAATATTTAACTCCACAGATACACACATATACTATGTGCGAGTTAATTATATCAAACAGTCATACAAATTGCTCATAAACATCAAAGTGCACTGAGATTTAATACCAACATTCTTGTTTGAATATTTTACCATGAGCTGTGTTGCATATACATGGCATATAAACATGTGTTCACCTTATTTTTAAAGCTGTGGAATCCAAGGATAGCAGGTAAATACTATCATACATATATAAAATGATAGATAGACAAAGTCATCTGTGCACGATAAGTTCAACAAGATTATTATACATAGTTATATGGTACCAAATCAAAAGTTTATATAAAAGAAAGAAGTCAAAGGTTTCCCATCATAGTTTAGTTCCATACATTTTTTTTGTACCTGAGGTCGTTGAATATAGATCATTATATAAATAAGGAGATGTGGTATGATTGCCAATGAAACAACTTTCATCCATACTTACTAGTAACAAACCACATTTGCAAAGTTGAATAAAATACAGTTGATAACATTTATTTATTACTAAAAAGAAAATGCCCAACTATATATTAAACAGTATTTGACTATAAACATAGATAAACAAGGTACACACTGGACATAATGCACTAGTTCATAAACAAGTGAGAACAATCGCCTTCATATAGTGCTCAGAATATGATATTCATAAAACTTGTTCAATATCAATCATTAGAGAACTCTAAATCTTAAATACTAAAAGCCACCTCTGATAAGTACACTGTACTATGCAAGATAATGATATAACTGGACTAAAAATACACACAACCTGTAATTAACTGCCTTTACAGCGCTTTCGCGCTTTGATTTATATTTTTGTCAGAGCCATTCAGAGCTTATATTGTATGGTGTGGACTGCCAAACATTGAAGAACGTAATGGTGACCTCTGTATGTTGGTTTTGTATATGCTTATGTGAATTTGGCTGTCTTCATGACATTGCTCCTTTTCCTTTCTTCACACACATCAACAATGAAAAAAATTATAGCACATGGAAAGCTATGAAAGTCTACTTGATAACTAGTAAACTAATCGTAAGAAAAAAAAAAACGTCCTGATCTACGTCAAAAACATTTAATAACACCATTTATGACAGACGACAAACAACGACAATCAAAAAAGTCCTGGCTTGAAACAGGCACATACAGAATGCGGTCATATAGTCCATCAAAAGAATCTCCAATGACTTAACAGGTTGAAATGAAAGAATAATCACAGCAATGGAGTTTTAAAAGAAAATAGTTGTAGTTATCCAAAACCATCTTATGATATTTGTGATAGCATAACCGAGAACTTTAATTAGGTCTTGAATATGACTACAATTTTCAGTTTTTAAAAATGACTGAAATTTTCAGTACAGTAAAATGACTAACATTTTCAGTACTGAAAAATGACTGAAATGTACAGTACTTATAAATGACTGAAATTTGCAGTACAGTAAAATGACTGAAATTTACAGTACTGAAAAATGACTGAAATTTTCAGTACTGAAAAATGACTGAAATTTTCGGTACTGAAAACAGCTTTTTCTCAACATTACTGAAAACATGCATATAATTAAATGTACTGAAAAGATATGGGTAAGAAATGTACTGATTGCTGATATTTTTTACCATTACTGTATTATATGTAGTGGCATTAGACGTACATGTAAACGCTATGTAAATTCCTGGTAGTGTAGCTATCGACTATTTGGATATGTTGCTGGAATTGGCCTTCTTGTTGTTTTAGTTTACGGTATTTCAATAGCATTGGCACATTGCTGACACTTAAACCATTGTCGTGACGTCAACCTATTCATTTACCGTGGATTCTTTTTCTAGAAACAACGCTTCCTAAATCTGTCGCTTAAATGGACTCACCAAATTATATCCAATTGTTTCCTTTGTGTGCCCAATTTCATTAAGTTTGAATTGGCTAAATTACTGATTTCTGTTCACTAATGGAATTAATTTAAAATTTACCTTAAATTTTTGTAATTATTATATGCCTTCACTGGGAATCGAACCCCTCCTTGAAATCTGTTATGTATCACTGACATCAACACATCGACGAAACCTCTCGGCTATCAATGGGTTGCACTTAATATGTGTATTTTATATATATAAATGAACATACGATACATATCGGTGCAACGGACACACAGGGCTTGTATCGTTATATATACATAACACACAATCGTATAGTATAAGTATAAGTATAAGGCAGACGTGTTATGTAATTTTTGTATTTCTCTTACTAATTAATTGTGATCTTAGATTTATTAATGCATCGTTGAACATAATAACATGGTTATTTTGACCTATAATTGATTACTTTTTACACATTGTGACTTGGATGGAGAGTTGTCTCATTGGCACGCATACCACATCTTTTTATTTCTAATTATTTAAACTCACTTACAATACCTCCTAATTAAGAACAAGGCTTTAATTTTAAAAAGATATTAACACAATAGTTTAAGTTAGAGATACAAATTCGCCCTCTGGGCTCATAGTTTCTTTTTCAAGAATCAACGCTTATTCATTGTATCTATAATACTTAACTTCTGTTGTGAAAAGAATCTTGATTGTTTCGCTTACAACTTGAAAACTGTGATCCTTGGCGTTTCAATGATTGTATCAGCCTTTTTGTGGTCTTTCTTGTGGTTTTCTTTTGACAAATCCATTACAATAAAACTCAATTTTAATTACGCATCTTCTACGGTGAACATTAGAAGCAACATATTTCCTAAACAGTGGTTCTGTATCTTGGTCGTAGAAATATTGACTCAGAATGGTCTTCACAACTCTCTCGGACAATCCAAGTTTGAGTTCTGTTATTATCAGTTTAGGTACCCATTTGCTGTTTAGTTCCTTTGTTTTGGATATTATAAACGACATGTCGATTCAAAATATCTCGTCGTTTGGATTTTGATTATTTCGTTTTCCTTTTTCGCTCCAAAACATGTCATTAGGTAGTGGGTCGTGTTCCGTTGTTTAAGCCATCACTAACGCCATTTGATAAAGTTATGATGTCATTGCAGTAAGTCCATGAAAAGGACGTCGATTATAGAAATCAAAAATTGGACGTCGATTTATGAAGCACAAAAAAGACGTCGATTTGAGAGGCATAAAATTAGCCGTAGATTTGGAATCTTATTTCATTATGACATTAGATTTGGACGTCAATTTGAGACACGGACGTCGATAAGAAACCAGACGTCGATCTGAGTCTGACATATATTCCCCATGCTCAATTGAAAGATCGACTTCACCATCTCATTAAACAGAGCTTTATCTATAAAAATGGGATTTGTAAATTTCTTGTTTTGGGTTACAATAATTCTTATTTTGTGAAGAACCACACTGATTCTATCAGAAAAATCACAGAAGATGATATTATCAAAATGCTGGACTTTTTAAACGACAATATATTTGTTGAGTTTAGAGGATTGATATTTCAACAGACAGTCGGTATTCCAATGGGTACTAATTGCGCACCCCTTCTGGCTGATTTGTTTTTGTACGCGAAATTCTTTAATTTTACTTTCAGATATATTGATGATGTCGTATCCCATATTTCAGTCAGTACTTGCATCTCATATTACCTAGGGAACTTGAAATTAAGGATACTGCTGATACTAGAAGGACTGCTTTATACCTTGATCTTTTTCTCAATATTGACACAGATGGACGACTTCACACTAAAATCTATGATAATCGGGATGATTTCAACTTCCCAATTATCAATTTCCCATTTCGCAGCAGTGACATACCGTCTGCTCCGTCGTATGGTGTTTACATATATCAATTGATACGTTATGCTCGTGCATATTCACACTATACGGACTTCATATACAGGAGTGTGCTCCTTACGCAGGAACTGCTCCAACAGATTTATGAGGAGGAAAGATTAAAAATGACACTCCGTAAATTTTATGGACACCATCACGAATTGGTTGATCTATACGATTTGTCTGTGTCTAAACTAACTAACGACATTTTTACCACGTCTTAGATTGTGGCTTACCATCAACGGCGTCTGTCTGCTATGAACCGAACGTGACCTATTCCCGAATATGACTGTTTTGCCGAGTGTGAATTCGTATTGCTATACGACGTGTTTCGGTATTTATACATCCCACATTCATGTGTTTAGTTATGATGTTTCTTTTGTAAGTACGGTTGGATATTGTGTTATGTCTTATCGTTTGTGGTTTGAATTCTGTATTTTTGGTACATTTCACATATGTCCTATTTGTCAGTATAGTCGAGTTAATTTCCATTTTCAATGGATAAAGTATTGTGTTAGTCCAAATAATTATAACGTCGTCACAGCATTAATTTGAAATAGCCTTTCAAGACCGTCATAGTCATGATAATTACTTTTGTTTTCTCTTAATGGATTTGTGACTTTTGAACAGCGGTATATAACGGCAACAGTAGTATATCGGTGTTCAAAAGTCATAAATCGATTAAGAGAAAACAAATCCGGGTTACAAACCAAAACCGAGGGAAACACATCAACTATAAGAGGAAGAATCAACAGGAACTCCGAAGTGCAACAAAAACAAACGCCAACGCACATAGAAACGAACTATTTGATAACAACTGCCATATTCCTGACTTGGTACAGGACATTTTAAGAAAAAATGGTGGGTTGAACCTGGTTTCATGGCATGCCTAGCCTTGTATACTACTGTTGACTTTATATGTATGCATGGATTGGTGGATTAATGGCATGTTTTAGTGGATAAGAGATTTTAGAGGGTGCGTGTGTATGTTTGTTTATATCTCATTACCCATTCTGCTATGTAGGAGTGCGCCGATATAGAACAGCGATTCGTACCTATAGAAAGACAGAAAGAAAGAAAACTATTACATACCGTATATAGTTTACACGTTCTCCAAGTAGAAATTAAGTAAAATATGAATAGAAGGGTAAACAAAATTAAAAAAAAAAACACTGGAAAATCTCTTGCGTCAAAATCGCACCTCAGGACCCACCTGCACCAGGAACGCCAAAAGTCAAATACCCGATAGCTGGATGCACGTCAATATCATCATCATCATACGATATAAAGAAAAAGAAAAAATTTATAATTTCAAAATTGAAATCGTCACGTTTGTAAACTCTGATACTGAGATGACCACTGTAGTAAAATTTAAGGAATATGTCTAGAAATGAGGTGGAGGAAACTGTATCTGTGGTGTCTTCAATCGCTAGTGCAGGAGGATATGTCAATGGGACAAATCAGAAAAGTTTGAATTGTCAATGGAAAGCACATCATCAATATTCCTGTATATGAAATTAAAATCTAGTTTCTTTTGATCTTCTTGTTTTTTACAAGTGTCTGAAGGAATCCGACTCATACGAAAATAAGAAAAGGTCGGTCGGTCGAAAAATGTAATATCACAAAAATACCGAACTCTGAGGAAAACTCAAAGTCCCCAATCAAATGGCAAAATCAAAAGGTCAAACACATCAAACGAATGGACAACAACTGTCATATTCCTGACTTGGTACAGGCATTTTCTTATGTAGAAACGCGCATCTGGCGTTGACACTTTTAATCCTGGTATCTATATTCCGGATAGTACAAGCCACACACAATAGTAAATTTACCACATGTTATCAATTATCTTACCTCCTATACATTTCTAAGAATATGATTGGATAAAAGCGACCGCGTGTATTTCATATGGGTCTAGTAGGCGTGGTTTATTTCAATACACGGTTAGTAGTGGTGTTACGTCCCTTTTTAAAAACAACACGGTGTTGAGGAAAAATCTGAAAGGTTTCAAAAGACGAAGAAATTGATGATGAACGATTACAATAAATGCAGAAAACATATTAAAAGCTAACAAGTTGTTATTGTTGGCATTTGTTTTTGTTCAGACTAATGGAAGAGGATTCTTAATATTGAAGAGTTGATCACTTTGATAGGCCACTAGTCTAAATGCCACATATTAAGATAGTTGGTAAGAAAATTTCGTTACACTGTGTGCTAGTGACCTAATACGATATATATGAAGTCAGTAAATTTCATATGGGGTTCGACTTCGTTCTCATCCCATAGGGAGTTTACTGACCCCATATATATCGTATTAGGTCACTAGCACACTATGTAACTAATAATACCCGCTCAATACAAACATTAGATGTTTACCTGTATATCATTACGTCAGAGCATTTTTATTATTGAATTACATTTGACTTTTTCATTGAACCACGAATGAAATATAATTCTGTTTTGAAAATAGGATTAAACTCGCCTAACTATAGCTTTACGGTAAGAACATTTTACGATATTGGATGACGTAAACATACAGTCTTGTTTTGTCTTTACTAACTTTTTCAACTTCAGTTTTCAATACAATAAGACATGTGCAATTAGTTATTATCAACGTGCTAATATTTGTTGTTGCGAGTTTAAGGTGATTGTTGTTTCGATTTTAAAATGTTTTTGGTTGGAGGTTTAAGTGTTTGAGGTTGCGGTGTTGTTGCTCCAGACGCTTTATCGTGATTACCTCTTTTACTGTACTTAATTCAATACAAATTACAAGTCTCATCAATATATCATATAATTGTCAGATATGGCACAAAATGTATGAATTCTGTATTAAACATCCAATTATATTGTGAAATTGTGTAGATGTTGCCGTCTGCTGCTTAGCCAACGTTTGTGCAAAGTAATATTTTGTCATTTCTTCATTTTCGAAATTAAGCTGTAAAACGAAAGCTGATGTTCATTATGGAAGTTTAAACTATTTCAGTTCTTGACAAAAACATGACCATGGAGGTAGGGATCGCAGTCATATCAAACTAAGTAAGACATCACGTGACTTCGATGGCGTAACAATCCGCCATCTTTAGTAAATTTGTCTCGTAGAAATTGCATAGGCCTTTCAATAAACTTTTATTTTCCCGTTAATCTGTTAATTCGACCCGTTTTCTAATTTTTGCAGCTATTTCCTTTGTCTTCAAACATAAATCTTTCTAAAATTGCTGACCCTGACAGTTTAAATTTAGATTAAATTACGTCCCTGATCAGCTGTAAATATTGTCTCCTCCTGACTGTTTTGTAAAACTAACAAATCTTCGTCTTCTTATACATCAATTTCACAAATTCCTTAATCAAATGTATAACTTCGCAGCTATATTGTAATATCTGAAACATACGTCTAGCGCTGCATCCTATTTTCAACAGTTCAATTCGTGTTTTTTTGTTACAGTCCATGTATATATAAAAATAAGGAGATGTGGTACGATTGCCAATGAGATAGTTATCCACCAAAGCTCAAATGAAGTAGATGTAAGCAGTTACAGGCAACCGTACGGCCTTCAACAATGAGAAAAAACCCATGACGTATAGTCGATTATAAAAGACCCCGACATGAATAATATCAAAAAATTCAATATGAAAACTAACGGCCTAATTTATACCAAAACAGTTTACGAAAAATAAATATCACAGACATGAACCAACGACAAACACTGAACTGCAGGCTCCTGACTTGGGAATATACATACTTCAACATCTGAAGAAAGATATAGAAAGGCACAGACCTATATCAGCATGTATATGTATGTCTCTGAGAAAGGTAAAACAACAGGTAAGCCGTACAAGTTTCAGACATGTAGATAAATAGATATAAGAAGATGTGGTATGAGTGCCAATGAGACAACTCTCCATCCAAGTCGTCACAATTTGTAAAAGTAAACCATTATAGGTCAAATTACGGCCTTCAACACGGAGCCTTTGCTCACACCGAACAGCAAGCTATAACGTCTACATTTAACAATCATTCAGGTATTACACAGGAAACGTATGCCAAACCAAATTACCAATACTTGATCTAATCACCCCGTGTACAAAGTTATTTACAGAGTTTTAAAGTAATATACAACATATTTTGCCCCGGGAAAATTCTTCCAAATATCAAATTCTATCACACTGGATAAAATATCAGACAATAATAATAAAAAAAATTAGATATTTATATATCAGCTTCCTAATGTTTTAACAGCTTTTTTTTTATAAATTAGATATCAATTGTAAAATACATCGATTTGCTTTCATTTTCTGTTTGTAAAATGTGTTATTTGATTAAAAAAAAAAAGATTAAGCTTAAACTAGATGCAAATGATTTTGGATTTTTTTTTTGTAATTTTATTTGACAAAGTTTTTACCGAAATTATCATAGTGTAGAGATAAAGTGCACAAAAATCAAATGTAAAAATTTATCAACCCTATACCAGACGATCTGTACCGACAGAGTTGTCTACCCTTACTGTGACTTGTATAGCTGCGTATGTTTCATTTGTCCATCGGCCTCAATTTCGTTAAAAAAATCCGTCACTAAGCCGTCTTTCCTGTTTCTGTTTTGGTCTTATTTCGAGTTCACAGATATTAAGGTACATATTGAAAATAAGGATTATTGAGAAAAAGCATTGATGTATCTAAAAAAAATAGACATTTGGCTGATGATTTCCTTTTGTGTTTAAGAATATATTTGTATAAACTCTGTAATAGATAATGCATATTTTTAAAGATTTTTCTTTTCGTATAACATAGCGAGGGTGTCAGAGTTCATCAAATGAAAGACCGACCGTAGGGAGTCTTTCTTTGGGCAATTCTGACACCCCAAGGTGTGTTAAAAGACTAGAAAATTCTTAAAATATGTATTATCTGACTTATATACCGTACAAAAATCTTATTTTCTGCAAAAATGCACAATTTGCATCCTATTTTACCGACCACACTTAAGTGGGATATTCTTTTTTGATGCTTTCACGTTTTAATACGATACTATTGTGATCGAAAACTCACCAATTAATCTAGATATAAACTTCAGAAATCATGATCCAGTTTCCATAAAAATATTAATGTGACTCCATGAATAAAGGTAACAGTAGTATACCGCTGTTCAAAAGTCATAAATCGATTAAGAGAAAACAAACCCGGGTAACAATTAAAACCAAGGGAAACACATCAACTATAAGAGGAAAACAACGGAACAACAGAAACACTGAACTGTAACAAAAACAAACGCCAACATACATAGAAACGGACTATTTGATAACAACTGCCATATTCCTGACTTGGTACAAGACATTTTAAGAAAAAATGGTGGGTTGAACCTGGTTTTATGGCTAGCCAAACCTCCTGCTTATATGGCAATGTTAAAAAATATCGCTAAAATGACAACACTACCTGACAGGAATGCAGTACAAACAAACGCAAGAACACTTACCACAGAGAAATGCATAAATAAATAATATAATAGAACATGACAACATGTAAACCGAAGAATTACAACGGAGATCTCCCATTACCGACAGCACAGGACACCAAAAACTGCACGTCACATGAATAGATCAACGCCACAAAAAGTGACGTATTATTGTGACGTTTGTATAATCTTGAAATTCATACAATTATATTGAACGAGATCCAAAAATTCACAATAATTTTCACAATACTAGTCCAAATGATTATCATGCTTATGACGGTCTTGTAAGGCTATTCTAAATTAATACTGTGAAGCCGTCATCATTATTTGGACTAATACAATACTTTATCCATGGAAAATGGAAATTAACTCGACTATACTGACAAGTAAGACATATGTGAAATGTACCGAAAATACAAACGATAAGACATAACACAATATCCAACCGTACTTACAAAAGAAACATCATAACAAAATACATGAATGTTGGATGTATAAATACTGAGACACGTCGTATAGCAATGCGAAATAACACTCGACAAAACAGTCATATTCGGGAATAGGTCACGTTCGGTACATAGCAGACAGACGACGTAGATGGTAAGCCACAATCTAAGACGTGGTAGAAATGTCGTTAGTTAGTTAGTTTAGACACAGAAACATTGTATAGATCAACCAATTCGTGATGGTGTCCACAAAATTTACGGAGTGTCATTTTTAATCTTTCCTCCTCATAACTTTGTTGGAGCAGTTTCTGCGTAAGGAGCACACTCCTGTATATGAAGTCCGTATAGTGTTAACATGCACGAGCATAACGTATCAATTGAGATATGTAAACACCATACGACGGAGCAGAGGGTATGTTACTGCTGAGAAATGGGAAATTGATAATTGGGAAGTTGAAATCATCCCGTTTGTCATAGATATTAGTGTGAAGTCTGTGTCAATATTGAGGAAAAGATCAAGGTATAAAGCAGTCCTTCTCGTATCAGTAGTATTCTGAATTTCAAGTTCACTGGGATATATGAGATGCAAGTACTAACTGAAATATGGGTTATTCAGTGATAGGACATCATCAATATATCTGAAAGTAAAATTAAAGAATTTCGCTAGGTGCTTTTTCTTTTTTTCTTTTAGAAGGTTCGGAATGAATTCAGCTTCATACGACTACAAAAACAAATCAGTCAGAAGGGGTGCACAATTAGTACCCATTGGAAACCGACTGTCTGTTGAAATATCAATCCTCCAAACTCAACAAATATATTGTCGATTAATAAGTCCAGCATTTTGATAATATCATCTTCTGTGTATTTTCTGATAGAATCAGTGGTTCTTCACAAAATAAGAATTTTTATAACCTAAAAACAAGAAATTTATATCTACGATTCTCATTTTTATAGAAAAAGCTCTCATTAAGCAAGACACAAATAAATTGTTACGGTGTATGAAAAATACAAGTCACTTTGTAAGTAATTTATTGTATTTATCAACTTAGTTTATGAATGGGGTATGCTATGTTATTTTCTTTTATTTCATTACATTTTTATCGTGGAAAAGCTGAGTATTTTTTCAACAAATTTTAACGAACTATTCAGAATAATTGTTTTCTTTCTTTTGTCTGACAATACAATTCTTTTTCAAATTGAGAATCGGGATTAAATAAAATGTGGGTCAACGACGACTTTTGATATTTGAGTATAACAAAAGGAGGGAAGGATTGCTTCTGCCTTAAACCTATCACAGATGGAAATTAAATAGTAAAACTACAATTGACAACAACTAACAATAACTATCAAACAAATTGAATGTTTAAGTAAATTAGAGTTTGCATTCTAATCATGAAAAATAATGGCCTTACACAGGTCATTATTTTATGCCTTGAAGCAAAATTCATTGAAACTTGGTATCGTCCGGGTTGATTCTTCAAAAGAAAGACCTATCGTCTCGTCGTTTTTCTAAAAAAAGTTCATCGGAAGATACCAATACCTTGTTGATAAATATTCCGTATCAACTTCACAAATTATTCATGATGGTTTGAAGTGTAGATTCTAGGTACTGACGTTGACGTCATCTTAATTACGTGTTAAAGTGTTCTTTCATTTGTCTTTGTAAATTATTAACCTTTACTGTTTATTCCATTTTTGGTAATATCCTTTTGGCGTGGCTCGGTACTTATGCATCCCGCCATTGTGTTGTTGTGCCTTGGTCATGTTTTGTATTCTTGTTTTTCATTTTTGCTTACGTGCTTTGTCTATATGCCATTTTGTTTTTTCTTTGTTGATATATATGTTTGTTTTTATAGTGATTAAGATTATAACACAATGTTGACTACTGTACCTCTATTTTTGACATTTTTACCTATTATGTCTGTTTGTTTTCATCACACATTGTTATCAATATAATGGAATTTTATGCGACTTTCATATAAGTGAGAGGCTTCGATAGCTATAAAACCAGGTTTAATCCACCATTTTATACATAAGGAAATGCCTGTACCAAGTCAGGAATATGACAGTTGTTTTCCATTTGTTAATGTGTTTGAGCTTTTGATTTTGTCATTTGATAAGGGACTTTCCGATTTGAATTTTCCTTGGAGTTTTTTGTTATTTTACTTTTTCTGTAGGAAAATAACTCCATATAGATATATAAGCATATCAGTACAAAATAATATCTGCTAGCTAGGGCGTATTGGCATATCGAATATATATCAATCCGCAAAACTCAACATGAAGGATTGTCAAATCCAACATTTTTATACTCTCCACATCGGTGTATATGTTAATTGGATCAGTGTGGTTCTTTAAAAGAGAAACATTTCTTTGGTAAAAAGATGTAGGTGAACTAAAGATTGCAATCAGAAATATTTAAGTAGAACAAAGACACCACAATGACATAAAGGGGAAAAAAGAAGCACAGACAAAGAAAATTCCATATAACCAACACAGAAAACCAAAGATTGCACAACACGAACCCCTATACAAACCGGGGACTAACTCATATGCTAAAAAGGGAAAACGTTTCCTGAAATGTTCGCTATTGTACAATTTGGAATATCAGATTGAATTTCCATGGCTGAAATAAACACTGAACACCTTTCATAATTTATACCCTTCGAAAGAGGAAATAAAAATTGAATTTAATTCTGTTTATGTAGCAGCAATATAGTATATGAAAAAAACATATAATCGAATATACACTACTTGACTGTCATATAAAGTTGAAATATATGATAAGCCAATAACAAAAATCTGAATTATACAAACGGTACAAAATTCACCACACTTATTTTAAATAGCTAACGAAATAAATACCTAATTTTACGGTGTATACATAAGTTGAAAACTCTACTAGTGTCAAGCTACTAGTTGCAAAACCGACAAAAAAACTAACCTGCAGTGCTGGCCATAAGGGCACACTGCAAAAATATTCACGAGTTGGCCTGCGTTCGATGAATTGTTCCAAGGAATAGTCGGATATTATAATAAAAAAACTTTCCGCTTTATATAATGTATTCTATTACACATAGCAAAATATCATATCCTTACGTGTCTTATAAGAAAACATTGAAAAAAGATTTACCGTAACCAAAAATAAAAAATGGTTAAGAAGGACAATTTTACTGTTGTTTAATGATAGGACTTTAAAAACCGATTTTGTGAACCTTTTGTAAAAATTTGCCTTCAAGGATCTGCAATTTTTTAAAGCTTTTACTTTATGTAATGTACATTGTGCGCATGCGCAATTGTTTAAACCTTTTAAAAAATATATATTTATTTCAAGTTACTTTAACGGTACCAATTTTACTGTACCATATGAGGATTTCGACAATTATTATATCTTCAGCGATGTATGTACAATACCATCTGTTTTACAGACAGATTTATAAAAACTGATATGACAGCTATCAAACAATTGAAGGTCGTAAAAAGGCACTAGCTACGAAGTTTACAAAACAATCAGAATGTGATTTTGTTTGTTTCAAACATTTATAAAAACGCAATTGTGAAATATTTTTTTGATATTAGCTTGTTAGTCAATTATTCAAATAATTTCAATCTGTATTCATTTGAACTTCAATTTTACCTCCCTTAACTGGGAATTGGTTACGCATGGGCTAAGCATATTCAGTTATTAAAAAGAAAAGAATGTCAACATTAAAAAGTGAAACAAGGCAGTCACCGTGAAGATCCGTTTTGTTGACTGATTCTGTCCACAATACATATTTTTTTTTAATCTATGACATGAATAAAAAAAGACCTAGAAAAATCGCCATTATACTGTAACAGGGTTCTTGGAAGGAATAAAATGATTCGTCAAGTTTATAGATGTTTATTAACGACATTAATAAATAACCCTGAAGGTACACAAATAACAAAACATAAATACATAGACAATTCGGTGCACAAAGGGATATAACTCTAAACAATTAAACGGAAAGTACATGTATAAAATACTATAAACTGGCTATGTTCTATCTGAATATAAACCAAGACAATTAAAGTGTATATATTTGAAATGTATAAATCAGGATTAAGTGCTGCATTCTGTCCGATAATATCAACATCTTGTCTATACATTATTCAACATAGTCACACAAATAAGCGGGCTTCTTAACTTTCCGCTTTGTTCTTCATGTTCTTTTGATTCTTCTGTTAAATATTCTTGCATATAAGCATCCCTGTCATCGTCGCAAAATCGTAGATAACGTTATCATCTATCTCCTGAACAATATCGAGGTCATTCAAATTTTTAATGACGATTCTGTGTCCATCTTCTGTCTTGTTTTGGAGATTAAGCGAGTATCTTATGCGGATAGCGTCTTCCGTTGAAGTGTCATTAAGGTACATCGGAACATCCGATGTTTCCACTGCAGTATTATGGTACATCGGAACAGCCGATGTTTTTATCGACGCATCACGGTACATCGGAATTTCCGATGTGATTAGACTCGACTCGTCAAATAATGATTCAAAATTGATATCTGTATCTTCAGGGATTGTTGCATCTGTTTCTTGGATCTGTTTACATAGGTCAGATCTTTTCCGTTGTAGCCACACCGGAACTTCGCCGTCTGTACATATTTTCAAGCGATCATGGTGTACGCTCCAGTTTTTCTTTCTGTCGCTTATTTGAAACAAAACTGGATTTATTAATTTAGTGACTATATAGGGTCCTTTTCATGGCGATTTAAGTCTTCTAGACTGTCCGATTTTAGTAACTGAATCACGTTTGCATTGTAAACAGCGTCCCCTATGTAGTAGGTTTTAAATTTGACCTGAGATCATAATCTCTCTTTTGTCGTTGCTGTGCTGATTTAAGATTATCCCTAGCAATATCATGTATTAAATTCAGCGAAATAATTAGATCTTGTATGTATTTTACAGTCTCTTTTTCGTGTTGGTTTACAACCAAATGTCTAAAAGATAAAACTAAAAGGTTGGTTAACCTCTCTACCAAACATCCAAAAATTTGCAGAAAAACCTGTCTGTCTGCTCGGTGGTGCTCTGATTGCCCCTGCAAGTAATTGCAAATATTTGTCTAATTTATTTTGCTGCTTCATACTCCTTAAGTTTTCGTATGGACCGTTCGTATAGTTCAGTTAGATTGTCTGGCAGTTGTCATATTGGTTATATTCACCTTTCTGATCTTTGCTGTACATTGTTCAAATCTATCTTCACCAAATAGCATCTGTAATTCAATTCCCGTTCCAAATAATGTTTTTTCTTTAGACTTGTCTCTTTGTCTGTTGGTTTCCTCACTAAAGGATAAATATCTTTCTCTGGTTTACACAAGGAGTTTGGTGATAAAAATTTTCCAAGGTTTGGTGATGGTTGTATAACAATATCGCCTTCTGGTTTGGTATCAAGTTGAACTGTATGGTGGTAAAAACAGTCGTTTCCGCTACTACTGCTCTATAAACTTTAACATCCCCTATTCCAGTACTTGACATTTCTGTCGCTGGTATTATTTCTTTGTTCAATGTTATTGTATATTGTACATGGTCAACAATAACTCTGTTAGTTTCCAAGAAATCTAAACCAAGAATTAGCTCATCTTTATTTCTGCTACTAGCATGTTACACTCTATCTGTGATCTTCCTATTTCTAAGTCTACATTTTCTGCAACTTCTGCTTAAATTGTTCTAATGAACTGATAACTTTAACAACAACAGTGTCCGATAGCTTTGGCTTGGTTCGTAGTTTTCTAAATAGCTCTGTATTAAGTATTGGCACTTGAGCACCACTATCAATTACTCCATTACTCTTTAAACCATTTACTAGTACTGGAATATACATAGTCTTTGCCTCAATCTGTGTCTTTCCTTTATACATGTATATTTCTCTGATCGTCACAGGTGGTGGTTGGCCAGTATCTCATTGGTGAACTGAAGATCGGTCTATATCTTCAGTCCGTTCCAGTTTAACTGTCTCCTTGTTGATGGTGACCTTGACCGATTCCCACCAGATGAGTTGCTCCTACTTCTTCTTCGACAATCTCTTGCAAAATGTCCTGGTTTACTACAGCTTAAGCAGTTTGTATCTCTGTTTCCGCCCCGATGATGTTCACAGGTGAATTCTGAAACTGTCGAGGTGGTGATTTTGACCTGTTGCTGGTCAAATATTTCCAGATCTCTTTAACCATTGTTCTAGTTTCCTCTAACCCCTTTTCTGTCTTTTTCAGTCCTTGGTCCAAATTTGCAATGGTTGGGTTATTCTCTCGATCAGCAAATTTTACATTTCTTATACAAAGGTCTGATTTTGCTGGAATTTCTTCTTTATCATCATCAAATTTAGCTTTTTCATCTCAACTCTTTTTAACTCCAAGAATAATTCTTTGTTTTGTTATGGCGCGTTTCACATACTGCATTGACACATCTAATGTATTTGGATTCTTGTTCATCGCTGTGAGAGCTGCCTTTTTGTCTATACATCCTTTCAGGAATGCAACCATGGCCAAAATTTCTACAAATTCTTCTGGTGTATCAGGATACACATCAATTGCAATGTCTTGCGTTCTGTCTGTGTATTCTTCAAGTGTCTCATCTTGGTCCTGTTTCAAGTCCTGCAACTATCTTCTTATTATATGAGGTAGGTCCCGTCTTCGAAAACGTTCATTCAATTTGTTATAGAGTTTGTTATAGTCTTCTTGCACTCCTTTGGCTTTCACGCTGTAAAATATCAGTGCCTTGTGCCTCAAACATTCTATCAATTTATCAAGCATGTGTTGTGGTGTCCATTTTTATCTGTTGGCAATGTGACTGAACTGTAGAAAATAAGGTCGCCAATTTGTTCTTCCATCATAGGTTGCCATCTTTGGGGCAGATGGTCCCTCAACTCTCTTTTCACCCCTGTCCTGTAAATTACCTTTTTGGGTATATCCAGGTCCTGACTTCAGTGTCGTAATTGACGGTTTTCTGTCCTCTTGTTTACTGTAATTCCTGATGGAAATAGCTTCTCAATTCTCTCAATGGTGAGCTTAATTTCATCTGCCTGTTTAATTCTGTTGTCTCGCATCCTAATTTCTTCTCGCATCTCATGTTCTCTTTCTTCAAAGTCCATTGACATTGCCTCTGTATTTTCCTTATGGTCATGTTGCATTTGCTCAAGGCATTTCTGAATTTTTTTCATTTTGTTTAGTTAGTCTTGCTTCAAACTCATCTTGCATAAGTTGCATTTGGTGTTGTATTGCTTGTAACGCTACTTGCTTTTCTTGCATTCTTTGTTTCATTATTGCATTCATGCCGCTCATTTCATCCTCTTATTCACGAACTCTTTGCAGTGGATCTATGTCTTTAGTGGTATGTTCTGGTAGTTCCACAACAATTGCTCTTTCGTTTACTAATGATTCACATATGGTGTTAGGGATGCCTTCAAGTAATTTCAAATCTTCTTTGGTATGTTGTCCTTTCTCCTGTCTAGCAGCCTTAATTATTGCAGCTCTCTTCGGGCCAATATTTTTTATACTCTTGAGTTCTTCAGCTGTAGCTGTGTTGATATTCATTGGATGTAACATTCTGTAGTATTCTGATGTGCACACACCAAAATGTATTTACGCAAAATAACACGTGATGCTGTAAGTTTCACCAATTCAGATCTACGTAGTAAAAAACCTTTACGTACAAAATTAACGATCCAAAACAAAATAAATATGTGATTTCTCAAAGTACGCGAATGAATATTATGTCACGTAATGATCAAAATGTCACTTGACTACTGAAAACAACAAAAACATGTATTGAATATAATGTATGATCTCAACACACATTACAACGTGTATAATACTAATCACTTTTTATCATATATCTCTTTAAATAAAAGAGAAAACAAGTTTTTTTCTTTTCTCAGATTTGAAAATTTTAAAAATTTGCTGCCAGATAATGTCAACAAACAGTGAGCTCGTCAAACACTTCTGACACTAATTTGTGGTGCCTTAAGTATATTAATTCATATATACAACTTACCCAAGAGTATCTCTGAATACTCTTAGGTTGAGAGTTATAAGGTTTCGTCTACAGCACCAAATTCCAGACTCCTACGATCAGGGAACATGTCTGTCAGTTTGGCTGTCTATATTAACTCTGAGGGAAACCCCGATCATTCGGAATTCTCTTGATTATCGTGTTTGCTTGTTATAACCGTTGTACTCCACATTACTACAGTACTGAGAAGATATAACATACCAAGAAAATAAGATTGCACAAGAGAATAGAAGAATTGATGAACTCTTAAATACATATAATAAAACTACTGATTAATATTAATCATTCTGAAAGAAAATGAACATTAATATAAAACACTCTACCACATACTCCTCTGGCATCTCAAATGACGTCCACGTCATTTCAGACTCTAAAACATAATATTTAAGAAAAAGAAAAATGAAATAGTATTATATATGATGCTTCAATTTATTGATACTGCAATCACTTATAACAGTGTAGAAATCAATCAGGATAATCCACTGAAATATTATATTAATATAAAATATAATATTAATAGTATCAAAAGTATAACTGAAATATAAAACATCAATGGTCAGAGGTAGTCAGAATGGCCAATAAAGCCTTCCCTGCTTCTGGCTCTATCCCTGAAAATAAACCTCTGTCAATACAGCTGGATAGATAAGCTGCCTTCTGTCTCCACTCAGCAGGTGTAACAGTAGGAGGAACTGCAGACTACGACACAAAATCACCAGACTGTAACAACTTAGATTATGTTCTCTTTCGACCAGTTCAACGAGGTAAAACCGGAGCTGTATCATCTTCAACATGAGCTGGATCAAGCGTCTCTTGCTCTTCATCTTAAACTACAGGATCTAGTTCCTGTAATTCTGTGTCATCGGAAGCGCTTCTAAATACCCCCCAAGCCGTCTTCAGTTTCAACTGTATATGAGAAGTGGGCGTCCCCATCTGGCTCAGGAGGCAATACTACTTCTGGATCCATATCAAGACTCTCTGTATCATCATCAACACTGGATGGAGTGTAGTGAACAATTGGTCTTTGAAGTTCCCATATCCCTTTATCATCACTATCGCTATCCTATGTGGTCAGGTCGGTGTACAAGTTCTTGGTGACTTTTGTTCTCAATCTTGTTCTTCTTCTAGGTATTGGTCTTGGTGGTTCTATCGTTGGTGGTTGACGTTGTGAAGTGTATCCCACAGGTAGTAAGATATTCCTGTCCCTCACCACTATATTTCTGTACCACGCAGACGGGTATATCTTTGTTCGGTTGTTCTAGTACAATGTAGTTATCGTTCTCCCATTTGTTGCTCAACTTATTATGTTTGCCATCAAACGCAACTCTCTTTACCAGTACTTTATCGCCTTCTTCTACGACTGCCCCTCTCACATGCAAGTCGTACTGTTCTTTCTGCTTTTCATGTGCTTTCTTTGCTGATTCTGAAGCATGCTTATATGCGTCGACTAGTCTGTTCTTCAATTCTTGGATATACTTTGTTCGTTTTTTTCTATCTTTCTCTTTTACAAGTCCAAATGCTAGATCAATGGGAAGCTTTGGTTGTCGGCCAAACATTAGAAAGTATGGTGATTGGCCAGTTGCTTCGTATCGAGTGCAGTTGTACGCATGAACTAACGGAGCCACATAAGCTTTCCGGTTAGTTTTACCTTTTGGCGGTTAAGTTCCAAGCATTGACAGTAATGTTCTGTTAAATCTCTCAGTCATGCCGTTGCCCATCGGATGGTATGGTGTGGTTCTTGACTTATTCCTGTTAGACGGCAAAGTTCCTGAATGATGTAACTTTCAAAAGATGGACCTTGATCTGAGTGAATTATGTTAGGTAAACCATAATGCACGCTGAAGTTGTTTAGTAATGCTTCTGCAGTTGTATTTGCAGTCTGGTTGCGTGTTGGTATAGCCTGTAAAGTGGTCGGTGATTACCAAGATGTCTCGAATTCCTCCCTTTGATGGTTCTAGAGTAAGGTAATCAATGCAAATAATGTCCATTGGCTGAGTTTTTGTTATGTTGACCAGTGGTGCTCTTCCTGGATCTTTTGTTCTACTAATGCATCTTTCACAATGTTGAATCCAGTCCTCAATATCTTTGTTCATCCCAGGCCAGTGAAAACCTTTTCTAATCAGACTGGTGGTTCTATCTTTGCCTGGATGACCCATTTCATCATGAAGTGCTTCCAAAACTATCTTGATGTGTGAGGACGGTAGTAATAGCTGATGATGTATCTTTTCGTCGAAGGTAATCTCTCGGTCAAGTATATTATCTAGTATTCTGATATGGTTGAACTGTTTATTCAGTGGACTTGGGGTAATCTTTCCTTTTGCTGGTTTCTGTCCAGATTTCAGTTGTGTTATCCATGTGTGAAGCAGTGGATCCATAGCTTGTACTTTTGACTGAATCTGGTGATATGGCATAGGAGTCGATCAACGGAGTACGTATACATCCCCATATTGCTTTGATGGAATCTTGGATGATGGTTGACAATCTGGATAGTCCATCTGCATCTGCATCTGCATCTGTATTTGTCTTGCCTGGACGGTAGATGATATCGAAATCGTATGCAGCTAGTGCAGCGAGCCAACGGTGTCCAGTAGCATCTAGTTTTGCAGACGTGAGTACATATGTGAGCTGGTTGTTGTCTGTGAGTACTCTAAACTTGTGTCCATACAGTTAATCGTGAAACTTGTTAGTTATTGACCACTTCAAAGCAAGAAATTCTATCTTATGTGCTGGATAGTTCTGTTCTGTTTTTGTTAAACCTTTGCTAGCATATGAAATTACACTTTGATGCCCATCTTGCCCCTGGTATAGTACGGCACCAAGGCCTTGACCCCTGGCATCAGTGTGCATTTCAAATGGTTTGGAGTACTAGTAATCAACATATCCAAGTATCGGTGCTGAAGATAACAGTTGCTTTAATGATGTGAAAGCTGTTTCTTGCTTATCAGTACGCTGAAATGATTGTTGTTGTTGTTTCTCAGTCTACTTACTTTCCTTTCTTAACATTTGAAGTGAACATGATGGAGGTAAGTGGCTTTACTATTTGACTGAAGTTACGGGTGAACTTGCGGTAATATCCTACAAATCCGATGAATCTACGTTCGTCTCAGGTGACTTTGAAGCAGGCCAATTCATAACTTTCTCAAATTTCTCTGGATCTGTTTCTACTCCTTCTTAAGATACGATATGTCCAATGTATTTAATTTTAGGTTGAAAGAAAGAACATATCGATGACAAAGCTTCAAGTTTGCTTGTCGAAATCTGTCGAAGACCATCTCATGTCGTACTAGGTGTTCCTCATATGTTTTAGCAAATATGATGATATCGTCTATGAAAACGCAACAAATACGCATGTGAAGATCTCTGCATAAGACGTTGATAAATGGCGGGGGCGCAAGCAAGTCCGAACGGCATCCGGTTTTACTCGAAGAGTACAAGAGGTTCCAGGGTGAATGCTGTCCTCTCCTTATGTTCCTCTAGTATCTCTACCTGATGATATCCTGACTTCTATGACCAAACTCAGAAAAGACCCGTCTAAATTGCATTTAATTGATAAATTCAACAACACCTACCGTTATCTTGATGATATTTTTTTCGTTAAATAATCAAGAATTCTCTAAATATACTGCCGAAATGTACCCAAAGGAATTTACTCTAAAAAAATCAAACGCTAATAACTGTCCTTTCCTAGATTTAGATATTTCAGTTTTACACGGGAAACTCCACACTAAAATGTACGACAAAAGGCACGATTTTTCGTTCCCTATTGTTAATTTTCTTTTTTGGGATGGTGATGTTCCTTTGGCACCATCTTACGGTGTTTATAATTCACAACTTGTTCGCTATGCCCGTGTCTGTTGTGACGTTTTAGATTTTAACGAACGTAATCTATGTATTTCTGGTAAATTATTCAGTCAGGGATTTCGTTACCACAAATTACTTAAAACTTTTACTAAATTCTTCTATAGATGTAAAGATTTGGTTTTGAAGTTCGGTTGTAACTGTAGAAAACTTATTTCAAACGGGATAGCACATCCTCATTTTTACGGATATGTTGTTTACCGTGCCCGGAAATTTAGAAACGATCCTGGTAAACTTATCGATCCTTTAAATAAACTTATCCTAAAAGGTTACCAATTCAATACCGTCATTAGGTCTTTGAATATTGTTTTTATTGGTATTAATATTGATTTTGTTATCAGGAAATTAAAAGCAAACTAGATATTATTGTTATATACATATGCAATTTCATGGATCTACAATCTGTCGACTCCTGTATCTTGGCATTGCACAAGGTCAGTTTTTCTCTTACTGTTTATGGCGTCTTTATACTAAATCCATTGGATGTTGGATGTGTACTGATTGATAATTTAGCCTCAGAAGCATGATTTTTCATATTAGTTGTTATTGGCTTTGAACTAGCTGTCAGTAGCTGCGAGTACTCTCAGATCTGTACTTTTTGTTGTTGGGATGTACAAGTACCCGGTCACGTCAACATGTTTTTTGTTGTATGTATTTCTATTTGTATCCATCTGATGAGTTAAGCCTTTTTCAACTGATTTTTATAGTTCGTTCTTATGTTGTACTTTTACACCACTGTCCCAGGTTAGGGGAGGGTTGGGATCCCGCTTACATGTTTAACCCCGCCACATTATGTATGTATGTGCCTGTTCCAAGTCAGGAGCCTGTAACTCAGTGGCTGTCGTTTGTTGCTGTGTTACATATTTGTTTTTCGTTAATTTTTTTGTACATTAGTTAGGCCGTTAGTTTTCTCGTTTGAATTGCTTTACATTTGTGATTTCGGGGCCTTTTATAGCTGACTATGCGGTATGGGCTTTGCTCATTGTTGAAGGCCGTATGGTGACCTATAGTTGTTAATTTCTGTGTCATTTGGTCTCTTGTGGAGATTTGTCTCATTGGCAATCATACCACATCTTCTTTTTTTATATTTGACCAAATGTCTGTTGGTACGGCTGTGGTTGTGTGTCTTATTGATGTTTTGTTTGATCTTGGTGCTTATATTGTTGTCCAGATTCTAGATGTTCAAGGTGTGTGTTGATTTGCTTTAGTGTTGCAGCAAGTTCAGATTTCGCCTTTCTCATTATCAATGGCCTGCTTTGATGTTGCTTTCACCTTTGGTAGTTCATCAGGATTATGCTCTTTCTCAACCCCCTCAAGTCTATACGTAAATAGTTATCAAAGGTACCAGGCTTATAATTTGATACGCCAGACGCGCGTTTCGTCTACATAAGACTCATCAGTGACGCTCAGATCGAAATAGTTAGAAAGCCAAAACAAGTAAAAAGTTGAAGAGCATTGAGGACCCAAAATTCCAAAAAGTTGTGCCAAATACGACTAAGGTAATCTATGCCTTGGATAAGAAAATCCTTAGTATTTCGAATAATTCATACTTTTGCAAACAGTAAATTTATAAAAATGACCATATAAATGATATTCATGTCAACATCGAAGTACTGACTACTGGGCTGGTGATACCCTCGGGGACGAAACGTCCACCAGCAGTGGCATCGACCCAGTGGTGTAAATAGTTATCAAAGGTACCAGGCTTATAATTTGATACGCCAGACGCGCGTTTCGTCTACATAAGACTCATTAGTGACGCTCAGATCGAAATAGTTAGAAAGCCAAAAACAAGTAAAACATTGAAGAGCATTGAGGTCCCAAAATTCCAAAAAGTTGTGCCAAATAATTATCAATTGTATGCGTAAGCCTCAAATCCACTGTTTAAATGCCTCTGGTGTATCCGCCTTTGGTTTTATCTCCATTTGCTTCAAGGTGTCGACAAGCTGTTGATATTCTTCTGAATCGGACATGATGTCAAACTATAAATGAATCTATAATAGAGATATCCTAAAAAAAATAGTATTAAACATTTGACTTTTCTAAACTTTACACAAGTATTCCCCATTCCAAACTAAAAGACAAATTGAAAGAGTTGGTATTACTTTGTTTCATTAAAAAGAATGGCGAACGTAGATACAAATATCTTGTCTTGAGTAGGGATAAATCCTACTTTGTAAAGAATCACTCTGATTCAAACAAAAAATTCTCTGAAACTGACATTATCAAGATGCTTGATTTCTTGATTGACAACATATTTGTTACGTTTGGAGGACGTGTTTTTCAACAGACTGTCGGAATTCCAATGGGAACCAATTGTGCCCCTCTTCTTGCCGACTTGTTTCTTCATTATTATGAGGCTGACTTCATACAGGAACTTCTTAGGAAGAAAGATAAGAAGTTAGCAATATCCTTTAACTTTACGTTCCGTTATATAGATGATGTTCTCTCACTAAATAATACAAAATTTGGTGACTATGTTGAACGAATCTATCCCATCGAACTAGAGATAAAGGATACTACAGATACAGTTAAGTCTGCCTCATATCTTGACTTACATCTAGAAATTGACAATGAGGGTCATTTAAAAACAAAACATTACGACAAAAGAGATGATTTCAGCTTCCCAATTATGAACTTTCCATTTCTATGTAGCAACATTCCAGCAGCGCCTGCATACGGAGTATATATCTCCCAATTGATACGATATTCCCGGGCTTGTATTTCCTATCATATTTTCCTTGATAGAGGATTGCTGCTCACAATGAAGCTATTATACCAAGAGTTCCAAATGGTGAAGTTGAAATCATCCCTTCGTAAATTTTACGGACGCCATCACGAGTTGGTTGCCCGTTATGGAGTAACCGTTTCACAGATGATATCGGATATGTTCCTTATGTCGTAACCACAATTCCCTTCCCTTTTCACGAATGTGACCTACCGAATTAGACTATTTACCGGATTTGTAATAATATAAGCAACACGACGGGTGCCACATGTGGAGCAGGATCTGCTTACCCTTCCGGAGCACCCGAGATCACCCCCAGTTTTTGGTGGGATTCGTGTTGCTTAGTCTTTAGTTTTCTATGTTGTGTCATCTGTACTATTATTTGTCTGTTTGTCTTTTTATTTTTGGCCATGGCGTTGTCAGTTTTTTTTCGATCTATGAGTTTGACTGTCCCTCTGGTATCTTTCGTCCCTCTTTTCTAAATCTACAAGAAATATAACAAATATTAGCACCTACAATATAAAACAAAATTTTCTGAAATAGATAAAGAAAATATGAGTATCCTACAAGAAATAGTAAATGAATGCTGATAATCTACAATAAAAAAAAAATAAATATGTGATAAATTTCCTAAAATAAGTACCAAATGTATATATTAAGTACCTAATATTAATACAAAGTAGTATTAATTACCTACAATGAATAAGACGTAAATTAAAAGCCTAAAATGAATACAAGTAATGTTAAGTACCTTTAATATATACATAGACAATACGGTGTACAAAGGGATAAAACTCTAATTCATTAAACGGAAAGTACATTTATAAAATACGATAAAAATGTTCTATTTGAATACAACCAATACTAATAAAGTGTATATACTTGAAATGTATAAATCCAATTAAACTCAATCATATACCAAGTCAGGATTAAGTACTACATTCTGTCCAATAATATTACGCTAATGATTCATTGATTGATTTGGTACCTACGTGGGCGCCAAACGTGACAGTGTTCTTGGACGGAATAAAATGATTCGTCAAGTTTATAGATGTTTATTTATACGACATCAATAAAACAAAAACCTGAAAGTACACAAAGAACATAACCTTTGATACATAGACAATACGGTATACAATGGGATATAACTCTAATCCATTAAACGGAAAGTATATGCATAAAATACGATAAACTGGATATGTTCTATCTGAACGCGACCAATACTATTAAAGTGTATATATTTGAAATGTATGAATTCAATTAAACTCAATCATTTACCAAGTCAGGATTAAGTGCTTCATTCTGTCCAATAATATTACGCTAATCATTCATTGATTTATGAATGAACTATGTGTTATTATAATGTTTACATGTAACTATTGACATACAGGTAACTACTATTCACAAGACACAAACAGTACATATACTGAACTAAGATTAAATAGACAAACATAGACAATACAGTAAACTAAAAATACAATGAAGACACTGATCTTACCAAATATTTGGTATATAGGTCTATGCCTATTAAAACGTCTAAACCTGCTGCATTTGTTTGCACCTGTCCTAAGTCAGAAACCTGATGCTCAGTGGTAGTCGTTTGTTGATGTGGTTCATAAGTGTTTCTCGTTTCTCGTATTTTATATAGATTAGACCGTTGGTTTTCCTGTTTGAATGGTTTAACACTAATAATTTCTGGGGCCATTTATAGCTAGCTGTTCGGTATGAGCCAAGGCTCCGTGTTGACGGCCGTACTTTGACCTATAATGGTTTACTTTTACAAATTGTGACTTGGATGTTGTCTCATTGGCACTCATACCACATCTTCTTATATCTATCTCCTATTTGGTAACATCAACAGATCATTAAAACATCAAGATATTCTGGTCCTGTACAAAATATAAATATAACCTACATAAGTCTAATGAACTTAATTATATCTTCGTATCATTTATAAACAATAAGTATAATGTTCACAAGACATTACTTTGCACCTTTTATAATAATAATATAACTGCACCAATACATAAATCATTTATATATCTATGATATATTATTTCCCTGAGTTCATGAACATACTTCTTTAAAATAAAATATCTATCATTCATGCACAATCATTCTGACTTATTCAAAAAAACATTTTTTCTCAGATTCAAACTAAGCGAAAACAGTGCAAATATTAAATATTAGTAACTGACCTGATTAAATATTGCATAAGTGTCCAGAATATAGAACAATATAAATATTCAAATATGGCTGCTGTATGTATATGCTATAAAGCTTGTCTCTCGCAAGATATTCAAAAGGTGTGGTAAAACTTTAACCTCAATGACTATGACCAATAGCAGACAAGATAACTTGACACATGACTGACTGACTAATGAATCGGATGATAGAGTAAAACTACAGTGCTAAGAAGATATAACATACCAAGAAAATAAGATTGCATAAGAGAATAGAAGAATTGATGAACTCTTAAATACATACAATAAAAACTACTAATTAATATTAATTATTCTGAAAGAAAATAAATATTGATATAAAACACTCTACCACAATACGATCGCACGTGCTTGCCTGAGTATTTATATTCATGTTTGCAACAGGTCAAGTATCCTACGGCATTATTCAGCGTTCATCTCGATTGTAAATTAGGTAGCGTCTATACTAGAATACACACCAAATGTTGATATGTTACAGTGAATCTGTAGAATTAGGGTTTATGTATAATCCCTGAAATTTTCAGGGATTATATACATAATAACTGGAATGAAGAGACAATGAATAAAAGTAAAATAATTTATTCTATAAAATCATATTTAACAACCTTTAGAAACACAAATATCAAATTCTTAAGCACAATATTCTAATACCAATAATTAATTTTTATAAACAACATTGTAAATTTGGATGACATCTACCATGAGGGTCTGGATTGGGGGCCCTCATTTCTTTATTCTTTAATTTTCTACCTCATTTTTCTCTATACTGTATATTTTAGCACACTATTATTCTCTATTCTTTTTCTTTTGTCTATTTATGTCTAAACTTAATTTTTTAGTATATTGTTAATTAAGGACTTTTTTTTAATTTGGATAGACGTTTAGTATGTTATAAATAAAATATGAGATTTTGAGTCGAATCGGTGAACATGAATTTGACAGTTAATGATTCTTTAAAAACTGGCTACGGAAGTCAGTTCTATTCCTAGCCAATGGTCTTTAGATGTCTCTAGTATTTTTGTATAAATCCGTTACTGTCTAATTGGCCTTTATACCACATATCGTTTCTTTTTCAGGTGGTAAATGACTAGACAAAGTAATGATGGCTACTAATAACACGGGTTTATGTATACAGTTCTGTGATAATGTTAAAATTAAAGTTAAGGTACTTCATATGATGTAATGGACAGCAAATTATTGATTAAAATGGAATTTTGCAAACGTTTGTCAAAATGCTTAGATCTACTAGGATACAATCAAGAAATGATTGACTTCCGTAGAGAGAAGAATACACAGTTGGACGACATACATAATATCACATACCCCATCCCTGTTATAACCTCTGGTGGTAAAGCCGAAGGAACAGCTCTTTATTTTGAAAGTGATATAGACCGCCTTTTCATTCTAAAAGGAATGACCTGTGTTAATCCTAGCCTATCGTGTTCCAGTCACACTGTTTTTCATATCGATAGATTGAATTGTTCCCCGGGTTATGCTAGACTGAAAATCGTACAAGCGAATTCTTCCTTGGAACAAAACCAACTTAAATTAGAGAACGGATATGTTATGAATGATTTTTCTATTGGCAATCCAAATACAACAGATCCAATGTTTGATGTCAATGGAACGATAATAACCAAACAAGATAGAATTGGTCCAGCAGAACGCTACGGAAATGATTTCATTAATTATGATTTTGTTGTGGGGATGGTTTGCATTTGTCCAGATTTAATAGAAAAATGGATACAACGGGAGAGGAAATATGACTGGCCTGACCATAATCTTGTTCATCAAATTTCTTCATTAGAAGGACATATAGTTGCAGTTTCCGATAAAGGTAGCATGTATCCGCTAACTGAATGGAGGATTTGCTATACAAAAGCTGAGATCATGCTCGTATATTCTTTCACAGAATCTCAAGCAAAGCTATATATGCTTCTTAAGCTCATGGCCAAGTCAGTTCTAAAACCTCTGTGCCCAGCAATGTCGTCTTACATAATGAAAAACATAGTTTTCTGGGAAATAGAAACAAACCCTAGCCAACATTTTTCACATGCCTCTTTAATTGATAGATTAATAGATACAATAATATTTCTAAAAAAAGCTCTTGAATCTGATTATTTAGAGAGTTATATGATATCGGAAAGGAACTTATTTCAAGGACGCATTACAGACATGGAAAGAACAATATTGCTTGAAAAGGTAGACGAACTTCTAAAGGAAAGGGAAAATATGTTCAAGCATTGTACGAAAATACACCGTGCAATGTTAAAACTAAAGGAGTCACCGGGAGAATATTCACAAGAAGCAGACAAACGTGATCATATCGAAAAGTTGGTTCTGAATAAAAACGTTATTATCAAACAGACAGAAACAGCAGATAACTCGAAAGAACCACCTATTCAAGATCGTCTCAAACAAAACGAAAAATTCATACATTATGAGAAGGAATTACATAGACTAGTAGTTCCAGATGAATCAGAGCTTTTGAAATCTGATCACAACTTGGAGGAGGTTTACAGACATAGATTGTTTGATATTCTATCATAGGAAGCTTACACATATGTTGCATAATTTTAAGTAAACCTGAACACTTCACTATCGACAAGGTCATATCGGGTAATAACACCAATGTTAAAAAAACAATAAGTTCTGAAAAATTGTCTTTTGGTTCGTTGTTACAATATTGACCTTCAACAACCTATATGGATATCTGTATCGGCAAAGTCTAAACAATGTAACGATTAATGCTATCAGATTCATAATCTTAATTCTTAAATTACTTTTAAGTACCGGAGATCACCCCCAGTTTTGTAGGGTCCATTTTTGCTCAGTCTTTGTTTTCTTTGTACTAAACACAATTCATGAAGTATTCTAAGTGTACAGTATATATTATCTATAGTATAACTACATAATAATATTTTTAGAATACAGTCACTATGTATTCATGTTCATATATGTCTGCCTATTTGTAGTGACAATTGCAAATTAGACCTTGTCCTTTGGATTTACTTTAATTAGGAATACTAGGCATCAGCGACTCTTTTCACAAAAAATCTTACGATTAAAATTGATCGTAAGTTATACTGAAATGTGTATGACTTACGAGTATTTTTACTCTTAAGATTTTTTGTGAAAAAAGCCGCTGAAGTATTATATATGTGCCTAGTTGATCAACCTAACAATGTTAGAGTAGATCTGATTCTTAACTCCTCACAATTAAGGGTTGGAACATGTACTTTTCCCTCTCAATATAATGGCAACACCTCATATATGTATATACGTATACTGTAAACCAACTAATTTTCGCAAGCGATTTATTTTCGAGACTTTCGCGAATTGAAAAATAAGGCGAATATAAATCGTCATTGATATATAAAACTTATGTTTTCTCTTATATTGAAACATCAAGAAAGTAGGAAAATCGCGAAAAATAAATAGCCGCCAAGTCAACTGGAAAGGGTTAAACGCGTAATAAAGTATCCGCGAAAATAAGTTGGTTTACAGTACGTATATATATATATGTTGGTTGGTGGTTGTTGACTTACCTCCATATCTCCGTGTAGGTGCACTTTGTAAATACAGCTGTTTCACAAACCACGCCTCTTGGGGAGATATATTATATTCATAGATATTTTGTTTTGTTTACGTGCTGGTTCTGAGATATGATCTCTATGTTTCATCTCATAGAGACATAACTTGGCAATGTTACCAGTATAAATACACATGGATATCGGCGAAATTGAATTCCGATGAAGACCCAAAGTGAAGAGAGGGGTAGTACAGAATTTTTAGTATAAGTTTAAACTCTTAGAAGTTCGGGGCATTAAAATGTTGAAATATGCCGCACAGCCCTATGTTTTGACCTTTGATTAGATAGTAGTGCATATCAACTTTCTATTCTAGGATATAATTTTTTACGAAACTACATAGTAGAAGCGGCACAGTTTTAGCCGTAAAGAGAGTTTCTATGGGAAAGTGCAACCTGTATTCCTTCTACAAAAATTAACCATTCAAATATCTATAATTTATATCAACCTTAAAAGAGGCAGAAGACACCAAAAGGAACAATTAGTAACATAAGTCGAAGAAAACCCGACAAAATCATGGGAAAATATGAAAAACGATGAAAATTCAATAGGAGAATTTGCAACTATTTGTTATCTAAAGGTCAAATACCGCCAACAAAATGTTTCTCGTTATTTTAGACAATGATACAGCTTACCGGTTAACCAATTAATGATTGTGATCGTACATCTTTTGTATATGTAAAAAGTAAAATAACAAAAAACTCCAAGGAAAATTCCAAACGGAAAGTCCCTTATCAAATGGCAAAATAAAAAGCTCTAACATATCTAACTAAGGAAAACAACTGTCATATTCCTTACTTGGAAAGGCATTTCCTTATATAGAAAATTGTGGAAGAGTCAAATATATGTTCAGCCTCAGATATGTTTCCCTCATGAGATCTGTGTACTATCCTATATTACGTCATAGACGTCACACATCTATGTCCTTTTTTCTCAAATCTGACGTGTGTTCTTTTAAACAAGTCGTGTCTTATCCAATGTGTTGAGTTTAGAATTATCGAGGATATGACGTCATTGCGTTGATGTTTAATGGCCAATCCTTCAAATAGATTTGAGTACTCTTATATCGGTACTTTGTTTTTTTGTCTTTTTGCGTTTTTATTAGTTGATTTTTGTGCATTGATTTGATATGATGAGCCAAGCCGTTTTCAACTGACGTTTACAGTTTGTTCTGTTATTGTGTTGTTGCACCACGGTCCAATGTTAAGTGTGAGTTGACATATCTAACCCACCACATATGGTTATCCAAAGTCACGTCACAATACCGAAAATCTACCTGGTCAAAAGGACACGCTTTTGAATAAACAAAGGGCAACAGATTTGAATTTCAAGACGTCACGGGACACATATCTAAGGAAAGAACACATAAGGAAAGGACACATATTTGAGTGTCATGAATTCACAGTACACAGATCTGAGGAAAGAAACAGATTTGAAACTGGACATAAATTCAACTCTTACATAAACATTGTCGATTTCAGTCGTTCTCGGTAGGAATTTTTTTTCACACATTTTTTTTCAGATATAAACTTCATTTCACATATTTTTAGAACCTGCGTTCCCTTGTCTTACTTTGTTTGCTGTTAGGATATTTGTTGTTTTATTTGTCGTCTCTGTTAAATTAATTCTTAGTTATTTTTCGCAAAGAGGTAATTTAGAGCTTTCCCTATTGTATCAAATGAGATTATCAATTCTCGTAATCCTTTTTTAATAGATAAGCTACAATAACTAAGGGACTCGCATGAATTTGAAATCGGGAATGTCGACAGGCTAATTGTCTCATTCTTTCTTTACATAAAACACCAATCATTCGAAGCCACGCTCGGCCAAATAGTCACGATAGGAAATATATGTTGTTCAAATAGAGTTATCCCTCTTTAAATGGTAAAAAATACTTACACGTCTAATTAATATTTCCAAAAAAAAAAATAGTAATACATAGCTACATAGCTACATTAATGTTATAGTGATGAGATATAAAAACTGTGAATCCAACCGGACATATTAAGTGTCATCGAAATTATATAAGCTTGAAAGTACTGTTACATGTTAATTTCTATACGGCATAAACAACCATCGAAACTAGTCATGTGAAAGAGGAACTTGCGGATTTAATACACAGGTGTAAGATAACGACGCCTGTTTTTTTTCTTTTTTTTTTTTGTAATTGTCCAAGAACGTAACACGTTTGTTTCCTACAACAGATGAAAAACCTAAATTATTAAGTGGATATTCTACGCATGATAACCATCCAAGAGAAATGCGCAGAACGTATAAATATATCAGAGTAGACGTCGGATTTTATGTCATGGTTGCAGAATTAAAACTTACTGGAAGCTTATTTTATTAAAACAAATGAGTGGTTCGCGACATCCGTTAAACGTACTTTGTTTTTTTTTGTGTGTGAATCTCCCTTATTTACTATGGCAAAGTCTTAGTTTAACATCGGAAATTTCAAATAATTTGATTTGCTATGAAAAACGTTTCAATCGTTTGGAGTAAAGACATTCTTAAGTTAGTCAGGTAGTTGTAATACCAAATTGTCATTAGATTTCAACGAAAGCTGATCACTGATGTTAGAGGAAATGTGGATAAAATTGCAGACGTGTGAACTATGTAACGGGTAACAATACTTCTAGAAGAGGGAATAGTTTACCAATATGGTCCATTTTACGTAGTTACGTTCAAAGACTCTGATGACATGTTGACATTTTGGCTCTCAATCCTAAATACCACGTGTTTTGCGAAGAGGCAGTTAATATTTGTATTAAATTATTTCGTTTGACCCACCTAGGGATCTACTTATTTATACTTATGTACAATTAGAAATTAAAATCGCCCCGCACTCTCCTGTTTAATGTATTCAAATAGAGTTATTTCTCTTCTGACGATTTTTCCTGCAGGAAATATAATCTACGACTCATCTCACAAGCGGTCGGCAACAACCCCCAAACTCGACTCGGAGGTTGACATTGGAATAATAGCTTGGATTCATATAAGCCATATGACTCTTTACGTTTAGATTTTATGTATGGTAAAAATGTCAAAATCACCGTTTCAGACTGAATTCATCAAATAGTGTATTTCAAACATTATATATAGATACCAGGATTAGAATTGTGTACACTAGACGCGCTTTTCGTATGTTAAAGACTAATCAGTGGCGCTCGAATCAAAAAAGTTAAAAAAGCCAAATAAAGGACGATGATCGTGAGCATGGAGGAATCAACATTCCGAAAGGTTTTGTAAAATACAGCTGAGGTAATCTTTTCCTGAGGAAGAAAATCCTCAGTATTTCAAATTGTTTTTGTGGTTTCAATTAATTCTTTTATGAACGTTTGTTTCCAATGTTGTTGTTTTTTACTCTCAACTTAATTTTTTTTCTCTCAAAATATGGCTAATTCAAATCATTTCCAGGAAAAAGTTTCTGTATGTTTTAAAATTCAATGATTTTCCAAAAATGATACACAAAGTGTGTCGACCGGGATGAAAGTAGGAAAATAAAAATCAAGTTAAAAAAAAGTACAGAGCAGGTTAAGGTAATACACCCCAACCCACATTACATTAGCAAAGGACCAATGCATTTCGTTGTGGGACGTGATACTTCAGGGCCATGATATATTCCAAGTTTACAAAAATATGATAGTTAATGGGGTTATGTTATAAAATTGTTTGTGTTTGTTTCGAAAACGAACTGACAATGACAAGGAAAAATAAAACCGAAAGACGACCAAACAACAGTCTACAAAACACAACATAGAACACCACATAGAACAAAACACAGAACACAACACAGAACACAACATAGAACACAACACAAAACACAACACAGAACACAACACAGAACACAACACAAAACACAACATAGAACACAACACAGAACACAACACAGAACACAACACAGAACACAAAACAGAACACAACACAAAACACAACATAGAACACAACACAATAGAACACAACACAGAACACAACACAAAACACAACATAGAACACAACATAGAACACAACACAGAACACAACATAGAACACAACACAGAACACAACATAGAACACAACACAGAACACAACACACACAAAACACAACATAGAACACAACACAGAACACAACACAAAACACAACACAGAACACAACACAGAACACAACACAGAACACAACATAGAACACAACACAAAACACAACACAGAACACAACACAGAACACAACACAGAACACAACACAAAACACAACACTGAACACAACACAGAACACAACACAGAACACAACATAGAACACAACAAAGAACACAACACAAAACACAACACAGAACACAACACAAAACACAACATAGAAAACTGAAGACTGAGGAACAAGAGAAATACGCATGCAGTGGTCAATGAGAGAATAGTTAGCAATCGATAGGAATTAAAGTCTCTGGAATTTATAAGTAAAATGAAATATTCTGCATGCTCGATCTTTAACTCATGTACGTGATTATCGTTTGCGTTAATACACTTTGAGTTAAGCAAGGACTTCTTCTTTAACATATAATTATCATCAGAAGTATGCAAAATGATGATCGTGTAGATATTTAAAAAAAAACAATATCTACATAAATTATGTCCTATTCAATA
The DNA here is from genome assembly GCF_021869535.1 of Mytilus californianus. NCBI lineage: Eukaryota > Metazoa > Mollusca > Bivalvia > Mytilida > Mytilidae > Mytilus > Mytilus californianus. Next base: position 119,149,517 of record NW_026262712.1, on the reverse strand, counting down.
GAAAATGTATCAGGAGTTAAATAAAGAATTAAGATAAGATCACATGCTTGTTTTTTTAGATGTTCGCATTTGAAAAATTAAAAATACATTAGAGTAAAATGGGTTTTCTGAATGTTTTATATGAAATGTTTTTGTAAAGTTCAGAAAACGAATACTGGAAATAATAAGAATTTCAAATCATTTGATCAAAATTATATTTGAAATGCACAATTAAAAAGAGGAAAATTAAAAGGTTGCAGGGTACATGTTTTAATGCGTAGCCTAAGAAAGGATCGATGGGTTACACATACTTTTACTAAGGAAATAGTTGACAAGAGAGCATACAGCCTTAGATAAAAGTCAAATTTACATCTATATAACATTTTTATTTTTACAAATAAACAAAAACATATAAGGGGAAGCAAACATAAAAAGTAAAAGATTCTATGATATTTAACATTTCTTGTTTTTGTTTGAACAGATCAGCTACAGTTTGCAAATTATCAAATCTTTTTAGACATATCATGTAAGTTTTCAACGGTTTAGTCATATAATAAAATGAAAGTCTGAGGAACATATTCTTGTCTAAATTTTTATATAATTAAGGAATGACTGTAATATTTTTTCTGTCTATGAAGCAATAACATAAAAAATGTGGTGCACACTAAATAACCCGCGTAGCGCGTTATTTTAAAGTGTGCACCATATTTTTATGTTATTTCGAATAGACAGAAAAAATATTACAGTCATTTCTTATGATTTAATTCTAAATTTATTTTAAACCAGAGTAAACCATGAAACAACGTTGATGACGTCACGGTCACATGACAAAATTATGTCTATGAGCTGATCAACAAAACAACGTCAGCCAATCAGAAGACGCGTTACATCCAAAATTAAATTATTTCCCTATAATATTAAAAAGTACCGTTGAAGCATGGTCTCCTTGGGTTTGCTGTTTCAGATATATATCTGCTATAATTATCCTTTTGACATGGGAAGGGTAATTATTCATAACCAAGGCTTCAAATAATAACGATAATAAATAGAGAGGTCATAATGCGTTGTTGTAAATGGGAGTAAATCAGGCGATTCAGCTGAACTTTCAAGAGTTCCCCAGGTAACGGTGCTTGGGCCAATCCTGTTCCTCGTCCACATTATATGAACGTCATAGCGGACTATGTGACATCGGAGATCAGACTATTTGCAGACGACTGTGTGTGTTATAAAGAAATAAACAACAACCAAGACTGCTTAGACTTACAGAAAATTAGAGACTGAGCAACACGAACCAAAAAACTGGAGGTGATCTCGGGAAGGGAAAGCAGATCCTGCTCAACATGTGGCACCGTCGTGTTGCTCAGATAGGGGAAGACAAAACAGACTGGTTTTATTTTGCAAAAGCATACATCATCTAGTCGAACAACCAACAGAATATCTTCAACGGCCACAAAGAACAACAAAGAACATGCATAGTCAGCACTTTCTCAGAATCCCAGCCAAGACTGACACTTTGAAATTTAACTTCCTACCAAATACCATTAAAGATTGGTACCTTCTACCTCCGGATATCATCACTTAGATGCAATTCGTGGGAGAACCAGCTAAGTTGTTCACAGAAATTGTGAGGGGTCCCAAGTTGTAAGTAAGTTATTAACCTTGACACACGCGTGATATAGTAATGTCTAAGGATGTTACATCGTATCTAATCAAGAAGATCAAGAGCGAGACTTGTGCTGGCCATTTCATCTTCTTTCTAAGGGAGGATAGTCAGCTAAACCGAACAAACTATAATGAATATGTTGTATTAATCAGTTACAGCTAGATCCTCTAAAACTAGTAGTCTAATTTTGAAAACCTACATACTGTTTAATTTCAACTGGAATGGTTTTCTGACAAGAAAAGGCAGATATTTAGCAAATATCGTCAACATTTGGTCCAAACAGCAGGAGAAAGTCACTATTTTTGGCGTACTTAATGTCTTATCTTAAGTATCTTTATTTGGTAAAAACATTGCACACAATTTTCAAGATGGTCATAAGGTTTATTTTGGTATAAGAGGTAAGGCTTTTTCCCGATGTATTTGCTTCATTCGAGGGATCAAACTTAATGAGTAGCAAATACAGAAAACGACTCTGAAAATCGTCCTGGTGTGAAATAAATTCAGGACAATTGATAAAACCTATCTAGTTTTAACTGTGAAAACACAGGTCATAACTTTGTAGAAACATAAATTAAATATAACATTAAACTCATATACATTTGTAGATAAATACCATCTATTCACTGATGCATGAAGCCAAACTATTTTGGAGTACTGAAACAAAAAGCAGAAGCAGAGTAACTGTTGTCATTTCTTGCTTACTTGGCTAGAGGTATAGGGGGAGGGTTGAGATCTCATAAACATGTTTAACCCCGCCGCATTTTTGCGCCTGTCCCAAGTCAGGAGCCTCTAGCCTTTGTCAGTCTTGTATTATTTTTAATTTTAGTTTCTTGTATACAATTTGGAGTTTAGTATGGCGTTCATTATCACTGAACTAGTATATATATTTGTTTAGGGGCCAGCTGAAGGACGCCTCCGGGTGCGGGAATTTCTCGCTGCATTGAAGACCTGTTGGTGACCTTCTGCTGTTGTCTGTTCTATGGTCGGGTTGTTGTCTCTTTGACACATTCCCCATTTCCATTCTCAATTTTATTATGAATATATTCTAATACTGTTTGATGAGGAATTGATAACTTTAACAATAAGTACACACTATATACTTTTATATCAAGTACCAAATCTTTCACAAATGCTACATTTTAACTTCGTTTTACAAACGTGTTTATTTGATATCATTTAATTTAATTAATCTGGCATAAAGTATTCATGAAATCTTACTACAAGCGTATAATGAAATGATCAAATTAGGTACCGTGTGTAACTACTAGTGATTAAATTAATTCATTACTTTGGATGATTGGTCGGGACACTTGTCATAGGGATGCTTCATTTCTATAGCATGATATACAATATGTTTATTTGTCCACTCAACTACAAACTGTTCGTGTGCGTCTATTGCTAGACTAACGTAACTTTTGTGCTGCATTTCAGCTGCAGAGGCGATCGAGTTCACCTTATCGTATCAAAGATGTTCATTTTTCATTGAAAATTCGATGAAATCAGCATCTTCCTGTTAATTTAAAAGGTCAAAACTTGACATCGTTGTAACGAAATCAACAACGTTATCAATTTTCGGGATTAAAAGCTACACTTCACTTATTTCTCTGATTTAGTTTCTCAAATTGGTATTATATAGTTGACTGGTGAGAAAATTCGATGCATGTGTCGGGAATATGGTCTAAAATCAACGTTGATTAAATGTTTGTAATATGAAATAACCTCGCGATCACTATTTGGAAATGAAAACTCACAAATATTGTACACATGGTTAGAGAAGTTTGAACATGGAGCATGAAACCGTAAACATTGTGCAATTGCATCGACACGAAGAACTGACAGGCGCTTGGGATGTAAATATTCAATCTAAAATCGCTATATTCGGAATTATTCATCTATAAAGATAATACTGAGGGTCCCGTATTAATCTATCCTAACCAATTTCTGCTTGTCACATCTCGGCACATGTCTAGCGGAAAATTTCCAATGGAAATAATCCACTGTTTTCTTTCCAACAAGTTTGTTTGCTTGTCTTCAAAGGACTAACTACAGCTGCAGAAAAATACCATAACTAATAGTTCCCAGGATAAAATATCCATGTACTGTTATTATATTGCCAAGACTAATTTGCCAAAAATATTGAACTTTTAAAAAGATCAAAGACGTAAAATATTGTAGCTTGTTAATGCATGCAGTGTACCTACAATTAACTGCTGACACACAGGAAATAGCTCGAGATTTCACACACAAAAATGAAATAAGCACATTAAATCCATTCTGAAGTTTATACGATAGTTTCTCCTAGTTTCAATTTATTTTTAGCACATCATTTGAAGAACAGTAAATTGTTTTAACGCTTTATTGCAATAAAAGTATAAACTTTTCCAGGATTTTTTTTTATTTTTTTTTTTTTTTTGCTTTAAAAAATAAAAATAAATTGTTCTTCTATACATGCAACATACAAATTTGTGAAATGATTTCATTCCTTTTTTTATTAAGATTGTCGAAAGTTCTAACGTGAAAAAAGTAAATCTTAGTATTTATGAAGCACTAAGATTTGGTAAATTTAATGTTTTCCCTTAATACAAACATTTAGAGTAACAACATTCAGTGATTGACAGTTTCTATTCTAATAGTATGTCCTTAATGTCCTTATTTTGCTTCTCTGTGAAAATTAAGACTCACGATCTCCATATTTTATCACAAATTTGAGGATTTGTGTTCAGTATCTGTTACATTTGATATATTATATAGAATTTTAAATCAACCACAAATATTTCACTAATACTCCATATGTTTTTTAACATTTTTGTAAGATTTACAAATTGAATCAGATTAAAAGAGGAAAACACGATATTGCCAGTGAAGCGTTATCCTATGACTTCTGGAAGGTTTCCTCTGTATCTGAATACAATGGTAATATCCAGTTTTTGTCCGTAACAAACCTTCCTAATGACTATTCAGTGTTTTTGGTACGAGATTTATTTTAAGTTAGTACAACACAGATTGATAATTTATATAAACAAGAACCGTATAAACCATAAGGTAGAGGTAATGAAGCCTAAAATGAAATTAATTAACTTGAAAGCATTTATTTCCAATTTATGCGTAAAAATCGACATGTAACTAACAAAGATATATTTGAAGGATTTAATTCGAAGCAGTAGGATGCTATTATAGATCAATGGAAATATGAATTTTAATCTTAAATCTTGATTATATTTAATAAAGAATAAACAATTTACACGACGATTAATATTAAAATACTATATTTCACGTTTGATATTTTTTCCATTTCACTAAACACAGCAGTGGACGAGAATTGGCATTTATTTATGAAACTGCAGTGCAAACACTAAAAATGGCAATGTTTAATCATGGGCTCATTAATGTCCCATCGAATGCACTGATCAGAAATAAGTGATAAGCTCCCTCCTGTCGAGCTTTTTAAACGAGATTTCTGCATTATCAAAATAAGCGATCTCAAAATTCAGATCTGCCTTAGCAGGATGTCAAAACGAGGCTTAGCATTACCATTATTGTTCACCGCAAGGTCATCGAAGGTCAAGAGAAAATTGGTGGTATCAACCCAAGGGATGCTGAAAATGACATGTGAAATGATTATAATATGACCTCGCCAATTAAGACGTCTTGTCTATACACTTCATCTTGATTCCATTGACGAGAATTACATTGTTTTTGAATTCGGAATTCATTTTTTGTAACAATGTTTGTCATTACTTTTTTATCAGTTTGAACTCTGACAAATCATTTTCCTCGAGGCAAGCTTGATACAAAATAATAACAGACGTCATTTCTGAGCAGGTTTATTATTCAATCCATTAGCAAAATCCCATACATTATGCAATTCACTTTATGGAATCTAGATACAATACGGGTGCTTATGGAATCTAGCTACAGTACGACTGTTTAGTTTTCACTTAACCACTAAATGTGTTGAAAGGCCTACATGTTAACAACATTTTGTCACATTTTTTATAATATTTCAAGTAAATATTAACATTCCAATAAAACAAGTCAAGTCTGTCGTAGACATATCGTTATATTCATTCTGGTTCTTTGTTCTGCTGTAGATAAGTTTGTCAATGGTAATGATACCACATCTCTCACTAATCTATGCACCACATCCCTTCTTTTTAATTCTTATGTGATGTGTTTAATATTGCACAATTTGGCTTATCTTCTACAAAAATTGAAAATCAACATTTGGTAAATAATGATTACTTTTGAGGGGAAATGAAATTCGTCCTTTTATAATTTTCTTATGTAGGCCAAAACCGGATTAAAAGCCTACATACAAACATACTGTCGTCAGATTTTATTCAAATGTGAATCAAACAAGACGCAGCTTAAAAGCAATTATTAACCTTATCAACTGCAAATGCTCAAATGTAGACGCATTACTTCTCATCGACAAATCAAATACCATTTACAATATTTGTAAAATACGCCATTATTTAAGGTGATATGACTTTAAAGTACTTGCTGAAATCTAAAAATATGTGCAAATAAACTCATCAAAGATATCAGGATTGAAATTTTGTATTTGCGCCAGACGCGCGTTTCGTCTACAAAAGACTCATCAGTGACGCTCGAATAAAAAAAAAAGTTAAAAAGGCCAAATAAAGTGCGAAGTTAAAAATATATCTTAAATTATATTTGATATCCTATATCTATAACCTGGTGCATAGAACCTATCAGTTTAGAAAGGTCGTGTCCATTTTATAAACTTTAATGCTATCTTCAAATACAAGAAATATTGAGCGATAGCAATTCTCTAAATAATGTTGTATATAAAAACGTTTCCTTGCCGAGCAGTTTTGCATCTAGCTGTCTTTAGATTTTTCTGGCGGAAGAATAACTAAGAGATGATACGTAAGATACCAATAATGGATTTACACATCAAGTATAGGAAAAACAACAAGACAAAAACATGGATTTAATCTAAAATAAATCCTACAAAACAATGTACAATTATACAAGTATCTCTCTCTTGACACCAGAACCCAAAGTATTTTCTGGGTGAATAGAAATTATGATTGTCGGCTGTTAAACCTATGCTAAACAGAGGTGTCTGTTTTGCTTGTCGTGATGTATAATAATGCAGCTACGTCCGGTTTGAATGAATACATCCGATACCTAGCGTAGGGAAAGTACCAAGATCTGTTAACGTTTTAAAATCATTCCTATAACTACATACAGGGTATGTTCGTGTCATGTTATCAGGTACATTTCCAGCCTATCAAGCATGCCCTCCTTTTAAACTACAGTTGCGTTGAAGACCCATTGGTGGCTTTCGGATGTTTCCTGCTCTTTGGTTAGGTTGTTGTTTCTCCTACACATTCCCCGTTTCCATCTCTATTCTAGTCCAAACTTTCCAACTTTAATCCCAGTCGTCCACCTTACAGTGTCTGTATACATGTTAGATTTATTTTTACTTTGTTCTCGTTCTGAATATGCATGAAATGTTTGTCACTGGGTGTTAACCTAACAATAATCAATCAATAACTCTAGTCATCAGTAACCATGGTTTGTGTGGGAATTCTGAAATTCTGTTTGACACTATTGTCATGTAACAAACAGTCATGGCAACATATTTCAGTCACACATTTCCTCGAAAATTAGTGTTTTTAAAGCTGACTTTTGGTTATGAAGGTAGAAGGTGGATGCTAAATTATTCGCGAAAGTCAAACAGCTGTATGATATGAATACCACTCTACCGGAAACATAATACCGAAATCTCTAGCAAAAAGACGCAATTTATCTCATTAAAAAGATTTCCGAAGGAAAAATCGTTTATTGGGGGATGTACGGCGGGCGGGCGGGCGGGAGATCGGCTCCCAAACAGCGTCCGTGCATTTACTCATGAACCGTTCAACCAAAGCTTTTCAAATTTTAATATGTTGTTACTGATGACAAAATGGAGGTCAAGTCTAATATTGACGATTTTCACTTTCACCGTTCAGGAGTTATGGTTCTTGAAAGATTGAAAAATGGTGTTTCCAGTCGTGTCCGTGCTTTAACTCATGAACTGTTTAACCAAAGCTTTTCAAAGTTTAATATGTTGTTACTGTTGACAAAATGGAGGTCAAGTTCGATATTGACGATTTTCACTTTCACAGTTCAGGAGTTGTGGTTCTTGAAAGATTGAAAAATGGTGTTTCCAGTCGTGTCCGTGCTTTAACTCATGGACCGTTCAACCAAAGCTTTTCAAATTTTAATATGTTGTTTCTGATGACAAAATGGAGGTCAAGTTCAATATTGATGATTGTCACTTTTACCGTTCAGGGGTTATGGTCCTTGTGATATTGAAAAATGCCAGGACACAAATAAATGTTAAGAAATCCGGTTTGCTGTCACTCTGACAGCCTCTTGTTTTATCTTAAATTGAAATGTGTACAAGTGAACTTAACATCATTTATAGACTTTAGTACAGTAGATATTAATTATGTCTGTGTATGTTCTATATGAATTGTCTCCGGCTAGTTTGGGTCAAACATGTAAGGAATTTAAGGCAGAAATATTGTATCTCTGTGTGTGTCCTTGTTCTAAGCATATCTATAGCTATACAGAGACTGGCTTATTGATAAAGTAGTAGTAATCGCATTATGGGACCGTTTTTGATCATTTTGCGAACACATACGGTTGAAGAAGCATCCGCCAACATATACATCCTATATATTCTTTGGTTGAATATGCATCATTAGACAAAATTTTCATAATCTCCTTCATTTGAGTACAGAATGATTGACACATTCTGTAATGTACATCTAATATTAAGATCATAATAAGTCGCCAAATGTTGATTCAACTGCTACGTCGACTTGGGAGGCTAATGGCGGCCGTTTCAGATGTGACAGCAGACGATATCGATAGATTTAGTTTTTCTATGTTCGTAAATATGTGAGAAAGAATAGAATAAATAATTATTAAACAAATCTGTTTCTCTGGCTTGGTATAATATGTTTAAAATTCAAATGTACAATTCACAAAATTCTTTTGATGTACAATTTGTATTGTTGATGTTTGAGATAGATGGATTTTTGAACATATAAGCCTAATTTTCTTCGCATAATACTTATGTGTGCGATATTGAAAGTCGTGTCTTGTATGTAAAGAAAATTGTATTACATAAAATTTGTTCAATTCTACTGATTGATATGAATTAATACGTAAATCGATTGAAAATAAAAATTACCGCTGTAAATGGTTTTTTTTTATAATCCTGAAATGAAATTACAATATTATTCTGAATGAATGTTGTTAAATACAATAACAAGTTAATAAGGTTTAGCGACTGAAAACTCTTGTCACATAGTAAGTCTAGTCTGACCTCCCAAACTCTTCGTACTTAAGAAGTTCGGTCAATGTCCGAACTCTTTGTCTCAGAGTGAAACTAGTCTGACTTCCCAAACTCACCTCAACTATAGGAAGCCCAGCCTCCCAAACTCTTTTTACTTTCATTAGAAAGTCTCATCGCTTACAATTCGGAAAACTAAAAATGTATACAAAATATTAAGAGGGGTGATCGATGCCTCATAGTGTTAGAACCTTAGTGTAGCAAATAATTGCCAAACTTTCATATGAATGAAATCATGAATCATATAGTCAATTTCAGTGCATTCGTAACTAGACGTGCAATATCCCACAATAACTGGTACAGTTTACTTTTGATAAACAAGGTTATTGGGTTACTAGAAAAAGAGAAAGAGAGATGTAATGAATTATACGTTCTTCACATTTATTTACTATTAGAATTCTTCTACATTATTTAATCGTGACATCCATTAAAATAATAAGTCTAAAAATCAGGAGAAACCTTGAACACTCGTTTTTATATTTATCTTAATTCTAGCTAGGAGCGTTGCTGGAGATAGATTTCGAACTTTAGGCTAGGAGAGTTGCTGGTGATAACTTCCGAACTTTAGGCTAGGAGTGTTGCTGGTGACAGTTTCCAGTTTTTAGACAAGGAGAGTTGCTTAAACAGTTTATAATCTAAAGACTAGGACATTTGCTGATAAAAGTGTCTGAACTTTCGGTAATTAGTGTTGCAAGTTTCCGAACTTAATGCAAGGAGCGTTGCTAGAAACAGTTTTCAAACTTTAAGATAGGAGCATCGACATAAAAGCCTCCAAACTTCCAAACTTTAAGCATTACTAGTGAGTTTTCGACTTTTGGGTTAGGAGCGTTGCTAGTGAGAGTTTCCAAACTTGAGTCTAGGAGTGTTCCGGATAAGATTTTCCGTACTTTAGGCTATAATTTAGAGTCACACATTTTAAGTTAGGAAAGGTACTTTTGACAGCTTCTGTACTTTAGGCTATAATTTAGAGTCACACATTTTAAGTTAGGAAAGCTACTTTTAACAGCTTCCGTACTTTAGGCTATAATTTAGAGTCACACATTTTAAGTTAGGAAAGTTACTTTTGACAGCTTCCGGACTTTAGACGAGGACCTTTGATGATAAAAGTTTCCGAAATGTTGTCTTCGTGCTTTTCTATGAAAGTTGACAGAAAATGTAGTATTTCGATGTTTAAGTAAATATCTAATATTTTCCAGAAAAACAACCCCAAACAAATAAAAAATGAGATTAAAAAGTTAGACGAGTGGTTCGAACGCAGCACAGACTTATTTGTTTCTCGTTGATTTGCTAATAGTTAAGGGTTCGTTTTCTGGAGTTATCGAAGAAAGTTGAAAATAAACAGGTTCTTGAATTAAAATATATTTGGACAAACACGTCTTCTTTCTTCGTTTGTTCTTTGTAGTTACCTTCTGGCTGACTGAATTTGACCCTTTATAGGAGGAGGGTTTAGAGACAGAAAATCGTTGAATTATTGACAATTCATAGTCGACATTGTAATGAAATATATACTTTCGACGTATAAAAAGGAAAAAATAAGACGACAAACATTTTTTCATTAAGCTTCATACACTGTCACAAATATGGTGGAAATGATTGAAAAATAAAGAAAAAAAATCATCTGAAAGGCAGCAAAACTGCTGTTAACTTGATCTGACGTGCTTGAAGCATCCCTGTGGCTTAATTTACTGTATGATTAACGGGTGACATTCTTTCCATTCAAGATAAATTTAAACAGTTTTAGATTTGAGAAATAAAAAAATAAATTTATATAGACGTGATAACTTTGATGAGCTGTCATTGTAATTTTCTTTTTATGTGGTATATGTTAATAGTTTTATTTCATTTTGAAAATTTAGTAAGGAGTTACACATTGGAGATCAAAGCTGTTAATAAAAAGGGTTGTCATACGCATCATTAGGTGTTATTTTAATATTCCAGAATAATTTTACAGCTTTTTGCATCTTCATTTATTTTACATAGTTATTGGTTTAAATTTTTAAAAAATCGTAAACATGGTGGTCCTTTCAATAAGCATGATAAACTGTGTTTTATTCTATAGCGTTTGATTAGAATATTTATAATATTGCTTGATATCCTACCTAGCTTATTCTGAGAGGTAAGCAGTGTTTATTTTTATATATTTCAAATCTACTTTCTTTCTTTTATTCACATCATAAAAGGTCACGTATTATGTTGTATGAATTCTAATAAAACTTTTATTCTTTATAGATTTTTTAAAGTATACTTCGACGCATACAAATTTATTTGACAATTTTCTGCAACCTTGAGAAAGTCTTTCCGTTCAGTGTGATTTGATTTAACTATCAATTGTCTGCTTACTCATGACAAATGTCTTCTTCTGTTGATTTTTGTTGTTGTTTAGTTGATGTCTCCTTTGCGTTTAGACACATCCTGTATCCACATATACAGTAAAACCATTGATAAACACTTGTCTTTGTCTTTGACATTCTCATTGTAAATATTTTTATTCTTCTTTTGAAAATACAAAATCTTGTATTATCATTTTAATCAATTTATATCTAACGTCTATGTACCACGCATTTGTCAGTGTAATTCGTAGTTGTATTTTTTTTTGGGGGGGGGGGTTATTATCCCTTCCGACAATTTACAGAAAAATATTGTCACTGTACCATTTAAAGTTATAACTATATTATTTTTTTCTTTTTGATTGGATACAGATTTTAAGAAAAATCTATTTTATTTAATTAGGTATTCTTTATTTTAGACATAAGGCAGTGATAATAAAATTGAAAAATATTAGAGACAGACTGAAAATTTAATGAAATAATTCTTTGATTAATATATTTATACGCAAATGTTGTTTATTATGTAATCAGTGAAGCATAAATAAGTCCTTCTTCTTCTATAATAATAATAATAATAATAATAATAATAATAATAATAATAATAATAATAATAATAAAAAATAATAAAAATAATAATAATGCAATAATAATAATATTAAAAACAATGATAATAATATTAATAATGATAATAATCATTTTAATACGAATAAGAATAAGATAAAGATAATAATAATATAAATAATAATATAACATTACTATAATTATTCAGTATTCATCATAGTTGTAGTTGTTGTTTTGTCGTTGTTGTTATTGTTGTTGTTGTTGTTGTTAATGTTGTTGTTGTTGTTGTTAGTTGTAGCACAATCCTTCGTTTTAGGAGTTTACCATTAACTTTATTTACATTTATATACATTTAAAACAAATATTTAGCTATTTATTTACAGTGTTCAGTATGTATATTAAGGTGCAATGTTTTCTGTGTAAAAAGACATTGATACAACGTGTTATGTTAAAATAAAACAAAAAGTGTTGAAGTCCATAATATTTTGACAAAAAGAAAAGGAAACATGAAACGACGAAAACAACTTTCAAGAATTTATTAATTTTGATTTGAAAATATGTATATCATATATTCATTAAATTGTAGAAACTCAAATAACTAATTTACTATAATTTGTTTTTAATTATTTATTCTTTTTTATTGATAGTTATTATATGTAATTCTATCTTCAAAACGGTTCACAGTTTACCGATTTCCTGAACATCATTTATACACGTGAATAAACTGGGTCTTATTTACAATACATTAGAGTTACTTCCCTTGTTTTGACTGTCTGTCTGAAGCGGCAGTTGTGTGTCTGTGTTTTTCTACAGATGTTATATCAAAAATATATTATATATGGTCTTTTTATCATTGATATGTCAAATGTTAAACAGAAGTTTAAGTTTTCGTCTTCGTCTTTAAAAGTTTTCCGTAAGAGTCTTTAATATAGTAGTGTTGTCTTTGTTCAAACAGATCTGTTTATTTTTGGAAAGTTTAAATTTCTTATTGTATTCCTTGGTCAAAAGAATCGAATGATGCTGATGGTCCTTCATTTAATCTATCATTTAAGAATTGTGCAGGTTTTATTTGTTTTAAACTGATTTGAAATATTTGAAACGTTCCGTATATTAAGAATTTGTAAAGCAAATAATATTCTACCAAGATGCTATTTATTCTCATGATCTCTTGTCTGTAAGAAGCCTGTAAATAGATCTTTTTTCACAATTCCTACATTATAGATAAAGACTTTTTTTTACAAACGAATGTACTTATTGCTGCATATCTAGTTCTATATAATACGCCAATGTTTTAGAGTAGAAAGGCTGTCAGCACCAGAATAACACAAATCTACAAACTCTACATACAAAACTCACTTAAAATCATCCGGATGTGCACTATGCTAAAAACTAAAAAAAGGAGAAGGTTTTATAAGTCCACTTTTTTGCCCCTCGAATTAACATATAAAAGAATTATTATTTTTTCAAATAACGTCATTCAGATGTTAACAAGATATTCGTTTGTCAGATATTATTATTTATATTTTAGAATTGTACATTACGCATTTCTTTGAAGGCTTCAAAATTCTTGGATTTCAAATTCTGCATATTAGCCTCTTTTTTTTTAACTTGTCATTAAATCTTAGATATGATCCAAGGCTTTATTACCCCAAAAGATATTTTGCTGGAAGATACTTATATAAATATATTAATGTGGGTAAAATATCTTTCTGTCTAACCATTGGCTGATCACTAATTTGACCAAAAGCTTTTGGAAAAAAATGTCTTTTCCTTAACTGAAATGATCAGATTATATTACGCTAGTCATTTATCAATACAACTATCATCATTTTGAAAGGATAGAAGAGTTTTACTGTTTTTGTAATTATGATTACTCGCATCATATTTCCTCCTTTCTTCCATTTTGTCATGGTTTAAAATCGGCCATATGCTACTAGTACGTAATTTCGTTAAAACAACGTATTCGACATTTTGTTTTACCAAGTTCTAAAGCATTTCTAATCCAAATTAACACTTGATATTGTGTTTGTTTACAAATCTATTTTTTTAAGCTTACAACTCCTGTAGAAATAAAGAAAAAATAAAATAAAAAAATACTTGCTATTTTTATGGGTTAGTTTTTAATCATAATTTTTCTTTTTTATATTTAATTTTTGAATTAGCTATTTATATTATTACTAACTATTTTGGCTGTCGTTTTTTATTTCTTTTGCTGTCGTTTATTTTGACTGAATCACATTTTCTTCAATTTTAAACGAATAGATATGTTTTTAAAATTTTGCCATCTGAATATCATAGTTTTCTGAGACCTGCTTCGTACATAATTGTTATCTATTGATGTAAGTTTCAATTGTTATAGATGAATCTTAATTATTTTTAAATAATAAAATATGAATATATGCATGTTTTCTCTGAATAAATTTATCAACTTCCCGACGTGAACATGGATATACTCCATCCGCTAATTCAACTTGCAATGAAAATTCCACAAAGGTTTTTCCACTTCAAATTTCTATGATATACTAACTAATAAATGAATAAATTGATAAAATTTTCATTCTAAATCACAAGATTTCATTTTTGCTTGCAAAAAAATGTAAACATACTTTGTAAGCAAAATTTGAATTTAAAAATAAATTGCAAATGTTCTCCCTGGTTAATCACAGTTCTCCCTGGTTAATCACATATCTTACTTCCATGTTATGTCATAATGTTTGGATTTTTCTTAAATCAAATGTGTTCCATGCAATCATTGTGTAGCTAGGCCATTTTTAAGTGTACGCCTGAACCTCGGCGAAGGGCATGAGGGCCCCCAGCGGGTCCAGGGTAGAGGACCTCCTTGTGGGGGGTTCGAGGAAGCTGACGCGTTATCGAGAAAGAGTTACAATTTCTGTCATTAAAACTCACCAATAGCAACATACTTTATTTTTATGTTTATATTCATTTTGTACACTGGGTATCCCGATCCGAAATCCGCGGAGGGATCCGAATCCCGACGAACAAATACACGAAACTGCAAAGGGTGGATAAGTAAAATTTGGATCCGATTCCCGCGGAGGAATATGCTGTGTTCATTTGGAATATAATGCTCATTGGTTTTAGAAAAAAATGTCCGAGCCAGTTACTGCAAAATGTGTTTAATATGAGATGTGGGGTAAAACAATCAATCGACAAAAAAATCAAAACTTTAGAGATAATTTTTTTAAAGGTAGTCTCCATTTCAATATTGTCGTTCTATTAATTATTTTGACTTCATCCTATTTTCTCTCCTTTTTATGCGTAATTTTTGTTAACGGTTACATGAAATAGTTTTCATAGATGGTCAGGCGTAATATAAAAATGCATACCACATATCGTATCTCAGCAGATAATGAATTGCTTTAAAAAATAGGAAACTGAGTAAAATTCACAGTAGATGCAGACTTTACTGTGCTAATTGCTGTGTGTTTGTTTAATTTTGGTTCATTTGTATGTTTCAGAGTTAGTTGTTGCGTCCATTTCGCTGAACTAGTATACATTGTTGTTGAGGGCAGCTGTAGCCCGCCTCCGGGTGCGGAATTTTCTCGCTGTGTTGAAGACCGATTGGTGGCCTTGGGCTGTTCTTTGCTTTTTGGTCGGGTTGTTGTCTCTTTTAAACACATTCCCGGTTTCCATTCTCTATTCTTTTTGGCAGAAAAAGAACGGCTGTATGATATGATACCATTTGATTAAGAAGTAAATTTTGTCACTTTTATTTTCTTGTTTTTGTGCTAAGAACATATTAACTGAATAACAAAACAAAAGTAAAAACTGTTTTAGAAATCACACAAGTTTTTTCTGCAATCATGTGTTTAATGCTGTAGTTCAGAACACTATAACAAATGTCCAATGAAATACCATATAAATGACAATGATTCACAGATGTATAAAAGGAGAATGTTGAAGATTTCTTAAATTTTTAAAGCATCATTATAGGTGATTTTTTATAGCGTTGGGTCGACATGGAACTAATATTTTGCGGAAATGAAACAAAGAAAACAGAAAGGGCCTATTCATATCTCCTCCATTTCTATTCTGTTGATGTTATAAACCTCAAATTATTTTCCATGTATACGTGTGTGGTCTATTTGATGTAGATCATAGCTGTAAATGGCGTAAAACATTTTTAATTGGTTGAACACCTACATCATTTTGATTTTATTTTCCCCAGATGTATCGTTATTAAAAACAAGTGTACCGGGGCTATGGTAACACATCGTCTTTTGAGGAAATTTTTCTCGTGTTAATTTTGTTTAACCAGTTTTATTTACACCAGACTTATTCCAACTTAAAATATGCATATGAATTTATGGAAAGAAAATGAATTTGCACTAGATCATCTGTGGTTTCTTTCCTTTATCCATTTGCATTTTATACCAGGCTGGGTCTGATACGTGTTTGATTGGTTTGTTCTCAATGATTCCGAAAGGCATCAATACTTTTCTAATTATTACATCATTATTGAAACTTTAAATGATTATTGTAAAATAATATTTTAGTTATAAGTAAAAGAAATAATCTGCAGCAGTTGAATTGATTCCATTTCTAAGATTTATGTATGATTTATCGTCTGCCTTTCTGAGGAGGAGTCAATCGATGTGAAGAAACATACTCGATTTGCTATACGTTGTTTTACTCGAATTACCATCCAAGAAATTCTCCGGGTCAAAAGTTAGAAAAGCTTAGCGGGTATTGAAATATCTAAAGTTGTAAAACCCAGTTTTAAGAAGAATAATATAAACTAAAGGTCATAAAAAAGTAATATAACTCAAAGGTAATGAGAAGAAAAATTATAAAAAAATGACGAAATTAGATGGTGACTAGAGATTAATTATTTGGTACCATTTAAAATTAAAAAAAAATATATTATGAATCGCCATATAATTATTTTAACTGTTTTATTAAATTCATAATTCCAACCAAAGGTACCAATAGCATTGAACTATGTAGTGTCTTGTTATACATCTAAATTTAAAAGCGTGGATTTATTTCGTTTTTGAATGTTTTTTTATTTCCTTTTATCTGTTTTGGTATGAACAACTGATATCACTTTTTAAGAACCTAAGACTAGGTCCATATTACACATCATGTTCACTTTTACTCAACAAAGTATTCAGTATTCATAGCTGAAAGCAATTCATGTAAAGCACTGACCATTTAACTTGTGTGCGTGTGTGTTGTGGGTAGATAGATCGGATAGCAAGGGGGGGGGGGGGGGTTTGAAAAGGGGGTCGGTCTAGGTTATTTTTCAAGGAACAAGCAATCTATCAAGTAACCGAATACATTCACCAATGAACATTTGTGCGAATAAAATATTGGTACCTCAAATTGAAACACTCTACATGTTCGATCACCAAGAAAGCTACACAAACGAAAGTTTGGAAAGTTAGAACAAAAGAAATACATTCTGTCCAAGAAGTCTGCACACTATTAAAGAACACAATCGAAATTATTCCTTTTCTCTTAGATACTTTGGTTCTTTTGTGTAACGGAACGATATTTCTGTATATTACCCTGCTTCGTGTAATTTTGTCCTTTCGGAAATGTGTGTTTTCTCTGTCTCAGTCATCTTTGACAAAGTTTAAATGTTAGTACTTTTATATTACAAAGACTTTCGGATGTGTTAATATAATCGATGGTTTTCGTCTGTCGTCTTTTTACTCTAGACATTTTAAGCTTATGAGAAGAAGTTTAACGGTCATAAAACTTTACTCAGTACTTTGAGTACATTTGTGCTCGAAACACTAAATACAGTATTTTGATTGGTTGATTTCTGAATCTGAGTAGGATAATCGTGCTCGAAATTTCTATGACCGCAAGGCGTGGGAAACTTGTCCCTGCTTTGTTCTTCGTTAAATAAAAACCTATTCACATAATGTGTTTTGTTTCAAAAATTTCACATGTAAAAAAAGAAACAACGTTGCTGGTCATTTGAACTTTCGCTATGAAGGAATTCACCAGTGAAGCAGGAAGTGTTAACCCAGCACGTGAGTTCAACCCCGGTTTGTGCTGAATATTTATAGTTTCTGTGTTGAGGACAGTTGTTTGTCTTTTATAGTCTTATTGTTCATTTGGTCAAGGTGTTGTCTGTCTTTCTGGATTTCTGGTTGTCCCTTTTGCTATATCATCTTACCTTTTTTACTTTGAATGTAAAGCGTACGTAAGACATCCATACTTAATTTTTACAAAATTGAAATAACTTTGTAAAAATATTTTGATGTTTCAATGATTTAATTGAAGTCTTATCAAAAAGACCAATTCTGGCACTTTTTTTATTTAAAAGGATAGACATGAATTTTTAAGAGGCATTTATAGAACTAATATTTTGTTATCTGAAAACCATCTAACATATAAAAAAAGCCAGAATTTACTTCGATCCATCAAGTTGCCTGGTTTTAAAAAGATAAATTTTATAAAAAAATATCCTTTTGGTTTGCACGTCTAAGAATTGAAAACATTAATGAAGGTGTATGCGAAACAATATCCAAATATATACGAAAATAGAACACGGAAACAACGGAAGTTCAATCATCTTCATCGGAAAAATTATAAAAAAAGATGTGGCATAACATTGGGTACGAAGAAAATATACCAATGTCGAAAAGCTATTCAAAAATAAGAAATCAACAACAACCATTTTGTAAAACAAAATGATAAATTGTCGCCTTCAAAATTATTATTGAACCTTATTCAAAGGTACTGGCAAACCTTAAGTCAACGCTAAGGCGGTGAACTTCCCCTCTCCTTCTCCCTCATATTAAATGAAAACAAAGGATATATGGAGATTACATAGACTACAATGCGTTTTGGTTCTTTCTTCAAAACTAGAATATAAAAATATGTGAAATGGGCAAATTTAGAGTTTAAAATAATGTATAGACATGAAACTGTCTTTTGGTTTCTATATCATTTACGTATACACAACATCCTTTTTTTCCAATTTTTTTGCCAATAATTAAAGGCATCAAATTGTAGGTCTATATTAAAAGATGAAAAGGGCCATCATATTAGTTTCGAAAAGAGAACCTTGCAAAAAATCTAAACCATAAGTGGAACACCGCCACGTGTTCATATGCTTGTCCCAATTCAGGACCTTCGTTAGTGGTTATCTTTGGTCATATCTTAATGTCTTTTGTAGCCTTTGTGAAATTTGGCGTCCTTTTGGTGCTTTTTGGTGAATTTGGTGTTCTTTTTTTGCCTTCTGGGAAAGTGGGTGTTAATTGTGGCCGTCTGGAGAATTTATTCACAACTTTCTAGACTCTTGGCAAATAAAAGCTTCCTATATTGTATAGACTTTGGTGTTTTGTCTAAAACCGTATGTTGACATTCCCATATCTCATTTTATTCAAATTTTAGGAATAAAAAACAAATGTTTAAAGTATTAAATTTTAGATATAAGATTAGAAGTAATATATGTAGCAATGAAAAAAGGACCAGCAAAGTAGAGGTGACAATGCATGCAAACGTACAAGACTCTCAATATTCTTATAGAGTGAGGCAAACAAACAAAAACAAAATACAAGGTTTTGGATTAATGGTTCATTTTAAAAAAAATAATTATAATTTTAAATAAAATCAGAAAAAAACTAGATAGCACAACAATAAATTGGGAGATACAAATGGTGAAAAGAAAGGATTCAACATTTCCAAATGATAAAGTCTAGTATGTAGATGGTTGAATTCTGTATGAATTTAAAGTTGTTTGTACATGTACACTTTCTCTTGGATTTTTATAAATGCAATGGTCATATAAAAAGGCCATAATTTGGTTTTGTTAAGCACAATATTAAATATTATCTAATTGATTATCAGTAACTCATTCTTTAATTCTTTTCATTTAAAAATTAAATTATTTAGCAAAATCTAAATAAAAAAAAAATATGAAATGACTTCGAAGTAATGTTTTAAATCGTCGATAATTCAAATAAAGACAAGTAAATCTTATTTCACACCTGTGAACAAATGATCATATGCATATACATCTACTCATACAATTCATATAATTGAAATTCACAGCAGTTTTTATTTAATAAGAAGCGCTATTTTTCGTCTGTTAATGCATGAAGAGCTCCATAACGAAAACAAATCTTTCAAAATCATGCATATCGCAGATCGCTCGAAAAACACTATTGAAATGATTCTTTTTGGACGGTTAATTTATTTTGATATGGCTTTGAGATTGTTTAAACCAGCGTGTTACTACCACCCCGATATACATGTGTAGATTAAATAATTTATTCCAGTTTATTTGTGACCATATGATCGGGAAGCGAATGTTGCAACATTACGATCTATCAGAGTGTTGAAGCGGACAAAGGGCTTAAAAAGTCACATAATACTAACCAAACTAAAGTAGCCACGTGGAAAATTTAACATAATTTAAATGAAGAAGATTAGACATTTTCTACATTCAACTTTTATTTCATTTATGAATATATATAAACAAACCCGCCGGCCGGCTAATCGCACCGGACCGCCTGTGTGTCTGAGGTTAGAATTAAAAATCTTAAGTCCTAACTGACCAGTTGTACGTAATGAAAAGAAACATACACAATGTAAGTCTATTGGCGACTATCTGTCGTCACCAGGTGTGAAAAACATCGATTTCTCCACAGAAAATGTGACAAAATTCACCCAACTTTATGTTTGTGCTTATGTTTATAGAACTGGGAACTTGTTTCGGATTATGTCCAGTAGAAATATCCTTCGGGGTGTTAACAATTTATCCAATTTGACGCCTCTAAAAAATTCCAATTTCATCCTTCATTTCAATAAAAACATATTGTAAGACTAATGGTGATTAAAATCAAATTTAATAGTATTTTTGAAATTGATCTTGTAAAATGATTTTAAGCTGATGTGTGGTCATATGAAAGTTTTAAGCATTAAGGTCATATCTAATTCGAATACTAGTAATACGCTGATAAAATATCCTAACCCTAAAACAATATGACATTTATTTACATTAATTTATAACCAGGTTTCTCGGAATCAACTATGATAATTGTTATACATTTGATTGAAATTATTTTTTTTATATGAACCATCTCAACTGAAAACGGTTGTATCTTTAAATAAGAGTCTGCACTTGTCTATAAGCACGGCGAATGAAGTCCCTCGAAATGCAGTTACGCTCCCTTTTTACTGACTGTTTATGACATAATATTTAATGTGTACTAGTATGTCAAATTCCATTTTATACATTAATTCATTTAGCAAGTTCACTTATAAAGTAGTCAAGGATTCAAAGGGACACTGTAATTACTTATATTCTTTTACTTTAACATTTTATTTTAATCATTTGGTTATCAAACTTAATCATTTACTATTTTAATGGAATTTTATAATTTTAAAAAACTACATGTTGTATGAATTTCGAAACATCCAATATTCGTAATATTTTAAGTTAGTTTATTAAAAAGATATCTATTTGTCTTGTATGTATCATCTTTGGCTTTACAGGATTTACATTATGAATATGCCTTTCCAAGTAACAAGCCTATTATTCAGTGGTTGTTGTTTGTTGCTGTATATCATATTTGTTTTTCGTTCATTGCTTTTTACATAAATCAAGTCTTTAGTTTTCTCGTTTGATTTGTTTTACATTTGTCATTTCGGGGCCTTTTATAGCTTGCTATACGGTATGGGGTTTGCTCATTGTTGAAGGAGGTATGGTGATCTATAGTTGCTAACTTCTATGTCATTTGGTTTTTGTTGGAGAGTTGTCTCATTGGCAATCATACCAAATATTCTTATTTTATATGTTATGCCCTGAGCGATCCTGGAAAAGACACATTTAGTAACTCGAAAGTATCACTTTTCGTCTGCCTCAATTGCATTTACTTTTTTTTTATTATCGTAGAGTTATTTCAAAAATGTTAAGGCTGCAACTCCAACAGCCCAAATGAAAAACAAAAAAACAAGGATATGTATTTTTTTCCTAATAAGACAACTATCTACCAAAATTCATAGGACTATAACTTTGATAGATACATGTCTATAGACAATGGACAAAGCCTCTATCATATCTAAGGACAGATACAGGCTTTTAGATAATGGATAATGTCGCAGTCATAAGTAATGATAGATGCATGCCTATAGGTAATGGACAATGCCGCAGTTATGAATAAGGACAGATATACGACGTACCGATCTGTTTCTGCTCACAGCTATAGTATAGAATTCAATTGCAAATAATAGATAAAACATTTTCTGTACGTTACAGTTATGATTATGTGTGTGTGTGTGTGTGTGTGTGGAAATCATGAATAAAATGAAAAAAACACTTGAAAATTGTATGCGGCGCTTTTCTGGATTTACCTACATCAGGAACGCTGAAAGCCAAAACTTGAAAGCCATGGATGTATAAGTACTGAAACACGTGAACAGCTTAATGACCAAACATGCCAAAGGAACTTAAAACAAAGCAAAATTCATGAAATAAAGCCAAATTCTTTTCCGGTCAATTTTGTATGAACCTTACAAGAAAAGTATGACAATATATAACGCCAATATATTGAGGTGACAACAGAATTCATCCTAGTTTTGAGAACCCGGATAGCCTGGCAGATTTAGTTGTGTATATTACTTAATGTTTATATAGTCAATATGCAAAGGGCTTATTGCAATAAAGCATATATATCCTTTTTATCAAGTTTATGCAATGTATCAGACAACTATAAACACTTTTTATAATTGTTTTGTTAGATATTCTTTGCTTACAGGTTTATCTAAAACAAAAGGATACGGTAAAATAACTCATTGAAAAAGTTTGGTACTCTTTGGACAATCTTTAAGTTTTGACCTAGAAATGTCATACCTTCCCGCAAATATTTTGTAACAGTGGTTTATTAGCCACAATTATTTTATGTAATAATTTTATAAATATATAATCAAATTTCCAGACAATCCGGCGTCAAAATTTCGGACAAATATTGTGTTTTGCCCTCAGATATTTTTCGTCTTTCTTTATTTAAAGAAACTGAAACTGTGATCATTTTCATAAATTATTATCATAAAATTACGTTCACATTAATATGAAAGTTCAATAAAATTATTTAATGGTGAAATGAGTAAAACACACAATTTAAAAAGACATTAAACAGTGCAATATTTATGTTACGATTGGCACGTTATTTGGTTTTGGATATTATATTCTATCAATCTTTACATCGTATTATTATAACATATTAAGAAAAGGCGCCAGGGCGGATATAAATAGGATTTCAATTAATGCATAGACATTTAAATTAGCAAAATATTTATCCCAAGAATTATATCAGAATTTTTTTAATAAGATCAAAGATCTTTATAGTAAAACGAGGTATAATATCTCGGGTGTAAAAGTTAATATTCGATTTCACATATTGAATTATATGTAAAATCGAATACTAACTTTTAGCCCAAATCTTGTGATATTAAAATCTAATGTTTTAACAGTAGGTTTTAATATCACAAGATTTAGGCTACTTTACGATTTGGGTTTTGTTCATTGTTGAAGGCCATATGGTGACCTATAAATGTTAACTTCTATGTCATTTGGTCTCTAGTGGATAGTTATATCAATGACAATCATACCACATCTTCTTATCTTTATATTTGCATACATGTTTTACATAAGTTAACACAATGTTGACTGATGTACCCCTATTTTTGACATTTTTACTTATTGTGTCTGTTTGTTTTGTTCACGCATCGTTGTCAAACTAATGGAATATGATGCGACTGTCATACAAGTGAGAGGTTTAGCTAGCTATGAAACCAGGTTCAATTCACCATTTTTACATAAGAAAATGCCTGTACCAAGTCAGGAATATGACAGTTGTTATCCATTCGTTTGATGTGTTTGAGCTTTAGGTTTTGCCATTTGATTAAGGACTTTCCTTTTTGAATTTTCCTCGGAGTTCAGTATTTTTGTGATTTTACTTTTTACACTGTAAAGACAACGGAATTCTGATGCTTCCATAACCATAGTGACTACACAGCAGCTTGTAGAAGAATCCATATCCAAACAGATTATCCAACAACATGAACTACGTAGTAATTCATCATTCCAATCCTTACACACAACTACATATTACCCCTACAGAATATCGAAACACTCTAATTCTAACTCACAAAAATAGAAGATTAAAAAAGATAAATTGTAACCAACAACAGCAGAATACTGAAGTAACCAACTTCATGCATATACTAATAGAATAAGGAAGCATGCACACTAAAATGGCTATGCAAAGAATACCTAATTTTCAAATTCATGACGACACAACGCAGAAATAAATTTTTTTGAATTGTGAATACTGCATGGGTTGTTATTTTTAACGGTTTACGTGGCTTCGCTTCATCGTTGATTTAGAACGGTTTTGGTGCTATCGTGTAAACACACTTTCGTTGATTACCCGGGGGCGTAGGTTCGACTACCTTACCTATCAAAATAAAGACTTTTAAATTGGTCTTTGCTGTCCCATCAAGCTCGCAGTATTTAGGAGTAAGATTAGAAAACATTGGTCAGCATGGTGAATATTGTGTCCTAGTAAGTTGACATGGTTTCATTTGGAGAATTACCTTGATATGTAGCGTGTGAAATTAGGCTAAGTATGTCACTTATAAAACGTCACCAATGTGTGTGAGCAGAAAGTTGATGGATCAGGATTAAGTCAAAGAACGTCTCGTCCTTTTCCTAAAAAAGTTCATCGGAAGATACCAATACCTTGTTGATAAATATTCCGTATCAACTTCAAATATGATACATGATGGTCTTGAAATATAGATTCTAGGTACTGACGTTGTTTATCATCTTAATTACGTGTTGTTGTGTTCTTTTTATTGGCTTGTATATTCTTAACCTTTACTGTTTAGTCCATTTTTGGTAATATCCTTTTGCCGTGGCTCGGTATTTATACATCCCCTATTGTGCTATTGGGCTATGGTCATTTTTTTGTATTCTTGTCTTTCAGTTTTGCTTATGTGCTTTGTCTAAAGAGTGTCTATATGCCATTTTGATTTTCTTTGTTGACATTTTTAACCTATTATGTCTGTTTGTTTTGATCACACATTGTTGTCAATATACTAGTAATGGAATTCTATGCGATTGAGTTCGGTATTTTTGTTATTTTACTTTTTACTACAGGAATAGATAACCTTAGTTGTATTTGGCAAAACCGTTCGGAATATTGTGTCCTCAATGCTCTTCAACTTCAACTTCGAATTCTATCTTGCTTTTAAAACTTTTTGATTCGAGCCACTGGTGAGTCTTTTGTAGAAGAAAGCGCGTCTGGCGTACACAATTTCAATCCTGGTTTCTATGATGAGTTAATTGTAAGGTTGATATATAAAAAGTAAGATAACAAGTTTACCGAACACCAAAGAAAATTCAAATCGGAAAGTCCCTTATCAAATGGCAAAATCAAAAGCTCAAACACATCAAACGACTGCAAAACAACTATCATATTTCTGACTTGGTACAGGAATTCCCATATGTAGAAAATTGTGGATTACATCTGGTTTTATAGGTAGCTAAACCTCTCACAATGAACTTTACATCAGAGATATTACCGAATCTTCATATTTTGATCTTTTTCTTGACATTGACACATATGAATTACTTTAAACTAGGATTTATGACAAACGTGACGATTTCAGTTATCGTACAGTCAACATCCAGTATACTCTTTTCCTCGAATGTGACACCACCAAATCAAACTTTTCTCCAAGTGTGTACTTGCATGAGCAACCCGAACGGGTGTCATATTTGGAGCAGAATGTGCACATGAAATCACCCCGATGTTCGGTGTTGTTCGTGTTGTTCAGTCTTTAGTTTTCTATGTGGTGTTTCGAATACTGTTGCTTGTCTTTTGATCGTTTTTTGTTTTTTCCCTATTGTGTTGCCAGTCTGTTATCGACCCATGAGTTTGCATATCCCTTTTGTATCATCTTCCTCTCTTTCTAATTTCTAAGTTGTAAGATACACTCCCCTCTGCTAAATCGTATTGGGTTAACACATTTGAATCTATTCATTACGTTTGTACATGTGCATAAATCTTTGATGAGTTTTGTCATATTTTGTTCACGTTATATATACTTTATTAGCAGGAATCTTCCCCTAACACAAACACTCCTTAAGCAGGATTGTGCGAAAAAACAACGAAAAAAAAAAGAGAAGACGCTACACATGTTTTACGCTCACGATTACGAATTGGTTGATATTATGTGTATATATTTGCCTTTACTGACGGCAGACAGGAGCCTGCAATTCAGTGGTTGTCGTTTGTTTATGTGTTACATATTTGTTTTTCGTTCATTTTTTGTACATAAATTAGGCCGTTAGTTTTCTCGTTTGAATTGTTTTACATTGTCATTTCGGGGCCTTTTATAGCTTGCTATACGGTATGGGGTTTGCTCATTGTTGAAGGAGGTATGGTGATCTATAGTTGCTAACTTCTATGTCATTTGGTTTTTGTTGGAGAGTTGTCTCATTGGCAATCATACCACATCTTCTTTTTTATATGTTTTCGCGGTCAAGAGCTTCAAAGATAAAAAAAACAAAAGTCGTCCGATCTATGAATTCATTGATTATGTCCTTTTCCATATCATATCAGTTTTTACTAGATTCCCATTGCAGGCGGTAGCAAATCTCATCATTCGATTAAAAAGAGACAAATTAAGGTAATAAACAAAACCTGAGGGGATCGTATCCAAAAGATTCGAGACCGGTGTGTCGACAAGGTAAGAGTCTCCTGCTATGGATGCATCATTAGGCATGCGAATTCATACTCAGTTAAACTGTCACAATCAGAAATAGAACACAACCGGTTAAATTACAGATCTGATGAGTATACTCATATCAAATCTGATGACTATACTCATGTCAAAAGATCTAAGACAATGAAAACACATCGCTGGTTAGTTAAGACACAGACATGCGATAGAGCAGAGGGCATGCTACTGCTGAAAAAATGGGAAGTTGACAGTTGGAAAGTTGGAATCAACACGTTTATCATAAATTGTAGTTTGAAGTCGTCTATCTGTGTCAATATACAGGACAAGATCAAGATATGAATATAAAAATAAGGAGATGCAGTATGATTGCCAATGAAACAGCTATCCTCCAAAGTTCAAATAAAGTGGATGTAAGCAATTATTGGAAACCATACGGTCTTCAACAATGAGAAAACTTAGACCGTATAATCGGCTGTAAAAGGCCCCCACATGAAAAATATGAAACAATTCAATTGAGAAAACTAACGGTCTAATTCATAACAAAAAAATACGAAAAAACAAATATGACAGACATGAACCAACTACAACCACTGAACTACAGTCTCCTGACTTTGGACAGGCACATATAGAATGTGGCACACCTTCTACTTTCGTAGTATCCTAAATCTCAAGTTCATGGGATATATGAGATGCAAACACTCTTTGGGATGTGGGTTATTGAGTGACTGATCTAGAACATCATCAATAGATACCTGAAAGTGAAATTAAAGAGCTTTGCCAAATGCTCACTGACAAAAAATATTTTAGTAAAAGGTCATCATCAATATATGATAAAATAAAATTAAAGGATTTATCTAGATTTTAAAAGAATAAGATGTTCACATTCATTCGATGTTTGTAATTAGTAAGTAATACAGTTCTGTGTCCTCTGAAAGACCTTTTTCTATGCCGACAACCAATTACATTTTACTTGCCAACTGAAACATTTTTTTGACAGAGCAAAGAAGACGAAAGTTCATTAAATTCAGGTTTATCCTCAAAATTGGTATGGATTTAATTTTCCGTAAAAAATGTCAAATGAACTCAAAAGTGATGGTCTCTTATCATTGTTCTCCAAAGAGGTCTATTAATGAGATATTGTCATAAATTATCATTGTTCTCCAAAGAGGCCTATTAATGAGATATTGTCACAAATTATAGGTGTGACCATATGAATCAAATGATGAAAAGAAAAAGGAAAAGAAAAAGGAAGCAGTTGAAACAGTATGATGACATATGCTTAAAATAATTATATGAATTTTTATTCTTTAGAATGATATTAATGAATTCCAATGTTAACATGATTTGCAGTGTACTATCGTTATGAAAGCAGCACATGCAAGTTTGAAGTTATTGGTTTCAGTAATGTCGCTTGAATTTGAGTTATTTTGTTTTCTCTGTTATCTATGATGAGTTTATTTACAACCACTGGGTCGATGCCACTGCTGGTGGAGTTTTAATTCCCCGAGGGTGTCACCAGACCAGTACTTCTGTGCTGAAATGAATTATCATTGATATGGTCACATTTATAAATTAACTGTATACAAAACGTTTGAAATTTTGAAATACTAAGGCTTTTCTACCTCAGGAATAGATTACCTTAGCTGTATTCGGCAAGATATTTGGAATTTTGGTCCTCAATGCTCTTCAACTTCGTACTTTATTTGGCCTTTTTAACTTTTTTGGGTTCGAGCGTCACTGATGAGTCTTTTGTAGACGAAACGCGCGTCTGGCGTAATTACAAAATTTAATCCTGGTATCTATGATGAGTTTATTTGTTAGTGGTCATGATCTACTGGAAGAGGATAAATCTTTTGTATGTTTTCTCGGGTTGTGGTTTTAATTGGCCCATAATGTATTATCAAAGTTTGGTTTGTTGTATTATTCATTCTTCTTGTAGTCGCATATTTAATTGTGATGTACATCTGGCGTGTCCCCATGCTCTGACTTCGACTTTTCATTTACGGCTTTGCCTCTTTTTGTATTCAATCTTGAATAGTATGGTTTTCAAAGAAATATAACATATAAGGTACGGTGGCATGACATTTAAAATCGTTCTTTAAATCATTTTGATCTTCATAGAAAATGTGCATGCACATTTTTCTGACCAGAACTTTTATTCTTTGTTTTTTGTTGTTGTTTAGTGCGGTCTTTCCTGTGTAAAACAGCATTTAAGAAGAATGAAAAAAGCTTGTATTATCCTTTCGATTCACGTTCCGCCGTATAAATGATGTTCTCTCACTAAAGGATTCAAAGTGTAATGACCTTGTTGACTGTATCTATCCCATCTAACTTGAAATAATGGCTACCACAAATACAGTTAAGTTAAGATCTACAAATTGACAATAAGGGTCGGTAGAGAACTAGACAAAACAGATAATTTGAACTCTCTAATTGTAAGGCGGGTGATGATACGTGAATTCATAGATAAATTTGATTTGTCATATAACCGTTTAATGAAAGAGAACAAGAAAAAAACAAGGAGCAAGAAAAATCTGTACAGCAACACTCATTCAAGTCACATTTCTTTATACAGAGGTATGTAAACATATGCGACGTTTTACACGTACTATTTTCCAGGTATGGAAAACAGATTTGACGTTTTACACATACCATATATAGGTATAGAGAAACAACAAAATAGAATAGCTTTGTACGCACTTTGATGACCATCCAAACAAACTTAAACAACTTGAGATAACAAATTATCAATAACGACCTTCAAGAGACCCAACCCTCAAAAACACAATTAACGTGATCAGATCATAATCAATTAAATTGACGCCCTTAATTTCGTATAATAGTCTATTGAACTAACCAGTGGTTTTTGACAATATATAATTGAAGTTTATTTACGAGACATGCTGGTGAAGAACATATTAAACCTATCGAAACTAGTCCCACGCTATATGAACATATTGGTCTGTTGCAAAAACGAAGGGACCAATAATCGTTATCGCATATTTCGTTTTGTTGTAGCGATATTATACATTCTAGTATTTAATGAGTAGATTTGGGGTAATTAATTAAAAATGATAGCAATGATAATACGTATTGATCTTGTCTATTACATATGTGCATTAATTTGCTGAACCATGAACAAATTTGAATGATAAAAATGTCATATACAGGTTATACTTATCTTTCAGCAAGCCCTCTTGTGTCGTCTATAGTATCTTTTTATGACGTATTTCATATGAACACACCCATTAACTATTCGAATATTCATTGAAATCACTTTGAAGGTTTACAGTTACAAGAATTGGTTGCCTGTAATGTTTTGTCTGTGTCACAGATAACCACGGATATGTTCAACTTGTCATAGACACAATCGCGTGCTCTTTTCATCGATTGTGACATCTCCGAATGACACATCTCTAAAAAATTAGCATCCAGAGTGGATCACCAACTCCCCACCCTTACAGAGCACCTGTATTCACGGGGTTCTTGTTTTCTGTTCATTGTTTTGGTGACTGTTGTTCGTCTTTATTATCTTGACCATGTGTGAAGTGTCGCCCTTCTTTAACATGCTTTATTTCTAATTTTCCGCTTGTTATCTTCAACCATTTCTTGTCGTCTGCAGGAGAACATACTGTTCGTGTTTTATTGACTCTTATTTAGCGGGTTTATTTCTTCGATGTTGTCTTATGTCTGGACAAGTACATGTACATTTTTAATTGATTCTGTGTTTTTTGTGCTGTATAATTGACATGGTCAGCAACAGCAGGAAAATTGAATACTGTCAAAAAGGTAAACCCTGAATGCTTAGATAAAAATTAAAAACAATATTTGGGACAGTAAAAATCTTGACAGTTTAAAATACATATTAAAATCAAGTCACAAATATTTATTTCTTCAAATTACTAATATTTTTAGAGAAAAAAAGTGAATTGGATGCCCAATGTTATAAGCATGATTCTAATTATACCTTATATTGATACTTATTGGCAGACCATAACGTTTCAATAATGAATTACGACATCCGATAAGGTTGATTAATCAAAGTACTGAAGTACTGAACATCGGATGACCACAAGTTCTTGAGGATGGTCAAAAGCACTTGTCTCAGAAAAAAAACAACATATCTCTTTACCTAAAACTGAGGTTAATGTACAGAGATATATTTTTTTCTGAGACAAGTTCGTGCGTGGATGATGACTTCAACTTCACCGTAATAACTATTATATTGTAGTGATACAAATCAGTATACACTGAGTTGTTGTTTATATTATATTGAAATAACAGTTACATATATATATATATGATTTGAATCCATTTGTATATCATTCTATTCTACTATTCTAAAAATAGTGCAATGCAAGTGCATGGTGGACACTTTTCTGTAAAAATTCGATTTTTCTAAGATTGGATATGAGTAGGCATTCATATTTTCCCGCAAAATCAATTACAGAGTTACCGGTCCTTGACGGTATTTTCACAAAACGTTCTTTGAGATATTCTTCCGCATGCTTTAACACAATTTTTCGGTACGTGTGCATTGATATTATCAATGATTTTTTACTTATATATATATATATCTAACTACAAAACATTTTCATATTATTAATTTATGTTGTAAACAAAAATATTTTTATCAGTATTCATTGAAGAGATGTATTTATATCAAACGATAAGGAATGTTATTTTGCACTCGTTTATGTGCGCGTATTTATCATGTTTATAGATCGGTTACAAACCCAAAACTAATTTACATAATGGAAATCTAGGCGATAGCAATACATCGGGATGACCTCAAGGTCATCTCGATGTAAAAACAGAAATGTCATTGTTTAGGAACTCTAGTATTAACAAAATTTTTATTAAGATGCAAATACAAGGCAAATTTTATTTGCGAATTGAGGCGTAACCGATTAATGAATAATAAAATTAAAATATAACTTTTTTATGATGATACAAATTTAATGATCGTGAGCAATTAGAGTATCAATTACAGGGACACGTGACTAGATTATATATAATTAAACAAATGAGGAATATAACTATGATATTTGTTATATAAGGTTTTACAAATCTTTTATAATATAATATATAAACATGCATAAATACAAGTCTAAATTGAAAACAACGTTCAAACCTATGATTGCGTTGGATAAAAACCGCAATTTTTATACGTGTGCATGCAAAACAAATTTCTTGGTAGAGGGGGTCTAAATACAGCACAAACAACATTTTCCAAAAGACCAAAAAAGTGAATTAAGTAAATTTTAACAAAACACATTTGACTAGCAGGTCGAACAACTGATGTCCTTAAACCCTGCTGACTGCCATTGGCGATTGCCAAATAAACGGATCACCAGATGTAACAAAATGGATCTTATTATTAATTTATTACCAAACAGAAAACAATAAACTTGCGGAAAAGATGGTATACCGCAAACATATATATATATATATATATATATATATTTAGAAAAGGAACCGGTTGAAGGAAAGTGTTTTAAGATTGATACATCTTATGCTGTACATTTACCAGTCTTAAGTAAGAAATTATTAAGAAATTTATTAAGACCCCTCTACTAAGAAATTTGTTTTGCATGCACACGTATCATAGGTTATTGCAGAGGTCCTCAATTGCAACATATCCGAAAATGTGTCATAAACTAAGAAAATAAACAAAATATGTTTATAAATATATATATATTTACTTCTTGGTTATTTCGTTCTTATAGATAAACTGACATGTGTATGTAATACAGCATGAGTATCTGTAAAACTATATTTTTTTATTATTTTATTTTTCATTCTAACTACAATATTTCATAAATTGTTTATGCCACTAAGCATCGTGTAGACCAACGTATTTTCGAGGATATTTTCATTCGTGATTAACCCTTTCTTGCCGACTTCGAGACGATTTATTATCGCGATTTCCTATTTTTGCTGATGTATAAGAGAAGGTCCCAGTGTGAAATATTTACCACAAATTATATTTGCGTTTATTTTTTTTCCACAAGCGGAATCGCAAAATGTAAATCGCTTTCGAAAATAAGTTGGTTTACAGTATCATTACTATTGAATCAGTTATGGTTGATACTTCTTTATTATATGTTTTCTCCTTTTACTAGATTACGAGTGAAAGAAAATTGGCAGTCACCTCATTCTGACACTAATAATCAAGTCAAAGTCATTGGAAAAAAAACTTCATAGCCATATGGAATCTTATCTTACTTATTTTCAGATAAAATATTTTTTATTTTTGATATTCGTTTAGCTGATTTATTTGAAATTAAAAAAATAAATAAAATAAACATCGATTTCGACTCATTTCCGGAATTGGCGAGTGAGCAATGTAAGATATGGTATGATATTCTTATCCTCCCAAAGCACTTGCTACAATTCTCGGGGTTTATTCAAGTTGATATTGCAAAGCTTTAGCTGTCAGTCGAATTTTTCCGTTGTCTTGCATCTACATTTGTTTGGTTTGAGATATCTCGGATTTCAATTTTTGATTTCTTAATCTGTCTATATTTTTCTAATGTGCCACTTCAGTAATCATTTGAATGTTTTTCGAATAGTAAAATATAAACATTTTCAGCTACAATTTTTAGTCCGATTTTTCAATCGGAAAGAGGCTCGCATCACTAATTAAATGAATTGTTAAAGTGTTGACCATCATAATAAAGATATCCGTGTTGATGTATTGACAATTACAGGCAAATTCCTGACCAATTCTTGAATGACAGGTGGTTTAGCACGCCCATTAAACCATCAAATATCATTTAAGTAGACCCTTGTCAATGTCCAGTCATTAGCTAAATACAGATCATTTCATGGTTGTCCATCCATAAAATAGGATGATAACTAACTACTTTCTCAACCATACTATTCTACAAAATCAGATGTGTAAGAGAAGTGGTACTGTGATAAATAAAAAAAAAAATATACGCAAAAAAACAAGGTCTGCAGTGTTTTAATTTTGTCTGAGTTTCCAGTTGACCTATGTTTAAGAAGCTATGGTTTAACTATATAGTATAGACAAAACTGTATCACCATTTCACTTTTCATTTCAAGGATAATGAATCACCATGGCATTCTTCCCTTTCTCTCTCCAATAGAAAACGAAAACGAATTTTAAGTTTCTATCAATCTATGATTTTTTTTTAAATAATAGTCTTGTGCGTGTTTTTTTTTTAATTTTGGTTAATTTGTATGTTTCGGAGTTTAGTGGGGCGTCCATTTTGCTGAACTAGTATACATTGTATATTAGGGGTCAGATAAAGCCAACCTCCAGGTGCGAGAATTTCTCGCTGCGTAGAAGGCCCATTGGTGGCCTTGCGCTGTTTTCTGCTCTTTGGTCGGGTTGTGTCTCTTTGACACATTCCGCGTTTCCATTTTCTATTCTATTACTTAAACATTTTTCATCGACCAATACCACTGGCATGGCACAATAATTGATATACATGGATACATTTTATATTTTCAAAAGTAGAGGTTTTTTTTCATTTGCAATAGTTACCTCTCTTAATTGTTATAAAGCTGCTGTTATAACCCCCCACTCCTCTCCATTGAAGCCATTTTGGTTTTCATGCTACCATGATTATCTGCAATTGTTTTGAAATTTCAAGATTACAACACCGAATCTAAAAAAAATGTTTTCTTAAGGAAAACAAAATATGCTTTTTTGTTCTGTTAGGAAACAGTAAAATCAGTTTAACTTAGTTACATTAGTAATGAAATATTATCGGAACTATGCTTTAATTTTCAAGAGCCGAATCATGCATATCATTTCAAAAATCCTGTAAAATATAAATTTACCAAGAACATACTCAGATTAGGTTAAACTATTTAGTTTTTTCATTGTGCATTCTGTACAAAATTATACACTGGAAGGTAAGATTATTCGACAATTCGTGTATATCAAGGAAGGTATATAAAGGTGAAACATATTTTTGGTTTTGATAATGTTTTGATTGAAAATAGACCGTAATTCAGGACTAAAAAATACAGGCGTTGTTTTGTATTCCTGCTCATAGCATGTAACAACAACGTACTTATCACAAAAACCTGTCTTTTGAATGTTTATCAGCTAATATTCCATATGTCATAAAAATACATGTTCCTCAAGGAAATTTAACAATATAAACCTGTATTTTTACATCCGTTATACATGTATTTATTGAAGCACGTTCTTCTGACAAATGGTAAGAATATTAAGGTAATTTTCATATTTAATCTTATTAACACGTATTACTAAATAATCAAAATGTAAAAAATCTGACAAAACAATGGTACTGTATTGTTTTGCGTCTTTTCTTTGAAACACCGCTATTCGTAGCAGGTTGAACGTTTATCAAAACTATGCAGACTATGTGAAATAATGATAATAACATCGTACGACTTTCTTGGGAAATAAAATAAAATATAATATTGTTTGACAAAAAGCTGTATTCTAAGGAAACAAATGAAATAAAGGCAAAACAAAAGAAATCATTTGTTTTTGTGACTGATGAGTAGCAAACCGGTTTTTTTTTTTTTTTTTGCAGTTTTGTTTTGGTTGTTGTTTTGTTTTACCACTGTTCGAGGTTGAGGAGTGTTGTGTACTCACAAGCACATTCAACCCCGTAAAATTTTTCACGTGCATGTCCAAAGCCAGAAGCCTGCTTGTGCTCCAATGATTGTCATTGACTGTCGTAACTGTTGCTTTTTAGCATAAATCAGACCATTGGTTTTCTTTTGAAATATTTCACATTTTGTCATCCCCACATAGTATGGGTTTTGCTCATTGTTGAAGCTCGTACGATGAGCTGTAAATGTTCACATAACTTGGTTCACATCTTTGTCATTGGGTCTTGATGAATGACTATCTCATCACACCACATCTCTTTATTTATATTATGATTGTATTGTGTAATAGTTGCTACGAAAAACGAAATGGTGTGACAAAAAGCATGTTATGTTGAGTTTGGCTACATTGTAAACTAAAGCACTAAAATAACCATCATTTATCCAGCCAATCAAAACGTAGTTTGTAGCTTTGTACGGAGGGAACCCTGTCAGACAATTGAATTTGTTGATAAATATACCCTTAAGTAATATTGTCTTATTTTACGTTAAAATTACCGGGTAGAGGACCGGTATAATATTTCAAACATGATATTCACCGCATTATGTGAGATCAGATACCACTCAATTTATTTATAAAATTAACTACCTTGACAAATATAGGTTGTAATTTTCAATTCGTCCAGTGAAATAGATCACTGTCATTTGGCTGGTTTCGATGTTTTAGAAGCGAGGAAATTGTCTAATTACTCGGCAATCAAAGGTAACAATGAATTCCATTATGTAAATTACAAAGATATTCACCGCCTTACTTGTTAATAAATACTAAAATGGTCCTATCTATAAATTACAACCAATCATCATAAATGACCATTTGATCACTGGTCAGTTTGCTTGCGGTAATGTGGCTTTTTCCGATTAATGGTCAGTTTATAATTAGGCGACGGGTTCGAAACGTCAGCACTTAAATTGGATTGATATAATGACCATTAATGGTCATTTATGGTCATTTAGTTTTGCTTGTTACTGATCCTTCCTTTGCAAATATCCTTCGGCAACTAAAGTTGAACATTTCGGCCAGTCTGTCTGCACTGGACATAACACGCCAACTGGTGCCTTTATCCCTATTTGTTTATTTCCTGCAGGGAGTTGTCACCAAGCATTGTTGTATATTTCACGTTAGGTTAAGAAAATACAATGTCAATTTCATCGGTGATCGAATTCCTAATTTATACAGATTTTGTGATGTTAAAATTAGAAGTTCTATAACACATTTGACTTCTTATGCTTGGTCAAATAACCATGGCAACACATTTAAAACAACTCTGTAGATTTCAGTTTTAGCTATAACGATAAATTTCATAGGCGATAGACTTGCACGTTCACATGTACATGATGTATAATGGAATGTTATCATAAATATTAAAATAGACCATTTGATATTGTTTAATTAGTTTTATCAATGGGTTTGAACTGTTTTGTTTCAATTCTTTGAACTGTTACACATTTATACTTTTCAATGGGTTGGGCTGTTTAGTATATACTTTTTTCAATAGTTTGAACAATAAAAATATACTTTGAGATAAAACTTTTGTTGAGGTAAAATTATCGTTTGATATATCCTTTAAAAGGCCATTAATTAAAAAATAATACAAGATTTTTTTTCACGGCACCAAATTTCTTGTCATTGCAGGACTTGGTGAACCATTTAGAATGGGTGAACTAAGTTGTAGATGTACTTTTTATGTTCATATATGAATAAAAGAGATGTGGTGTTTTCGTCAATTAAACCAATTACACCAATACATTTTCATGTAAATCTGTAAATCACAAATTTTTAGTGAAGACATTATTCATAATTACACTTATTTGATAGAAAAGAGGATGAAAGATACCAGAGGGACAGTCAAACTCATAGATAGAAAACAAACTGACAGCGCCATGGCCAAAAATAAAAAGACAAACAGACAAATAATAGTACAGATGACACAACATAGAAAACACTTATTTGATAGAACCTTTGACACGTAGTATCATTTAAAAATACCATACAAGATCAATTAATGTTCTTTATTTTCAACACACCGCGGCTGAAACAATGAGAAAAAAGGAAATTCTTGTATGAAATTATAACATATAAAAGTTCATACCGAAGGAAAAGGTCTATACATTAAAATGTTATTAAATTTTGTTTAACAAGTTAATATAACTTTACTTCTTAACTTCTAAAAAAAATCATTTGGATAAATTGCATACAGAAATAACACAATAATTAAACGGTTGCGTTTGTATTAAAAAAAAACCAATTAAGCAAGGGGGGACTTTTTCTTTTTGCAACGCCCATGCATTTGTATGATAAATTATAAATGCCGTCACTAAATCCTGCGTTCGTTTATCATTGTTGTCAAAGTACACGTTGTCCTGCAATCTAAGGTATAATTTCATATCCCAGATGAACTACATGTATCAGAGCAAGTAAAATGCATTACAGGACGGCCTGTAACAAGTTCAAATATTCAGAGCATACTTACTTTATCATTTTATAATGTTTCATTATATCCTTGTCCTTTGGTCACTGGAGGATATTTGTCTCGTTGTCAATCATGCCACATCTTTTTTTTTATACTGTAGCTATTCACACCCCTACTTTTGGTCTTTGTTAGATATAGTTGTCCCATTGGCAATCACACCACATCTCCTGATTTCTATATTTTCGACGTGAGAATATACCCATCTACATGGTATTGTTAGTGACGTAAATAGAATTGAAGCCACGACGAACTGACACGTTACAATAATAAAAAGTGCGAAAATGAAATACCTCTACAAATATATTGTAGGGGAGTTTAAAAAAATAAATATAACAAAAACAAATCAAAACAAAACGCAACGTAACTTTATTATTTAAAGGAAGTTACGCATATACTTTATATTAAATCTTGTAGTTTAAAGACAAAAATTGCTAAAACTACAGTAACTATAGTTTGAACTGTTGCCGTATATTGAAAACATCTATTGCGACAACTGCATATATAGTATAGTATGGTGATGATCGAATGATGAATAACATTAGTTCTGGTTTTCCGTAAATTTTAGAGTACCTAACTGATTTGGAAAAAAAGCCATTTAGAAACTTTCGCCAAGTAATCTTTTGAAAGTATTTCTTTCGTCGGTTTAATCCTTAGACCTATATAACCTCTTGTCGACTTTGACCATTTGGCAAAATGACGAGTTTCGCATCATTAGATCACGTAAAATCGACAACACAATTATTTTTCCTCAGCAACCGATGCCAATGTTTTTGTCGGAAATTGATAATGCCCAAAGCTTTCGTAAAAAATCTTTGCTTCTTCCATGCGTGGTTCTTTGGTTTCATATATTGTTTTTCCTTTTCAGCACAGTAAGTTCGACACCTTCGACACACGTGGAGCAGGATATGCTTTCCTTTCCGTAGCCCCTGAGATCACCCCTGGTTTTTATTTCGGTTTGTGCCGCTCAGTCTTTAGTTTTTCTATGTTGTGTTTTGTAGAATGTATATAATTCCTCTTGGTATCTTACGCCTTTTTACTTTCTGTTATTTAGATAGATTAGGATTTGGTTTACATCATTATCCACCTTTTGCAGAATGTTGCTCAATCTTTAGTTTTTTATGTAGCGTTTTGTGAACTATTTTGTCCTTTCGACGTCTTTCGTTTATGTCATGGCGTTGTCTATTTCTCTCCGACATATTAGTTTTAAATGTTTCTTGGTATCTTGTTTGAAATTATTTTACAATGACCTAGCGCAAGATTTAATTTTTTGTATTCTTATCATTGGCTTTCAGATGTTTTGGTCTGAGCGTTTCTGATGAAGGTAATTTAGAAAAGCGCTTCGGACGTACAAAATTAATCAAGAGTTATTTTCATTACACATTTAGCATATACATTTATAGTCACTTAGTTGTGGTTTTAGTCCTGTATGACACAAGGTTACAGTACATATGCTAATCAATATATAATCAGATCAGCATTCGGCCTTCAACAATGATCAAAACAAATACCATATAGTAAGCTATAATAGGCCTCTGCATGAAACAAGGAAAACAATTCAAAAGAAAACCAACAGCCCTGATTTATACTAAAATGATAAAAGAAAAAAAGAAAAAAAAAAACAATTATGGTAATCAGTAACAATTGAAATCCTTTAAATCACAGGGTCTTGACTTTTGAAAGACGCATACATAATGTGGCGGGGTGAAACGTGTTTTTTTGGCGCTCAAGTCTCCTTTTAGAACATTAGAAATATCAATTCTCGTCAGAACTTGTTTTAACCAGTTAGATAAAATACAGAAATCAAAATAAGTAGTACAGAATTGCTGCTCTTTATCTCAAAATACATGCATGTCGCAAGGACAATCGTAATTTTGAAAACCATTTGAAATAAAAGAACAAAAACAAATTGTCGATTAGAGGTAAAGTAAAAGGAGGAAGTAGAATAACTCTATAGATATTGAAGACTACGAAATAAAGAGTGGGAGTTATCGCTCTTTAAAACCGAACGCCATTTTGAAAATTTAGTGCTTAATCTTAACATAATTTTGTACAGTCAGCCAATAGTTTTTTTTATTGAAGTCTTAACCTAAACGAGTTCTAGTATGTTTGCTTTGTAAAGTAACAATATTAAGTTACACTTCGCTTAAAACAATCAACTACTCTGCTTTTTCATGATATAATGCCGCCATTAAGAAATATATACACATCCATTGTTTTAGCTTTGATATATGCATATCGATAACAATAAAATA
The DNA here is from genome assembly GCF_021869535.1 of Mytilus californianus. Taxonomy (NCBI): domain Eukaryota; kingdom Metazoa; phylum Mollusca; class Bivalvia; order Mytilida; family Mytilidae; genus Mytilus; species Mytilus californianus. Next base: position 119,109,528 of record NW_026262712.1, on the reverse strand, counting down.
TAAATAGATACAATTAAATTTATTAATATTTCCCATTTGTTTTGTGACATGCATTTTTTCTATAAATGGTCCTTGGACCAACTCTAACAAGTTGTTTACAGCAATATCGGGTTACTTTCTTATCAGAATTCAGTAACCTTAGTATTGTTTTATAACAATGTACCACAAAACCCTTTGGAAACGACCGAAATTCTGACCAATCAAAGCAGGACGATAAAAATCAAGTATGTGATTATGGTTATGTTGTGTCATTGGACAACAAGGGTTACTATGGTTAATTTTCAAAATTTCGATATATTTTGGATTTTGGAATTTCTTATATCACAAAGATAAAATTTTCCATTTCAAATTATGGTTATTTAATAATTCAATTCTAAAATGACTCTCTTATGAGTTTTTAATATCCTTACCACCCAAGGAGCACCTCAACAATAGCGCTCCTATTTTATTGCGTAAATTGTATAACCTTGGTTCAAAACCATCAATCAGTCGCAATAATGATTACATGCAATACTTTGTCACCGTTCATTTTTATAGAATATTTTCAAAACGCCCACTTATCTACCTAATAGCGTGCTCTTTGATCTTTGAAAACTCAAAACATCGAAAAAAATGACAATAAACGGTGAAACGATTTGTAGCCGTTCTGCATTGCGAAACTATTGGCACAATAAGGTAACATATTCATCTTTATTGCTTTATTTTTAATTGTATTTACAAAGACTATCGAGTAATACAATTTGATTTTTGTATTATGGTTGCGAGTTATTTATTTATTTGTGCTACTCCTTTTACCTTTGTCCTCCTAGAGTCAGAAATAATCTGTCTTTTTAGTATTGTAAATGAGGATTGTCTGAGTTTTCTCAGTGCAAATTCATCTTTTGTTGAAAAAACAAGAAAACCATGTATCAGTCCTGCCTGCGTGTGGTTGATTATATTATACCGGAATGACTCTTATTAAATAATACTGAACGATCATAATAATCACTTCTTATAGCTGTTGGAAATGAATGTGGACATCATATTCACAGATTTTGAAATAATATAATAGAAAAAAGGAAAGTGATAATCAATTTTCTCTTGTTCTTCCTTAATCTAAATATGTAACGTATTTTTTATATTTTCTTTGAAATATATATTAATTCGTTTGGAATATATTTTTTACTGAAACCATCTTCATCCACTTTTTGTACTTGTTGACTTACGTGACACATAATCTTCAAAGCCGACTTAACAAAATGTTACATACAAAAATAAGTACATATTAATTATATTTTACAGTCAATAAATGTAAAAATTGTACCAGCGAACTCAGGCATTTGAGGACATCAGTTGCAATAACGTTTACTAATGCCATCCAAATTACTGCATTGTTCTATAAATAAAATAAAGTTATTTAGTTTGTATATTTTACTGTTATTAACGAATTTGAATTATTACGTTGACCGTTACATATAATATGATGTATTTCTTAAAAAAGAATTATTTTGCTCGATTTTTTGTGGTCTTTTGATTTTTGAAGCGGATCTATATAATCTTAGCGTTGTCAATTTCCTGTCAAGAAAAAAACAGATTAAGAATTAGTGCATCTCTTTCAGAAATAAATGCGAAGAAGGTTAATTTAATTAGTTGATAAACCACCGACACATTGTAACAATTGGATTATGGTTGTGACTATCCATGTTTTCATTCCGGCTTAACTACAAAGGAAAATAAATGAGACAGTTTTATATAAATATCTGTAATATTTTGTTTGTAACTTGAAGATTCACACATTGGTTGTTCTAAAGGTATTTATTGAATTATATTTTTAATATGATATAATACTGTCATTGTTAATGTCACAATATAGAACAAATGAATTGTTCCTTTTTTACTTATTTTTTTGTTGCTGTTAAATACTCGTATATACATAAAACAAAAAATAAATATATGTGTGAAGTGTCAGGTCATTTTTAGAATTAGAATTTGACTAAAATATTGAATTGTTTGTTCTCAATGGCTGTCTTTGTTTCAAAAAGTGTATTTTACAATTACAGTAAATATCTTCCTAACGTACAAAATGTTATAGTTCATTTTAAATTCAAACACTTGCAGGTACTGTTAATTTAAAAATCAATTCGAATCCTTGAACTCTTGCAAAAACGCGAAATCTAATTAAGGTTTTTGCAAATATTTAATTTAGGAAAGTTACTACTTAAATTATGAATACGAGCTTTTATTGTTACGAACCTGATACTGTCGCATTAATAAAAACATCGCAATATTTTTTAAATTTACAGTAATCACAATTTCGTTTGTGCAATCGAGACTAAAGTGTGATATTTTTGCGGTTTCTGTTTTTTTCCCTCATTTTGTTGGTCGTATTTTTGGTGAGGGTACTTTTAAAAAAAGAATGGATGTAATATTAACTTGACCTGTGTTTTTATAATTTGGTAATACATACATTAACCAGGCCACGACTCCACAAGTTGGTGTTCCAGAATTACAACAGTACATGTAATATATGTTTAAATCTGTTCGTCGTTATCACTTTTGTCTAGTAAGGAGAGGTCAGGTCAGTTCAATATTTTTTTGCCAATTACTACAGACATTTAATATAAGTATAAATTGAGACGTATGTACTTAAACAATAATATGGTTTCAATATACTTAATATCAACAGTTTTTTTTATCTAAAATTTTAACCATTAATTCCAAGCTTACCTGTTGTTAATTTTATCTCTTGAATATTTATGATATATTTTCCACTGGACGTTATGCAAACAACAATCAATATTACTTAAGTTGCTGTTAGTAATTATAGTCCATGCCTTGTATACTTTAAAATCAATTTTATAATAACGCTACATATATAGTACCTCTTCTAATTCTGACTGTGATGTTAATGTGTATGTCTATATTTGATTCATCTAATAGAGACATTCATTGAGAAATTCCTTAAAAATAAAATTCATTAACTATAGTAAAGGATGGTCATTGAATCGGCTCAAATATTGTACAATATTCAATTTATTTTTACAGATATATATATGTATAAGTTTTGACAGTGTTTATCCATTATAAGTGTTTGGACATTTTTACATATACACAACCATCAATTCTGACTGCTATAAATATGTATAAGTATTCATCTGTGTCCTGTAAAAATATAAAAGATAATATGAGTCAACAAGGTTTGAAATAGCCCAAGCTACATAAGTACCCTATTAACTTTTTTTTTATAATCAAACAGTTTTCAAAATGAAAAGAGGAATCCATCTGGCAAATTTCTACAAATTACGATAACAAAACTTATTTTTTAAGGTTTGCCATAGTTCGTAATAAAAAAAACACACAACTTATGACCATAAAGGGACACATCGTTTACGAATCATACGGTGAAGGCACTTTCTCAAAACCCTGCTATTTTAACAAAAATATCATTGTGAAATGGTTATTCATTATTTTATGAGGGCTGGGGAAATTGAAAATAAAAACAAAACTAATGATTTTTTTTATTCCATGGACATGGCAACTATATAATTCATGAGACAAAAACTCGTATCGTCTGGCATCTAACTCCCGCTTTATGTATCTCCGAAAGATATTCAATTTGAAAACTATTTGACGTTTTTTTTTCGTGTTATTTTAATTACTAGTCACATGTTTTAAAATAGAGTGCTATACAGCAAAGTGTTAGGATTTCATTTTTATTCATGCAAATTTTGAAAATAAAGTGATTATACTCGTGTGTTTGCTTGATATTGTTTGCTGTTCTAAGATAAGTATAGTTTCATCTTTGTGGAAACTATTGATATTATGTATCAACTCAATTATTTATGTTGAATTGTATGAAGTGAAATATGTGTGCCAAAGATTTTACAGCCGTGATAACCCCCCCCCCCCCCCCCCCCCCCCCCGATTGTTGTTAACCTGTAAATAAATACACGTATGTTACCGTTTCATTGCTCATCTTACGTTTTCTTGGATAACCTTCACCCGGTAAGCTCAAGACCAATCTGAAAATAAAATACTATACAACCTATTAATGCAATATTGGTTACTCTTTGTCTTTGAATTGCTGTATTATTGACGATTTGGATGTCGCATGGTTGTATGATTTGCGTTCACAACACTTATCTTTCTATTGAAATTGCCCGAAATGGATCTAGTTGCGTAATAATAATTTTCCCATGTGCTTATTTTCCTCATTGATGTAGAAATTACCAAAATGAGTGTATCGACTTTAAAAAAAATGAATTGAACAAATTGCTTATTTCTAACAAATAATAGTTTAAGGCCATATGACCTGATTAGTTTTTTCCAGTGACTTTTTTTTGAAGATTTTAGTCATTTCGTGTAAAAAAATATTTGTTTCTCGAACATTATAAAATGAAAATATCTTAATATATTTTCAATGATATTTATCCCCCTTCTACAGAATAAGACGCAAAGATAACCACAAACCCTGCCCTCCAAAATAAAGAATGCTAAAAAATTAAACTACAAACAAGATAAAAAAAAAAGCAAAAAAAAAAAAAACCCAACACCCTAAAAACTAAAGACCAAACAAACAGTTTAAATTGTTAGCTCTAGTTCGAAGTTTGATATTGAAATATTACAGAAACTCCATAATGTTTTAATGATATTTTGTTTCATAAAATGATCTCTGAAGCCTACAATACATTGACCTTACTGCACAGCTGATCTAGTTTATTTGGGAAACTCGAGGGGAAAATATTCTGACAGGAAATGATAAAAATTGAATTCCAGGGTATAAGAGTTCAAAGATCATCAGTAGGTATGGCAAAACGTGCAGACAAGACAATTTTTCCTTAACTAAAATATGTAAATTAAAATTCGAACAAGCAAACACCATTTCCAACGCTAACTGCAGTTTTTCAATGATTCACACACACACACCATAAAGATAACATGAACAGACACTGTAAAGCCAATGGTAAAATCACATATTGTTTTCTGTTTCCATTCAATCATAATATGTTCGCTTTATTATTACACCTAATAATTAATGATTATTCTATTAAATTGGAACACAAGCTGAATATGCTAAATATAAACACGACTCCAACACAATTATCTTATTTTAGATAAGTGATCTGATTTAGATTTTCCAATAATTTTTACATAACCTAAAATATCAATTAAAAGCATTATTTGATGTCTTTATACAATCACACGATGTAAAAACACTTCTTGAAACCTTTTGGAAACAAGAGGCAAATAAACGCAGTTTGCTTTTTATATGTTTACATTCATTCTAGGGAAGATATTTCCCTTCTGATACTGTGTTTACTACAATAGGAATTCGTTTGAATGATAATATCAAGTGAGTAGTCGCCCCTGTTTCAGACGATTTACATTGCATTCTATACAATTCAAATGAGATGTTACGTTTGAGTAACGGACGACAACATTATGTTTAATAAAAATTCTCTTATAGTAGCATTATTTTCAATGGGGAATCTGAACATAGTTTTGCGCCATAGACAGAATGCAGAATTTTCATGTTTTGAGAACATGAAGTTCATATCAGGCATTAACTTTGCAATTTTATATTTTTTATGAAAATAAGAAATAACTATGTTATAACTAATAACAATAAAGTATGTTATCCGTATATACTGCCGAAAGAAAGACTTACAACATTTCCATTGTGATTGGTGGAGGTCAAACTTTGAGGGTTCAAATCTGTGTAGAAAAAAAATCAAAATGGTCTGCAATTAATAGCAATCATGTTTTAAATGATGTTGAATTGATTAAAGAAGAAAACAAATTATGGTAAAAATTTAAGGGACAAAACATTTGCCCCATAAATTTATTTTTCATTTTTTAGCGCGGTAAATGTTAGTTTCTCTTCATATGTAATCAATTATCCCACCAGATTCACCAAACCGTCAAGTTTGTGCGTTGTGTACATTTTTTTAACTAGACCATATACAAAAAAATGTTAAAAATGTGGCTTGGAATTTTGACCACGTCCATAAAAGTTTGCGAATAGTGCAGATGTCTGAAATTAAGCTAAAATAACTGCAGTACTTTTGAATACACAAATGTTTCAAGATTAAGAAACTAAAGATAAATCGAGATTTTGTTTTACTTAATTTTCAGTCAGAATTTGTTTTGCTTAACTTTTTTGAGTAGTATATACGTAAAATTTGCTGTTTTTGTAAGATTGTTGGTAGTTCATGTCTTGCTCCTTTTGAAGTTCACCATTGGACGTTAAGCAATTAACAATCAATCAATCAATTTTCAAGTTCATATTACTTTCCCAGTTTAACTTCTTGGACTGGTTATTTTATTTACGAGTTAAGAACATTGGTAAACTATTGTCGCTTCTTCTTTTTACGAAAAAAATAAATTATAATTCTAGAAAATAGATTTTATCAAACACTATCAGGAAATTAATAAAAATGCCATTGTTCTTATGTTTTGCTATGCTATATAGTATAATCTATTTATTAAATTATTAATGATTTTGTTTTACTTAATTTTCAGTCAGAATTTGTTTTGCTTAACTTTTTTGAGTAGTATATACGTAAAATTTGCTGTTTTTGTAAGATTGTTGGTAGTTCATGTCTTGCTCCTTTTGAAGTTCACCATTGGACGTTAAGCAATTAACAATCAATCAATCAATTTTCAAGTTCATATTACTTTCCCAGTTTAACTTCTTGGACTGGTTATTTTATTTACGAGTTAAGAACATTGGTAAACTATTGTCGCTTCTTCTTGTTATGAAAAAAATAAATTATAATTCTAGAAAATAGATTTTATCAAACACTATCAGGAAATTAATAAAAATGCCATTGTTTTTATGTTTTGCTATGCTATATAGTACAATCTATTTATTAAATTATTAATGATTTGAATTACACTCCCTAACATAACTGCAATTGTTTATGACTACTTTCTTTTATATGTTCGATAAATCAAAGGTTTCTTTGTTTTTGCTGAACATAAAATAATATAAGTGTTTATGAATCTCTAAATATTCATGAGATATTCGAATTACTTTGTTTTTATTAAATAGTTATAATAAAATCTAATCTTTCACCACTTTTCAATCATTTCAATTTTATGTATCATATCTTCATTTCGATTTAAAACATTGCAGTGAGATTAATTATCTGATAGCCACAGTGTACGTTTTCTTTATTCTGGTACTTTATTAGGAACCAGTCTAAAGAAATTTATGTTTAATATCAAACTTAAAAATAATGTATTGAAAAAAAAGTGTCCAACAAAATTTTTTTATTTAGGATTTTTTTAACAGACGTGAGGCCAACATTATTTTGTTTGATTTGAGGCCTGTCAGAGATGCACAAACGTTTGCTTAAACTAACATTGCTAGCTAAATTGGGTTTCATTTCAGATTTTACTTTTAATAATTGGAAAGTGTCACTAGTGTTGAAAACGATTTTGAGCACATCTTTTTAAAATATATATACACGGATAGTATATGTATTCCTTATGTGTTTTTTTTTAATCTTTATATCTTTTTATAGTAATAATAATCATTTGGAAGCATGGGATAACACATCACTTAAAGACATCAAAATAGATGTAACGTTTTTTTTATGCTGATATGATTGTAATTTATTTCAGATCCCTTTTGACCATAAAGCTCTTCACGTGTTTTAAGTACTTACAAACCCAGACATAGATTGTCTTAGCCGTATTTGACATAACTTTTCGGAACCTTTTGAAAACAATTCAACTTCGTATTTGATTTGGCCTTCCAACTGTTTTGATTCGAGCGTCACTGAAATGTTATTTTGCAGACCAAATAATAAGTCTGGTATCCTTTGTTAGGTTTTTATATACATTCTTGGCTTTCAAATTTTTTGCTTTGAGCGTTCTTGATGAAGGTAAATATAGCAGACGGTTTCGGACGCACGAATTTAGAAAGTATTATTTTATTTTTTATTTTCATCATTAAAATTTTTGCTATTGCTATTATTTTTTTTTATTATTATAATTATTATTATTATTATTATTATTATTATTAAAATGACATCATGTAAATTTGATAAGACTGTCGTACAAGTGAGAGGTTTAGCGCTATAAAACCAGGTTCAATCCACCATTTTCTACACATGAAAATGCCTGTACCAAGTCAGGAATATGACAGTTGTTGTCCATTCGTTTGATGTGTTTTGTCATTTGATTTTGCCATGTGATTAGGGACTTTCCGATTGAATTTTCCTCGGAGTTCAGTATTTTTGTGATTTTACTTTTTATTATTGTATGTTTTACGCCTGTTTGGTCTTAATTTTGAATTAAGAATTTAAGAATTTCCAAGAAGTTTGATGATACTTTGATTTTTATTTGTGATTTGTACAATGAAATATGATTATTATTTCACACTGAAGAATCTATATATCACATTAAGTCAGTGTAATTTAGTATTTGAAACAAATAACAATACAACAATATATATAACAGGATTATTATACTTCCTGCAGTTTTATTCTTCTCATATCTCATATCTCATGATAAAGTTAATGCTATATCAACTTCTGTCGAATTAAAAATGACAATTAAAAGAAGCATTAATAAAAACTGTCATATAATGTCATTTAAACTAAATGCGAGGTATACGTATGTTAGGTATACGTCAATGAGACAGCTACCCAACAAAATATCAAGAACAGAAAAAAACTAAACATGTAGATAAATGCATGATTACTTGAAATTGATATCACGAATATGGGTATTAAAAAATATTCTATTTTCTCAGAATCAATAAATGGTCAAATTTAAGAATTACTTATCTAGGAAACAAAAACATCAAAAACAGTTAAAACAATTGGAATTAAGTTCCACCCATCAAACTTTGTTTTGTCGTGTATGAATTTAATTTATAGGGAAATTTATCTTTCAAAAGCTACAGTATGATTTCTTAATGTTGCAGTCACTAATTCACAATTCCACACAACTTCCGGTGATATCCTTTAACTCTACCAAAAAAAGATGCATCATTTTGTTTACATTCAGCATAAAGTTTTATTCAAATAGAAACATTGAGTTTATAATTTTCTTTTTGAAAAAAATGGAATAATTTATTTCATTCCATATTTTGCCATGCCCCAAAAATTGGAATTGTAATACAATACAAGACTGGTATCTTAACACAGAACGATACTATATTTTAATATAAGAAACATTTTGTATGTTTTGATGACTATGTTTGTGCTTTCGTCTTTCGTCTTTCGTCTTTTTGCTTCTGACTATGATGTATTTTTTCTACCATGCTCTCTTCCTTTTTCAGTTCCGTTTTATCCCGTAGCTTTAAGTTACTTTCTTGTATCTCTCGGCCTACGATTGCCTTACGCTCCTTTGACGTTAAATGCAGTTGGTTAACTCATCATTTTGAGTTGTTCTTGGAACGGAACTATAAACTATATGATTGATAGTGTTTGATTTTGTCAGTTTTTATGGATTTCCCCTTTTTGAATTTGCCTTGGGGTTCGGTATTTTTGTTATATTTTTTTTTTAATTAATAGGCTCTTCAACTCAGCCAACATACCAGACTTATAATGTTATACACCAAACGAGTGTTTCGTCTACCTGATCAGTGGCGCTCGAATGTAAAGGAATGTCAAATCAATAACGAAGTTAAAGAGCATCAAAACCAAAAATTCCAAAATTTGTGTCAATTTTGTATAACACCATCCCTATCTGGGGATAGAAAGACACAAAATTTGAATGATTTTAACATTTCAATAACAGTAAATCTACAGAAAATTACCGTATACATGATATATCTGCACAGGATGATTGACTTCTCGGGTAGTTGTACCCTCTGGGTCCACGAGCAATTACATCGATCCAGAGGTTGTAAAAAACTCTTCAAATATATTTAGCTAATAATTTACATGTTTACATGTTGTAATGTACTATTATATTATTTATTTATGTATTTCTCCGTCCTGAGTGTTCTTGCGTTTATTTGTACTGTATTCCTGTCACGTAATGTTGTCATTTTAGCGGCGTTTTTAACATTGCCATATCAGTGGTGCTAGAAATAAACATTTGAAATACAAATCAATTACGAAATTAAACATCATTTAAAATAAAAAAAAAATCCAAAAGCTGTACCAAAATGTGACTATTGTTATTATTATTCGTCCTGTTGTTGATGGTGATGACTGTTTGTTGTAGTTTGCTTTGATTATTAACTATTCATCATCGAAATTCAATTTGGGAGACGAATTATAAAAGTTTTTTCCAAACTTGTTTCCGAATCCCATATTTGACTGCTTTGTAAAATTTAACTATTCTTATGTTATAATTTTTCAATAATAAATAGTGTTTGAACTAAATTTATTGTATCTCTTTTCAGATAAAGTCAATCTTTAAAAAAGCGTATAATAAGCTACCTTTGATTTTCAAATTAAGAACACACGGTTAATATTTTCTCGAATCTCTCGTTGCCTCTTGTTGGTCCTTCCATTTTTTGAACTGCGTCGCTCATATTTTTTGTTTTTAATTTCATAATTAGATTAGGCATCTTTTATTAAAACTGAATTTCGAATCCTCTCTGGCCTATGATTTTGGGACAACATTGCATATTGACTGTTGATCTCCGAGGAAACAGCTAGTCGTCTGTGATTTAGTTCTGAAATGATATACAATGTATATTTTTATATAAATTATCATGTACTAAATTATGTTATTTAAAAATAATAATACACACCATATATAACCGATTATAGGAATAACCAAAAGAACCGGAATTACAACAGACCAAACCAACCACGACTCCAAAATTAGACGTTAAAACATGTACAAGCAACAAATACAACACATGATATCTAGATAGATACGTGATCACAAACCCAACCCGACTTTTTTACCAACCAAGACAATATTGACAAATTGAAGGTTTTGTTCATGTATGTTTTAATTATTTTAGTCCAATCGTGCAATGATATATATGTTCCCTTATTTCCTTTTGATCAAAATTAAAACATTTCATAAACAAGAAATTTTTCAAACTTCAATTTTTTTTCAGAACTCCTTTTTTTTTTAGAATTTAATGGGTTTTTTTTTTATTGTTTCTGGAATTAGAACAGCTATAGTTATCCAAATATTATTAAAATATTAATCCACCATTTTCTACATAAGAAAATGCCTGTACTAAGTCAGGAATGTTGTTTTCCATTCGTTTGATGTGTTTGAGCTTTTGCCATTTGACAAAGGACTTTCCGTTTTGAACTTTCCATGGAGTTCGGTGTTTTTGTTATGTTACTTTTTATGTCTGCTTTATATATATAATAGTTAATAAAAAAAAAGAAGATATTTCATTTTTAAGTAATCTGTGTCAAAATAAAATTGTCATCTCTTATAAAAAAAAAGTATAAATTCATTACATATAATGAGAGGGGTTTCCTGTCTGAAAAAAAGCAAAATAACAAAAATACCGAACTCCAAGGAAAATTTAAAACGGAAAATCCTTTATAATATGGCAAAATCAAAATACGAAACACATCAAAGGAATGGAAAACAACTGTCATATTCCTGACTTGGTACAGGCATTTCCTTATGTAGAAAATGGTGGATTAAACCTGGTTTTATATCTAGCTAAACCTCTCACTTGTATGACAGTTGCATATAATTCCGTAATATTGACAACAATGTGTGAGCAAAACAAACAGACATATAGGTAAAAATGTCAAAAATTGGGGTACAGCAGTCAACATTGTGTTGCAATCTGAAACACTATAAAACAAATAACTATTTCAACAAAGAAAAACAAAATTGCATATAGACTCTCTATAGAAAAAGTACATAAGCAAAAATAAAAGACAAGAATACAAAATTGACCATAGCACAACAACACAATGGTGGGATGTATAAATAACGAGCCACGCAAAAAGTATATGAAATTTCAGGGCTCAATGAAAATCGAAAACCTTCTCATTCTTTTCTTCTTGGTATCTTTCTCTTATCCCTTTTCAAATGCACCCCAGTGTACGCTCATTTCGTATTTGAACCCAGGAATGTATTGTGATATAAGATTAGTCAATTAAATATTTAATTTGGATTGATTCTATCAAAAATCATTCACGTTTCGTTTTGAAAGTGTATTATTTAATAGAGTTATTCAATTCTTGGAGATACGCATGCAATTGTTTGACCAATCTTCAGTTGTGGTTCAAATTTTTTAAATTTCATATCAAAAATGAAATTTCTTTCTGTCGACTCTCTCTCCATGGCAAAGCTGATGCTATGAAAAAGTATGACAAAAATACCAAACTCATAGGCAAATTCAAAAAGGGCGAAGTTCATAAAAAATGACAAAATCAGAGCTAGACCCTATCATCCAACGGAACGAATGGAAAACAACTGTCTTCCTGTCATGTTAATGTTAATATATACATGTATATGTTACAGTACCAACTGGAATTCAGAAGAATCCAGAGTTTTCATAGTACCAATTGGAATCTACTACGAGAAATCGAAATTATGATTTATACTAATTAAAATTACGTATAAATCAGAATTTCAATAAATAATATACTAGACATTGGAATATCCAATATTCGTACAGAGAGGATCCTGAATTGTACTGGATGATTACATAAAAAAGATAATGAAAATAATTCGATTCAGGTCATAATGAAATAAACTTAAATAAAAACTTGATTCTAATGAAATATTTAAAACTGTTGATTTTTAAAAATTATATTATAAAGATTTTTTGTTGAATTTAGTCAGGGTTTAACAACCTTATATTTTTTACGGCGTTAATGAAATAAATAACGTGGAAATTTTCCTTTACTCATTTGGTTACAATTTATCCCTAATCTGCAGTCAGACACAACTGACAAAAGTCACAATAGTGCTCATTTTGTGTACTGAACTCTATTAGTTATCATAAATTACGACAGAGATAAAAAGTTTTATCCGTTGAAAAAAAAAATACACTGCCAATTGAAGTGCTGTTTAGATGTTTAGATGCATCGTAGACGTTGAAACATTGGAAACATTGGAAGGAGCAAAATGGCAACATTTGAAAAACAAAAAACAATTTCTTGAAATTGATACTACTTTTGATGAAAAGGACATTTTAGTTTCTTCAAGACATTCCTTGCAAAGAAAATTTAAACAGGTTTCTACCATGTGAATTCCTGAATTCTAAATGATTAATGCTTCAATTTTTAAGCCATCTTTTTTGTGCATGCTCTGTCTGTTTCCCTTAAGTCAGTTCTATTGACTTTGTATTGCTTTTGAAATTATACATATTCAAGCATTGAATAAAAAACTACAAAACTTTAGTCCTGATTGTCAGTTCGTTCCTGTTTGCAACTGTACAGAAAATGTAATACGATTTGTAGGTCATGTTGATTTCAAAACTGTTTACTCTTGAAAATGCCACGAACAAAATATTTTGTAAATAAACCATAATAAAGAATTCAACATTATCTATATGACCTGTTGTTTGTAAATGTATCAAATATTGAAAGTTGCAATTTATTCTCTTTCCATACTTATTAAGAACATTGAAGAAGAATGAATCCGAATTATAATTTTTTCTAGTATGTATTTGATTTCCCATTCTGGATCCTACTGAATTCTGATTTGTATTAGGAGGATCCTGGATCCTACTGAATTCCGATATGTACTAGAAGGATTTTGTATCCTACTGAATTTCAATTTGTACTAGGGGGATCCTGGATCCTTCTGAATACCAATTTGTAACAGGAGGATTCTGGATCCTTCTGAATTTCAATTTGTACTAGGAGGATCCTGGATCCTACTGAATTCCAATTTGTAATAGGAGGATCTTGGATCCTACTGAATTCCAGTTTGTACTGGGAGGACACTGGATTCTACTGAATTCCGATTTGTAATAGGAGGATCTTGGATCCTACTTAACTCCAATTTGTAATAGGAGGATTCTGGATCCTCCTGAATTCCAATTTGCACTGTAACATATACATAAATATGGTGTATCTTTCCAACTGTGTAATGATTTGTTTTTGTATCAGCAAATTAGTTACCTATTTATTTGCAGAACTGTGTGTACTAATACTTGTTTATTGATTTTCATATAAAGATCTTTATAAATATAGACAGAAGAGGCTTTCGGTTTCTAAATACCCTTTGACAAGCCTTAAATTCCAACTACAGATAACATAATAACACCAAATTTAACTCACGTCAAATAACTATTAAAATGCTAGTTAGTAAAATGATTTATAGTTGTTTGTTAATCCTAATGAACATTCAATCAGGAGATAGAATTTCTCTACAGATTTACATGATACTGGGGAATTTATACTGTGTTGGTCTCGATATAAAAATAGGGATAACTCTATTCTTATGTAATTTTACCTTGAAACGAAATTTGTAAGCTCCACTGGACCTAATGTTGGTTCATTCTAATTACTAATAGGGCTTGGAGTATGCTTTTCAATTTGTTTTCATGCACACTAATAAAATGATCATAACCTTGATTAACCTTTTAAAATAATTGAACGTCAAGATGCTTTGTTGTTCCTCATGAAGCTACATAGATTTTGTTGCTTTTCAAAGAAGGAATTTAGGCTTTGTAATGCGTCTTATAAATATTTTGTCTTATATTACATTATTTACAAAACTTATCATCGGATGAAAGCTTACTTAATATGTAGACAAATGCGACTTACTTTTACTACAATTAATTGTAAATTGCTGTCTTGTGCGATTGTAATTAATAATCATTGCCATCATTAAAACAGGACGTTCTGGAAACATTCATTGACAGTTAAAAAAAAATGATGTCTTTATGCCATCGCGTATTGTCATGTTAGTGAGTTCATTGTTTTTCTTTGTTTTTTTTTCAGAATTTTAACATTGAAGAATTTTAAAGATATTGATATTGAAGTTTTTACGATATTTCAATTGATATATTGTTTAAATTTGTTATCAAATAACTGTTATAGACAGGAACATGTTTTTTTTTATAAATTTTGAGGAAATTGGGGAAACGTAGGTACATTCATATGACTCGAGCATTAGTGAACATATAGTTAAATCAGTATATTTATAGTACTTTTAAACTTAAAATAATCGTTCTCTTCCTTTGGGTTTTTAATTTTATTTGCATTAATCCTGCAGCTGTGGCAATCGTGGCCGAAATTGTGCACAGGCAAATAACCGTTATAAAATTAACAGAACCCCCTTCTCTCAACAACACCAAATCAAACCCAGCATTTCATAAAAAGTTGAGATCTGCAAGGGGTATTCAGACACTGTTGGAAGATAGGAAAGACTGTGGTTAAAGAACATAAGACAGAAAACTTAAACTAACAATACTAACCAACTATATACTGGAAAAGGGAAGGGTGTTAAATTGTATATTCCTATCACATTTTCCAATAATAGAATCAATTTTATGCAAATGATACTCAGATTAGATAATCTCAGTCTTTTGTGAGATTTTCTTAGTCACATGTCTTCATAGCAATATCTAACTATTACATTTATATGACAAACTTCGGGAATATTTATTATGTTCCTTTTTTCAAACTTGATGTTCCAAACATTTCGATATTAGACTGCATCAATTTCTAAGAATTTTTACGTATATTTATTTATCAACTAATTGATTTATGCTATGCATGTAAAAGCAAAACAAAATGTAAAACATATATGTTCACACATTTGTTGTTTTAATGTATTGGGTAAAACACTTACTGAAAAGTTTATATGATAGATGTGGGTGGTATGGAAATTCGAAAAATGTTTGTAAATAACATTAGATTAGACTAATACGTCTGTACAACACATATGGTGTTCATTTTACATTTTGTATTTCTTTTTAATAAGGCCACAACCTTAAAGCTTATGTTTAAACATTTAAGGGTGATGCTAAATTCCCATTGAGAACTTCCTGTACAATATGTTATGAAAATCTCATTCAAAATCCTTTATTCTTTTTTTCAGAATTTGGTGTAAGCTGGTATGTGCTGCAGACGTGCTTAGAAGCTTTTGGATTAGTTCGTGTTTAATATACATTTAAGACAATCTGAAATAAATATTTACATACACCAGAATTCACTTTATTCGTCCTTCAAAGACATGTATATACATAATGTTACATTGTAAATGTAAATTTGATCCATAATTTGTTTCTATTTTGTATCAAATTGTTAGCATTAAACCCTGACCTAATAATATGAAATATCAACGAATATTTTTTTACAACTGTCGCACCTCAATACAATAATGACTTGGAATTTAATGAAGACTGCAACATGTTTCTTTATTGCTCTGGTTTGGTCGTTCAAATTACATACCTGCATATGATTTTCCTAATAATGTTTTTGTGTACTCAAGTAACTCTGAGCTAATTTGTTTTTTTTTCTTGCTTATGCATAGATTTAAAAAAAATTGATTGGTATTATATTAATAATAATAATAATAATAATAATAACAATAATATTTATAATTTAAAAAAAAAAGATGGAAGTGGTTTTCATACTTTTACTGGCGACCATGCTGGTTTCAAAGATCGACGACAATGCAAGATAATTTACAATTTTAAGTGTGTTTTTTGTTCAATTTAAGAAAATTGATTGATTGATTGCTGATTGATTAAAGTGCAGTGGCAATTGTTTGAATTAGGTTGATTCGAAGGAAAGAAATGTACAATGACAAAAATTGAAACAATAGCCTTTTGCTGAACCTCCTTTTTGTGTAACGTCTTTATACAAAGGGAAAATGATCGAAACAAAATTGAATTAAAATAGAAACTAATAAATAAAGCTGTTTCTTCTTCAGAGCGAACCTGACGAAATATCACATATCAAAAAAACCAAAACCAAACAATATCACCAGAAATCAATCGACCATTATGCAGGTGTCATGATTTTGGTAGTATCTTTTTATAATGAATTAAAACAAAGTTATAGTATACAAAGTTTAAACAGAAACATGCTTATATTTAACATGGAAAAACAGTCTCTTAATACTTTTAATAGCTTTTATCACGAAATTGGTCTTTCTAAAATTTTGACGGCCATACTATAGAACTTGACTTTGAACTTGAATCTGTCATCTTTATGAAAGTAAAATGAAACCTTGAACTTATATATTAAACCTTCAAATCGTATATGTGTATTCACTTTCTCGTCCTTTTGGTTACTGGTTATGTAATTTTGATCTTACTTTTATTTACCAGAAAAATCAATTGCGTAAGACTGAGAAAAAAAAACCATTTGATATTCATATTGTATAAAATATACAAGGTACACACGGACTTAAAACTGTTTGTCGTCTACTAAATAAGGCCAGCAATTACTTCAAATACGGTCACAATACCATATTAGATATTCTTATAAATCACATCAACAGCTTTCCTTCTATTATATAATTTTTTGAATTAATGTTATATGAATTATTTTGAATTTCAAAAAAGAATTAACATAAGAATAAACATCGCCAAGCCACAATTTTATAAATCCATAATCACAGTAAAACACTGAAAGTATAGATATGAAAATTCATTGAACATGAAACTATCTATGATTACCCTTTCGTGTTTACATGTTTTATAAGGAAAAGTGCGACTATCACACATTTTATCATTTGAAGCTGATTTGTCTAAATTCATGCGACGAACAAAACATTGGATGATTCAAGGTTCAATGAAATGTTGACCTCAATAAGTTCTGCTGCCCCCATGTTTGTTGTGAACAAAAGTTGATAGTCCTTCCGCTTAAGTAAACACTAAACATGTGCAGACTGTTATTGCAGAGAGAATATTTATACAAACCTTTTTAAAAATGCAGCATTATATAAAGTTTCTAATATATTTTTTTTCTGTACTTTTGAACGTTTCAAAGATTTTTGTCTCTCTTTTCTAATCCTATTTCAAACAATTGCTTTATACAACTCGGAATTCAAATAGTTGTCGAGAAATCTAGATCACAGGCAGTTGTTTTGTTGTGAAGTGTGAAGTGAAAAATAAAACTTTAGTTCATTATGGAATAAAATTATGCACAAAATAGAAGAAATTTTACTTTGGATCGGTTGTTTATATATGGGGAACATTACCTAGTATTATTTGTATGTCAGGAATATGACAGTTGTTCTGTCTTTTGATGTGTTTGAGCTTTTGATTTTGCCATTTGATAAGGGACTTTCCGTTTTGAATTTTCCTTGGAGTTTGGTATTTTTGTTATTTTACTTTTTGCATCTCACAAATTGCATTGGAAATAAACCATATTTAAATTTAAATTATGGAAGAATATTTTCTAATGCTACTTTGTCCTTTTCGTTGTGCTGTTTTTGAATAAAAATGAAAAAAAAAATTATAGATCGCATGCGTCCGAGGCGCTGTTCTGGATTTGACTTCATAAGGAATGCTCAATGCCAAATATTAGAAAGCCAAGGATGTATAAGAACCGGAACAGTTGAAGAGCTATCTGACTAAAAGGACATAAAAATAATAGTCAACTTCATCTATAGTCAACTTTGTTGCCTGACGGAGTTATTACTAATAAATTATCATAAACTGAAAATCGTAGAAGGGTTTGTTATAAATCAAGTTAGTACCGAACATGCATTGCGAATCATATTGATCATTAAATTATCATGCTCAAAACATATGAAGATTGAGTTTTCAATCAGTTGAGTGGGTGCTAACTAACGAATTAAAAATACAGGAATATTATTCACTATTTATGAAAAATAACACAATTTAATGAAATGCTACCTGATAAATGTAGCTTCAAGACTTTTATTAACGGTAAGCCCATTAACTCCTCAGTCTTATAATTTCCGTAGTAGTAAAACAGATGTCTTGGACAAAGGTTATTCAAGGTGTCCAAATGCTGCCATGTTCTTATTTTCTCCTCATCTGTCATATTCCACAATATTCACACAAAGCAGAGAATAAACCGGGTAGTATCGTAAACCTTCACATGGGTTTATGTTTATCTACCATATCTTAGAAAATAGTTTCATAATAGCCATTGAAATAAAAAAAAATGAATAAATATCTATTTATTGCATTCATCAACAATGCATTCAAAATCACAAGAAAGTTTTACAAGGAAATCGCATGTGATAAATACATCTAAAGCACCATGATTTCAATTACACTTAAAGAACTCCGTTCACACAGAGTATGGGTTTTGTAGCAAAGAACTAATCACGTATATTAAAATTGTTTATTAAATTTCCTGCATGATCATGTTTAATAAAAAGCAAAGGAACATATATTTTGTACAAAGACTTATTCAATATGGTTATTATAACAATGCTTTTTTCTGTTTGATTGATATGAAAATCTTCTTTGAATACATTCTTTCTGAAGAATTAAACACGCCCTGGGACCGTTTTACAGAGCCAATTTACTGATGATGTGGAACTTCAAAGAATAAATTATCACACAATGCATTGTAACTAACTCTTCAAAAGAGAATGTTACAAAATTTTAACATTTATATATTCAAAGAGTTGTAAATGATTCTTAGGGGCAATCTCCGTCACAACCGCGAGTCACTGCTGGTGGTATCAGTTCATTTCCTGTGGTGGTTTAACTAATCCGATAAACACAAACTTAAACACCACATACGGGAAGACTGTGTCAAACCCATGTTAAAAAAGTCTTCTATTTGAGGAGAAAATGGTACAGTTTTCTCATGATTCTAACCTTTTAGTAAAATGGTACCGTCACGTTAGTATGTATACATGCACACTTTATGGTCGTTTTTACCACCAGGATGCTATACTAAAATGAAATAGGAAACAAAATAAAATACCTCATTATAAGTCACATGGATAGAATTTAAAAAAGTAGAATTAACGTCATTGAGATCGCTTTAAAACAGCGCAATACACGTATGTACATGCGTATTTGTTTTAGCTATATGATCTGTGTTGTTCTTCAGTTAAAATATATCTAAATGTTGTGTTAGAATAAAAGCTTTCTGTTTGATGTCGACAAGAATGATGAAAAATTATAAAACTGCGTTCAATAGTTTTGAAACACTGTTTTCAATAGATACTAGTAGGCTGGTAGTTGATATTTGAGTCATCTGCATTTCAAATAGACAACATTAAGCTTCATCAGAACAAATTTACCATCCGAACAGGGCTGATTACCCTCTCCAAATTCAATTGCATGAAATTGTGAAAAATTAGCTTTACATCTTGTAGAAGCCGGGAGAGAAATTTTCCGCCTGGTGAGGAACGATTTAATTTCGGTATCTTGCCCAATAAGACGTGAAATTTGGGATGTAATGAAAACTCATTGATACTGTACGACATCACATCCGCACGTCTTTTGTACGCTTCAGTGCTTATTTCATCTTCAGGCTCACAGAGAAATTTTCTTCAGGCAATTATTTCGTATTTGTAAAATTTCCAAATTATTCCGCAAAAGGTTAGTCGTGAAACGTTTCATGACCATTCATCTTTTAATAGGTTGCCCAACGTGATGTTATATACAAAGAAATAATTTCCTCTGGTCATTTGAGTGTTTTTCACATTAAGAGATCATTCTCTTGAGTAAAGATCATTTAAACCTCGATTAATCAATAACTGTTTTAATCGTAGAGATTTTTCTGTAATATCTTTTCTTCTTTTAATAAAGAGCAGTGAACTTCCGCGGAACGTAAATCATACCATCTTCCAATTTACAGACTGTAGAATATCCCAGCACATGAAATTAACATGGTTAATAGGTATCAGTGACACAACTGTACAGCAATTTCTAGAAAATTTCGATCCCTTAGTAGCGTTCGAATAGCTTCTCAAGTAGTCGTAAATCTTTATTTCAATTGTGTGGAAATTTGTTTTCTTAAGCGAATAACATTAACCATCATAAAACAAATAAATTGCTACATAACTATGGGAATTTATTACATTTCGTCGACTTTCTTGACCAGGAAATGAATATGTTTGGTACCATTGATGGCATTTTATGCAATTTATTTCACTAATTTGTGAGCGTAATTGAAAACGCGTAATTGGGTTGACAACAATCAGAAAAATGAATAGTTTCTCATTTAAACAATAATAAGTGAATGAAAAAAGTCAAAGATGTCATCTAAACAGCGACCTTTTTAATTATTTGTCTAGGGGAAAAAATCAACATTAAGCAGCATATCTTTTGCCAAGAATACTTCACCCTCATGAAGTACATGTATGCCTAATGCATCGAAAATTTATTTTCTATTTTATTAACGACTTGGCTTTGGATGTTGTGTTTTAGATTTCAAAATTTTGAACACGATTAACTGATATGTCATAACAGAATTTCATACATCTGTTCTTCCATTATAATCTAAGTATCGTAGAGTTGATTATATGTGACAATTCTATTTTGTTTATTGCAATTTTTGATTGCTTAAGGTCTCAAATCTAACTAAAATCATCATAGATACCAGGATAAAAAATTGTGTACGCCAGACGCGCGTTTCTAAAATTCGTTTTTCTTTCATGAAGGTAATCTATTGGGCAAGACTAACCAAGGACAATTAACTAGACCACAATGAATGAAAAATTGTACTTTTTCTGTTAAGTAGTAAGACAAATATTTGACCTACAACGGAAGAAATCCAGGGAGTGTTTTTTTTTTTATCAGGTAAAAATTCTTTCAAAGATACCACACTTATAATTTGGTACGCCAGACGCGCGTTTCGTCTACATAAGACTCATCAGTTGGACTCGGATCAAGTCGTAAAGCCAAATAAAAAAACAAACTTAAATAGGATTAGTAACCAAAAATTCCGAAGATGTGGTACCAAAGACGGCTAAGGCAGTCTATGCATGGGGTAGGATCACACAACCTAGGCGTTTTGAATATTTGAAAATTATTAACACGGAAAATAATATCCACAATTTTCTACATAAGGAAATGTCTGTACCAAGTCAGAAATATGACAGTTGTTTTCCATTCGTTTGATGTTTTTGAGCTTTTGATTTTGCCATTTGATAAGGGACTTTCCGTTTTGAATTTTCCTTTGAGTTTGGTATTTTTGTTATTTTACTTTTTTCTTTACTAACCTTTGTTTCATTGGTGTATATAATTCACAAGCTAATATATAAAAGTAAACTACTGTAATTATGACAGATACTTAAATATGCAGTGTTTAATAAAGGCAACAGTAGTATACCGGTGTTGAAAAGTCATAAATCGATTTAGAGAAAACAAATCCGGGTTACAAACCAAAATCGAGGGAAACACCTCAACTATAGGAGGAAAACAAATGAACAATAGGAACACCGAAGTAATTTAACTGGACAACTGTCGATATCTAAATATACAATGTACAACTGGACAGCTGTCCATACCTAAATATGCAATGCTAAACTGGACAACTATCGAGTGTTTATTCATTTAGTAACGATACAGATTCTGAAATTGTTGATTCTCATAATAAGATAACGGCAATACCAACTTCTTTGATGATATTTTATTTACATGTGCCTGTCGGAAATATATGTTAAAGTATGCGTGTTCCCGGTAATAGATATGAAATTCACAATGCTGTCTTATATCTTATATTTATCTTTATCAAGTTGCATTGTTTTGTAAAAAAAAATAAACATATTGTTAGTACAAAATTATTCCAGTACATGGTAAATTGTTTTTACCGTCAGTTCAACGAATCACTGGAATTAGTTTTCTGTGAAAAGCCACAGTGAACCTTCTATATTTGAAGTGTTCTCCTTTTCCCCATACCTTTTTTGGTAATATTCTTTTATACCTATATATCTTGAAAATTACTTTGGAAAAATATATTAATATTGCTGTTCCATAAAAAAGTGAATATTAAATTAAAGCACGTTTGCTTTGAGCTTTGAATGATATACTTCACCTGGAACGCTCAAATCAAATAAAAAAATGAAAGACGTAAAGAGCTATCGGATGTATGAATAAATGAATGTTGGATACATGAAGATGTAAAGAGCTGTCGGATGTATAAATACATGAATGTTGCATAAATGGAGACGTAAAGAGCTGGCCGATGTATAAATACATGAATGTTGAATACATGAAGACGTAAAGAGCTATCGGATGTATAAATACATGAATGTTGAATACATGAAGACGTAAAAAGCTATCGGATGTATAAATACATCAATGTTGAATACATGAAGACGTAAAGAGCTATCGGATGTATAAATACATGAATGTTGAACACATGAAGACCACTATGACCTTTGTCTTTTTCTTTTTTAGCCATGGTGTTGTCAGTTTTTTAGCCATGGTGTTGTCAGTTTATTAGCCATGGTGTTGTCAGTTTTTTAGCCATGGTGTTGTCAGTTTATTAGCCATGGTGTTATCAGTTTTTTAGCCATGGTGTTGTCAGTTTATTAGCCATGGTGTTGTCAGTTTTTTAGCCATGGTTTGGTCAGTTTATTAGCCATGGTGTTGTCAGTTTTTTAGCCATGGTGTTGTCAGTTTTTTAGCCATGGTGTTGTCAGTTTATTTTCGACTTTGAGTTTGAATATCTCTTTGGTATCTTTCGCCTCTCATTTGAAATTGCCGCTATGATTGTAGCACAGATAAATTTGACCTAAATGCTCTTTATATCATAGACCCATTATATTATCTGGCTAAACATATTGTCTTAATGTATTTTACATTGCCTTAACGATGAAAGTAACACATTTTTCATGTCTTTTTCATTTTACGTTCATACATAAATAAATTCAGGTTGAACGTTTTTGATATTTTTAGATAAATAAAAGGATCGACCCTGATGACATTTGACATACGCACACTGCAATTGCACCATTAATCGTTTTAAGTAATTGCTTATATACTTACATTAAAACATGCATACTGGATGTATTTACCATGATATTTTGTAAAATAATTCAATGAGTGGGCCACTCATTTCTGTGTTTTCTTGTTATATTCATGTGTTACTAAACTGCTCTCTTACGCAAACTGCAGTTGCACCAATGATCATTTAAGTAATTGCTTATACACTTACATTAAAACATGCATGCTGGATGGTATTTACCATGATATTCTGTAAAATAGTTAAATGCGTGGGACATTTATATCTATGTTTTTACTGTTATATTCATGTGTTACTAAACTTCTCTACGCACACTGCAGTTGCACCAATGATCATTTAAGTAATTGCTTATACACTTACATTAAAACATGCACGCTGGATGTTATTTGATGATATTATTTAAAAAAAATAATAATTACATGCGTGAGGCATTTATATCTATGTTTTCTTTTTATATTCATTTGTTACTAAACTGCTGTCATGCACAGTTTGCAATGTACAGGGAATATTTTGTTCAGATAAGTATATTACCGTATAAAAATAAGGGGATGAGGTATAATTGCCAATGAGACAACTATTCACCAAAGTTGAAATAAAGTGGATGTAAGCAATTATAGGCAACCGTTTAGTTGGTTTCATTCCGTGTAAAACCCCGTATGTTCACTAATAAGACATGTATGTTCCTTCATTTGCTCTGTAAATTGAATGTATAACCAGCAGTAGTATATGGCTATTAGAATGAATGGGCATCATTTAAAAGAGCAAGACACGTATGCCTGGGAAGAATCGATGCAATGTGATCAGATATCTACCAAAGAAACGCATAATTTCTTTGCAGGCCCAGTTCCCTTAAATTTGTTTTTTAGTTTGTAGATAACATAACTTATAGGCATATCAGAAATATATCAATGCAACTTATAACAATTTGTTGACTAAAAATTGATCTGAAGCGTTTGACAAAACTTTCCTTTTACATAGAAAAATAATTTTCTGGAGAAAGCGAAAATCAAAAGTTTGCAAAAATACCAAACGCCAAGGTAAATTAAAAAATGGTGAATCCCATACAAACTGACAAAATTAAACGTTAGATTATACAAACCCCCGGAACGCATGGAAAACAACTGTCATATTTCTGACTTGGTACAGGCATTTCCTTAGAAAATGATGTGTTAATTTATCAAAGTTTGTGTTGCTTAAATGGCAGGTGAAATAGCAAACAGACATTTATTCTTTCTTTCTTTTCTGAAAACTTCAAATAGTCTTTAATGTTCTCTTCTTTTCAAAAAAAATATATTTTATCATGTGAGGATTTTGATTTTTTTAAGAATAAAAGACATTTTTGCAGGAAGTCTATACATTTATCAAATTATTTTTATTCCTGTATATATAGCATCTAAATAAAATTCCTGATTAATCCTAGCATTGATTATGAATTTAAATCAAATTATTCGTTTAATTACGAATAGATTAACGGCGAAAATGATATTTTGTTTTGGTTTTTCCGTATATATAGTACAAAACTTCGAATTCAAACAAAAAAAGATTAATTCAAAATTAAGGACACTGAAAAAAAAGGAAAATCAAAATCTAAAAAATCAATATCAAAATACCAAATCAATACAAAATAACGGAACGGAAACTACAAACTTAATATCATAATGAATTGTCAAGTATTGAAATACATTATGCGTGGTTATTCCTGTTTGTCTTTTGGTCGTTTTTGTTTTTGTTTTATGCCATGACGTTGTCATTTTGTATTCGACTTATGAGTTTGAATGTCCCTTTGGTATCTTTCGACACTCTTTTAATGTAATTGTTAAATCGTTCCAGTCATGTTTTTCTTCGTCGATATACAGAAACGTAGGTAAATAAATTCATCATAGATACCAGGATTGAAATTTGTATTTGCGCCAGACGCGCGTTTCGTCTACAAAAGACTCATCAGTGACGCTCGAATCAAGAAAAGTTAAAAAGGCCAAATAAAGTACGAAGTTGGTAAGTTATGGCGACAGTAGAAAACTTCTGTCCAAATCTGGTAAATCGATTCCAAAGATACAATTCAAGGTAATAAACAAAAACTAAGGAAATCACATGAACTACAAAATAGGCTAGACCGGGTGAGAATGCGTCTTTTGCAATGCATGCAGCACTCGTCCTACGAATCCACACTCATTCAAATTTTATAATAAGGAATAAGAACAGTCGTTAAAATTACAGATCATACAACTGTACATATATCTAAATATCTAAGACCGCGAACACATTTCGCTAGTGAGTTGAGACACAGACGCATCGTATCTGTCAAACAATTTGTGATGGCGAATTCAAAACTTAGGTAGTGTCGATTTCAGTCGCTCTTCTTTATTACTCTGTTGGAGCAGTTTTTGTGTAAGGACACATTCCTGTTAACAAAGTCCGTATTGTGTTAACATGTATGAGCGTTGCGTATTAAATGAGATATGTACACAAAATACGACAGTGCAGAGGGTATTTTACTGTTGAGAAATGGGAGGATGACAATTGGAAAGTTGAAACCATCATGTTTGTCGTAGAAACTAGTTTGAAGTCGTCCATCTACGTCAGTATCAAGATTGAAGCAGACCAACTATTTTCTATCTTTAATATCAAGCTCATTGGGATATATGAGATGCAAGCACTCATTGAAATGTATGTTACCGTGTGACAGCACATCATCAACATATCTGAAAGTGAAATACAAGACCTTTACAATATTTTTTTTCTTTTATTCTTTAAGAAGATTCTGTATAAAGGCTGCTTTTTATGAGTACATGAATAAAACGGCCAATTTTGTTCCCATTGGAATACCGACTGTCTGTTGAAATATCAATCCACCAAACTCAACAGAAATATTTTCGATATTAAAATGTCCAACCTTTTGATGATATCATCTTCGGTGTATTTGTTGTTATGTCAATGTGGTTAATCACAGTCTGGTTTTTCATGACCCAAACCAGGAATTTGTATCTTCGTTTCCTATTTTGTAGAAAAAGCTCTGTTTAATGAAATGATGTAGTGGATTGTTCAATTGAGCATGGAAAATAGTAGAGCGTAGAAAAATCAACTATTTCGATAATACTGCAATATTGTAAAGATTGTGATTTAAGATTTTGGAGTAGATCTTTTGACTTTTTATTACCCCTTATCTGACTGACACCGCTTGTTACAAATACCTACTCACAATGTTTCGGAAGGCCATCTTTTACTGAAAAGAGAATGGGGTTACAGACTTCAGAAAAATGATAAGTCGAACATCTTCATGACCCTATTGGTTTTTATAACGATTTTTGTGAAGAAAAACGGGTGATCATAGTTTACATCTTGCGTCTTGCGTATTAAATTTTAAACTTGGTACCTTTTGTTAGCTATAATTCGTATGTTTCTCTGTCCTATATGTTCTCCCATTTATTTGTATTGTAGTCCTGTCATGTAATGTTGTCATTTTAATGTTATATTTAACATTTCCATAAAAGCGGGAGGTTTGGCTAGCCACAAAACCAGGTTCAACCCACCATTTTTTTCTTAAAATGTCCTGTAAAAAGTCAGGAACATGGCCATTGTTATATTGTATAGTTTTGTAACCCGGATTTGTTTTTTTCTCAATCGATTTATGAATTTCGAACATCGGTATACTACTGTTGCCTTTATTTACCCCCTCAAATACATGACGTCGTTCAATCAAAATCATCGTGACAAATGGATTATATAAAAGATGTATTGTATGTGATATAGAGATTTAAAATGAATCTAATACTCTTGATAAAAAGTTCAGTTTTACGGTGATGACATCGGATCAAACTTGTTATCGTAGAGTTAAAACATTATGAAACCCAGATATCTTCTTAACGAATCGTTTGCGATGTCACAAAATCGCGAGACTTAATTTGCTGAAGTTATACCCAGAATGGTGTTTAATAATAAAAGTCTGGTAAGTATCCAGTATCGTCTTTTCTGGATATTCATATCGTAAAATACTAGCTAAGAGCTTAATTTTTTGTCAAGGTATGTATTTTTAGACATCAATACACAGTTACCTCAATGAATTGTTTATCTTACTAATTCTATTTTTCCCCCCTCAGAAAATTTTCTTGTCTGTTGTCTTGCCGGAAGTAAGCTTGAAAAATTCTCCATGATATTGTGGCTTCTTTTTTCACATTGTGACGTCGCTGGTGAGTTCTGTCGTAACGTCAGAAAGCAAATGAAACGATAATTACGGGACGACTGTGCATAATCGATTTTCATTCACTAAATAGTGTTTCCTTCTTCCCATTTTAGATTCCGACAATTTATATAACAATATTGTACAGAATATAAAAAAAGAAGGGAATATGTTATTTTGTAAGGCAGTTTAAAAAACAATGAAAAATATGCGTATTAAGATATCATAATACAAAGATTTGAGAAAACAGCACAGTAGTCGGCGCTCCTGTGCTGACATAAAATTTAATAGATGACGTCATTTTCGTAAATTTACTGAGCATAAAAAAATGTTAGAATCTTTTGAAACAATAAGGTCTATCTACTCAAAGAATTGATAACAGTAGTCTGATTTGGCATTACTATTTGGAATTTTTGGATTTAAATGCTCTTCATGGTGTGTATTGATTTTGGTCTAAGTGCATATTTGAATTGAACGCCACAGTGAAGTCTATGTAGACCAAACAAAAGTGTAGGCCTGGCATCTTTGGTTAATTTCCGAGTATTAATCTGTATATAGTTAGCTCCGATGTATAGTTTTTTTTTAAAGAGTGATGAGCAATGATTTTGTTTGACTGTAATACAACAGAAGGTTCACAATTGGAAGGTAGTTATTTCTAATTGTACGACAGATATATCTTTCTGTTTCTCATTCTGTAATGTTAAAAAACATATTATAAAAGCTAGAAGCATGCAATCATCTTTTTTTAATCAGTCCTACATCTACATAATATACAGCAAAAGGTGATGTTACTGGACCAGATCCTTAGCAAATATCTTTAAAGGTAAAGAAACTTTGAGTAACACAAACAATTAAACATGAATATGAAAAATAAAACAGTATGAAAAGAATAAAATATACCGGCAATCACTAATCACATAAATAAAGATGGACAACTTCATGGCAAAGAGAAAAAAAGACTACATTTCAGACAATATAAAAATAAGAAGATGTGATATGATTGCTAATGAGACAACTCTCCACAAGAGACCAAATGACACAGAAATTAACAAATATAGGTCACCGTACGGCCTTCAACAATGAGCAAAGCCCATACCGCATAGTAAGTATGTATTGCTTCAATCAACATAGTAATCGCATAGTAAGCATGTATTGCTTCAATCCGTTAATGGTTTTATTCCAACATACAACAAAATATTATATATGTGTTATATATAATTAAAGCAACCAAGTGCGTTCGGAATGGGGACATAATATGTTACCTTCCGTATGAAAAGGATAACATGCTCTCTGAACGTACAAGGACATCTTAATAACTCCTTTAGGGTCCTCAGTTGATCGTCCATTTCAAGGCAAAAAAGCTATAGTTTTGACTTGGATGGAGAGTTGTCTCATTGGCACTCATACCACATCTTCTTATATCTATATAGCTCTACCAAACATTCCTTTCTTTTCCGGTGACAGTCCAGATTACCCGTCCTACAACCCGATCGGTCGACTTTATGTGTTGTAATTTGTTTGTTTGTTTGTTGAATTAGCTCTCATCCTTAATACTTATGAAATATTTGCAGCTGTACGTCAATCAAACAACAATGAATGTATTATTTGCCGTCTTCGTTTTACAGTTCTCCTGTTGAATTACGTCGTCATTAATGCTTGAAATAGATATAAAACATAAATAGCAAAGCCTCTTTATTATGAAGTAACATTTCATTTGTAACAATATTTACATGTGGAAAATTGATCATCTGAGTTATTTCCGTTAAATACGGGATGTGTGTAAGTTGATGTTTAATTTAGAGATTAACGCGCATTGAATCTCTATTGTGGGAAAGATTGTGTTCCGTTTCTGCTTTGTGTCAGTAAAAAGCATATTATATTAAATCCTTCAGTTGATAATCATATTATTTGCCTGCCATCTGTGAAATGAAGAGTATTTCAAAGATATATATTTGAACTTTTGATTAAGATGCTATTATATTGGATGGTTTAAACAATTAGATCAAATAAAGCACGGAATACATTAATGCAACTATTGAATTACAGAGGAAATTACCGTTAGTAGGTCTCTATCTGCCTCATTATTTATTCTTCACGTACACAATTAAACAAAAACATTCCGAATTCAGACAAACAAAATGCATTGTATTCTTACGATGAGATTTCCCTGTAGAATTAACATGAGAAATGGGAAAGTTGTGTTTAGATTATTTTACCTGTAATTAATTTCACGTCAGATAGAATCAGCATCACAAACAACATTATAAACAGGTTTTATAAGGAAATAGGTATCCAGAAATCAGTAACTTTCCCACAAAGAAATCTCAACTTGGTACCGATTTTATGAGTCAAAGCCTTCCCAACTGATTTTTACAGTTTGTTCTTATTTAGTTATGTTACACCGTGTCCAAGGTTATGAGGGGAGGAGATCACCCACAAACATGTTTAACCCAAAACATGATTTATATACATTGCTCCAGTCAGGAAACTGTAATCCAGTGGTTGTCGTTGGTTGCTGTCAGTCATAATTGTTTCTCGTTCATTACTTTTAGGATAATTCAGGCCATTGTTTTTTCTCTTTTGTATTGTTTAACAAGGCCAGGGCTTTTTATAGTTTATTGTACGGTTTTGATTTCTTTTGCTCATTGTTGGAGACAATACAGTAACGTTTAGTTGCTTACTCTCTCGTTTATTGGGTTCGATGGAAGTTATACCAAATCTCCTTCATTGGTGTATGAATCATATCTATTGAACAATTAATGTACTCATTGTGTTGTCCTACATGATTTTTGAATGAAACAAGAGAATAGTCCGGTGTGATAACGAAACCAATATCTCTAAAGACAGTTCTAGTTCTTATGGTCAATCAACTCATGATTAATGTATGTTTAATGTCCGGTGGCAAATATTTCATGCATTTTCAGGACGAAAAAGTTTCAATAAATCCAAAGTGATGGTTCGGCAAAGATGGTTGATCGTGATAAAAAACGGTAATTTCGACTGCCATGGAAAAATGGTGGCTTGTTGCAACAGGTCACCTATGAACCATAAAAGATTTGTTACATGGGTTTTGTAACGTGTAGCGAGCGAAGCAACTTCCCTACACAAGCCATCAGATATAACGATCATATTCTGACCGGGCATGGCTGTACAGTTATATATTTTGAACAGCCAAAAGGAAGTACCTCTTTATCGTGAGATTTATTGTCGGAAAGAAAACGTACAGGGGTCACCGTGTTTCTTTACCCCTTTCAACCCTCTGGGTAATGAACTTGTGATGACAACGAAATAATTGACATACACTTTCGAATAATTCATATATAAATACATTATTTTAGGTTCAAAAGCATATGAAGACAAACTTAAGTAAACAGAAATATCTCTATTTAAAAATTAATATCATAAATATTACAATACTAGTTGTTTCTAAGTAGGTATACGTCTTAGCTGTATTTGGCAAATCTTTAAGATAGTTGGGGTCCTCAATGCTCTTCAACTTCGTTCTTTATTTGGCCTTTTAAACTTTTTTGATTCGAGCGTCACTGATGAGTCTTTTGTAAACAAAATTTCAATCCTGGTATCTATGACGAGTTTATTTGTATATATGCATGAGATAAAACTGATGTCTTCATTTCATTTCGTTTACAACGTTGTACATGTAGTTTTAATTCTTCTGACTACCCTCTGAATGACTTGTACATTTGAAGACGACTGGGCAGGCTTTTTAAAATACTGGGTCGATGCAACTGCTGGTGGACGTTTCATCCCGGAGTGTATTACCAGCTCAGAAGTTAGCACTTTCATGTGTTAACATGAATGCGGTCATTTTTGTCAATTGATTGGTGGTAAAATGTTTAAATCATTCGTAACAATGAGGTTTGTCTACCCCATAGCATAGAGGTTCTAAGGCAGCACAACTTGTTTGGAATTTTTTTCTTTGTAAAGCTCTTCAATTTTGCAATGTATTTTGTTTTCCAACTGTTTTGATTTGATCGCCACTGATAAGTTTTATGTAGACGAACCGTGCGTCTAGCGTAGTTTTGATTTGATCGCCACTAATAAGTTTTATGTAGAAGAACCGTGCGTCTAGCGTAGTTTTGATTTGATCGTCACAGATAAGTTTTATGTAGACGAACCGTGCGTCTAGTGTAGTTTTTATTTGATCGCCACAGATAAGTTTTATGTATACGAACCGTGCGTCTACCGCATTTTTGATTTGATCGCCACTGATAAGTTTTATTTAGACGAACCGTGCGTCTAGCGTACCAAATCATAAGCTTGTTATCTTTGATGATATGATACCACTGGTTGTGGGCATTCAGTCCCCGAGGATAGCACTAGTCCAGTAGTCGGCACATGATTTGTGTTAAATAAAGGCAACAGTAGTATACCGCTGTTCGAAATTCCTAAATCGATTGCGAAAAAAACAAATCCGGGTTACAAACTAAAACTGAGGGAAACACATCAAATATAAGAGGAGAACTACGACACAACAGAAACACAACATTAAAATGTAACACACACAGAAACGAACTATAATATAACAATGGCCATTTTCCTGACTTGGTACAGGACATTTTAAGAAAAAAATGGTGGGTTGAACCTGGTTTTGTGGCTAGCCAAACCTCCCGCTTTTATGGCAATGTTAAATATAACATTAAAATGACAACATTACATGACAGGACTACAATACAAATAAATGGGAGAACATAATACTTTCCATGCTGACAGGAAACTTCATTTATGCGAACACTCTTGTAAATTTACAGTTGAGTTCATGAAATGGTAGAAATCATTCGAAACACTGAGAGTTCTCCTTCCCCAATACAAAGAACGTATCGTCTTTTTTTCTAAAATAAAAGGTTCATAGGAAGATACCAAGACTTTGTTGATAAATATTCCGTATCAACTTCACAAATAATACATGGTGGTCTTGAAGTATAGATTCTAGGTACTGAAGTTGTTTATATCTTAAATACGTGTTATAGTGTTTTTTTTATTTGTTTTTGAATATTTTTAACCTTTACTGTTTAGTAAATTTTTGGCAATATCCTTTTGGCGTGGCTCAGTATTTACACATCCTGCCATTGTTGGTTTTCTTTTTGACAGAGTTGTTTGTTTTCATAGTGAATAAGATTATAACATAATGTTGACTGCTGTACCCCAATTTTTGACATTTGCACCTGTAATGTCTGTTTGTTTTGCTCACACATTGTTGTCAATATTATGGAACTATATATATATATGCAACTGTCATACAAGTGAGATATTTAGCTAACTATAAAGCCAGGTCTAATCCACCATTTTCTACATAAGAAAATGCATGTACCAAGTCAGGAATATGACAGTTGTTTTCCATTCGTTTGATGTGTTTGAGCTTTTGATTTTGCCATTTGATAAAGGATTTTCCGTTTTGATTTTTCCTTTTTATTTTACTTTTTAATAGGCAGATTATGCATATTGTTTTAGCCTTAGCTTTCCAATGTTCTTAAATATCGTTATTGATTTGGTTCCAACTGTTTTTCGTCCATCGCTACTGACGAGTCTTAGTTATTCTGGTGCTCAAATTATGAGCATGGTATCTTGATTACTTTTAGTCACCGCTGGGTCCATGCCACAACGGATGGATGAATGATCTCCGTAAGTATTACCAGCCTTGTAATCCTTTATATGCTGGCATCAAATTATCAATGTAGTCATTTTCTGTTAATTTACTGTTCATAATATGATTAAATCATTCAAAACAATGAGTTGTTTCCATTACAAGGCATAGATAACCTTGTGCAGATATAGGCACAATAAATAATTATAAGAACTTTTCTATATCATTGATTCGGTTATTCTTTTAAGTTTAATTGTTCGTAATAGTTAAAATCATTCAAAACACTGAGGTATTCAACCGGAAGGCATAGCTTGCCATGTGCAGATGATTTGGGACTACATACTTTTTACGGTCACCATCACCAATTGGTTGAAGAATACTATGTGTCGGTGTCCCAACTCACTAGTGACATGTTTCCGCGGTCTTAGATCTTTATATACCAGTGCAGTCGTTTGATCTGTAAACCCATGATGTTTATTCGCGTGATATGACGATTTTTTGGGTTTACAGATCAGACGACTACACTGGTATCTAGACGCCATTTAGGTAGGTTTACAGATCAGACGACTACACTGGTATCTAGACGCCATTTAGGTAGGTTTACAGATCAGACGACTACACTGGTATCTAGACGCCATTTAGGTAGGTTTACAGATCAGACGACTACACTGGTATCTAGACGCCATTTAGGTAGGTTTACAGATCAGACGACTACACTGGTATCTAGACGCCATTTAGGTATCCAACAAGGTATTTGTTATGGCTTTTTCAGTATCACACACCATATTACCCTTCAACCAATATAATCTCTCGAGCAGAACTCTCGGGGTTATATTTGTGTTTTGGGTTGATACGAAGATGATATTGAAAAGGCCATATATGATACTAGTATTCTCCATTTATTGTACTTGGATATCACGATATTTTCATTGCAACCAATTTAATAGACCTGCTTTTCGTTGTTATTTATTGCATCAAACCATTGATACACCTCTGAAACAGGCGTAAATCGTGTTTGTCGATATTTTAGATTTTTTTCAAAGGGACACGAAATGACCTTTTCACAAGACTTAAATGTAGAGCCCAAGATCAACTCTTGAAATTGTTTGCATCCATAAAAAGAGGAATGTTCAATTTTGTCTTAATCATGCTAGTGAAACCAGAGATTCGTATAATTTCCTTAATCTCTGGTCAAATTAAATGAAAGCCCTTTTATATTGGCATGCTTGATTTAATGGTTTTAACTGATGAACATTTATCTTTTAATAAATTGCTAGATATATAGTTTTCGAAACCAGATGAAAAAAAAATCATGTATTATTATATATGTCTGTTACATTGGTCATCTATGATTTATCATGTGTTATAATAGAATAAAAGATGCTAAAACCCCTAAACACCTGTAGCAAACTCATCAAGTAAAATGTCTCTTTATTGTTTAGCAGATCATAATAATTAAAGTTATTGAAGAATAAAAATCCTTAAAGCATACCAAATTTAGTGCGACAATATATAGTAATAGATATAAAAATCATTAAGGTGGAACAAATCCAGTATGCCAGATATCATTAATATCGTTTTTGTTTATTACTTTGCAAATGGCGCAGCTGATAAGTTTATATAAAAGGGATATTTCTTTACATTTGTAAATGTGCAAAAACGTTTGAAGTCACCAAATTTTTTCAAAGTCACAAGATAAAAGACTTTTTTTAGCAAAACAGTTGTTACAGTTAATTTTAAATGAAAAATTAATCCTATACGACATTATACATCAGTCCAGATATATTTGTTCACGCAGTTACATCACGGTAGGTTATTTCTTTTACCATATAATCTGTTTCCATGGTGAACTGCAAAAGTTTCTGTAAGATCTTTACCCAGAACTGATTAACTTCAGAAACAATTTAAAAACTTTGCATAAAAAAAACTCCCCAAAGATACCACGCTTATAATTTAGAACGCCAGACGCGCGTTTTGTTTACAAAGACTCACCAGTGACGCTCGAATAAAAAAAGCAAGAGACAACCTATAAACTCAATCGAGCAAATTTCAGCAACATGACTAAGAGGAGATATGGTTAAACTTTAATGAGACAGCAACCGAACAATAACATTCGTGGAGGAGCGGATGTTATATTTCTCAGGAAAGTCTATGTTCGGTTATATCAAGTTTAAATTCTAAGCAAATTGATTGATTGATTGATTGATTAATTGATTGATTGATTGATGACGACCAAAAGTAAATATTTCATGCATATTCAGGACGATAACATGTAATTATTTTGTGTATATACTCTGTTTTGTATTAGACCGACACACTTTGGCGGATTTTAATGTGCTAGCTTTCAAAGTAACAGTCAACAGGATGATTAATTGTTGGTTGTTTGATTTCCAGTCGCAAATATTTCATATATGTTCAAGACGATCAACAGGATGGCATGCTATTCTATCAGTATTCTTATTGTTCTGACTTCGGTCAGACAGTATATGCCTTGACTCCTAACTACTGTGTGCTTGGCCGAAAAACAATTACAAATTTTAAATAAAGTACTTGGATTGACTTGGCAAGGAATCTTACCCACGATCCCCAGTATTCCACTACAAAGCCTACGATACGATTGATTTCTACAGTTGTTAAAAAATGGAAGGAAATTGTCACATGTTGTTGGGAAACGGCGGAGATGACACATTACATACTAGTATAAATGAAACAACTACCCTGAGAAAAGTATAGCATGTATTGGGTCATTTATCCTTTAAAAAGAAAGGACTTTTGCATTAAGTATGATAAATTTGAATACCGCAACAATGACAGAAATAGTACTAGCATATATCTAACTGATTGTGCATAAAATATTGAATGAACATTGCATAGGAAGTGTATACTGGTTTCCACGTTTTGTATAGTGAAACCAATATTAAATAGTACTGGTCAACACGATTACAGTCGCAAGTCAATTGGCATTTTTCATTATATTAATTAAAAGCATACACATTTTAGTTGGAACAATTCTTTTAACGGTATTGCCCACTTGTCCATTGGATGGTCATTTAAGGCGCTTTTGTCCATTTTGTTAAATTGAACAGGGGGTTGCTTAAATTTATTTTACAAATCATTTGGTTCATATATTCAACAACACTCTAATAACCTTAAGTTATGGCAAATTCATAAGTTCTCATCAAATATGTTTTTTTTCTTTCATCGAACGATTGTAATGGTTCGAATTCCTAATAACAAACTACAAGAAGTAACTATAAAGAGATTTTTTAATTGTGTTATATTTTTTTTAGGGGTGAAAAATATTTCGAGAGCCTGTGTTTTTTATGTTTTACAAACCCGACTTTAAATAAAATTTATCTTATCTATCTAAGGAAGAACCATTTCAAACTATAAGGATTTTTTAAAGGACTTTGTATAACGGTGGTAGTACCTTAAAGCGAGGATTGACTTTTGTGTGGATCATCCTTTTCATCACTTGTAATGTTTGAAAACATGGGAATAAAGAGAAAAGAATTAAGCCAATATCAATGTTATATAGCACGCCTGAAGTGTAAAATCATTTCACATTCTCACAATCACAATGTAATAGGCTGGGCTAACATGAAAAAAAGATGAAAATATCATTATACCAAATAAAAAGATGAAAAGTGAATAGTCTCTATATACTTCACTTAATACCTAAGAAGGAATTCAGAACAGCTACCAGTAATTTGTGCATTTCAAATTACAAAGACACTGTGCACAATGCAGGGTTTGGGTGATGTTTTAAAGCTAACAGAAACCTTTGTTGGAAGAAATGAAAAGATATTTTGTAACATTTTTACCACTTAATTAAACCTACAGATTGGAAAGATTTTTTTTATCAAACAATATGAAAACTCATATGATTAATGCTCTATTTCTATCGGTGGGTTGAACGGATTATTGAAAGATTTTCACTCCTTTTTCAATGTCCCCAATTGAGAGATTATCTTTATAGAACACTTTAGTTTAGTAACAATTAAAAGGGGGCGCGTAATTGTTGGTTAGATTTTCGCAATTCAAACAGGACAATAATTCAACATGTATTTATAAAGGTATTGAAAACCACGGTGTATTTAATTCACTTAAGACTTTATAAGAGATTTAATCCCCTTTCCCTCTCTAAAATAACAATAAACGGATACATGAAAAATTAGCATGTCAAATAGCCGAAAATTTCTTACAGACGCCTGAATTCCGATTTTACGGCGTCGAACAAAATAGAAACTCTCGAGAAAGAGACAGGCATTTCAATAGGAACTCTCCTATTGCTCACCCTTTCACATCGCCATTGTAGAGATAAGGCACGAGGGCAGTCTACGTCTCAAGACCGTTTATTCACACGGGGATTGAAAGAAATCAAAAGGTAACAGCATTGAATTGGATATTAATGCAGCAAATATAGTGTTCGAATCAAATGCAGGAGACATAAGAATTTTAATTCCGGTTTTATGAGGTGAACGAAATTCAAAAGTTTTCAGACGAACTTTTAAAATTTAGTATTATGTGTCTGCCCCCAGTTAATTGTAACTAATCGACCGCACAGGAAATAATTTCAAAATTATAATTGTCCTTTTAGAAAATAAATAAAATTAATCATTTGTGACATTCCATGATTAATCTCTTAATAAATTTGACTTTGATGCTTTTTAGAATTAAAAGTTAAAAAAGATTGTTGCTGAAATGTTTAAAAAAATTTCTGGATTTTTTGTTCATTTTATTCTACAAAACGAAAACATTTTAAGACTTATGTATAGGAATAATCATACTACCACTCTTTGACGGTTTGCAACAAACAATTATTTTTGTCATGTATCATCAAAAAAGAGAGAGAAAAAAGGTATAGAAATCATTAAAATAAAAACATCGTCGGAACCAATATCAAAATCATGAATCGAGAACATGGATTTTAAGTCAACTTCGTACTTTTACAGCAATGTTGCTATTTCTATGTAAATTGCAATTAATATAAGGGTATTGATAAAGTTATTTGGACTAAATATTTGATATAACTTATCGTTAATCACAAAGCTCTGTAGTAAATTGGTATCAAGACTTAGCGGAAGTTTTAAGTTGGATTAGAACGATTTTTAACAAGTGATAATAAAGTTTGGTCTGGTTTTAATTAATTGGCAGAGTGAAATATCCGAGGAAAATATGAAAAGCTTCCAAACTCCCTCTGGGCTGAAGCTGAATATGAGTAATTTTCCGCACGAAAGACACAGGTTTCCTCAAACCTTGCCACATCTACATAATGTGATAATTGGATTATTCCTGGGAAGTTACGCTAGCGTAAACTGTTTTTGCCGATGGATATTTATACATCAATGTCTTAGCAAGTTACCCCAATGTTCGGCATGTATAAGTCTTTAACATGTTCACCAATTAAATACTTTTCGACAGATTTAAATTTGACACTACACACCGGAAGAGGATTTTCAAATCTTAAAACTCCCAATTGATTGTTTGAACCATGCTAGTTAAGTAGATAAATATGGTAGGATTTTCAATTACCGAATATAAAAATGAAGATGTGGTATGATTGCCAATGAGACAACTCTCCACAAGAGACTGATAAGGAATGCTTATTGTTTGATATGTAACTTACTCTTTTATCGACAAAAAAAAATTAAAAAATTTAACAACACAAATGTTGTACATTTTTAATAAATGTCGTTGATAAAAAGAATAACATTGACCGTCAAGTACATACTATTTTTTAGTGTGAGTTCATACCATCGAAAGATTTACTGAGTCCAATGGACTCGTTCGCGTATTATCGTCTCATTATTGACTCCTTTCTAGCAGAGCTAGTATCACCTGAAAGTCGTGTTATTCGGTTATATTATAATAAACTTTGACCAATAGAAATAAAGAAAAGATTCAAGAAGTCTTCAAACTAAATACATTTGGAGGTGTCTTGACTGACACCTGACTGAATCCACGGACAATGTCTCTGGGTACTAGTCTAGTACTTTCTGTTTTCGCATAATAGATCTGTTCTCTTATTGGGGGTACCGGTATGATTGAGATGATTTATATTATTGTGATTCTTATAGCGGACTAGGTTGTTAACGTTGTCATACTGTCCTAACCAAAGGAACACTCACAAACAAGACTAGATTTCAAGGATATTTGCCAACTTTTCAAATTTCTTCTTTTTCTAAAAGACTTTTTAAAGAAAAATTACTTTGATATAAACATTATAAACATATAATGTGCCCTGCGATAGTTTTTCTCTGTCTGTTAAACAGGTGGACGCTCGATACTTCAACTTGTAATGAAGTTATGTGCAAATGTAGGAAGTGGTTGAAAATTCTCATTTTCCCAACAATATCAATGTGTAATAGTTATAATCAAGAAATCATTAGAATTCACGACAAATTCTGATTGTCTCGTTATATCCCTCATTAAAACATAACCCGTAAGGAAACACGTTTCTTGTCCTAATCTGACTCCGGGCATTATCCACACCTCTTGTTGTGACTTACACGGACAGGTGATATAAGTTTAAATGAAGTGGAATCTTTAATCACCTAAAAAATGAAGAAGTTAAGTGTGGATCTTCCCGTTTTATCTGGATTATATACACCTTTTCCAAAGATATAAAGGATCATAACAAAGACCGGAACTCGTAAACAACCCCGTGGTCGGTCCGGTACACATCGAATAATATGTAATACATTGGCTTGAATAGTTTATAAAGTAGTCTATTGTATAAAAGTGTTAACTTTGTAATGTAATTCCAAGTAATATTTTAAATGCGGACAACTGGTCAAGCACCACTCGACGTAATTAACGAGAATATTATGACAGGCTTAGCAAATAAAGTACATTTAGAAACTCGCCTACAATGAGGGAGCTTTGGATTTGAAATTTTTCAGTATTGATCAATTCAATTACAAAATATGTGCACTCACTAAAACAGAAGTAGCAAGATTCTAAAACGGAGATACATGCATCAAATAACCTACAAAATTTCTTTCCTGCATAGGAATTTTCCTTAGCCTGTATATTCAACTCTGACCAAATTTGGGTAATTAAGAACTTTTAATGTCTACATTTGTAGTTGTGGATTGATGGGTTTGTCATTAGTCTTCCATACAGAACATTTGTTCATCATCAAATCACAGACTTTCTTTACCCTTTTAAAGTCATGCTTCAGTGATTCCCTATATTATCAACAACATTTTTCCCAAAAAAGGGGGGGCCCGGGCCCCCTGTAAAACCCTCTAAATCCGCTTCTGGTTACTCTTCAGTATAAAAGAGCGTGTGTTCCCTGCCAATGTAACAATAATCGTACAACTTGCTTTGTATAGGTAGTGAACACAGTTTGTCGTACCTAGGAGATGTTCGTCTTTGCAAATTTCATCAAATTTGAGATTAAAACGATAATTTTGAAATAGATGTCGCCTTGGGGTATAGAGCTCGCTTCAGAAGAAGGTGATCGTTCGCCCCATCCTCCATCGAGTCAAACCGGAAACGTAAAAAAGGGTATTTGTTCTTTATACTTCGTTCACGTGGCATTTAGTAGTTACAGTAAAGGCTGGCCGGTTCGGTTTCACTTCCTGTTGACCGCTAGTTTGTGACTTAGTACGGTTACATAATTTTGGTTCGACGTATATAGATGATGTATATATGGTTCATACTTAAATATTGATTGAAAGGTTGCTGGCCGGATGTTAAGCATCCAATAATCCGTATAAAACATAAGGTTTTTGCCTGAAATATTTACATTTCCTGTTTAGCAGAATAATTATTTATTACACTTGTATATGAACATCGGTTTATGTGGACATAGCACACGCCAAAATTAATTTCCTCTATAATTAAAGTCTTGTTTGTCTGTATGTTGATTCATTTTTGCTACCATGCATATTTTTTCTAATGTTGAAAAGTTAAAGTTGACAAACCAAAATCATCGTTGCTTGCATTTTTGCTTGTCGTATAGATAAAAAAAAAAGATACAAATAATCTCATTTTCCGTTCCTAATCAGTTGACTGTTTCATGTTAAGCAAACCGACGGCATCAGCCATGTTATAGTCCTTAGTTGTTCTGTTTGAAGTAGTCCTAATATAAACCGACGGCACCACAAATTTCAATGTCGATAACATTCATTTAAAAGTAGTATCGGCTTGTATATAAATCGACGACATTAGGAATGTCAGTTTTAGAAGCATTCATTTTGGAAGTAATGAACCGACGCAACCAGTCAAGTCACAGTCGGAAGTATTCATATGAAAGAAGTGTCTTTTTGTATAAAGCGACGCAACCAGTCTAGTTACAGTTGGAAGTATTCATATGAAAGATTTGTCTTTCAGTATAAAGCGACGCAACAAGTCTAGTTATAGTCGGAAGTACTCATACGAAAGAAATGTCTTTCTGTATAAAGCGACACAACTAGTCTAGTTACAGTCGGAAGTATTCATATGAAAGAAGTGTCTTTCTGTATAAAGCCACGCAACCAGTCTAGTTACAGTCGGAAGTATTCATATGAAAGAAATGTCTGTCTGTATAAAGCCACGCAACCAATCTAGTTACAGTCGGAAGTATTCATATGAAAGAACTGTCTTTCTGTATAAAGCGACGCAACCAGTCGTGTCACAGTCAGAAGCATTTATTTAAAGGTAGTGCCTGTCTATATAAACCAACACCAACAGTCGCGTCAAGAGTCCAATGCATTCATTTGGAAGTAGTACCGGTCTGTTGAAACCGATGCAACCAGTCGTGTCATAGTCATTAGCATTTATTTCAAGTAGTACCTGTCTCAGTATATAAACCGACACCACCAGTATTGTCACAGTCGTAAACATTCGGTTGTAAGTGGTGTCTGTCTGTTTACAGTGACTCCAACAGTCGCGTCACAGTCGGGGAAGCAATTGTTTGAAGGTAGTACCGGTCTATATAAACAATGTCAACAGTTGTATCACTGTCGTAAGCATTCATTTGGAAATATAGTGCCTGTCGGTATAAACCGACAACACCTGGAATTTAAAAATCTGTAGCATCTGAAAGTTCTTTCTGACTGCATGAAAATATTAATATATTTCTATATGTTGAGAGTTAGAAAATTTTAGCTATCGCATAGAACAGACATATAGGGAATGATAAATTAGCCCTACGGAATAGTAATTGTTGAGTATGTAATATCATTTACAAGTGCGTTCTTTAATGCCTTTTAAACATGAGCAGTTATTATTCCGTGATTCTAGAATTTATTGCTGAATGATGGTATAGTATGAAGTATCATATGAAACCCTTTGACATAACATTAAACTAGCTGCGAAAGGTTTATCCGGTACTTCAACATTGGAAATGACAGACTTCTTGGTTTTTTCCCCCATTCATTGTTTATTTTTTGATAAACTGTTAACATATTCAACCTTCAAAATAAAGACTTTCGGTGACTTCTGACCCTCTTTTATCAGACTACACTTAGAGTTGAAACTTAAGAAAATGAAA
Source organism: Mytilus californianus (assembly GCF_021869535.1). Taxonomy (NCBI): domain Eukaryota; kingdom Metazoa; phylum Mollusca; class Bivalvia; order Mytilida; family Mytilidae; genus Mytilus; species Mytilus californianus. Next base: position 119,066,506 of record NW_026262712.1, on the reverse strand, counting down.
ATAATGTGAAGCATAAAATCAAAAGGACTAACCAGATATTTGGAATCTATCATCTTTTGCATTTGAGAGACATAGACCTTCATTTGAGAGATGTAGACCTTCATTTGAGAGATATAGATCTTCATTTGAGCAAAAATTGCTTAAATCATGAAATGTCAGTTTCTCGTTTTTACATCTGATATCTGATTAGAAGTAAAGCTTAATGGAGGAACCATTAAACTCAATATGGCATTACAAAAAATCTATATTAGTATGCAACGCTGGTTCTACAATATACTTCCAGTTTCTTTGTTTCAACTATCTTTTGAAAATTGTTCATGTCTAGTTAATTTTGTTCCGAATTTGTTCTGTTATTTCCAAGAAAGGAAACTTTCGTCTACTCTTTTAAAACATTGGATATTGTTGGAAGACATACTCATGACCCTAAGATAAGGTTTGTCCTTACAGCACCCGAAATATGTCAAATATATACATCAGTTTTCAAGCACCTGTCCTTTCTCTTCCGCCTAATGAGTTAATTGATAACTGAAAGAATTAAAAATTCATAAAGCAAAACAATCTTCTCAAAAACGAATAAAATAACAGGAAAATTAACTGAATGGAAAATGAGCATAGAAGATAAAGAAGTGACATGTGTAATTTTGTTACAGATGTGTAATTTTGTTACAGATGTGTAATTTGTATACAGATGATGCAGGGATGTATATAATAAACACCACTTAATATTTAACTTCACAAGTTTTTTTCTACATTTGGAATACTATTTTTAAAATAAAAAATCGTGCAAGGAATTGGTGACTTAGGAGTAAATTTATAAATTGACTTTTGGGAAAAGGTAAGAAATTGTTGACTTTAGAATAGGTCTATTAATTGTCTTTTAGGTACAGGTAAGAAATACTTATCTTATCTCATCAGTGTTTGTAAAATTTGTTCCAAATATTTTTAAAAACTGCCGTCGAATTTAAGTGTGCTCACTGTTTGAATACGAATACGAGTATTCTTTTTCTTCTTTTTATTTTATGTTTGTCAGTTGGTTAGTTTGTTGTAAAATTTCAAAAGGAATAATGTTTGCCTGATTTAGAATTTTCCTGATTGAATTGAAGAATCCTCCAGCTTTTGATTTTAAAGAGATATGAAAAATGAAAAATTTTGTATGTATAAAAATCTTGAAATTAAAAGCTGTTGTCTACACTTATGTCTCCCGAAAATACTTGTTTCTGTAATTTATCTTACTTGAAGCAGGCTAAATTAATACATCCTTACAATCTGGGGCTTATCTTGACAATACAACACGAATTTTATTATAGCACATTTAATTACAGATTTCATTTTGTTTTACATTTTAAAAATTTTATCAAACGTTATTGTGATCATTAATGATATTATAATTGTAGTTTTATTTGTTTTCTTGGTTTATTTGTTTCCTTGGTTAATCTATTTCCTTTGAGATTAAAAAAAATGTCCTTTTTCAATGGGGAAAACGTTATAAATGCTAATCAAAAGAATAACAAACAAGCATTTAGAGAGATGTCTTTCAAAACAGATATGTGTATTAATAAATTATTGTTCAAAATTTCAGAACATTATGATGTTATATTAAGCGCGAAAAAATCGATGAAAATATAATTTTTTGGGTGCAGAAAATCTTGTGAAAGAATACAATAGATTTGCACTTGTCATTTATATTGAAAGCTTAAAGATATTATGAAATTATCTCTTTACTTTGTTTCACAAAAATCCATTAATTACACAAAATAATATTTCTTACAATGCACAAACGTTTTGGAAACGTCTGAACATTCAAACAAATATATGTATAATTTTAAAATTCAACTTTATTTCAAAGTAGAATAGAGAATGAAAAATGTCTGTAAAAAAATGTAGTGTTTATATATACATTTGTCATAGCCAAATTTCAAATTTTAAAATGCCCAAATATTTTGGTGTTTGTTATTCTTTTATTTATTTTTTTCAACTTTGTCATCGTAAACTAAAACGAAATTGATTGGAAATTCGTACATTTAGATGAATTACTCAATGTTCTTCAAATAACTTAATTAATTTAGAACTTGACAAAAAGAAAAAAAATATTAATTTTACGACGAAAACATGCAAGAAAATAATAAATAACGATGAAACAAAAGAAAAATATGATAATTAATAAAGACGATTATCAAAGACTTACAGATATTTAATGATGAAATTAATTACAATCGAACAGAAAATTATTTAATCCAAAAATCAATTCAACATTCCAAAAAATAATCTTGTTTTTTGTTTAAAATGCATTTAAGAAGTTTAAAAGCAATGGATGTTTATGATTGGGCTACTGCAAATTCGATTCTCTCATTATCACATAGCAAGCCAATCTCAGCATCAACTCTTTTCTCACTAGACCGCCCAATTGGATATAATCTATTTTAATAATTCAATCCGATAGCAATATTATATTTTATAATTTCATCTTTTCATTAATCTTATTTTGATTTAAACTTCTCTGATTGCTCAAGCTTAACATCGCTGTAGAAGTCGTAAAACGATTGGTAGAATTTATTCAAGCTCCACCTATTTTTCATGATTTAATAAATATGTGAATTCATGGCTAAAAAGAACTTCTCGACAGAGGTGCCAGTTTTAAATCAGGCGTTATAACGCTCCAAAGTAGTGGAAAAAGCAATCGGCCCTGAAATATTCGGTAAAGAATGATTGCAGATTTATAACATTATTTCGCAGTAACTTCGCATATACTGTTTGTTTTCGCTCGACAAAAGTAGGAATTTTAACCCAGATATTTTATCATATTTTAAAAGCATATGTACGCAGTCGCCATTGACAATTACTAGTTATGTTTTGAAAAATAAATGCACGTGTGTTAACTGTCCAGAGGAATTTACCTAAACAAGACGTTATCACTGAGTCGTGAAAAATCTAATAAGTTATCTTCAGCGGAGGGACACAATTTGTAATTGATGCGTGAATGGGACAACCGTTGTGGAAGCTAGACAATTAACTACAAAATATTTCAAAATTTTCAGGTAAGTCAATTGAAATAATTGTTTAAAATTTTGGAAAATATCATCCTCCCCTTTCTACTTGGTCATTTTTAATTTAACATATTAATAACATATTTTTGTCGTTTTTGGTTCAGATTATAACATCTTCTCACTGCATTGAAAAGTTATAGCGTGCATATAAAGGATGCATTATTTTCAGTAATTTGTGGGACATTAGGAAAGTATTTATGACAATTATTTACAAACTTTTACAAACATTCCGTGCTGACCTATGTTGTATTGTTTAAGATGATACAACATATATTTTTCTTCCTGGTTGTGATTTTATGTAAGGAAAAGCTATCAATTTGACAAACATTCCTGATTGAAGATGCTGACGTTGGAAACAGAAAAGCAAAAAAAAATTAAACTTTTACGAGGGTTACATACCAAACACGTGCACCTAAAAATATTTCGCATTTTGGTCTTGAGTTTTTTACGGAATTCCAAGAAAAAAATAAATAAGATATATTCCATCGTAAACTGGATATTATATGCAATAAATAGTATATTTTAAAGATTATATCCTAAAGATTATATCTAGCTTACTATTGATTATGTAATAATAATAATCTTTAAAAGATATTTCTCATTACTTGTATTTTCTTCTTCAATATAATGACAGTTTATGTATGTTATTTTTTTATACCTAGTTTTTCCTACAGCGATTTCAGTTCTGGAATAGACATCCGTATTCATACAACACAAAATATAAATAAATATGAAATGTAAACGTTAACCTTAATTCATATTCATTTATTTGTTTATTTTGTTTATTTCTATTTTGTTTATTTCCTTTTCCTGTAGAGTTTTGATTGCTGGAGTAAAAGCAAGTTATGTTTATAACTCACAACAATTTAACGGGCCTGTACGGCGCCCAGTATATTCAATCTTAAATCCGTGTATTGAAAATGTATTAATAATATTTAACCCTTTAGACATTTTTGATAGTATAAAATGGATAAAAATTTTGCTTGTTTTTATTTTATTACATTGTGTGAAATTTACCAGGCATGAAATTGACAGTTGTCATTTTCAAAACACATGATGCTTTTTGAAGATAAACGGATTATCGCCCTGGAGGAAAATATTAAATGTTTATCTGTAATGTATTCGGAAATAACTGGATTAATCATAAGATAATCATATCCATATTTTAAAGAAATATTAACTGGGAGCAGTATCAATGTCCACCGGCTTAGCACACACAGTTTGTAGTTCTTAAGTCATGTATCATATTTAGGGAAACACAAATGTATAAAAATCACAAAAATATTCCACAATGAAATATCTCGATTTTGCCAAAAAATGTAACAAAAATAGAACGCTTCTAAAAAACTTGTTTGTTTAAAATAAAAAACCTTATACATTGTGATGAACAATATTCTTTCCTTATTATATACAGATATGCCCAAAAAACTCTGATATATTTCTTACTCACCTGCTCGCCTGTAAAATAATGCTCATAATCTAAGTTTATTTCTACTTGGATGTTGAAGTGAATAAAAATAGTAAAATGCTTTTAAAATCTGAAAACACATCATTTTCATTGATTTCTATACTCTAGTTAAATATGTAGTTTTTTTTTAATTAAAAATCTGAAATTGAGCAAAAACTAACATTAACATATATCCATGGTTTAATAATCTAAGAATTATACAACATTCAAAAATCATTTACAAAAAATAACATAAAACTCCTCAGTCAAATTTTGAAGTAGAAAGTAAAATAACATTTCAATTCAATAGTACCTGTTAAATATTATCAGGAACACTTGTTCTAAAACTTCTTTCACTACACAATAAAATTACAATTCAAATGATTATTATTATAATTTTATAAATCTCTTAAATGTTTGATTGTATACATAAAACCTCTTGAATTTAAAGCTTCTCTTATGTCATTCCTTAATTCGTTTGTAAATTCCCACTTCATCTAAATCTCAACAGATTAACTGACAAAAGTCTAGTTAATTATTAACTAAATTTAACTGGATTAATAGCTTTTCCTACAGTTAACCGCCAGGTAACATCGCGATATCTTAGTTTCTCTGTGAAGCATTGATTTTAATGTTAGTAATCTTTTAGTCTTGGAAAACATCATAACCGCCTTCTCCGTGGAATAGAAGAATTAATGAATATTTTCTTTAAGATCTCTCTACTTTTCTTAAGTAATATTTAGCGCTATATTGATTGACTTAAATTTAAAAATGTAAAGCGATATCTTGAAGATGAAAACATTTATTTAAGGAATAATTCATTTTAAGTGCTAGTGTAGAACTAGTAATAATTAAAGTTTAAGCATAAAGCTTTCAACATATTTAAATTTTTGCATACAATTATTACTTTTTGTATTGGGAAGAGAATAAATATATGTATATAATTTATCATTGGAACATTTTCACATATATATAAAGTCAGTGCTAGTTTTTTCATTATCTCAGAAAATGTGTTTTTTTTTAATCTGAGTCACAAAGGCCATCTGCTGTTCTGTAAGATATTCATTTCTAGACAAGAAGGAAATGAAAAATGTTTCTAATCTAAAAATATCCTAAAAATAGTTCAGTTTTTTTTCTTTCTCTCTCTCTGTCTCTCTCTCAATAATACAGAGTGAAAACGATACATGTGTTAAAACTTTTATTCCATTAAGTGTTAAGACAAAATGAAGGTTAAAACAATAATGAGTAAGGAAAACAAGGGATGTTCATTTTGTTTATTAACAAAACTTGTTTAATTTTGAATGAAAATCTCATTGCGAATTTGGAAGTATGAATAACTTAATAAATATGCATGATTTTTATATTTTGTAAATTCGGAAACCTATTTATGTTTTCATGTTATTCTAAAATCTAGAAAAAATTAATTCATTATAGAATATCATAAACAGTCAAAGCCTACATAAACAATTATGTCAAGTGAAATAATGTCTAATTAACCACACACGAAAACACTTTTAAAATAGATGTATAAATCCTCCCTATCCAGAAAAATAATTTTTCTCCATAAAAATCAAGTTGTCACATGAATTCCAAGTATTTATACATAGCTTTTGGCTGTGGATATAAGACCTGTTACCTGACACCCTGTACCTGTCAGCGGGACACGGACAGTGTCCAGATCTTCATATTTAATTAATATCACAAAACCACACTCATTTGTCCTCCTAATAGACTTAGAGATTTTGGACAGATATCCCGTACATGTTACATCATGGTGATCATTTCGACCTTCGGGTTATTAGTTGTATCCCAAAATTACATGATCAAGTTGTAGATTTCAGATGTCAAGTAATCGACATTAGTTGTGTTTGTTTGCAGATTGTCTTATTGGTATCTGGTACTAATTACAGGATTTATTTGTGTTAATTTGATTTCTTTTTTGTAGACGCCTCTGACAAAAAACATTTGATGCCAAGTGGTTAGTTGTCTTATTGGCAACCATACCACATCACTTTATTTTTACACTGTTCTCAATAAAGATTTTTTTTGTTGTTAAAATACTAGTGTAAAATGGTAAGAAATCAACAATTAGAATAAGTTTGGAATAACAAAACAATTAGAATAAGTTTGGAATAAGTAAACAATTAGAATAAGTTTGGAATAACAAAACAATTAGAATAAGTTTGGAATAAGTAAACAATTCGAATAAGTTTAGAATCAAATTATATTATGCCTGTAATACATGTACCGACTGTCATAATAATTTCAGTTTTGTCACAAGTCTCTTTGGCAGACATTCTCGAAACATAAACATAAACATAAACCATAAAATAATTACGGTTAAATAAAAGGTTGAAGATTATAGCATCACATTGAACTGGAAGAGTATGTCTACACCTAATTCAAAAAACGTAATAATATAACAGTTGCTACCCTTTTTATTTAGAGAACATCCGGTTGTTGAACGAATTTTGCGTAGTTAAAATATTCAACTTGTAAAATTAAACTCTCATTCGAACTAATGCATTTTATTTGATTAATTTAAGTCGTCAACAAAAAGTGTTTTCTATCAACAAATGTCTAGTTTTCATTTATTCCAAATTATATTTCAGGATTTAGAAAAGTCCTCATTTATAATTTCTTTAAGATGTACGATAGGGGAACCCTCGCTAAGATCATCAGTTATAATGTTCAAAGGGATGTTGAAAGTTAATCTGAATAGAAAACACCCCTAATAGAATCAATGACTTTCAATCCGTACTCTTATAAATATCCAACTGGTAATAAACACGCCGAACTATTTCTCAAAAGGTGACTTTCCCTTAATTGAAGTCAGACCTGCTGAGTTGTTTTGTTGGTCAATGTTTAAGATATTTTCCTGTAAATATGAATATTAAAGACCGATGATCCTTACCATATAATTACATGTTCATAAGAGTCTTTTTACAAGAGTAACATCAGTTTTGGGAAAAACAGCTTGTCCTACCAATTAAAATGCCTTAAAACTTTCCACAGTGCATTTCAAATTTTTCAAAGTTGCCGCATTCAAAGCTAAACTCGCATGATGTCTGTTTGATTTGTCATAAAATGACCAACTATAGCACATTGCAAAAATTCTCATCTCAGCATCCTTTTCCTGTGACATTTTATAATAATAGTTCTGCACCTCGACATTATACTTTCTAAAATTTGTTCAAAGTTTGATTAAAAAGTAAGAGGAGGTGAGATTGGAAATACTGTTACCAGGAAACCCCATTTTTGTATGTTTTGACTTATTGAAGATTGTCTAAAAAATCTACTCTTCGGACAAATTGTACAAATATGAGTTTTCACTTGTAAATTAAAGAAAAAAAATTTCAGATGATACACAACTTTTGCGAAATTGAAACAATTTAACTATCATACTACGAGAGAGATTATATATTTTCTTTACTATATTTCTTTTTCTTCTTTATCTCATCATAACTATGAATAAAAGGGGATGAGGGATGTATGTCAATGGAACAACACTATAGGCATATTCATACTACATAAAAATATCGAAAACATTTCCGCCATAAAACATTACCTTTTCTTCCACACGCTTACTTTATTTGTGAATCTATTACTTTAACGCCTATCTGGTCATCTATGATAACATTACATTATAATAGATACTTCTGGATGATTAACGTTGACCACAGTCTTGTTGGTTTTTGTCCACATCGTGTTGTTGTTGCCTATGCCTGTATAATTAACCCACCAAAGCCATCTTGATACAAGATAAATTAAGATATGTCATGTATGTACCTTCAGGATGTTTGTCTTTAGAGTGTTATAGGCTTCATCTACTGGTCCGACTGTGTACCAAAATCTTCTGTCAAATTACACAAACCGTCATGTCAGACAGCTAGGTTTTGCTAATTAGAAAGAATATCTTGCCGCGGTTTACCAAAACTTTTTATCATTTTTTGCATCGACTTTTTTAATTTCTATTTTATGACCGTTTGTAATTACAAATTTTGATTCGCTTATAAAATTCTTAAAGTTAAAATAACCAATCGACTGTCCTAACGACAGTGGCAAATATTTCATGAATTTTAAAAGCATGCAAAGTAATATGAGATTATTATCGTAATATTTGTATTTATTATGTATAATACGAGTGAATAATCCAGTACCATATCTCATAATCCATAGCTTTGTAACTACATATTATTTCATCATTTTTTCTAAGATAAGAGTTGTCACAAATGGCCACCCGCAAAGTCAAGGCATTGTTTCACACTTTCCTAGAAATAAAAAAAAAATCTGTGCAACGAAATGAACACATGAAACCAACATCTGAAGATAGAAAACTCCAACAATATTAAACAAGGTGACACAGATACACCCGAATATCTTATCCTATCTTTATAACTCTTATTTGAAGCTTCATACTACACGTAACTTAAAGCTTGATAAAGAATGCGAAGGTTTTAACCTTTAGTTTGTACATAGTTATTTACAATCTGATAGTTACCGTCAAGGACATACGGGGACCTTCCGCTATAATGGCGGTATCCCAATTATATTTATATAACTCCTAGAATGTAATCATCTGTAAGAAATGTCAGAAAAGTGAGGTTGTGTTGTTATGAAGCCAAATTGTCGATTTATACTTCTAAACCTGAAGCTTTCTCTAATATTAAATTATATGACAACCTTCATTGTAAACTACAATATCTTAATTTATGCTTGAAAAAATCAACTTTATCTCAAATATCACGGAAATACAAATCGTAAGTGTCAGTTTCAGAACTTGTAATGTACATTGGCGTAATTCTGAAGGTTGGTATTGTAACCTTACGTAGCGTGGTAAAATGAACTATATTTTAACTGAATGTGTATTGCATTTCACAATTGCATGATTTATAAATTGATTTATTTATTCCCTATTAAAATAATACACTCATTCAGCGGAAAAATATAGAATTGAGTTGATTCATTGGAAAAATAGGGTTGGTCTTTGACGGATCAAGGCTTTGATTGATGGATTCGGTTGGCTTGCCTTCTCTAAGCCAATAGGATTCAAGTCGCTTTACACCTAACAGTAGTTTTAACTCGGAGTTTTATTGTGTTCAAAGTCGCAAGGCCTATGTTTTCTGCTCGGTTAGGTGTTCAACAAAGTTATAAGTTAATTGGATTCATTTAAGCATAAGGATAATCTAGGAGCTTTTGTTTTTGTGGGTCACTGTATTGAAGGACAGAGTATGTTGATGGACAGTGTCCTTGTTTTGTTCTTGGACATTGCTTAAATCTATGAAGACTTTATGATGAATGTTTCGGAGTGATTTATTATTACCACATCTCTACTGTACTTAAAATAAACCATATATAGAGAACATGCCGCAGATATGGTGCAGTTTAAATATTTAACGCTTGACTGTAACTAAATTATGTACTACACTTAGAATCGCGTGTGGCTATGTATGATCTACCGTAAAACAATTGGAATACTTTATGTTGAATATTTTACACTTTATAAACTCGTTCTAGGTGAGATAATTTGTATGACATCAATTTGTCAAGTTTTCTATAACATAACGGCTTTACAGTAAATTTGAGACTTTTATATGTTTTTGATTTATATTTCTAACATAAACAACATAATAACAGGGTGCCATGTACCGTATCGGTTACTGCTTGTAGATTTTTTCTTCTTTTTTCCATTTCATCTCATGTTAATTTGCACTCATTTTTCAGTTTAATTATTTTTATTTTGTTTTATTAAAAATCATAACTATAGACTTTAAAACTGTCACTTATTGGTATTTTTTGTAGATGCTCTAATTTTTCATTTATTTTTTGTGTCTTTTTTTATATTTACTTATTCAGATTTTCATATTTTACTTCCCTTTTATAATAAAAGCTATAACTTATGGCATGTCCTCTTTGACTTTTAAATAAGCTTAGTCATATAATATTTTTCAATACATATATTTTTATTTTTTTATTTTTCAGGACTTTTAGACAATTTTAATTTGTTAAGAAATTTCTATGACAACAACGATTGAAGATAATACTAATTCTAACGTCATGCCTTCAAAAGGTAAGTTTGCCTCATATTTGTAAGATAACATTTTACCAATTTTTTCTAATTTTAATGTTACAAATAATTTACCCATTGTCATTGGTCTGAATGTTTTTCTGTTTTTTGCGCTCCTTTTTCTATTTTTTGGAAAGATAGAGGGGTCTCATTCATTCATATTTTTATTTATTTGTGTTTTAAATATGTGTACCTATTTAATATTTTTATATATGTGCTTCAACATGAAATCGGCTACAATTTTGTCATTTCTGTTTGAAATATTTCGAAATTTGGTAAGAACAACCTTCTAATTTATTATGATTCAATAGACAACACAAACCCAAAAAACATAAGATATTTCGATGTCAATTTTCTTCTTTAAAATACACGACGTCAACATTTTGACAATATTTATGAATTTAACACGAAATCCATCTACTTTCTTGTTCACTTAAAGTTCATGTTTGTAGATCGAGCTCAATAAATATGATAATTCCATTCTTCTTTTGAAAACATTCGTCCATAAAACTAAATAAAATCCAAACAATCGTAATAAACGACGACATTTCAGTGGTTCTATTTCAGAAGAACTGTAATGAATCTATAATGCGGACTAATTCTGGTTTTATTTTGGAGAAGTATCCCTTGTTATGAGTCCTTTGGATTATAAATCACATATAAGAACATCAGCCATTAATGTGAATGTCGTCCAATATTCTGAAAATATTGTCGACAATTTAGCATTTAGACACTAACTGACATTAGATAAGGTCAATTCATTGCCTGCTGACGGGAAGGATTTACTAGGATTTAGGACGCATCGAGTTGTGGATGTTGCTAAAGCCTGGTAATTATTCCCTGATCTCAAACATCTTCATGTTTATCACATTGATCTGTACAAAGTCAAAATACAAACTTTATCATTGTTCTTTCTATTTATTACATAAACAAAATATTCTTTTGCAATCGTAAATCGACCACTTCATTATTTAATTGTCCTTTTACATTTGGGTCTGTAAAACTGAGTTTAAAAGGAGGATATTATTAAGTTCTTCATTTAATGTAGGTTTCTCTGCTAGGTTCTGTGTCATGAAATTTTAAATGATTTTTATTATTGTTGTTGCATGTGTATATATTTATATAATTTGCGTAGTTTTCGTTAAAACTTTAGTTTCATGCAAAGTCAGACATTATGATTTGTGTTAAACAAGGTCGGCGAAAACTTGAAGCTGATCAGTAAAAAACTACAAGATAAGGATGTGTACTTAAATATTTCATTTGAAACATAATTTTTCATGAAAATAATTTTACGTCAGTGGTAAATGGAAAATACATTTCCAACATGACATTTTGACAGCCACTTTGAAACAAAATGTTTTTACTACAAAGCAATATCCAAACAAGATCTTTGTAAAGAAGTCTAAAAAGATGATGTATACCTATTGCTATATGACAAATGAAAACGTTTTAGTGACCCAGGGTCATTCGTTGTGAAGCTTTTCCGTTCGGAACAAAGCTATTACACTAAGTATTATTGTCAACGGAAGAGTAATTAATGTGTTAAGTATAATGGTCGTGAGAAAATAAATTAATTTTTGTTATTTAGTGTCAAAATAAAATATAAATTTTCTTTAATTATCCGTTTTACATGATTCTTAATTGTAACCTTCATCTTTGTCATCAAAATGTTTTATTTCATTTACATGGCATGGATGCCTTGTACGAGCTTCCGTCAATTTTTCATCATGTTTTATTATTTCTGTTTGCTACACATTACATTGTCAGACACAACATATTCCCATTAAGGAAAATGCACATTCCATGCAGATACCTAATATATTGTGTTGGATCAGACAAAGGTCTCATTGTACTTAAGATATAAATTTTCACTCTAAGGTATGTTTGTGGATTTTCTTGCGAAAATATAGTTCATTTTGAAGGTCTGTTTTTGTTGGGTCACTATTTCTTAGAGGTCCAGACTGTTTATATCCTAATAAGTTTAATTCGGAAAAAGTGAAAACAACTTTAGATATAAATTATTGCATGAAATGTCAAAGACTGATTATTAAACAAAGGTATGAGTAATGCTAGGAAAATCTTCTTAAAACATAAAAACAGAAGAAAAAGATATCGGTTTTAAACACCTGTGCGTAAGACTTAAAAAACGGTCGATAACTCTAACCACCTTGTTATTCGGTACAGGTGTAGCTGTTCAGGTAGAAAAATCACTTTAATTATCGATTCATGTTCCGATGCCCTGTGAACATTTAAGTATTTGTGTACAGATGAATGCATCTAAAACAATACCTAACCATCAAATTATTTCTGTAATAAAACATGGAAGGTGATAGGTTTATAACTCATACTATTTCCTTTTTATAGCTTTTATAGTAAAATAATTTTCTGCTGATTCATTACGTTACTACGATGTAGAGTAAACTATAACTCTGTTGATGCATTACGTTACCACGATGTAGAGTAAACTATTACTCTGTTGATTCATTAAGTTACTACGATGTAGAGTAAACTATAACTCTGTTGATTCATTACGTGACTACGATGTAGAGTAAACTATAACTCTGTTGATCCATTACGTTACTGCGATGTAGAGTAAACTATAACTCTGTTGATTCATTACGTTACTACGATGTAGAGTAAACTATAACTCTGTTGATTCATTACGTTACTACGATGTAGAGTAAACTATAACTCTGTTGATTCATTACGTTACTACGATGTAGAGTAAACTATAACTCTGTTGATTCATTACGTTACTGCGATGTAGAGTAAACTATAACTCTGTTGATTCATTACGTTACTACGATGTAGAGTAAACTATAACTCTGTTGATTCATTACGTTACTACGATGTAGAGTAAACTATAACTCTGTTGATGCATTACGTTACTACGATGTAGAGTAAACTATAACTCTGTTGATTCATTACGTTACTGCGATGTAGAGTAAACTATAACTCTGTTGATTCATTACGTTACTACGATGTAGAGTAAACTATAACTCTGTTGATTCAATACGTTACTACGATGTAGAGTAAACTATAACTCTGTTGATTCAATACGTTACTACGATGTAGAGTAAACTATAACTCTGTTGATTCATTACAAATAAGTATATGTGACTCTGCTAAGTCATTTCATCAGAAGAGTTATACTTTATTTGAAGACTGCAAAACTTACAAGCGACAAAAGTAAGTTTCCGCTTTATATCAATTGTCATTTAGGAATTTGTGATGTTGAATATGTAGTTCTTTTTTTTTTACAAAGTGATTCATGTCTCAATTGTTTATTTGTTTTTGCTTGTTAATTTGCCACTAATGTAATCTTGTCTATTGTCAAATGCTGTCTTGTAACTATTTTAAACCTATATTCTCAAATTTTGTTGATTTTAAGTTAATGTATAGAAATGTTAATGTTATATTGTACTTTTAGACGAAGATTCAAGTGGGAACTCAGTAGGAAGCCCTGACACAGGTAACAACAGCCTAAATAACGGAACAAAGAAACCACGCACCAAAAGAGGTGAGTTTCGTTGGAATACGTAACCAGGTTTTCCTTTAAAATTTTCACCAAAATTGTAAAAATAGGTTTTATTTGTTCCGTTGCTTAGGTATACTATCTTATATTTCTCACAAGTTGTTTCTTTTAAAATATGGAATGAACAGACTAAATCCTGTCAATGTTGCTTAATCTACAGTTTTCTATTTGGTGTTTTGTAGACTGATTTTTAGTCTGCTCCCTTTTTGGCCGTTATGTTTTTTGTCTTTCTATTCCGTTTTCTTTTTGATTGCTACATGGTATCTATAAATCATAATCTATTTTTCTAACAATTCAGTTACATATATGAGAGAGAAAAAAAAATGGCAGATTTTAAATTTGTGTTCTTCTCACTTCCGGTTTCTATGACGTTTAATATTATGAGTGTTTATTGAAGAAACCTCAGCAACTTGAATTTAAATTGTAAACAAGTCAATATAAAGCACCTATTCACTAAACTTAAGTAAACACAGAGTAAAATTGCTCATTTATGACAAAAGCTTAAGCTTTAAAAAGCCAATTGAGATGAATTTATTTCGGATAATAGATTTGCACTCGAAGGCTTAACGCAATTAAAACAATTGTTCAACAGCCTCTAAAAGTAAAATAAATCAATAGACTTCAATGTTCGGTCAATTTGTATTAAGTATCGCTCCTGTCGATAAGTTGTGTTTCAACAATAAATAAATCTCGTCGACATCCTATCTTTTCCATTGATCCTCCGTTTCATTACTTGATAATCATTTCGTTCCGTATCTGATGATCAGGATTCAGCTCCAATTTTAAGTTGCAAATTCTTTGCTTTATGTATAGGACAATTCTGGGAAATCAAACGATGATGTGTAATTGCTTGTTTCGCGACGGAATGACAACGATTTGAGTCCGTTAATTTGTATTGTGTCAACGTCTTTGACTATTTTATTGTAGGTTTCTCTAGATGTGCTATAGGCAAATGTTACTATTTGTCTTCTATAAATATAACATGAAAAGTTCAATACTCGAAAGAAACAGTTTTTTTGGACAGCATTGAGAAAGAATGTTTGCGATGCTCTTTTTTATAAATGTGGAAAGGAAAAGGGTGTGTGTGTTTGGGGGGGGGGGGGGGGGGACATGAATGTTAAGTAAAGTGCAGACCCCATTATATATATTCATACAAATACACAAGGAATTATCTGTATACATATTTCAACAATTATTTAGACTTTCTCATGTTCGAAAATGTTTTTTGAAAATCAATATCTTTATTTTGGTTCTAAATACTAAACAAACATTTGTTTACCTTTTATACAAATCCAAACGTCAATGCATATGTCAAAACTTCTCGTAGCGTAATCCCTATAGAAACGAGAAATGTGTGAAAAGTAAGGTTTGAGAGAAATAGTATAAAGTAATTGGATATATTATTTATAAAAATTGATAATAAACAATGTAGCTCTTTTAAGATGCAAGTTAAATTATAAACACATGATTACAGAAGATCACAGAATCGAAAGAGGAAATAGAAATCTTTAGATTAACCTTTCAATTTGGAGTCTAAAAATTTGGTAGAGACTACACGGGTGGCCATGAAAAATGTTTCGAAATTATTTTTTTCTGCCGAAAGGGCAAAATATTCTTTTACACATATTTAGTATAAATGATTTGGTTTTTTTATTTGAATTGTTCATTTGAAATATAGTTTGTTTGAGGCGATCCAGATATAACATGTTATTCCCGAAAAAAACATATTTTCGATTGTCACCGCATTACTGATCGAAGAGTCAATTCGATGTCTGCAAATTCATAATTCAAATAAATGACTGAATTATGTCATAACAAACTAGGTTTTAAAGTGAGCATTCCAACAAGCTAGGTTGATTGAGGTTAAAGCATCCACAAGTGTGGTAGGCTTGAAGCGATCACATTTCTATTTGTAATTTCTCATTATGCTAGCATAAGAATCAACCAATCGAAATTTACTAAGGTTGACTTATTCAAAGTATTATGCAGTAATAGTTTCAATGTTATGCCATGTTACAGAAAAGTAAGAGGAAAAAGTATGGGTTCCAGTCACAGTTTGTGAAATAGGGGGGTGTGTGAAAAATCCGATCGAATTCAACATTATTATTGTTAGGCTGGCTTCTAGACACGATATGCGCGCTTGCCTACACATTTTTTTACCTAATTTTGTCGACCAATTGTACTTTAAGCTTAACTCGTAACTAATATTAAGAGGGTTACGATGGTTCAATGTAATTTGGATTTTTTTGTAGTGAAGTGAATACACAATTGTATGTAGTTGGTTTATTTCTATAACTACATAAAGTTGTTATAAAATAGAGAATACCCATCAAAGAAACCTTGAACAATAGATGGTCAAATTTATCTTCATTCGATACATATTTTCACGTTGTAATTGAAAATTACACTTATTGTAATGTAAATGTAAATCGTAGGTAAAAAGGAATTTTCTTTTTAATAGATCCTTCCGGAATAAAAGTGAAAAGAAATACTCTCATTTCAAATCTTGTTATGAATATTGATTCTATAATAACATAGGAAAACAAATTCAAAAGTATTTCTTAATAATAGTAAATCTGTTCTTGAAATATTGCAATCAATATTCATCCAGGAAGGTGGGAAAATTGAAAATTTCTTCAGAGTTGTAATGCAAACGCCAGAGGACACATCACCTCTACAACAATGTATTTTCCCGATAACCGAGAGCGGAAGCAATTTATATTAAATAACTGACGAAGTCGGATGACGGGTCGCAGCATCCCTTGTAGCGACGGACATCAGATTTAATGAATGGCTGACAGTTGAGTTCGGAGGTTGTATTAGGTTATCAATTTTGGCCCATTTAATATCCACGGTGGTCTGACGTTTAAGACAGATAAACACAGTTTACCAGCCTTTTTATTTGAGATGGCGTAATGTCTATAGTGGAATCGAGATCACCGTAATAAGATGGTGTTTGCAATGCAAGAATGACAACAATGACATGATGATATCAGCAAACATTCATTAAAGTTAATAAAAGACGTGTAATTGGCATCATAGTCTTTCATTATAATTGTCTTAACAAATGTCGTATTGACATAAAAAGAATGGTAAACATTTTATCAAGTAAATCGTTCAGAGATTCTGAAATCTTAGAAGACTGTGCTATGAAACAAACATTAAAACAAATTCAAAATTCTCTGAATTACTTTTCTTCGTAAGTAATATTTGATTATAAATAACACTTGGAAATGATATTGCGCTTATACTCATTTAAGACATGAAAAGACAAACTACGAAACATTTCGGAATGCCCTAAATCCTGAATGATTTATAAGTTTCATTAAATGTTTCTTATAATATGGCGATGAAGATGTGCACAATTGTTATGCTACATTTCTCATATTATACTTGTTCATTTTCATCATAACTCTGTTATGGCGAAGCTTTAGTGTACAATTTATTTATTCTAGCAGTCAGTCTGATATGATTTCAGTAATGTCCTTTTCACCTTACATTCCTTTGTAAAGTTTTCCTTGAAAGATGATGTCCTGTGATTGTCTGTTGTTAGTAGTTGTTACAATAATATATTGTATTGTCCGATAACGGATGACAGAATTTGTATGAAGATTTTTCCAGTTTTATATACAAAACGTTGATTATAATATATATATAACTTATATCGACGCTTGAGGTCCTCATGATTTCGATGCTTAGGTCGGAGTTCGTCGTTGGCCATCTTCCAAGATAAAGAACTGCAATGCAGTTGTGCTGTTCCTAAGATCAATGTTTTCTTTTCTGATTTTTGTCGCGTGCTCTTCTATCCATTATCCTCTTTATATAGATATGTGTATACTATGTTATTGTGGTATCATTGCCACAATGCCTATCAACTGAACGTCATCTGAGAAGTTAAATAATCTCTCCATCCCTTAGTGTCACTAACGTCAGATACTTCTAATGACCTTTGATCCCTTTCACAGGTCACGTTTGATACTAATCTCGTCACCAGATAACCACATCTGTCGGGGGAATGTAGTATTCGCTGTTGTGGTTAACATCATATATCATGTCATGTTTTTGTAGGATAAAATGTAGAAAAAATAAAATATTATTCAGTTTTGAAAAAGTAATACTATTTTACAAAATGTAAGTACATCAAAACATGGATCCCTTCCATGAAGAGTTGAAAGGGGAGATAAAAAGAGAATTTTGTTACTGTTGGAGAGAGAGGGGGGGGGGGGGTCATCCGACGTCAGTCCTTTTTTTTACAGTCCTTAACTATAACGCACAAATTGATAATAACGAAAGACATAGAAATATAGCGGCTTTATTATCCAAGTATTTTAAACATTGGTTGTATATACTTTACTGCACACTTTATGCCTATATTAAGGAGAAGCTTTACAAAGCAGTAAATCCCCTGATGTAACATTTTTCGAGTCCTTGAGAACTGAACGAAATGCATTTACATTAATTATGTTTAAAAAACGGCTTATTTTTACTTGAAGGAAAATGTCTTCCTTATATACTTTATTTATCCAAATTCAAAGAATGGTTTTGATTTACATTACATAACGGTATTACCATTAATTGGTATAATTTGCCAAAATAGTCCTTTCACATAAAGCTGACTACCATATGTTACAAGACTCGGATTGATTTACGGATCAGAAGTTTGGCCACACACAACAAAACACCCCAGCTTAATCTGTTTATAATCTATTTATAAATATCTTATTAATATACAGAATCTACATACTACTGATTCTTAAATGGACGACACATGTTCAGGAGTTGTCATTGAATAGCCCTTACTCAACACATTACTATAATTTAAGAAAATCTGTCACACTACACATCTCTATGTGCGGTCAAAACATTAACCTAATCATTACCCTTTTCGCACTGTTTTGTTCGTCTTGAATATTTAAGGTTTAAAGTATTTGTAATAAAACTTATTATCAAAAATTATTGTCTAATTTACTTAAGAAGATGTGTGTATACGCTAACGAGACAGTAATCCCGGAGACAGCGAAAGCACAGACAGAAAAAAACAAAAGACAAATTGAGGTTAACATGCTTTTTTTCCAAAGCAGAAAATGTCTAGAAACGCTGGGAACAAATATGACCGAGACTAGAAGATTTGCCATTTACACATCATTCTATAAAACGCAAAAATATTCATTTATTTAAATATTTTAGTCTTGAAGACAGCTACTCATATACATACAAGTCAGACAGCTACTCATATACATACAAGTCAGACAGCTACTCATATACATACAAGTCAGACAGCTACTCATATACATACAAGTCAGACAGCTACTCATATACATACAAGTCAGACAGCTACTCATATACATACAAGTCAGACAGCTACTCATATACATACAAGTCAGACAGCTACTCATATACATACAAGTCAGACAGCTACTCATATACATACAAGTCAGAAGGCAAACATGATTCAGTATATCATTTAAAAAAAAAGATTTATATATTTAGTGGTCAACACGATGCCGTTGATATGAATAAAAGTAGACACAAGGTATACAACATGGGGACAGCAACCCAACAAAGTAACACACTTAAAAGAAAACATGTAGCCGTCAACTTACGGCCTGAAACATAGAAAAGTGTCTATGCCATAAGTAAAGATCTTATTTGCCAAGTGTCTATGCCATAAGTAAAGATATTATTTGTTTTGTGAAGTGTCTTTGCTATAAGTAAAGATCTTATTTGCCAAGTATCTATGCTATAAGTAAAGATCTTATTTGCCAAGTGTCTATGCCATAAGTAAAGACCTTATTTGCCAAGTGTCTATGCCATAAGTAAAGACCTTATTTGCCAAGTGTCTATGCCATAAGTAAAGACCTTATTTGCCAAGTGTCTATGCAATAAGTAAAGACCTTATTTGCCAAGTGTCTATGCCATAAGTAAAGATCTTATTTGCCAAGTGTCTATGCTATAGGTAAAGACCTTATTTGCCAAGTGTCTATGCCATAAGTAAAGATCTTATTTGCCAAGTGTCTAGACAGTTAGAAATAAATTAAACAGAGATTATTCTTACCCCAATAATTCAGTCCCTCCCCATAATCGATCTCTTCTTCATGCGAATTTTGCCATCGTAGAGCAGCGAAATAAAACGAATGAATTATTCGGTTCGAGAATATTGCAGATCTGTCAACACGTGCCTTAATAAACAAAAAACAGTAAGATACAAAAAAAAATCGTACAGGGACCTGCAAATAAATACGTGACGGAGTTAAACTAGTCTTGTTAGTATTCAACCTATCCCCTTTTTCGACTCGAAAGTCGATCTTTACTTGAGATTTGTTGACTTGTATAACATAAGTCAGCAAAATTTAAAATTGACAAAATCACAATACATGTGCTACAGATAAACAAAGCGGAACTTTGTTATGAAAGGAGTCTCGTGCAAAAAAATATATAAAATGGGCCCGAATTTGTAAATGACCCACTTTTCTTTGTGTAAAATCATACATAAAATTAGCCCTACGTTGAACTCTGTAATTTAACCAATCTAAGCTAAAACCTATAATAAACAATACATTTTAAAACACAAATTAAAAATATGCAAAAAATCATAGTCTTGCTTGACAAGAAATCCTTTTTTCTATAGATATTAAAAAACATCAAACAAAAACATAGTTTTTAAACGAAGCGACCCCTACATGACTTTTCCCAAACGATACAGGAATTAAAACTTAATATTTAAGATTGCACTTGTAGATAACGTTATCATATAAAACAATTGTTAATTGTTGGTTTGTAGGCGGACAAACTTTTCAATGTCTTACTTTGAAAATACTTTAAACATATTGTTGTATATATTTGAATGTTTTCCGTGTTTTTCTTGTTCTAGTTATTATGCTTGTTGTATAGTATTCGGGCAATGTTCAGAAAAAGATAATACAAAACAAAAATAATCAAATTAACAAACAAACAAATAAAACAATAAAAAAAAACGAAGGCCATTGTTTATTTTTATGAAAATAGTCATATTATATTCTACTTTTTCGTTTGATATAAAGACCAAGAAATATATAAAAATGTTCGAAGGTCAAAATGTTGCCAGAAACAACAAAATACGTAAAAGATAACAAAAAAAAGCATGTGTTTGAATAACATTTTTAAATTTTACATTTAAATCTGTCATTGTTCATTCTTGTACAAGATACACATCTTATTACGGAATGCTATTACATAGGTGACCAATATGTTAGGACTGAAATACTACATCTTCAATAGCAACCTGTCAAGAAAGCAATTTTAGGTGATCGCTTGTAAAAATCCATGTCACAATGAACAAAGATGTGCACAGAAAATTAATTCAATATTAATCACTAAATAGGAGAACATGTAATTTATCAGTTTAACGGTGGGTGGGAGTAAATTCTGACATCCAAGTCATTTTTAATAGGGTGGTAATGATATCAGCCGACAAAATCAGTCAAACGTGACCAAGTATATGAATGAAAAAAATACAATGAAACTTGCCATCAGAAAATTGCAAGCCGTTGTGTGTGCGCTATTTTACATTGTATTTAACCAATTACAGAAATGCCTTCCTTTCTTAAGCGATTCGTTAGAAATCAGATAAAATATATTGTATTTCAAACACAGCAAAATATTTTGATCTGATCGATCGTTACACAATAATGCTGAACAATTGACTATTTAAAGCGAATCTTTGCATGTTTCTGCTAAATCCACCTTTGACAGGAGATGTTTATTACTTAGAAATACAATTACATATATTGTAAATAAAGGGTTTTCATCTACGGTAATTATATAAAAGATTAACATATATAAAATCACAAAAGGTCGGTATATGTTAGAATTGGATAGCAGGGAGCAATGAACAAGATGTTTATGTGCAAATTATAATTGTTTGAATAAAGCATTGTGCAACGGCGGTATTGTCAAATGTTCAGATGTCATAGTAACTGAATATATCTAAATGTCGAAAATTAAAAGATTGATGTACATTTGTCACGTCATGCGTGCATAACTTATTAGAGTTTAGATTTAATATTTTATAATTTTTTTGTGTGTCTCATTGATTATAAGATAAATAGTTATAAAGCCGAGTATCTAATTATTTTGTACACATGTAATTTAATTATATTGTTGTTATTCATTTTTGTCATTCATGAATGATTTCTCCAGAATATATTTGTTTATATCAAAACTTTATTTCAACCAATCATACTTAAATATTACTCTGGATGGGGTTTATAGATTTGAGAGAAATGGGCCAAGAATACAGAAAAAAATGGACCAATCAATTAACAATAGGAAAAAAATATGTAAAAAAAAGGATAAAGAATATTGGTTTGCAAAAATATAAGAAATAGAGAATAATGGGCAAAATAAATAATGAATAGAAAAAAGGGTCGAAAAAAATAAAGAATAGAAAAATAAAGGACACTCCAATCCAACCCCTCCTTTAAGAATCAAAATTTGCAACTTCACACTTGAAACAGGGGAGATAATTTATTACAGCATCTCAATTCTGATTGATTGCCTCTTAAGGGATTTTTGCACATGATATTTAGAAATAGAATGCTTGGCAAGTCAATAAAGATTATCTTGTATTTTTCAGGTCACAGTGGAGTTAATCAATTAGGTGGTGTATTTGTGAACGGGAGACCACTTCCTGATTCAACACGGCAACGAATTGTTGAACTTGCCCACAGCGGCGCTAGACCATGTGACATTTCTAGAATACTTCAAGTATCGAATGGTTGCGTAAGCAAAATTCTCGGACGTTACTATGAAACTGGGTCAATTCGACCTCGAGCCATTGGTGGAAGTAAACCAAGAGTTGCTACTAATGACGTAGTTACAAAAATTGCTCAATATAAACGCGAGTGTCCATCAATATTTGCCTGGGAAATAAGAGATCGCCTATTATCAGAAGGATGTTGTAATCAAGAAACTATTCCAAGTGTAAGTAGAATTAATTGTAGATTTAATTCAAATGAGCTAGTAGCCACATATAGGTTCCATTACTGATAACATGGCAAGTCCACTTTCACAAAATGACTACTAGTATATTACTTTCCATGAAATATGGTTTTATAAACATAAGGAAAATGGTTGGATGTTTTCACTGTTCAATAACAGGTAGAAGATAACAACACCAGATTAAAAAGAAACTCCCATTCCAGAAGGCAAAAATCCTAGGCAACGTGATAGGTGTAAGGGCACTAATACAAACAGTCAACACTTGTAATCTAAAGCCTATTGCAATAAGAACTCATAACTAAAGCCTTGTGCAATATGGCTTCCTATCCAAAGCAGTGGGCAAAACCGAATCACATATCAAAGATTTGGATAATGTAGCCTCAAGATCAAAGCCGTGATTGATAACAACTAAAACTTTTGACAATACGACATCGAAACTAAAGCCTTGGCAAATAAGACCTAAGAACTAAAGCCTTGGCCAATAAGACCTCAGAACTAAAGACTTGGCCAATAAGACCTCAGAACTAAAGCCTTGGCCAATAAGACCTCAGAACTAAAGCCTTGGCCAATAAGACCTCAGAACTAAAGACTTGGGTATACAACATCACAACTGAAGCCTTGGGCAATACGACCACTAATTTAATTCTTAGGCAAAACGGCCTCACAATCAAAGCCATTGGCAATACGCCGTGGGCAATACTTTCTCCCAAATGAAGCCTTGGGCAATACCTTCTCCCAACTGAAGCCTTGGGCAATACTTTCTCCCAACTGAAGCCTTGGGCAATACCTTCTCCCAACTGAAGCCTTGGGCAATACTTTCTCCCAACTGAAGCCTTGGACATTACGACTTGACAGTTCTGGATTTTTTACGTTGCAAAATGACGTCTTAAGAAATTGTCTGCCTTTTGGGAATATGTAAATTACCCTTCAAGAAACAGTCGCACATTATATTTTTTTGTATTATTGTGTACGAGGATTGCAGTGTGGCGAATTAGCAAAACTTTGTTTGTGTGTAAATGGTTTTACGACCAACATATGCAGTATAAAAGCAAATAACGTACATTGTTGGCATATATACTAGTATAAAGTTGTCTGTGCTTGATGTGAATCAAGAGGGAAAATTGCGCTTCATCTGTTTCCAAAGGTGGTATTTATAGATGTCGAAGTCTTTGTTGTAGACATCATACAAATAAAGATGGTTTAGCCTTATTGTTGACATAATTTGGTGCATTTTATTCTACTCGCAAATGAAGTAATAATTTGAAGGTCATATTCCTCACTTGTTTATGACCTTCAGATATTTTGATTATCCCTCTAAGGTTCTAAAATTTACTTTACTGTTAAAATTTGTCTTTGTTTGAATTTTTGAATTTTTATAAACACATTTCACGTGAAAATTCACTGCACACTTTATGCAAATTTCACGCGAAAAGTTAGATATAATGAGTTAAGTGTGTTAGGGTGAAGGCATTTTAAAGTCATTGACGAAGTTTTTATGCATCTTTTTTTTCATTTTTTTTCCCAAGGTCGTCTTTTATGAGAATTTAATGTACAACTATATTATCATTTTGAGAAACATCTCTGAATGGATTTCACTTTCTCACTTCATTACATACACAGTGAATATAAACTTCAAATAAATCTTTTTGATATTATTTATTCTGCACAATCGTAAAATTTAATAAATCAATGAAATGTGATTTTTATTTGCAGTCGATTTAATAAATGTTTCAATGAAACAGCATGTATTTTTTAAATTTATTTGTAAAGCAAAAAAAAATTATTTGACTTTTAATGAATATAATAATACAGAAATGCCATCATTAAGTCTATTTCATTGTAACATTTTCTTCGACTTATCATTTTAAATGCTAAATATCTTAATATTTGAAGTATTAATAATGTTACAATTACACTGGTAAAACCAACGGTTTAAATGTTTTCATATCATTTATTTTGCTTAAATTGTGAAACACATTTATTCGTTAAATCTCTTTAATACAATAAAACTCAGTGGAAACTGTGAGTTTATTTAACATGTTTGAGAAATCGAGCGCACCTCCTGGTGATTAGATTGAAAAGCTGGTGGTTTTGTATAGCTTTCATCCATCTGTCTACAGCTTATAGAAAGGATGATATCAAAAGTTACCTTCATAAGTTATAGAAGTGTTTCTCCTTTGATATCAACTTAATTCAAATTGATTTTCTTAAAGATTTATTGGAAATTATCACTACTCGATTAAGTAATTATAAAACATAACACGCACATACAAATAAAATCTTAAAACTTGATTTCGAAAAGATAAATTATTTAGAAACGAATTGTAATAAACAGATCCTTAGATATATAAATATGAAACCAAAATCTGGATCGTCTAAAATAGGCATGAAATACGTGTCACTGGACGTTCAACAATTAGTCAATGAAAACCTAGAACCAGTACAAAGAAGACACTTCGCACATAAGCTTCCTCTTGGATACATTTTCTACAAGAAAAATTTCTCCATTAATATCTTTTTTTATTTGTGTTTTATTTTCATCAATTATGCTTACTTTACAAAAAGTGTGCACTATTATTACGAATTGTTTAAACTTAAATAATTAAATTGTTTATATTGTTTATTTATTTCTTTAATTGACTAAAAATAGATAAGCCAAATTTAATTGGAGTTACATTTCTAACTAAGTATTTATATTCATATTAAAGCTAGATTCCTAGTTTCAATAATTTTTAGCTTCCCGTAGGAGTTTCATTTAAATGAAACGTATCGAATCATTCGATAAAAAAAACTCTTCTAGTCTACATTTTAGATAGATATTATTTTTATCAAATACCAGAAGAAAAAAGATTTTTAAAATATAAATATTTTATATTAAAGTAAAGAACTAAATAAAGAACAAACTAGATAAAAAAAAAGTAGTTGAATGAAAGTTTCTTTTGAAAACGAATTTTGTTTGTTAAATGGAGACTAAGACCAGCAGAAGTTCACCTACAGTGCACGCTTGTATTTCTCAGTGTTTCAGACAAAAGTAAAATGCTAATTAATTCCCTAAGGTCAGAAGGTTATTTTTGCTTAATTTCACATTTTTTGTCCTTTTTTCGAGTAGTTTTTATCAAAAGTGATGCATCTGTAAAATCTCTCCATAATATCTTAAAAAATCAAATTTCCAAAAGAAATCTATTATCACCAAACTAATTTAGGATAGAAAGAAAAAAGAACATTCTTGACTTATGCCGCTCGAATAAATTCTAAATAATAACCAAATTAGTCTAAATAGCGGGTTTAATTTTCCTTATGATAAATCTTTTGCAAACTAGTATTGAAACTTCCATATGATTAAAGATCACTCAGCTCTGCCTATTGTAGAATATGGCCGTCTAGTTCTTCTCAGGGTACTAAAATCCAACACCTCTTCAAAATTGTAATATGCTGTCTTTAAAAGCCAATAATAACTGCTTTCAGTCTGCTTTCAGTGCATTTTGTTGAAGTGTCGGCGCTGCATAGCTGACTTTCGACCATATGGACATTGTGTTTGATGAAGGCTGTCGTTGTTACGCCGGTTATGATATCACTCCGCCTTTTATACAAGGTTTTCAGCCTGTAATTGCTGTGTAAATATTGAAAGTAAACATCCCTCTTACCATGAACAAAACTCAACGTTTACTCTTTGGTAGTATCAAAACAGAAAATTAACTCCTTTGAAGAAGATGTTCGAGTGTCTTGAGATTTTGTGTAAATAAATGATTACAAGGACACGTGTATAATTATTTGGATTTTTTTTATTATGAAAAATCTAAATATTTTCGTTAATGCTGAATCAACGAATTTAATTATAACAGAAAATCTGTTAGTTGACCGTTTTGGGCGTAGAGTCTTTCCAGTATATTCTACATTTCCCAATAATTGTATAATCTTCCCTTGAAATGCCACTGGCTAAATTATCAACCCTTCGTCGAATCTATCTGTAGAATTTGTTTCTAATCTTGCTTTCATAAAGTACGAATAGTTAAACACAAAGAATATCTATTTACTAAAACCAGTCGAAATGTGATAATAACAAAATAAAACGAAAGAATAGACTCAAAATATGTCGATGCTTGCCACTCATTTTCTTGTTTTATATTAGAGATATGTTTGTCTGGATAGAATGGATTAATTAGTTTTGACGCATCTGCGCCGCCAAAGTACAGAATCTGATTTCGTTTGCATGGCCGCACAAATTCAACTCTTAATCGTTCAACCTATCATATTTGCATTTTTCATCGAATTTGATTTCCCCATCTTGTAAAATGTTCAAACCCTCGACAACCAAACAGCCATCGTTTTGACGTACAGAACTATTGTGTGAATCAAAAATGAACTCTTGTGTCGGTATTAGAAAAATGGCGCCATCATTGAAACAAATTTGTTAAACCGTTCATTGACAATAGAATTAACATGAAATGAGTGAAACTGACAATGAAAGGCACATGGACGATGTTCTTTTTTGTGTCTATCGTGTAATTTGTCCAGGAAAAGAATAAAAGTACATCTATGGTACTCTAATGTTACAATACCAGGAAAGTGATTCAGGAAGAGAGATATATAAATATCAATGATCAATCCTGGGGAGGCTGTCACTCAGAAAGGGAAATATAAATAACAATGCTCAATCCTGGGGAGGCTGTCACTCATAAAGGGAAATATAAATAACAATGATCAATCCTGGGGAGACTGTCATTTAGGAACAGATTTCGGAGTCTTCATTTGAAATGATGTATCTTTTTTTTTAAGTTAACCCCGTTGGAAGGCATCTGCTTAGAACGCCTAGCAATTTTCCTATATATAAGCGATGGATGAAAGGGTTGTTAAGATATCTATTGTTCGTGCATTTTAGATTGACTCTTAAAATTGTCCATTTTGCTTTATCGGTATTGTAAATGCAATGTATGTTTCTTGCTTACTAATATGCAGAAGGTGCAATCGACTCCAATCTTAGTTGACTAGCATTGCCAGTTTTCCTGTCGATTCTCCCAGGTTTCTTCCACTAATAAAAATAGACCGCTTACGAAATAGCACCAAACACCAATCAATCAATCTTGCTTACAGTTATCAGTATACACATTTGTTTTGTTTTGTATACTGTTGTTTGTCTTTTCGTCCTTTTCTTTTACTTTTGCCATGGCGTTGTCAGTTTATTTTCGACTTCTGAGTTTGAATGTCACTTTGGTATCTTTCACCTCTCGATATTTTACTGAAATAAATGCTCACATTACTAGATAAACTTACAACAGCTTCCATTATTAACAGAAAATCCTATAAAACAGTCTTTTACATATTTAACATGAAAAGTTATAAATATGAAACAATAAAAAGGGAATAAAATGACAATAGATTAGCTACCTATCGTGTCAAAGGAGTTGTCAAGCCATTAAAACTACGGTATCTGCTTCACGACTATAATGTCCTACAAGCTACCGTCATCAATATTGACAAACTAGCTCTGACAGATTAAATCACTCTCCGTCCATTTTATTTCAAATCATTCTCCTGTTTGTCTTAACACCATGCTTACAAATTACATTGGAAGCCATGTTTTCGTTAATGTTGCATGTGATGATGTAAAGTGACGTCCACTGATTTCATATTTTATTGTGTGTACAAATATGTTATCCAAAACAGTAGAATATTAATAAAAGTAAACAAAAAGAAAATATTTTTTATTAAACAAATATAAAATAATAATTAAAACGTTGAAGCTGAATGTTATACTTAAATGCTGAAATTGGTAACTTTGATGTAAATGAACTTCATGAACGAAGTTGCTGCTCTTTTCGTGACCTGCAAGGCAAGGTCATAGGTCTGATCTTGCAATTTGTTTTTATTTTCAATACTCCGCCCTGAAAAAGAAAACAAGAAAGTACTTTCAAGTTGCAAACATGATTGAGCCAAAAAAAAAAAAATAAATAAAAAAAAAATATGAAAAATTAGAATTAAAAACTAAGCAACACACTGCAGTATTTTTTCTTGACAAAAACAAACTATAATATTTAAGCATATTGTCATAATTATAATATATCTCTGAATGATGACAATAACACTTTATATATTGGATGCTTCCGAATCGCTTTTCTGGGTTTGTCTTAACCGTAAACGCTCTAACATAAGCATTTGAAAGCCAGGGATGTGTAAATACGTAGACACGTTAGAAGTAATATGATCAAAAAGAAACCTAAAGAGAATAACCAAATTCATCCTGAGACATAATATATTGATAGTATACTATTCATAGATTCATATAAACCCAACTTTCGGTCTGATTTTACTGATTTGCTTCGTGTCTTGCTCCAAATAACTACCTGATTTCTCGTGTTCAGAAAATTGCGTGAATAACTACTTTTAGGATATTTATTGATTTGGAGTTAAACAGGAAATTGTACGCTCATTATTATTGGAAATAAGTATAATATTTATTAACTGACCCGCGGTCATTTTACTCGTGGTTGTATTGCGATCAGCAGTAAAGTGTTGATGTCTGTAGTGTGATCGACGTTAAAGTGTTGATGTAAATGACTAACTTGTCATCGAGTGAATTGCCTTAATTAATTCAGATTAGAACTCGTGTATTGGTATTTGAGAAAATTAATTAAGACGATATTGTTGATAATTTTCTGTCCGACACATGACAATGGCCTATTGTAGTGGACCAACGATACCAGTAGATAAATATATATAGTTTCATTTTTATATGAGATTTTGGAGCAAACTTGGGTGGTATGAATCAGTTTTGGTGATAATTACAAGGAAAACTTGTCATGTACCTTGACTGGAAAATAGCAGAAAGTTTATAAATCAAATGAATCATATACATCAAGTTAACTATAATAAGATGTTTCAAATCTCGTATTATATTTGCTATTCGTTGGGAAAAGATTGCAGAAAATCTTGCATATTTCTTTACACAAAAAAAGCCTTTAAAATATCTTATTTTAATGAATCTTCACACAAAAATTCCTTCCTTAACTGAGAAAGAACGATCACATTTTCTGGAAATCTCAAGATTGTTACAACTTTTACACAGTTGAGTTTATGTTTTAGTTTATATACCCGGGTTTCTCAAGAAATATTGTTGCTTTCCTTTTTCACGAACTTTTAGTTTGCTTTCTTTTTCTTGTGCAACATTTCAAGACTTTTAGATATTTCTAAGATTAATGTTTTGTTCTTTGTGTTGTAGGTTTCATCTATAAATCGGGTACTTCGCAATCTGGCTACTGAAAATCAGAAATTTATGGGACAAAGCGCTATGTATGACAAATTAGGACTTATAAATGGACAAGCATGGCATCGGCCAAATCCATGGTACGCATCAAATATGCATGGTATGCCTGGAATTCATACGCCATCAGTGTATCCATCCCATCAGAGTGCACCCAGTCTCACGGAAAAGAAAAGTAAGTACTCAAAAATCTATATGGCATTTTTGTATTAAATATTACTTTTTTCAAAATTCAGGAAAAATTGGATGAAGAATGTGTAATTGAAAAAAAAACCCAAATATTTCTTGAAGTGTTCGGTCTATTACTATAAGAAATGAATTGCGCAAATATTGTTATTACTTCAAATGAAAGAAATATTGCGTTGACCATTTACATTACTGGCAGTCTGGTTTACCTAAGGGTAAAAATTAATATTTGTGGAATTTTGTAGACTGCATTGAGATATAAATTGAACCTTCCAAATCCATATATATAATGCTTAGATCACGTGGCTTAGATATCAAAGCTGTATCATTACAGACATGCGACCCCCAAAAATGAAAATATATCGATATATTCAAATCTAAAGATATTCTTCAAAAGGGGATTTGGTGATACAATTTTGCCCATATATGTTTGTGAAAGAAGGCAATGGTAAAACCTCCCTCTGTTAGGTGTGCATATCAAGTTTCCTGTGTGGGTATAAATGGTATTCGACATGTCTATTTTTATTTATTTTTTTTAATTTTTATATAAGATAATACCATCTGCGTGTAATTATTGGTATTTATATCATGTTTTGAGGTTAAACTGGTTTCTCCATTTCGTCGGGAGCGGTCGATTTAATATAGAAATTTAAGGTGTAGCTAGCATTTTATAATATGCACTAAAGTCGTTGGTATACTCAACATTCATACATGGAAAAGTTGTTTAAAACAAATTAATATTCTCTCACGTCTCAATTCTGCATAATACAATGCTAATGCTTTCCTACCACAAAGAAAAGTTAATGCAACAAATCTCATTTTCTACATAAAACATTTTAATCCAATATTTGGGGGAAATTTTAATGTAATTTAGATTGCAATATAATATGTAACAATTGCGTTATAATCGCCGGGTTTAAGAGACAAGTCCTAATGCATGTAAATCGTTCATTATTTGTATTTTTCAAAGTTTCCTAACACGTGTTTTCAATAGTAACTTTTATAGCCATGCTCCTGTCAACAATATAAAGAAAACATCATCTTAATTCAGATTTTATTAGTACAATTTTACTGACAAGTTATCGGATTATGGGTTTCAAAGGGACGCTTGCAGTATAAAAACGTTGCAATAGTAGTTAATACGATTCTATATGCATAGGTAAAGCCGATAGAACATAAAGACTCATTGTCATTTTTTCTGATGAACATAAAAAATTTGCACTTTTATAGTGCTATTTAAATGTTGACTTTCTGATATGCTAAAAACATCGTTAATCATAGTCAAATTGGAATTTAACAAATTTGCTACAATTTTAAGGTCAATCCTTACATAACTAAGCTATTGTATTCTAAGAGTTGATGTTAAAATTTGCAATTTGATAAATATAGAAGCTAATACTTCAAAAATAATTTCTAAATATTCGTTTCGTTCAAAATTCTGTTTTTTAGAAAGTGTCCTCTTTTGTGTATTTCCTTTCTCAATGCATATGTTATTTTACTGGATAGAAGTACAAAATATGTCGTCTTTTATATAAAAGATTTTTTGTTGCTATTCTTTTTTTTTAACCAAATGGCATTTGGTGATAATTTGTTTCAGTGTGACATTAATGGTGAATTGCCTTACAAGTTCCTTGTATTAGTAATTAGCAAAAGTTAATAAGAAATCAAGTTGCAGAGATACTTTTAGCACGTTTGGTGCAATGTGGAAATATTGTCCTGTCTACAGGTCGAACTTTGTGTGTTAAGATTTTCCGCCCTTTCAAACCGATCAAGTGGAAGCCGTCACACAACGATTTTGTCCGCCATCACAACTATAGAAAGTGTTAAACATTTACACAGAATTACCAATAAAAGCATTAGCTTCGTATAAGGTTATGTAAAATTGATATAGAAAAACTAGTAACAAACATTGCCAGCCTCCATTGCACACCAGCGATGTCGTATTTCATTTTTCATATCTCATTCTTCTTTCTTGTCATGTTAACAATACACAGGCAGTGAAGCATACAAATTAATATTAATGCGCGATAACCTAGCGCGTTTTAATCCAACATCAAAGATTGGACATAAAAGTGAGGTTTAAGTCTTACTGTGATATTATACTATTCCTTCCCTTTTCCATAACTCAATGGTGTTGAAAGTTAAATACAATTGGACTTATATTATAAGGATACATATTTACAATTGTATACAAAACTACATTTTAATATGACTCGGAAATGTAGCAAATATATGCAGGATCAATGCGGAGTTAAGCTTTAAGCTGTTCAAATATACATTTAATTTTTTTCTTAACAATAGATGCTGGAGGTTTTATTATTCATATATTTCAGAATCATTGCTTAAAATATGAAGATCCTCCAAAATATTCCCACTTTTAAGAATTCATATTCAGATACTAAAGAAAAGTGAAAAGATATATAACCAAATTAAGTTTTATTTGAACAATGTTGTTTCATTTTCATACATTTCATAACTTATTGTTTCTGCAATAATTCCGGAAAATATTGTAGCTGTAATATTTTTTACAAGAATTAATACCATCAGGTATTCGCTTTTGATATCGGAAGCTTATTAGGTATTTTATGTGTTAAAGATATTCAAGATTTCAAATCGCGTCATGCATAGAACAATCTTAGAATGGTAAATGACTTCCAACTGACTGAGATAGGCTATTATCGTTTCCAGCTTAATCCAAATTACATTATCGGTGATCATGGTACTACACCCATCATTAGTTAAATTTTCCAATTCGATGCATGCAGAAGTTAGTCTAGTTAGCGTATTCAGGTTTTTGCCTCTGGGTTTCTGTCTATTCCAAGCCTTGTGGCAAGTTTGTATTAAAGGGTAATTACTAACCTTTACCCTAACATTAAAATCTAAAAAACCTTACAAATGATTATAGTGGTTATCTTAGAAATGATAGGACACACATAATTTTAGTAATTGTGGTTAGGAATTCGTTGTTCAGAATTGATTCCGTTGCTGTTTTGTTTTCGATTCGCGTGTTTAGGACAGATCATTTGTCTAGGTTTTTTTCTAAGAAAATAAGGACAAAAATCTTCATTATAGTCCTGTTTGAACGGTTTTTGATAAATCATGGCTAATGAAATAGAATTATTTTGTCTGTCTCGAAAACGTTTTATTGCAGTTTTTATGGGTTGTTTTTTTTCCCAGTCTTACACTTAGTTGATTTAAATACATCGCTGATTTTCAATATCTTTCAATTTCTCATGAAAGTATATTACAACACTATTGAACATCACAAAATTAGGATTAAAATTTCACACCATTTTTCTCTATAACCGTCCATTTTAGTTCCTTGTTAATCAAATCATTTGAAAATTACGATTGTCCTCGTAGAATAAATTGTCAAATATAACAATACAAGAAATAATGCGGCAGGATAACTCTATTAAATCTTCAGTTACATTTTATTGGACTTAAATGTGGAAATCTGGACAATTGAAAGTGTTAAAATTGAATTAAATGATTTTATTTGGAGAATGAAACACTTGATACTATTATGGACAGTAGTCAGCCAGTCTGTACGCTCTTTCAAACCCTTCTATTTTAATCTGCCTCACATATAATATAGCTCATCTTAAAACATCACAGATTTACATATTTTCGTAATCCAAACTCTGTATCGTTAGTTTGATTTAATTGGGTCATTCGCCAAATTGTCCGGCCAATTGTAAGGAAAGTATATGAAACCTTCAAAAATGAACCGAAAGCAGAAAATTATCAACGACCCAAATCAAGTGAAGAATATTCAATCCACAAACTGTTGTGGGTCAGATCTAAAAGGAATGTTAATTCTGTTACATCATCACCCCTAAGCACTAACGTAGGGAAGGTAACGAACCCACTAATTTTGAATAAAAATGAGTGAACACCAAAATACTAAACACTATACGAGTTTGTCTGTCTTTATCAATACCTACTTAGATATCAATTGGAATAACACATCACATATTATTAAGAAGATTTGATTATTTGTGAAAGTTAAAATCCGTTTAAAGTGATATTTTTAATAAGAAACGTAAATGTTTTTGAATAAGAATTTGAATTTTAATCTTTTGGAAAAATATTTAAGGATCGCTTTAAATTTAACAAACCATAAGGCGCCAGGAAGACTACAAACTTGTGAAATTTTCTATATCATTGTAACGGCTTCTTGTCTTAAGGATACAACATAACTATACAGTAAGATAAGTACTACTGAGCGAAGGTGTCCATTTATATACCATGTTTTTTTACTGCATAACATTCAATGTCCAAAAGTCAAGAAATGTTAGTCATTGATTTGGACTGAGAAATTAAAGAGGTTATCCCATGGAAGGAACATGAATCAATGAGTAATGTCTTAATGACGTCTAACAAGTATCTCTTTCTATACATATGAAATAAAATTCAAACCTGCGGGGAATAGACCAGTATAAAGATGAAATATCAAGTGCAACAAAATAAGATCAACGTTGGCCTAGAAATATCTGCAGAAAACTGCAGGAGCTCTATTACAAATAAACATTTATTTATCTTCCAAAGTAAAAGCTGTTTTTCCCAAATTTAATAAAATGTCTATCTGTCTTAAATCAAATTGAAATATAACATCGGCGTATCTGTATTTATATTCATCATAAATGTTGGGATCTAAAAAATTGAAAATACAAAGAAAAGACACATTGAGCTTTTACCAAAGAGGACATCAAACAATGGCCTAAATTTTCTATCTTCAACTTGCCACTGCGCCTTAATTTTTGGTACAAGTTTGCCGAAAAATATCAACTAAAAATCAAAATAATATGCCTCAAATAAAATCATGAGTATATTTATTGGTAGTATAAAGCATTATATGGGTTAGAATCATTCGCCTCAACGACTTGTTTTTTCTACCGTATGGTAATATTATGAATGGGACTGAACTTTAATCACGTGATTTTTAAATGTAAATTGTTTCCACTATACGGTATAACTTTATACTTTTATTAGCTTTTTTTTTTTTAGAATTGTTGAATTATAAAATTGAATACATTTATTAAGTAAAAAAATGATATACGACATTTATATATGTTTCGGAAACTTTAAAGCCAATATCAAAATAAGGTTCATTGATAATTTTGACATTTCATTTCCTGTACAATTTCAATTTACTCGTTGTAGAGGGAGTGTACTCATTTTATCTGAACAATACATGTTCAAAATAAATAAAGGATGTTTTGGGTAAAAAAACACCAAGTTAGTACCCAAACAATACTCGTTCTTTAAATTACACAACCAATTTCAAGTTACTTACGTGTTTATTGCTCTGATGTTGGAAAAAAAAATGAATTGATATCGCTAAAGCTAAAAAAATTTAAAATACAGTACCAAATTATCAACTACTTTAATTTGTTTCATATAAAATGCAATTTTACAATAGCATTATGTTGTTTTTTCTCTCTCAAAAGACAATATACAATTATTCGTTCTTATATGAACATATAAATCTGAGGCAGTTTCCAAAATATCTAATTACCATGTTTTATGTAAGAGACATTATAACGCCATATATCGACTTTCTGTTATATACGAACAAGTTAGAACCTATATTTAAAATAATATGTGAGTTTAAGTTTTGTTAAAAAACGTCTTTTTTGGTGGAGTTGAACAGTGTAATCCATTGAGTGACCATTCTGAAAACAGAACCATTAAAATGTATACGCCCAATAATTTTCCCGAGGTTTTTCTAGTACAGTCTAGCTGTAAATCTGATCTTAATCATTGTTAAACTTATTTTTTATGTTAAAAGCTATTGTTTGTTTAACAACAAAGACGTTTACTATAAATATGACCGATGATAACTTTTGACTTACACGTACATGTAATAATGGTATTCTCAAAGTCAATATTAAAATATATCAGGTACGAAATTAAAAGCTTCATGTATATATAATGAATATGAACAACTAACAAGGCTTTTTCTAAAACTTTGGGAAGTGTGTAAAACCTATAAAACTGTTTCCGTGCTCAGTGACATCAGTATCATACACCATATAATGATATATAGTTTATAGTTTTGACCTTATCCTCATTGAAATGAAGTAAACAAGTGTTCGAATCAATTAAAGAACATGGTTCCCTGCTTATATCTGTGAAGTTCCCTGATTACAATATGGAACTAAAAGGTCCCTGATCACACCAATGAACTTTAGTAAACAATCTTAAGTTCCGTGAAGTATAAGGTCACTGATTACACCAACGAACTCTTACAATACAATCTGAAGCTACCTGATTACTCTAATTGAACTTTTGGTTACGCTTAAGCAACTTTAAATTCACTGAGCATACTGGAAAGTTTTAATAATGAATAAAAGGGATTCCAGGAGTTATCAAGAATACTGTACAGTACAACAGACCAAATACTGTACAGTACAACAGACCAAATACTGTACAGTACAACAGACCAAATACTGTACAGTACAACAGACCAAATACTGTACAGTACGACATACCACACTTAATAAGTTCTCCTTGATCATCTTTAGATATTACATTCCGTGGTTTATTCTCTGGTCCTTGATCCCCCTTAGACATTACATTCCGTGGTTTATTCTCTGATCGATCCTTGATCACCCTTAGACATCACATTTCGTGGTTTATTCTCTGCTCCTTGATCACACTTAGACATTACATTCCGTGGTTTGGCCAAAAACTGGAATCTTCCAAATAACAATTAAAACTTTCTTGCTAGGGCAACACTTAACTTTTCTTATTACATGCAACTGAAACATCGGTTCAATCGAGAATCCCGAAGTTCCTTCTAGTAACATGGAAGTGAAAGACCATTATGTATGTGTCTCATTAAATTCCATATCACATATTATCTCATAATAAGCATTTCATCTTGTTCCTGGTTCTTCAGTCATGATACAAGTAAACATATAAGGGTTCAAAGTAAAGCATTGTAATAAAAGACTAAAGTTTATACTGGATTATAGACAGGCTTTCTTGTCAATGGTTTAATGATACCTGAATGCTAACGATAATTGGCAGATTCTTTTGCAAATTTCACCGAATGATTACATCTTTTGTTGGCGAGATGAAATGAAATCAAAGTCACCTTGATTAATTGAGTGTTTCAAACATGAAACATATATAATTGAATTAAAAAGTGGAATAGTTATATCCATTAATAAAAATATCGATTATTTAATCCTAAAAGTAGCAGAAATACCAATTGATTAATAAATTAAGCAGACGTTTTGAGGACCAGTTATCATAGAAATCAAGCACTTCAACAAAATTGTAAGAAAATATGGCAATCACTTTACTTCTTTTTAACATCGTCCCAGAATAGGAAATGATGCTCCAACTCTGTAGGATTGTGAGTTCCGGAAAAATAGCTGTCCTGGGCGGTCATTGATTCTTCATCCTTTGATTATTGTAACTTTGATGAAGA
This sequence comes from Mytilus californianus, assembly GCF_021869535.1. NCBI lineage: Eukaryota > Metazoa > Mollusca > Bivalvia > Mytilida > Mytilidae > Mytilus > Mytilus californianus. The sequence goes on along the minus strand of NW_026262712.1, from coordinate 119,028,546 downwards.
GTAAACTGCACCATGATCGCTATTAAATCAGTATTGAAGACATATCGCTCACTCCATTGGATAATAATAAAAGCGCACGTGGGACAGGCTCTTTGATGTTAAGTGAAATTTTCTGTTGTAATTTTGATAGGAATGAAAACTATATATTCATTGTGTATATTTTATAGTATTAATCATAACCAGCTTGTAAGCGTATCGACCCACCAGGACTAAACACAATTACATCTCATTGATGTGGTCCTAGCTTTACAAGATTTGGTAACATTCCTAAAAATACAATAAAATAAGGACAATTCCTCTGTTCTGCCTTATATTGAATATCAAACTCTTAATATCAAACAATTTCAATAAATATTGTACATTTATTATGCATCTGGGTCATTTTAAAACCACACCATAACAATGTAAAGAGTAATTTCAAAGAGTTTTGATCCGGTTAACAAGTACGTTTTATTGAGATCAGATCCACACAAACAGGTATACTTGCATTATTTGCACGTAAAAACTCCCAAATGTTGTACAAGTCATTTTATAATGATAATAAATGCAATATCGAGTACTTTTAACGGTTTACGTTATTTAAAACCTTCATGAATCAAAATGTTTGCACCTAATTGCATGTACGATGCATTTTAAATTTCAAATTTCAAATCTAATGAGGTTGTTGCATGTTGCAAAATTAACAATCGTATATACAACTTTTCAATTTAATTGCATGTCCAGTACACTAGTAAATGTTCAACTGGAACCCAATGATTTACACCGACATGGAACTTTCTCCAATACGTTTTATCCAAGCCTAATTGCTTTTGGATATTTCAATAGCCTGAATATGACTCAAAAAAGAAACCTTGACAGACATTTGATAGTAGTTAATTCCTTAGCTTGTTCTGCAGGCAATCGGGCATTAGTTTATTGATTTTAATTTGAGCAGTACTGTTTCTGCATTAAATACAATAAAACTTCGATTTATCAACAAAGATATTCCGATTTCACATTTCATTACTTTAAATAGTAAACAAGAATACAAAGTTTATAGCATATTACATAAATGTTTGTTTGATATGTTACAGATATCGATGGCGTCCATTCGAGTTCAGAAAGCAATAATAGCGAGGGACAGAATGGAGAAGCCGATGAACAATTACGCATGCGTCTTAAAAGAAAACTGCAACGCAACAGAACGTCTTTTACAGCCACGCAAATTGAAGCTTTGGAAAAAGGTAAATGATTTAAAGCTGCTGTTAAACTCTGTGCTTTTAAAACATTATTTTCTGTAATATTGACTCTTTCCTAAGTCAGGAACCTGATGTTCAGTGGTTGTCGTTTGTTGATGTGGTTCATAAGTGTTTCTCGTTTCTCGTTTTTTATATAGATTAGACCGTCGGTTTTCCTGTTTGAATGGTTTTACACTAATTATTTCAGAGGCCCTTTATAGCTTGCTGTTCGGTGTGAGCCAAGGCTCCGTGTTGAAGGCCGTACTTTGAACTATAATGGTTTACTTTTACAAATTGTGACTTGGATGGAGAGTTGTCTCATTAATTGGCACTCATACCCCATCTTCTTATAACTCTTTAAGTATCAAACTGGTATAGCATATATACACGAAAAGTCTTCACAAATTACCTATATAGAATAAGGAGATGTGGTATGAATGCAAGTGAGACAACTATCATCCAAGTCGAAATTAACTGGATGTAAGCAATTATCGGCAACCGTACGATCTTCAACAATGAGAAAAGCACATACCGTTTAGTCGGCAGTCATACGTTTTGGGGAATTTTTTAAATTGATGTTATACAATTGTTTGACTCCTTTTATTATATTAAATTTTATTTATAATCACAATAGTAAAATAAAACATATAAAAATAAATTAAGTTACATATCATTTTGGTATACTTCAGAAAACTATTATTATTATTATTATTATTATTATTATTATTATTTGTGAATGTGATACAAGAAAGATTGAAAATTAAAAAAGTTGACCACATTTACATGGATCATAAATTGCAGGTCAGAAAACACAATGGTTGTCGTTTCTTTTTCATTGTACGTGTGTTTGTGTCTTTATGTCTGTATGTCTGTTGAGTCTTTGGTGTTAATAACAGATATTTGGTCATCTCTCTTCAATCTATTCTTAACCTGTATAGACTGAGAGATTTATAGTTTGTCACTCGTCATTGACGCTCGTACATTGCTTTCTAAATCACATATACTTTTTACCTCCTGGTTTGTGTTTACATTTAATTTTTTTTATAAATAAACTAATTGAATTGTAGAATTTGAAAGAACACATTATCCAGATGTTTTTGCAAGAGAAAGATTAGCACAGAAAATAGATTTACCAGAAGCACGGATACAGGTATGCGATGTAAAAATGTTCAATATTCTTTTAACATGTATTCAAGAAAATATTTTCAATATTCCGATTTAATGAATAAATAATGGGAAGTAGAGTATTATATTGGAACTAGCTATGATTGTGCAGGTGAATCAGTAGTTTAATGATTGCTTAAACAATTTCTATATTTATTAATTATGAACCACGTGCTTAAACAATTTCTATATTTATTAATTATGATCCACACATGTAAAACCGCGTTTAACGTATAATAATAAAGGTATCATAACTAATCGGTATAACTTGCGAAACTGTAGATGAATTATTAATGTAATGATGAATGTTTTCTAACAAACATTAAGTAATAAAAAGTTAAATGATACATGTATATCGATTCGAGATCTATACAAAGGGTAGAATGATCTGACAATTTGACAGCTACATATAATTGTTAAACAAAAATGAAATACTATCATTCAATTTATAGGTTTGGTTTTCAAACAGAAGAGCGAAATGGCGTCGAGAGGAAAAACTACGCAATCAAAGACGGGATATTCCAAATGGAGCACCCAGATTACAAGTGAATGGTGGTTTTCCGAATGGAATGTATCCATCTATACACCAACCTATAGGAACAATGTCAGATTCTTACAGGTAATAAATATTTATACATTTTTGAATACATCTTACAGTTTTAAAAAAAATGGTTTCTTTTAATATTTATTCGTTAGATCTATATAAATCAGACTATTTCAAAATTGTTCACATTACTTATAACCGATGTGATATTCTATTGTCCTTTGTATAAGTTTTCTTTATGTACTTTATGCAGTTAACAATAATTTCTATTTTAACTTGTTTTTAAACGAATTGCATTGTTCCTAATAACAACTTCTGGACTTATTGATTTTAGCTCAATGACAATGCCCACCGCCAGTTATTCGCTATCCAATAATCTCTCAGCAAATCCAGCCTGCCTACAGTCCAGTAACGCATCATCGTACTCATGTATGATTCCAGGTTAGTAGTCCGCCTTCAACTTCTCACTTTTTTCTTTTGATCAACTCTTTGATGCCTTCTTAAATCTAAGTCAAAAAGAAGATGCACACGAATTTCATAATTTTGTTATTGAAAAATATCTTAAAGGGAATAACATATAAAGCTATAAAGAAGTTATTGTATGCACCGTATACGTTAATGTTTATATCAAAACATCATATTCATCGTCGTCCTTATCCTTGTATTTTTCTGATTTGATAATAATGCAAAAAATTATTTATTTTATTACCACACAAAATATAAATAAGCACACTATAAATGATAATTTTGATTAAACTAAAGAAAATAGATATTTACGATAACATAGATGCTTGCGTTTGAATCAAGAGCACTGAAGGGTTTTTATCTCGATAACGTTTACTCTATATATTTGTCTTACATAAATCACTTTTATCATAAACAAGTACTACGTTAATAAACACCATAGTATTGTTATAACTAAAACAATCAAGCTGTGCTATACAAATATAAGTAGAACCTAATCATAGACAATGTATATTTACAGAATACTCATCACGAGGCTACGATCCTTTGTCTTTAAGTTACTCCCGTCCATCATGCAATCCAGCTTCCGGTATGCAAAGCCAATTAACGCATAGTTCCCATAATGGTGCATCAACGGGTAAGTGAAATGTCTTTGTTGTTAGAAAAAAACACGAAATGCTCGGGAAACAGATCCTTCGATTTAAAACCTAAAACAAAAAACCGAACAAGCTCGAAAAAAAATGACTGCATATGTGATAGAATAAAATACTTTGGACCAAGTGAAGGATGACAAAAATGACCTCAATTTACTCTTATATTCATAGGTTGAAAATGTTGTTAGACAGTACAGAAGTGTAACATAGGTTCTACTATGCAGCTAGTATTTGTTTTTATGAAATACCCTCAAGATATGTCACATATTTCATCAATAGAATTAATTGGGAACATTTATCTACTGTAAAACTATTAACTATTCATATGAAATAAAAGCACAATACTGTTTTTTGAATTGGAATGTTGTAAGACAATGTATTTCTCTTTCAGGTTTAATTTCACCGGGTGTGTCCGTTCCGATACAAGTACCTGGCGGTGGACATCCAGATATGGGGTCACATATGGGCGCAATGACGTCACAATATTGGCCTAGATTGCAATGACGGTGACAACCGTAGACATTCTGATTTACCCATTAGGAAATCCAGTTTAGACGGTCAATGACTGCATAGTTTCTCCAGTACTGATTTGGAACTCATAGGGGAATGTGAATTAAAAAAGGGAGATAACTGAGAAAACGTTTTGTTCCTGGTATTTATTGTGCAAGTCGGATACTAAAGACATTTATTTACGACAGATATGGTTAAATATAAACCTTTCATTGCCAGTTCTAGTGCTCAGGAAATAAAAACTCAAATAAACATTCAGCGCTACTAGTGCTCCAACATATGCTATTTGTGCAGCACATGCTATATGTAGTTCACAAACATTTCGTAGCATCACTCATCACATGACAGTCACATGACAGTCACATGATATGAAATCCAGTATGTTATCTGTTATTTGTAAATGGTTAATGTTAATTTTTACTTCGCTTTTAATTGTTGTTATTGGTTGTTATAATGTATATCATTTTTCTTACATTGTAAATTGCTTTTGGGGCATTTATTTTTTAGCCTGACATCTCAATTTTTTAGTCATAATTAACTGGTCAGTAGAACTTTCGACAGATGAATAATCACTATAAAAAGTATTGTTTTTAAAACATCTGTTTGTAACAGCAGATGACATATCAAAGGTTGTTATGAATAAGACGATATTACGTAAGATTTTTTTTTTCTTTTTATCTCACAAGATGTGTCGTTGGTTATACACATTTAATTATATTATAATATTAAAACTATAGCAATGGCATGTTAATTGTAAGTAAAACATTTCTGTGAAGACTACAGCAATACAAACAGAAAAGAAAGTACATTACACTCTCATTGGATCTTTGGATGCACTCTTTGTACGTGGATAGTTTTCACCAACGTTATGTAAGGTGTATGAATGTTGTGTATCAATAATTTGAAGATCTCAACCTATTTACCTCGCCTAGTATTTTAGTGTTCATCCGCACAATTTTTCTTTGCATTACATGTCATAAAGTTGAGTAAATAAATAAATAAATATTGATAACCTTTGTTTTCTTTTCATTCTTTGTGAATTCATATTTTTGTTTTTATCTATGAATAAAAGGACTTTTGGCGAAGAAGTCAACAGCGAGACAACAATTCCAACAAAGCAATAACAAAAGCGCATTTTGTCATTAGTGATTAACAATTTGGACGTAAGAATATAAAAACAAGTCGTTTTGGTTTTCGTGTGAACACATCGTTATCTATGACGAGTTTTACAATTGGTCAATGCCACTGCTAGTCGACGTTTCGTCCCCGATGGTATCACCAGCCCAGTTGTCAGCGCTCCCGTGTAGGTATGAAATATCATTGATATATTCATTTCCTGTAAATTCACTGTTTATATATTGTTAAATACATTGGAGAAAACTAAGGTATCTACCCCAGGTATAGTGGAAAAAACTAAGGTATCTACCCCAGGTATAGATCACCTTTGCCAGACTTGGCACAATTTTGTTTAACTTTTGGTTTTAATGCTCTTCAACTTTGATATTGATTTGGCCTTCCAACTTTTTTGATTCACTTCTTAGTCTTATGCAGAAGAAGCGTTCGTTTGGCGTTCTATAGACTGGTATCGTTTGTCGTACTATAGACTGGTATCGTTTGGCGTACTATAGACTGGTATCGTTTGGCGTACTATAGACTGGTATCGGTTGGCGTACTATAGACTGGTATCGGTTGGCGTACTATAGACTGGTATCGTTTGGCGTACTATAGACTGGTATCTTTGATGATTTTTTAGTAATTGTGCTAAATCTCAAAATTGTTTTGTTTTTGTTTGCCTCTTAGACTTTGTCTATTACACGAGACTCTATTTTGACCTCTAGATAACTTTTGTTTTCTTGTTGATGAGTTACCGTATGAAACAAAGCAGATGAATAGGAAACTATGAGCAACTTAGTTGGGAACTGAAAAAGGTTGAACGGTTGGTACTATAATAGATGTTCTGAAAAAGAGGGGTAAAAGATACCAGAGGGACATTCAAACTCACAAGTTGAAAATAAACTGACAACGCCATGGCAAAAAAAAAAGACAAAGACAAACAAACAAACACTAGTACACTAAACACAACATAGAAAACTAAAGACTGAGCAACACGAACCCCACCAAAAACGTTTGGTGATCTCAGGTGCTCCGGAAGGGTAAGCAGATCCTGCTCCACATGTGGTACCCGTCGTGTTGCTCATGTTAGTACAAACCCGGTAATAAGTCTAATTCGTAGGTCACATTCGGTAAAAGGGGGACCGGATTGTGGTTACGACATTAGGAATATATAGTTATCAAAGGTACCAGGATTATAATTTAATACGCCAGACGCGCGTTCCGTCTACATAAGACTCATCAATGACGCTCAGATCAAAATAGTTATAAAGCCAAACAAGTACAAAGTTGAAGAGTATTGAGGACCCAAAATTCCAAAAAGTTGTGCCAAATACGGCTAAGATAATCTATTCCTGGGATAAGAAAATCCTTAGTTTTTCGAAATATTTAAAGTTTTGTAACAGGAAATTTATAAAAATGACCATACAATTGATATTCATGTCAATACCGAAGTGCTGACTACTGGGCTGGTGATACCCTCGGGGACGGAAACGTCCACCAGCAGTGTCATAGACCCAGTGGTGTAAATAGTTATCAAAGGTATCAGGATTATAATTTAATACGCCACAGACGCCATAGGAACATATCCGCTATCATCTGTGAAACTGATATTCCACAACGGTCAACCAACTCATGATGGCGTCCGTCAAAAATGGGATAATTTCAACTTCACCACTTGGAACTCTTGGTTTAATAGCTTCCTAGTGAGCAGCAACCCTCTATCAAGGAAATTATGATAGGAAATAAAAGCCCTGGAATATCGTATCAACTGGGAGATACTAGTATATACACCGTTTGCAGGCGCTGCTGGAATGTTGCTACATAGAAATGGAAAGTTCACAATGAAAAGAGTAACCTCCGATCCTCGTGTAGGAAGTTTTGTCTGAATGAATTATACTAATTAATCACCGAGCTAAAGTAAAATATCAATTGCTACCTGGTAGAACACTGGACAAAATGGATAGAGAACAGCGCATGTTCCAAGCATTTAATATTCAAAGCCTAGTGTATGTCTATAGAGTGGAGTTTTGTTTGTCGTTCTATCTGGACTAATGAGATAAATTTTGTCTTTGTAAAAATGTAAGTATTGGCGGCGATTGTAGTTTATTCTATACTATATGTTTTCAATTACATATTACAATAATTGAACTATTTAAATAAAAAGATTCTTTATGTGATAAGCAATGTATATGATAATATCAGGAAGAATATTGCTGACCAACTGTATTAACATGATTAACCAAAACTAGAAAGCAATCTAAAGAATATAGAGGCATAAAAGAGGGGCGAAAGAAAAGAGGGGCGCAAGATACCAGAGAGACATTCAAACTCATAAATCGAAAATAAACTGGCAACGCCATGGCTAAAAAAGAAAAAGACAAACAGACAAACAATAGTACACAAAACACAACATAGAAAACTAAAGACTAAGCAACACGAACACCACCAAAAACTGGGGGTGATCTCAGGTGCTCCGGCATAACTAATGTCACAAATACTTGACAAAATCAAAAGCAAAGGAACAGCGTCATTATTTTCCATGTCAAAGTTACTTATAATTAATACTTTAAACATAGAGGAAATGCCCACAACTCACTGTAAGTCCAAGACAGTCACCTATAGAGGTTTGAACGAAATATTTTTGCTAGAAGTCGTTATCGTTTCATCTTTGGAATGTAAACATACCCATCGTAGATATCAGGCATACTATTTTGTACGCCAGACGCGCATTTCGTCTACAAAAGACTCATCAGTGACGCTCGAATAAAAAAACTAAAAGAAACCAAATAAAGTACGAAACTGAAGAGCATTGAGGACCAAAATTTTCGAAAGCTAAGCGAATTTAATCCTGTATAAACGTATAAATTGTCCGTAAAAAGTGGAGGAAAATATGAACTTTTTCCACTATAAGTTGCGATTTGATCATAAATCCATCCACAAAATAATAAAAAAAATAATGAATATTTAAGAACTGTAAACATTTCCCGTTTTAATGATATGAAATATTAGGGGTCATCGGTTTTGTGTTTTGCTGTCTTAATCATTTGAGTATGAGTGATGTATGACAAACCGTAGAAAAGCAACGGTTTTGGATGCGTGACGACGTCATACGGTTCGCTTATTTTGTCGTTTTGACTGTCTTCATATCGAGACTTAATACCACATGTGGAGAAGGATCTGTCCTCAAAGCTCTTCAACTTCGTACTTTATTTGGCCTTTTTAACTTTTTTTTATTTGAGCGTCACTAATGAGTCTTTTGTAGACGAAACGCGCGTCTGGCGCAAATACAAAATTTCAATCCTGGTATCTATAACGAGGTTATTTACTCTTCCAGAGCACCTGAGATCAACCCCGGATTTTGGTAGGGTTTGTGTTGCTCAGTTTTTATTGTTTGGTAGTGGTGTGTTTTGTATACTGTTGTTTGTCTCTTGGTCGTTTTCTTTTTTTGCCATGGCGTTGTCAGTTTATTTTCGACTTATGAGTTTGAATTTTCCTTTGGTATTTTTCGTCTCTCTTTTACTGATTTCTTCTGACAAAAATGAATCCATTACCACCGTGCAAAATTTCATCAAAATCCGAAGTATTGTCTAATTACGTATACTTTGCCATAAATGGATTTGACTATTATTTCTTATAGACAAGTTTTCAAGTATTATGAATTTGATATTCACAGAAATGTTCAAAACAAAAAAAATTTAAAGCCAAGGATGTATAACAACCTGAAAGTTTGAGAAGCCTTATGATCAAAAGGAACCTTACAATATAGTGGAATTAATATAGGGTCAATTTTTACTGAAAGAGTACGTTATAGATATTAATTTGAGTATGTCATAAATAACACAAACAACCACAATATCCTATATAAAAAGTAAAATAACAAAAATACTGTACTCCAAAGGAAAATTCAAATCGGAAAGTCCCTTATAAAATTGCAAAATCAAAAGCTCAAACACATCAAACAGGCATTTCCTTATGTAGAAAAGGTTTTATAGCTAGCTTAACCTCTCACTTGTATGACAGTCGCATAAAATTACATATAATATAAGTTTTTTTATTTGTTATAACATTTTGAAACCTCAAATTCATCGTTACCAACGTTATCGGCTTTCCAATATCTTGGCTACAAAGCATAAGTCAATAAAGTACAAAACAGAAACTTAAAATTCAACATAAACCATAGAAAACACTACAAATGACCTCGTGTACCCCGAAATGCCAGTAGGTTCATTCGTAGTATCTGCTGTGCTAAACATTGAAAGAAAAATGAAAATCCCTTTATGTAAGATTCAGTGAAAAATATTATGATGATAACAATTGAAAACAAATTGAAAACATATTTATTTTATCTATTACCATGACTTTTTCGGTTTATGGATTAAACACATGAACTCCAAAAAGGAGCAAGCCCAGGTGCGTTGACAGGGTTAGCGTCTCCTGCTTTGCATCAACCATTTTGCAAATACACACTCAGTCATTATGTCACAATCAGGAATAGGACACAATCGTTAAAATTACAGACCAGACACGTAAATTAGTTCTTGTGAGTTGAGACACAGAAACATCGTATCAGTCAACCAATTCGTAATGGTGACCGTAAAACATATAACGTATCGATTCCAGTCGTTCTCGCTCATAATTCTGGTGTAGCCATTGTTTTGCAACGGCACATCCCTGTTAATGAAGTCCGTGAAGTGTGAACATGAACTAGCGTTAACGTATTAATTGAGATACTGTAAACGAAATACAATGACACAAAGGATATGTTACTGCTGATAAAAGTGAAGTTGACAATTGGAAAGTTGAAATCATCATGTGGGTTATAGATGTTAGTTTGTAGTCTTCCATCTGTGTTTAAATGTCAAGGAAAAAAACATGACGATATGAAGCGTTCAGTAATGTCGTTAATCTCAAGTTCATTGTGATATTTGAGACCGAAGCACTTAATATATATGAAAGTGAAAATGAGGAATTGTGCACCAAATATAAAAAAGGTATACGATACAACATACCACTTAATCGTTATATTACTGAGGGAAGTTAATACCCGAAATTAAGATCTAAATAAGTCAACAAAGAAAAACCTTACACTAATTTGTTTAAGGTTGTACTTACCTCGAGGAAAATAAGAGATACCACTGGTGGAATCGGATCTGATTATCCTGAGAAACACCTGAAATGACCCACTGGGATTTGATTGCATAGTTTTTGGTTCCTATGTGGTGTTTTGTGTATTTGTTTTTATGTTTTCGTCGTCTTTCGTTTTTTCCATGGCGTTGTTAGTTTCTCTTCGACTTAAGTTTTGCATTTTACTTTTTGCTATCTTCTCATCTTTTTTTTAATTATCCATTCAAATAAATTTTGTTTTAAACTTGTTAAACACATTTTACTGCTATTTTATGTGTAATGATTGAATGCACTGACAATGGTTCCACAGTGTCAGCAGGGTCTGTACTTTTAGAAATTTGTTTAATATTGATCAGGAATCGGTCGACATGATATTCGTTATTTTTCACAAAAAGTATATGAAAAAAAGATGGCTGCCAATGAGTTTAATGGTTTGCTTACAATTGTTATATTGGACGAGATGTATCGTTATATCTTTGTTTCAAGTTAATCTTCGAAGCGATATTATATTTAGTCATCAATAGTGCTCGAATCACAACAGTTGGAAGGTAAAAGTGATATCATAAAAAATAGTCGAAAGATACCAAAAGCATATGCAAACTCATAAATCGAAAACAAACTGACATTGCAATGGAAAAATACGAAAAACGGCGAGAAGACAAACAAAAGTACACAAAACACAACATAAACAACTGAAATCTGAGCAACACGAACCACACAAAAACAAAGGGCGATCTAAAGTCTTCCTAGAGGGTTAGAAGATCCTACTCCACATGCGACACCCGTCATGTTGCTCATGTAAGTAAAAACCAAATCTGGTGATAAGTCTAATTCGAGAAGTCACATTCGAGAAAAGAGGTCGAATTGTGGTTACGACAATTGGAACATATCCGTTGTCATCTGTGAAATAGATATTCCATAACAGTCAACCAACTCGTGATGGCTTTCGGAATATTTTCAAATTTTTCATCCTATTCCAATCGAGCTGTTTCTTAATATTGTATAGTTTTACCCTGAGTGAAACATAGCATAATGAGTGTAGAGCTCCATAAAAATTGAATGCAAATAATTTACTCCTGGTTATACAGATGAGGTGAACAAAAGAATTTTCTCTACTGACATTTTGATAAAAGACGGTGCTTATCTTTTTTCATTAAGGATTTTAACAACGTTTTTCAATTTGAACATAGGTGTTAGCGACTGAAAATCACAGAAATGTTCAAATGTTTCGTTTGAGCGTACGAACTTTAAAAAACTATTATACAAGTAGGAGGTTTTGCTAGCAAAAAAACCCGGTTAAACAAACCATTTTCCTTGAAATATGCCTGTACCAAGTCAAGAATCTAACAGTGGTTTTCTATTTGTTCCGTTTGTTGATATATAGTCTGAGTTAGATTTTGTCAGGTTTTACAGACTCACCCTTTTTGGAGTTACCTTGGTATTTTTGTTAATATTGTTTTTAAACATTGTATCCGCTGTTTTATAAATAAGCTGAAATAAATAATGACTATCTTGAATAAAACCTGAGATTTGTCTTTATGACAGCAAATGATATTTAATTTTGCTTGCTAAAGATTTTGAAAGACCAACATGTTTTTAGCTAAATATGTATTGTAAAATGTTTTTCTCTTGAGTTTATTTTTTTATTTTGCTTTGTTTACTTACAAATTGTACATATTTTGTTACATTCTAGATGCATGTGCATGAAGTTTCGGTTGTTTATTAATAGGAAGAATATGCTTCATTTATTATGCTGTTTTAATCGCGATTAGTTGGTACCGTATCTATAGAAGGAAGTGCTAATTAGGTAAATTTGCATACGTAGCCGTGTGTTTTATTCCACCTGAAGTATTTGAATATTGATGTATCGGTATGACTTCATGGGAACTAAGCTCTTTTATGCTCCAATTTGCATAAGAGAAGAGTTTGAAATAACCTGTTTAATAAAAAAAAAAATCATCGGAGATGATTAGAGAGATAGCAAGACAGAGTTTACGTTTCATGCATTTAATGGATAAATATGTTTTGTTACTTAAATATATATATTATAAAAAGTTCAAAGGAAAATGTTCAGTTTTCCAAATTAGATAATATTATATAAAAGATGACATGTGTACATCAATGATATAATTGACTATAAAAGGCATATTTCACAAATGGGATATGGGAGGAATTACCCTTACAATCTTACTGGACCTCAGAATGGTCAAAACTAAAAAAGATGCAATTTCAAATGAACGGTTAATTATATTGAAACTCTAATTTGTTTCCAAAAATTCTATGAAGTATTAAACATGTCCGTTACTGTCAATGGCATAAATAAAATAAAAGAATTTGAAGATGTATAACCAGCTAGAATAGTAAAACATTTACAGGATTCTCTCAGGATACTAAACTCAATCAATCCACAAGCAACATGTTACAATTCAGTTTGTATGATTTAAATGATAATATATATAAAATGCTAAGATGGAAACTCCATCATTACATCATTTCATGTAAACATAATTTCAACAACGAAATACAAGATAATAGTAAGTATCACGAACAACTTTTCCTTAAATGTCGATACAAAGTATATATGACTGTCATACAAGTGAGAGGTTTAGCTAGCTATAACATAAGGTTTAATCCACAATTTTCTACAAACGAAAATGCCTTTACCAAGTCAGGAATATGACAGTTGTTTTCCATTCGTTTGACGTGTTTGAGCTTTTTATTTCGACATTTGATTAGGGACTTTCAGTTTTGAATTTTCCTTGGAGTTCAGTATTTTTGTTATTTTACTTTTTAAATAAAATAGAATACCCTGCATTTATCATGCTTTTCAATAACATATGGTCAAATCGCTGAAAGTCCCCCTCCTATCAAACTATCACTCTACATTGACAATAATATATTGGTGTAAATTAGATACACCAAATCGGGCTAACGCCCTCATATGTGTATTTAATATGTAACCTAGACGGTATCACAAATATTTTAGAAAACAATTTTATATTAGGCTACAAAGTACATGATCTTTTATATCAAGATATAAACCTGTTCTTAACTGTCTTTATCTACAAAGTTCATAAATGTACACATATGTAAGATAGCGCTGAAGTTGAGAAAATTGTCTTTATTTTGAACAATTCATCCCAAGAAACGATATATTGTTCACATTCCGGATATTCTATTTACATTAACAGATTAACGTTTTGGCTATAATTTGTCATTGTTCTAGTGTTGAACTCCTTATCATTTTATTCAGTCATTTATTTTGCCAATTTTGTCTCACAATATGAATTAATCATAATTCACTTTTGTGTTAATCAGTTTTTAGCTTTATATGTTGTGATTTGTCGATTATTGTTTGTTCTTTTTTAGTTTTTCGTTTTTATGCCGTCATGTTGTCAGTTTTTCGTTTTTTTGCCATGCAGTTGTCAGTTTGTTTTCGATTTATGACTTTCCCTGTGGTATCTTCTATCTGTCTTTTAAGATTACAAAATCAATGAAAGTAATTTTATTGAAATATCAATTTTTTGTGTTAATTTGCTAATTTTACATTGAACAAAAGTCACAGGAGCTAATGAATTGAACAAAAAAATAATTTGAGACCAACGTCTTAAATGGACCTTCTTCATACAAAGCTAACATTGTCGTTTGTTGCTGTATATCATTTTTTTTTTCGTTCATTATTATGTAAATAAATCAGGCCGTTAGTTTTCTCGTTTGAATTGTTTTACATTTGTCATTTTGGGGCCTTCTATAGCTGACTATACGGTATGGGTTTTGCTCATTGTCGAAAACCGTACGGTAACCTATAGCTGTTAACATCTATGTCATTTGGTCCTTGGTGGAGAGTTGTCTCATTGGTAATTATGTCACATGTTCTTAGTTTTATATAAATGTAAGCAACGATTGAAATGATATCACGTTAAGTATAATTTATACGTTGCTGTCAATCTGTCAATACCCACTGTGTCTTATTCCCTGTCATGACCTTTTTACGGAGTCACATGGTGGGTGTGGCATTCATTTCAAGATGGGTAAACATTGGCAATGTAACTGATTCTTCTCTGTGTGTGAATCCCTCGGGATCTAGATCTATGTTGGTACTAGTATATTCCAAATAGATTTACGAGTTTGAACATCGATATATTACTGTTGTCTTTTGACCTCATGTTCACTTTTTTAGAGATCATAAAGCTACCATAACATTGATATTTTCCCGTTAATTAAGTCAACATAGTGTGCATTGAAAATACAAATTTATTTTTTTACAATTTTTGAAAAATAAGAGGTTTTCAATTCAATTATTATATTCAAAGATAAAAAAAAAAACAAATGGAAATAAATGCACAAATTTTAATATATAACTTTGATCAAATGATGATTAAGCTATGCGTTCTCGGTAATATGCATCATCGTTTAAATATTATATTTGCAATAATAACCAGTTTGTTCATGTCTGAACGTGTATACCGCCTTGTAATTAAATGACATATTCCTCAATTTTAACAAGTTTATAATTCTTGCGAGTACCTGAAATACACCTAAAGAATGACTTGAGTTGCTTTAAAGAATAGTATTTCCAAGATGACGATTAGGCTGCTATGTTCACGATTATTTCATTCTGTTTTTGAATTTTCCGCCTTGTTTTTAAGTTTATTATGGCATATGTTATTTGCTATTTTATTTTGCATATAGTTTTTTTTTATTATTTCTGTATGTCTTTACTTTTGTTTCTTTGCGTTTACGTTTTAATCATAATTTCCTTTTATTGATTTCCTTAGACATCATTCTTGTAAAAATACCCTATTTTGTTGATCAAAGAAACCCATTGATTCTCCAATTTTCAATCATGAATGATTAACATAGATCATACTTTCGTAAATATCTACGTTTATTTGCATTAAAGTGGAATTAAACAAGTCAAGGCAAATCAAGACAAATCAAAACTATACCACGTACACCGCGTAGCTTTAGAAGAAAATATTGATATATACAAGTCAAGTATTTATAAAAACCAAACTAAATGAAAACTGGACAACAAAGGTGACTTGGGTTTAGAAAAACAGTAACTTCCAACCTGCAGTAAAACCCTTTCCTAAAAGTGGCGTCCATTTGGCTTTGCGAATGTATATATTTGCAGCCCTGTCTCGTCGGATTCGAGACTTTAATTCCAATGCCTCATGTGTACAGAGAGTACCACGCTCTCTGCACGTTAAAGAATCCATGCAATAACTCTTTGGTGGATCCGTATGTGACATGTTACTGCCTCTATCCAACATTTTCCCATTTCCAGTGACAGTCTTAAGTTCCCGCTCTACGTTCCTGTCGGCCTACCTCGTGGAATCTACCGTTTGATTAAATTGTTAATGGTGGCTTAATACGCATACATAATTACCACTTGCTGTAAAGCAAGCAACAATCAATTAATCTATAAGAATGAAAACTAAACGTAGTTGTCCAAGTTTTAAGAAACAGTTCAACCAATGATATTGTGTTTATTTGCCTTTAATGACAATCAAATATTATTAAACAAATATTGCTTTAATCCAAACACTATTTACTATTTTCCTTCTACATGTTAGGAAAAGTAAAGTTCTTGAAAATGAAATAAAGGAATCAGGAAAAAAATTTAAAATTTTTTTGATTGACAGACAAAACAATTTCAGCGTGCACTGTCAAGTTAGATGCATTATTTCATTGTTTCTGTACTCAAAGATAAGTATTTATAATAATGAAAAAAAGAAAGGTGTGCTGAAACTAATATACCTGAAAAAGATTGAAAAGTCGTAAAATGTTTCTATGTCGATTTTGCTTTAAATAATACAGTCTGTATATCCTTCCAGATTTTACAAAATACATGAGCGATTGTTTCCTTTTACGATTGAAGGTTTGAAATTGTTTTCATTTTTGTATGACTTTGTTTTTTTAGTATCGTAATTTTTGTCACAAATGACCATGAAGTATTCCACTTGTCATACGGCTACAACTCCGTCTTTTCCTTGTTTTTTTTAACATATCCAAAATGATTCATCACTGGTCACAGATAAAATAACAGTGGCCATTAGTATAATGAAAACTGCTGTTTCTTCTGGAGAACCTGATTTCCCTCTGCTTTCTAATGTGGTTTAGGGGAGTTCATTGTTCAATCGATACCGTCTTATTCTTTTTCTACAAAGTAAAATATAACAATTACGTTTTATGAAAAAAAGTGTATTTGACTTAAAAAGCTGTTCTTATATATGAAATTGTATATGAGCTATCATACAGCCTAGCAGTATGGGTGGTATAAGGCGATGAACACAGTGCACGCAGTGTTGCCATTGATGTAAACAACAACTTGTGTTACAAATAAGGGATCCATAGAAATGTGCAAGTACACAAATGCAGTTCTAACATTGTTGGCTTTAACTAAAGACAAATGTGTAGATAAATATATATATAGTACGTCTAAACAACAGCCCAACAATGTTAGATCTGTAAATTTGCGCAAGCAAATTTTTTGTTTTGTTCTTCCCTGGCCGGGATTCGAACTCATGCTACTGAGACATCGTGGCACCAAATCGCCTTGCACTATGCCGACGCGCTAGACCACTCAACCACCTAGGCTCTCTCTCTCTCTCTCTCTCTCTCTCTCTCTCTCTCTCTCTCTCTCTCTCTCTCTCTATATATATATATATATATATAGAAAGATACATACAAGTGTTTTGATTTCCCCTTGTATAAAGACGTGTGAAATCCTTTTCCTTACGCACGACATGTGTTTCTGGAAAACAATTTATCAGGTATACTCGAGGCCAACAGTTTGGGAAGTTATATTTAAAAGGTCTTAAAAGGCCTCGACGTCAATTAGACAATCATGTAATAAAGTTCGTGCTTTTTTGGATTTACCTTCACCAGCAACGCTCAAACCTAAACATTTGAAAGGCAGGAAAGAGTAAATATGCTACAACTTTAGAGCTATATAATTAAGCAGATTAGCCAAATTCATTTATGGTCAACCTTGCTTGATGGAGTTAGGTCCTTTGATTCTTAGTAATTTTGGGGAATTTTAATTAGATATACAGAAACACTGACTCCTGAGCTGATGATATCATTGGGGACTAACCGTCAACCGACAATGGTTTCGAACAAGTAATAGTAAATGAAATAAACAAAATTCTTAGTTTCGTGTGTCAGAAGCGCTTTTCTGGGTTTACCTTCATTACGAATGCTCAAGCCAAAAATTTGAAAATTAGAGTAAGTTCATGATATATTAAAAGCATCAAAACTAAAAAGGACATAAACAGAAAAGACAAATTTCTGTTTCGTATTCTGGTGCTGTCACTACATTCCTAGTACTAAACTCATAATTTTATTTTCAATTAACAATCATTTTTTTTACATTCTAGTATGGCGGCCTTATTGTTTGTGATAATAATTCAACGTATATCTCGTTGTATTGAGACAACAATAATTTATCATTGAAGCTTATGGGAAAGTTTGAAATGATCAATACGAAACATGTTTTGAAAGTTTAATCTGAAGAAAAGAAAAAAATGAGAAACTCTTTGTTGATACTTTCTTTAAAAAAAACCGTCTCCTCTATGAAGGAATATCGAAATCACATTCATTCATAATTTTGAAATTTGAATAACATCCAATATTTTCTATCTTGGACCAAGAAGTAAACACCAACTAGAGGATGAGGCTTCTTTAGTTATTTTTTTTTTATAAGAAACAGAAATAAATTTTGTGAACGGTATAAATTATAAAAGAAAATTTCTGACTCTCAATATTGCGTCAATAAAACAAATTTCGTGTGTATCGCAAAAAACTTTAAAAAAATCAAAAATTAACAAATATAGAAAAACCCGAAAAATATATTCTCTATAAAAACATATATTAAGAAATAATTCTTAAAGTATAAAAAACAGATCATAAGCAATATAAAAATTACAGAAAAAGAAGAAAAACGGCTAACACAGAGAACTATAGAATTTTTGTAAATTGCAACTTTTGTACTTGTTTGTTTTTACTAATGTAGCACATTCAATATTGTTGTACAAAACAACGAATTAAATTTTGGAAATAAAATGTTAGCGATAAATAATTATAGTTTGTGGATTTTAATGAAAATGGTTTATTTTTGTGTTACAATTACTCCCTAAATATTTTCTGTCACTTGTTTACAATATTTTCGTACACTTCCTAGTCACATTTGGAATGTTTCAAAACACCCTACACACAATCTTGACGTCAAAGCAGTAGTAGAGTCTTGCTTGATAAAAACAAATATATTGGTGGCATTTAAACTGATATTTTAATCGTGACGTTTTTCATATATATAAAAAATCGAGGTTTAGAGGAAATCGAACATCTGTACTTGAGTATTCATAATTGTGCACATACAGACAGACAGACAACATCCATAAAATTGTACCACTAGCACATGACAAACCGTAGAATTGATAACTAACCTTGCATTGTGCAAACTTCTAATATACATCAGTTGCATCTATCAATGTTTTTTCCGGACTTTCTGCTTTGTCCGTATTTGATTTATATTTATCTTTTAAAAAATACATGAATGTAGACACTGCTTGATGAATAATGTTGTTACAAAATGTACCTTTAATATGAAATATGCATAAGTATAGTTTGATAAGGTTATAATTCAACATTTCTGTGATATTCTGCTTTGGAAATTTATTATGCAATAAGTTTAAAACTGCACTTTACTAAGTGAAATTGTTTACTTATTTTAAAGATATCATTCACTTTTTTAACTGAAAAAAGAATGATGTGCATCTAAGGGGACTTAAATATAATTTCAAAGATTAATGAAAGAGAGGCGAAAGATACCAAAGGGATAGTCAAACTCATAAGTCGAAAACAAACTGACAATTCAATGGCCAAAAAACGAAAAACGACCAACAGACAAATAACAGTTTACAAAATACAACAAAAGACTGATCAACACGAACCCCACCAAAAATCGGGTGATCTCAGGTGCTCCGTAAGGGTAAGCAATAATGTTTATAATGTTAATAATGTTTGTTTTAATTAATTTGTCGTTATGTTTGATCTATGAAAGATTACGAGTTTAACAACGTGTATACAGACATGTATGATCTTGCGAATATCATGTTCAGTGGAACTGGAAAAAGATATGAAATATAACTAAAAAATTAAAACTACAAGTAGAACAAAACTTCTTATTATGAGAAAAATGGTTTAAGATTTTAAACATGTTACTATTAAGCTTTGTTGCATACGAAATAGTTTTTGTTATATTTCCCTCGTTAGCTTTCATTGGAACCAAAAAAATTATAAACCCTATGAAATAATTTAAGGAACACAAAAATGTCTGAAAATAACAGCTTAATAAAGATTACGTTAGTTCTGTAAAGCTACAAATTTTTTTAAATAAAATTACTTCATAAGGCATCTAATACACAGCGTCATTGTCGAACGCCGGAATTATTTTCAAAAAAAAGTAAAGATATGATAACTGGACAAGCAAAAGCCGTAAGTTTAATATAAATAAAAGACCACGACCTGTAAAAAACGTACATGAAACCTGCATTTTAGTAATATAGTGAAAGCTATTATGAAATTGTATTGCCAACTACAAACACTCCATAGAATACGCAAATGTTATCTGGATAAATGTGAAATTTTGACCGATGCAACTCAGCTATAGCAAACATAAACTTTGAATCTGTATTCATTTAGAAGAGGAAACACTTTGGCTAAGACGGGCAAGACAATTGTTTCCTCGCCATTTATGTCAAACGGAACTTATATGCCTCAGAATCGTGTTCTTCTACAATATTTCGCAGAAATACTTAGCATTAGAAGACAATCTGCGGTAAATCATACTTATTAGATTTTTAAAATATGCAGATACATCAACGCACCATAAGGTTTATGAATCAAGTAGCTTTTACAGCAATGCATGCTTGTTTTAATAGATTAAAATACAGACAATGTAAATAATGTCTATGCAGAAGATGTAAAACAATGATGAATTCTGTTTAAGAAAAAAATAATAAAACTTAAATATGGTTCAATTCGGATAGTTACAAAAATCTACAAATCAATTTTTTTTTAAATTCGTAGAAACTAGACTGAAATATTAAAGTTACAAATTTTTCAAGTTACATTTAAGAAATTATTGATTAGAAAATGTATGCAAGGCATCACAACATACAAGTATTACTAGGAAATTAATTTAAAAACTATTAGGAAAACGTTATAAAATATTACCTCGCTCAAGGACAAATTAATGGATATATTAAATAGACATTGCTGTGCTGTTGGCGTATCTAAATTATATGTTTATCAATAGATTAAATACACAATTTACTAAAACCAAGATTATTTGAATTCATCATGATAAAAATAAATATATTTTCAATTTAGTTTGGTGCATATACTTAATATTGGATTAGAAAAAAACAATCTGTACACATTTGTTAAAAAAATAAGCATAGCTTGTATTTCTTAAATGTTTGATTTGAAAAGGAATTTTACGTCATGGAAAATTATACCAGTAACTCAAAATAAAACTCTTTTATTTAAATGTTGAATAAAACATTAAAGAAAATAAAATGCAAATAGTTGATTTATAATTATTAAACAAAATAAATTTATATTACTTATTAGTTCCTATGTAAGTAATTGTTTTTATATTCTATTATCATAATTAAGTTGAAGATTAAAAACAAGATGGGCTGGTATTGATATTTGCGCAAAAATAAACATATATTTATGAACAATCTTTTAATTATTTTATAATGTGTTAACTTATTGAATAATGAAAGATATAATATATAATTAAGATATTAATTATTTAGTTAAACTTTCTTAAAATGGAAAATAAAAGTAGACACGGAGTTTAAGAACAGCAACTTACTGTGCTAAATACACATCTTAACTCATCTTTTCTAACACAGGAGGGTGCTCCAGAAACAAGCAAATGAGGAACCCATTTCTCAAGTGATAAATTTTATCCCTTGGTCAACTAATTTGCATATCGTAAAATTATGCAACCCGAACAAGGACGTTAAACAATTAAATTACCATAAAAATAAAGTCATGTTTACTATGAATGGACTATTTGTAAGTTCAAACCTATTGAAAAATTCCTTGTGCAACTTGATCCATACCGCTCCTTTTTCTTCAATGTAAAGCCACTATCAATAGAAATGCCTAATATTATAGTTTATGAGCTTTATGGCATTTATTCTACCGAGTCCCCGGTAGGTAGTTGTACTCAAATACTAAATCTTCTTATTGTTTAGGCCTTTAATAATTGGATCACATTACAAAGTGTAGTATCGATTGGCAAAATCTTCCAACTCCAAAACCTTAAAACCTTCTATTAGATATTATTTTCAAGGACTGAGCATGTAAACAAAGTTTAAAGGTTTAGTTACAAGTGTAGAACATCTTTCCTTTCGTTGTAACCAGACCTAAGCACATTGTGTATTTCTTTCACATGTTATGAAATTTTATCAGAACCGTGAACATGTCATTGTGACATTATTCGATAACATAGCACCTGCAATTAGCTTAGATTGGATTATATAACTTTAAAAAAGGATAGGCAAAAACGAGATAACTAAATAAAACAGAAGGTTAAAGATAATTGTACAAGTACAGAAAAGTACCAAATATGCAGTATATGCGTGTATAAGTAAACAAAATCATTCATGCATGATTACTTGTTTCAACTCGAAATTATTAAAATATAGTGCTTTTGTTGTCTAATTATAGCACGCGTAATCAAAACAGCACACTGGTTTTATTTCAGATGAAGGGAAAGTGACAAACTAGCAATCAGACCACATTTCCTTATGTTATGATGTTTTCGGAATAGCCAGTTAAAAGAGAGGCGAAAGATAGCAAAAGGGACATTCGAACTCGAGAATAAACTGATAACGCCATGGCTAAAGAAGAAAAAGACAAACAGACAAACAATAATACACAAAACACAACATAGAAAACTAAAGACTGAGCAACACGAACCCCACCAAAAACTGGGTTAAAAGAAAAGAAAGAAATATTAATCAAATTGTCGCAATTTTCAAGTTTGTGTATTATTTGCACGTTCATTTGAACAGTCCCCAAAATAGTCATAAAAACACTCATCACAGATAACAGGCTTATAGCTTTGTACGCCAGACGTGCGTTTCGTCTACAAAAGCCTCATCGGTGACGCTCGAATCAAAACCGAGAGAGGGAAGATACCATGAAAATGAGTATTCAAACAAACAAAAGACGAACAACAGCCTACAAAACACAGACTGAGCGACACGAACCCCACCAAAAACCGGGGA
Source organism: Mytilus californianus (assembly GCF_021869535.1). NCBI lineage: Eukaryota > Metazoa > Mollusca > Bivalvia > Mytilida > Mytilidae > Mytilus > Mytilus californianus. The sequence continues at coordinate 119,005,436 of NW_026262712.1, read as the reverse complement.
TGTATGAGTAAGCAGATCCTGCTACACAGTTGGCACCCTTCGTATTGCTCAAGTTAGTAACATAACATTTTTATTGTGTCATATTTTCGAATTAAAGGTAGAAGATACAAAACAAGTTATTACAAAAATGGAACAGGATCTTCCAACCCTTCCGGAGCATCCCCGGTTTTTTGGCGGGGTTCGTGTTGCTCAGTCTATAGTTTTCTATGTTGTGTTTTGTATACTGGTGTTTGTTTTTTTTTGTTTTTTTTTTTTGTTGTTGTTTTTTTCCATGGCGTTGTCAATAGATAGATATAAAAAGATGTCAGTTTATTTTCGACTTTGAATTTTAAATGTTCCTTTGGTATCTTTCGTCTCTCTTTTTGGACAGAACATGAACCTAAATGTGCGACAAGTATATGGACAGATCGGATACATTTAGGGTGGTGAACAGAAGTCACGTAAGATGAACCATTATAAACTTAAACCTGAAGGAATCGAATAATTTCCAGATCGAGTAAGACTTTGAGAGTCGATAAGATAAAAAGTATTACTCACACTCATTCAATAGCATAAGCCAAATTTGTAACAACGTTTTGGATTTTAGGGTTTTAGATACTCTTTAACTCTGTTAATATAGAATTGCCTTCCTAACGGATCAGCTCGAGCACCCATGAGAGCCTGTTGTAGACAAAACGCGCATCTGCCATACTTAGTTTAAACATATTTTATTTGTTCAAGTACAAATTGGATAAGACTCAAGTCAAACAGACTTATGAAGTCTTCTCCATTCAACATTTATAGCAATATAATACAAAATAAATGTATGAGCATGCATGTATAAAATGGTATATTTATTTAATATATATATATATATGGATTTATGTCAAAAGACAGAAAAGTGAAGATAGAAAGAAAACAATAATACAGAAAAAATAAATATATAAAATAAATAAATGAATATTTAGAAAACAAAAACAAAAAATAAAATACAAATTAAACAAACAAAAATACATAAAAAAGGAAGACTTTTACTTAGATGATGATGTTTGTGCGATCATGGTTTGCTATCTAGACAATTAGAAATCTTTCCGAACTTTTAATACTTTATTATAAGCCTGGTAAATTTTATGAGGTTTTACAATCACTAGGTCGATGGCACTGTCTGCTATTGAAGTTTTTCAATCACTGGGTCGATGGCACTGCCTGTAGTTGGAGTTTTACAATCACTGGGTCGATGGCAATGCCTGCTGTTGGGAGTTTTACAATCACGGGGTCGATGGCACTGTCTGCTATTGGAGTTTTACAATCACTGGATTGATGGCACTGCCTGTAGTTGGAGTTTTACAATCACTGGGTCGATGGCAATGCCTGCTGTTTCAGTTTTATAACCACTGCGTCAATGGCACTGCCTGCTGTTGGAGTTTTACAATCACTGGGTCGATGGCACTGCCTGCTGTTGGAGTATTACAATCACTTGGTTGATGGCACTGCCTGCTGTTGGAGTTTTACAACCACTGGGTCGATAGTACTGCCTACTGTTGGAGTTTTACAATCACTGGGTCGTAGGCACTGCCTGCTGTTGGAGTTTTACAACCACTGGGTCGATGGCACTGCCTGCTGTTGGAGTTTCACAACCACTGGGTCGATGGCACTGCCTTCTGTTGGAGTTTTACAATAACTGGGTCGATGGCACTGACTGCTGTTGGAGTTTTACAATCACTGGGTCAATGGCACTGCCTGCTGTTGGAGTTTTACAATCACTGGGTCGATGGCACTGCCTGCTGTTGGAGTTTAACAATCGCTTGGTCGATGGCACTGCTTGATGTTGGAGTTTTACCATTGAGGGTATCAACAACCTAGTATTCAGCATTCCTTTCAAGGTGTAGATTATGAGGTTTTACAATCACTGGGTCGATGGCACTGCCTGCTTTTGGAGTTTTATCATTGAGTGTCTCAACTACCTAGTATTCAGCATTCCTTTCAAGGAGTAGATTATTAGGTTTTACAATCACTGGGTCGATGGCACTGCCTTCTGTTGGAGTTTTACAATAACTGGGTCGATGGCACTGACCGCTGTTGGAGTTTTACAATCACTGGGTCAATGGCACTGCCTGCTGTTGGAGTTTTACAATCACTGGGTCGATGGCACTGCCTGCTGTTGGAGTTTAACAATCGCTTGGTCGATGGCACTGCCTGATGTTGGAGTTTTACCATTGAGGGTATCAACAACCTAGTATTCAGCATTCCTTTCAAGGTGTAGATTATGAGGTTTTACAATCACTGGGTCGATGGCACTGCCTGCTTTTGGAGTTTTATCATTGAGTGTCTCAACTACCTAGTATTCAGCATTCCTTTCAAGGAGTAGATTATTAGGTTTTACAATCACTGGGTCGATGGCACTGCCTACTGTTGGAGTTTTACAATCACTGTATCGATGGCACTGCCTGCTGTAGGAGTTTTACAATCACTGGGTCGATGGCACTGCCTGCTGTTGGAGTTTTACAATCACTGGGTCGATGGTACTGCCTGCTGTTGCAGTTTCACACCACTGGGTCGATGGCACTGCCTTCTGTTGGAGTTTTACAATTACTGGGTCGATGGCACTGACTGCTGTTGGGGTTTTACAATCACTGGGTCAATGGCACTGCCTGCTGTGTGAGTTTTACAATCACTGGGTCGATGGCACTGCCTGCTGTTGGAGTTTAACCATTGAGGGTATCAACAACCTAGTATTCAGCATTCCTTTCAAGGTGTAGATTATGAGGTTTTACAATCGCTGGGTCGATGGCACTGCCTTCTTTTGGAGTTTTATCATTGAGTGTCTCAACTACCTAGTATTCAGCATTCCTTTCAAGGAGTAGATTATTAGGTTTTACAATCACTGGGTCGATGGCACTGCCTGCTGTTGGAGTTTGACAATCACTGGGTCGACGGTACTGCCTGCTGTTGGAGTTTTATCATTGAGGGTATCAACTACCTAGTATTTAGCATTCCTTTCAAAAAGAGAGGCGAAAGATACCAAAGGGACATTCAAACTCATAAGTCGAAAAAAAACTAACAAAGCCATGTCTTAAACGGAAAAAAGACCAACAGACAAACAACAGTACACAAAACACAACAATGTGTAGATTATGCACAAAGTTTGGATATACAAAAACAATTTCAACTTTTTAGAATTTCATTTCGTACAATTGGACCATGAACATTACTTGTCTAAAACTACACCAAAGTGTTGAGGGAAATTCCCATTTAAACAAAAAAAAAACTTAATATTTTGATTTCATATGACATTTTAGTCACAGTGACAATGACACAATTCGAAAGATCCTGGTTTTTTATGAAAATATTTTATCGATTATAATGAGCCAAGTTATAGGGTTGACATCTTGTGACACTTTCCATCAACAATAATATAAAAGTTGTTTCATTTGAATTAAAGAACAGTTCAGTGATATTGGAAACATAGTTGGTATCTATTAAGATATAAACTTACGAAATCAAGACCTTCCCCACTCATTAATACATTGTCATTATTTTTTCTTGATGTCCGAATAGTTATACTTTTAAATTAGGTTTCAACTAACTATGGTTGAATTAAGCTATGCTATTCTTTTCAGGTCCCCTTTGGTCATAAGCTCTTTGTGTATTCCAGTTTTTTTTTCTTTAAATTTTCAATATTTTTTTCACCATAGAATGGGTAGGGGTCAATAAAACATCTAAAGTCTTATTAAATTTCATCGTTGCATTTTATGTTTATGATAAATTGATTATGACCAGATTTGGGGTTCACTAAAAAATGGTCGAAAACACTAGTGTCAAATATTATTGTATGTTTTTGCACATGTTCTCATTAGGAATACCCCTGACTGTTAGAATACATAGTCGAAAAATATCTTGAAAGTAAATCTGAAATGCCATGGTCATATGAGTAGCCTGAATGTAAATAAATTGCCAAAACAATTAATGTTTATAAACTTGAAAATCACAAACTTTTATTGGATATGAACGTTTGGAATTTACAAAATCTTCAAACAATTTCACTTACAGACATAAGACAAAATTCATTTTTTTTTCTACAAACCTTTTGCATTCTCTCTTTGCATTACTTTTGTGTGTTTAAGTGAAAATTGTATGGTCCCAATAATAACTGTTGTCCAGTTTATAAGGTAAACAGTAATATTCAGTATGGGATGATGAATTGACATATCAACATTATAATACATAATGTTGGTTTCCCTCCCCAAGACTACAAAATGCCTCTGTCATTGAGTCAGCAGACGCTATATTCAGTGTTTTGACAGTCTGTCACTGTCTAAGAACCAGCTTTTTACTAATTTAGGTTATCTGTAAGCATTAAATTGGATGTTCCGATCACCCCTTCTAGAATATTGCCGTTGTTTGTATTTGAAAACCAAAGACATACAGTCAATGGTTTACTTTTAAAAATTTTGACTTGGATGGAGAGTTGTCTCATTGGCACTCATACCACATCTTCTTATATCTAAGTACAGCATATCTACCATAAGCTTAGCACTAAATTCTTATTACCTCATTATTCAATCCATTTTTTTTCCTAATTCATTTTTTCCCAAACTTTTGAAGATTTTATCTTAATGATTTCAAGAGTCATTCCAAAAACTCAGTACATAGTTTTTTTAAAGCAATTTATCTGAAAACAGTATATTGATTTCATGTATGAATGTTAACTTTTTAGCATTTGATTTGAAAAAAAATAATTTCTTAATTAAATGCTTGTTGGAATCAATTTTTCCAATTTTCTTAGATGCAACTGCATCATTCCCGTAACCAAATGTAAACAACATAAATGCTTGATTACTGTTTCAATTACTGCTAGGTTAAAACGCACAAATAACTTCCAATACATTTGTAAGAGTTATCTCCCATATCCGAGGTTTATCCCATCAAACCAAACGTAAAGAATTGACATAACATAGATAACAGTACACATTTCCAATACGAATATTTTATAACTGTTCAGATAAATCGGTGGCTGTAAATCAAGACATTTCCTTTGGTATCCATTTGATCAACACCTGATATTTACCAATGTAAAACAACAAATACTGAATTTAATGAGGAAAAAATGGACTAACTACAAGCAAAATGTCTGACAATACTAGATTTACCATCAAGAAGTTTGTTGAAAAAAATAGGTCGAAAATCATTCAGAAATTCAGAAATTCAGAGAGATGTTTAGATCAAAATGACAGTTTCAGACAAAAATGCACAACTAGTGTTGACACTCTCGATTGAATCACGATGTTTTATCTTCCTATAATATAATAGTATCAAGTTTTTCAATGTTGGTCATTCCTGTTTCCAAGGTTTTAAGAGAACGACCAAGGCAACTGTGTAATGAGGACCATCTATATTGAACATCCACATTTAGACAGCCCAAAAAACGGCAGGCAAAGTCAAACACTTTATCATATGAAACAAATTCACAAAACAACATTAACAAACATTGAAATCAGAATGTGGAAGTGCATTTCACCGATTCAAAATGTTTAATAAGTAATTTGCTGCTTTAAATAAGAGGAAATATAATTCAAAGATACTATGTTTACGATTAAGAAGGCATGACGTCGGGTTTGTCTACATACGATTGATAAGTGGAAGTCGAATTTCAACAATAGAGGACCAAATGATTAACGAAGTTGAAGAGCCTTGAAAATTAAAATTCCAAAAAATATTGTTTTGGATGATTTTACTATATTATTTCTTACAAACAAGAAATGATTTCATCAATGATATTCCATGTCAGCAAGTTTTGACAACTAGGCCGGTAATACTCTCGATGTAAAAAAAACGTCGACCAGCATTGACATCGGCGCATTTCGTCTACATAAGATTCATTACTAGGCCGGTAATACTCTCGAGGAAGAAACGTCGACTAGCATTGACATACGCGATTTCGTCTACATAAGATTCATTATTAGGCCGGTAATACTCTTGATGTAAAAACTGTCGACCAGCATTGATATCTGCGCATTTCGTCTGCATAAGATTCAATACTAGGCCGGTAATACTTTCGAGGAAGAAACGTCGACCAGCATTGACATCGGCGCATTTCGTCTACATAAGATTCATTTCTAGGCCGGTAATACTCTCGAGGAAGAAACGTCGACTAGAATTGACATAGGCGCTTTCGTCTACATAAGATTCATTACTAGGCCGGTAATACTCTTGATGTAAAAAATGTCGACCAGCATTGACATCTGCGCATTTCGTCTGCATAAGATTCATTATTAGGCCGGTAATACTCTCGAGGAAGAAACGTCGACTAGAATTGACATCGGCGCATTTCGTCTACATAAGATTCATTACTAGGCCGACAATACTCTCGAGGAAGAAACGTCGACCAGCATTGACATCGGCGCATTTCGTCTACATAAGATTCATTACTAGGCCGCTAATACTTTCGAGGAAGAAACGTCGACCAGCATTGACATCGGCGCATTTCGTCTACATAAGATTCATTTCTAGGCCGGTAATACTCTCGAGGAAGAAACGTCGACCAGCATTGACATAGGCGCATTTCGTCTGCATAAGATTCATTACTAGGCCGACAATACTCTCGAGGAAGAAACGTCGACCAGCATTGACATCGGCGCATTTCGTCTACATAAGATTCATCACTAGGCCGGCAATACTCTCGAGGAAGAAACGTCGACCAGCATTGACATCGGCGCATTTCGTCTACATAAGATTCATTTCTAGGCCGGTAATACTCTCGAGGAAGAAACGTCGATCAGCATTGACATCGGTGCATTTCGTCTACATAAGATTCATTACTATGCCGTTAATACTCTCGAGGAAGAAACGTCGATCAGCGTTGACATCGGCGCATTTCGTCTACATAAGACTCAACAGCTGCTCGAATAAAAACAGTAAGAAAACCAAATCAATTACAAAGTTGAAGAGCATTTACAATATTTTTTCAAAACTTTATGCCTAATTCTGGCTCAGGCATCTATGATAGATTTGAAAACCCATAATGTTTAGGTTGATTTCAGCCAGTTTTTTATGAACTGATAATTTACAGAACATGACAGCATAAATGCTATTTCATGTCAGCACAGAAGTGTTCCATATTTTATTTTTTTTCCCTTTAACATGCATTTGTTTGGTATCCTTTTCCTGTTCATAATAACATATACAGTGAACACAATGTTTAAAATGTGGCGTTTGAGACAAACATCTACTCAAGTCCAGCCTTTTGGGGGAATTCTAACAAATCATGTTCCTCACAAATAACGATGCAATACCAAGAAATCATTTTGATGACATCACTGTTTCAATATAAAAGGTAAATGCATCGTTAGCTTAAAACAGAATTGAAGCCAGTAAAAACAAGTTCATTCATAACCATGATAATATTGTACAATGTGTATAATTACCGACGTGTGATCAATGTGTATGAATGATTTATGGGGTATGTTGTTAACCTTCTATAAGGATAATCTATTGATTTCAACTTTGATAACATTATAACCATATTTACGTTATTGTACCTAATAACATACACAATATTCCATAAAATTATAAATATTAGGTAGTTTTCCGTGGGGAACCTTAAGGATTTGGCAGTAAGAAAATAAGATTCCAAATACTAGATTGCTGTAGGAAATTAAAAAAATGTTAGCTCATGTTGGTGTTTGTTGACATTGTTATTGTTTTTGCCTGAACAAAGTGCCGAAGTAATCATTGTCGTGTTGGTTTACTTAACAGGTGCCCATTATGGACAAGAACCTTGTGTGATCTCCTTGGATGATTAAATAGAGGCCCAAAGAGGTTATCCTATAAACAACAAGAAAGGTTGTATCGGTAAATTATTGACATTTTTTAACCCCATGGAAAACCTCATATTAATAAGGTTAATGTCAGTGCATTGTCTTTTGTTTGGAAGATTGTAGTTTTAATTATAGTTTTAATCAAATTCTATCAAGTTGCTCTTAATGAATACTTTAATTATAACTTATTCTTAATGTGATCAAAGTGTTGTTAACATAATTGATATTATTTGTTTTTATCTGTTATGAAATCATTTCTTAATTACTAAAATTTGATTATAGTTACACTCTTGTTCAAAACTTTATTTCCATTATATGTATGAAAATATCTGCATGGCATCAAGTAAAATATCTGCATGGCATCAAGTAAAATATCTGCATGGCATCAAGTAAAATATGACAATAACGACACTATTTGTACTTGTACAATAAAAAAAAAAAAATAGAGGCAAGTTGAATCAGGTTTGTTTCATATTTACAACGTGATATTATTATCATGTAAAAAATTGAATCCGAAAATTGTTTCCATACATAAGTTTAAAAAAAACACATTTGCTTACATCCACTTCATTATAACTTTGGTGGATAGTTGTCTCGTTGTCAATCTTACCACATTTCTTTTTTTATATACATTTATGTAACGTTTCATAGGGTTTCTTCTTTCAATCAAATCAATTTTGCAACTGATATAATTATAAAAAGATACACAGAACAAACTCTTGTGAAAATAAAGGAAATAAATTACAAAATGATAATTTGAAATAGCGGGAAAAGGTCATATATTTTTGTTTATTTAGAAAATTATATATGGCTCTTATTCATTTTCGGATATTTTAATGTAGTTCTATGTTTATGTAGTTCAAGTAAATATTTTCAAACAAAACATCGTTTATGATATTTTTTTCTGGTTTGTAATTATCATTTTTTCTATTTTTATTATTGTCATTATTATTAATTTTTGTTATTTATCATTATTATCATTATCATTATCATAATTATTATTATTATTATTATTATAATTATTATTATTATTATTATTATTATTATTATTGTTGTTGTTGTTGTTGTTAATGTTGTAATCATATCATTGTTATAATTAAGAAGTAGCATTTTATTTTATTAATCCTTTGTGTTTTATTTTTTTTTAATTTTGTTATAGAATGTGTTTTCCGTACTTTATGTTTTGAGAATTTTTTAATTAATATTCACAACTGTAGTTTTCCTTTCATATTCATAAGTTTCATGTTTGAATAATAATATAATTTAAAATATTTGTTTGTTATGATATATTTTATTCAGTTGTTTTATTCTCGTTTTTGTTTTTTGTTTTCGTTTTTGTTGGTTTTCCTTTACGAAAAAAAAAGAATACATATTATCTAGTATTTTTTTTTAATACAGTAAACGTTCAAATATATATTTCAACTTGAATATAAAGTTAACTAAAATGATTTGATCTGCACTGTATATAAATACAATTCTTCTGCCAAATATCCAAGGTGAATAACCTTATAAGTTTGCCTACATATTTTTTTTTTTTTTTTTTTTTTTTTTTTTTTTTAATCCCGTCTCTCATAATTCTTTTTAGAATGGCATTAATATTTTATATTGTTTTATGTATTCGTGTTTTATGTTATGTATTGTAATATTAATGGTGTACATTGTATTTGTATTGTTGTTGTATTGTATTGTACATATTAGCTAGAGTAGCACATTTTATTAATTACATGTTTAATCAGTATTTTTATCTGAACATAAAGGAATATGGTCAACAATTCATTTCATAATAACAAACACTATTAATTATTTTTAAACATTCGTCTTTCAAGGAGAAAGATATGATCTTCTTCAAAATGTTACAAAGTGAATAAAAATTATAATGAAAGAACCATACGATCAATATCTATCGAAAATTTTGATGTCCAGAGGAACTGTTTAAATACTACAACTGAAGAACAATGAAAACAAATATATAGGAACTTTCAAACATGTAACGCTATTTTGTGCTAAACCTATGATGACATCTCACTCTTCAAGACGGGCTGACTGTTCTGTTTAATCCCTTTTTGTTGTTTTTTTTTTTACAATCCAAAAGTCTTATGTTTTTGACTTTCATAGCTTTTTCGCCAAGAACAGTCAGAACAATAAAACATCAATAAACATTCACTCGTTAATAAATGTTAATCTAAAACGGTTATTTTGATCTCAACACTATCTTAAAAGTCTGAAAACAAAATGTGAAGTCTTTTCAAGAATGCAAGTTATTTTTAAGATTTTTATCCTGGCAGTCAATCAAATACTGTTAAGATATTTCGCTTGTAGTCAAGCCAGAACTTATACTTTTTTCAATGAGTGCGAATGGTTTTGTACAGATAAATAACACATTCTAAACATGCATAAAAATATAACGAGACTATCTTAATGGACCGAATATACCTCAGTGGGTATATCTGAAAACTCTCTGAACGATTGAACAAGACTTTCGTATTCATTGTTAAGTCTTTTCAGATCGGTTCAAATCAAAGCGATAATATCAGTTTTTAATGCTTATATCTTTGAACTTATGAATTAACTCAATTAATGTCTTGTGATTTGACGATATCGAAAAAAAACGAATGTGTAGCTGGTCCATGATAGACGATTTTTTTAATCATGATACACTGGAATTTTCTGTACATATTTCAATAACGTTTCAACATTTAGCTTTAATTTTTTTTAAATTCAAAAATAAAATCTTTCGATAAAACATTAAGCTAGCACAAGTAAGTACATTACTACACAACTCTCTTTTTCTCATTATTGGTATCAAAAATAAAGAGATGTGGTATGATTGCCAATGAGACAACTAGCCACCAAAGTAAAAATTACGAAGATAAAAGCAACTTTAGATCACCTACAAACATTGAACAACGTGAGAATATATAAAAGGCCTTGGTACATGTCATAATTATATGAGATTGCTCATTCCCTTTTTTGAAAATAAAAGGTTCTAATGGCAGTCTATATTTTACCTCATTTTATCTTAGATGCCCATAGCCTGTGCTTGGGAGCAAAGCGTTTCAGTAAAATGTCCGTGGACAATAAAACATAAAGTACCTAAACAAATAAATCAAAACATATCTCTGAATAGTTTGCAAAGGCTTTCAGATTCATCGTGGTTTTTTTTTTTCTGTTTAAAATCAAATTTTCAGTTGGTGTCGTAAACATTATCAACATGTACCCTCATATTTGTTTATCAATCAGTTAATTAAAAAAAAAACTTATTTTCATTGTGCTCATTGAAATATCCTTTCACAGGTATATCATTACAAACTTATTTTTATGTCATGTTTTCATTAGAAATTAACTGACATTTTTACATTCCATACATGCTTAACTTCGCTCATAAGCATAACTTTCTTTCATTGTTCTTACAATGTAAATATTCTGCTTTGAAAATGCAACAAAAAGTAGAAACTATCTTTTCTATTTTATATATTTTTAATTTATACAAATTATTGTGGACCTAATTCACCCCCATTGCCGATTCTACTCTACACAATTCATTTCATGTGTCCCGATCGTTGAAGAGATTAAAATTGCTTTTTGTCTTTTATAGTAAAATGTCTAACTAACAAATATAGACATTTTGCAAGCAAACGTTATATACAAATGAGGAAATTTCTTAGAAAATAATTCAAATTCAGCTAAACAACAAGATGGAGACTATTTGAATATGACAGTATTGTGTCTTCCTTTTCAGACGAAACAGATATTAGGTGATAGAACTTATTTTTGATGAATCTTTGTAAACATATTCATTCATTTAACATGTTCTCTCCCATTTTATTTAAAGATGAGATATGTTATCGACATAGTATCTATGTATAAACAGCTAAACACATTTCATTTAGTTGCATATTACGAATACATAAAATATTTCAATTTGTTATTTGTTTTTTCCTTTATGTTAAGAACATTCCATTTATCAAACTCTTTAACTTTGGAGATACATTAACAGTGAAATTTGAACACAATATCATCCAATATCGATATATAATAGATTTGACAGTACCATTTTTGTTATAAGACAGCCATTTTCTTTTTTTTTACCAGTAATTGATATCTAAAATTTTGAATTAGTTTTCAGTGATGTTAGATTTTTGTTTGAAATCAACATTGGTAAAGACAATCGTCTCAACCTTTACTTAATTTATATAATTTAAAAAACTAATAAAAAATACCAGGCTTATAATCTGGTACGCCAGTCATTTTTTTCGTCTACATACCTCTATATAAGACTCATTAATGGTGCTCGAATCAAATTCAATTCAAATGCGAAGTTGAAAAGCATTTAACAAAAACCCGAAAATTGTGTCATATACGGCTAAGGCAATCTATGTGTAGGGGTAGAATAACCTTAGTGTTTCGAATAATTCAACATTTTATAAAAAGTAAATTTATAGAAAAGGAACAAATCAATGATCATTCGTGTCAAAACACCAGTACTGACTACAGGGCTAGTGATACCCTCGGGGACAAAACTTGGGATAGGACATCTTAATTATTACGGAGATGTTGTTTACCGAGCCGAGAAATTTAGATAAGTTCCGGATAAACTTATCGATCCTTTAAATAAACTTATAATTTAAGGTTACCAATTCAGCACTGTATTTTGGATATTGTTTTTGTTGGTATTAATATTGATTTTGTTATCAGTAAATTAATATTATGTTTATATACATATGCACATTCATGGCTCTACAATCTGTCGATACCTGTATTTTGGCATTGCACAAGGTCATGTTTTTCTCTGACTGTTAATGACATCTTTATACTACATCCATTGGAAATTGGATGTGTAATGAGTGCTATTTTAGTCTTAGATGCATGATTTTTTTATTAGTTGTTTTTGGCTTTGAACTAGCTGTCAGTAACTGCAAGTACTCTCAGGTCAGTACATAGTGTCTTTTTGTTGTGGGGATGTATAAGTACCCTGCCACGTTCGGTCTGTGTATTTCTGCAATGTATCGATCTGATGAGTTAAGCCTTTTTCAACTGATTTTTATAGTTTGTTCTTATGATGTTCTGTTGCACCACTGTCCCAGGTTAGGGAGAGGGTTTGCGTCTTCAAACCAGTTTAACCCCGCCACATTCTGTATGTGCCTGTTCAAAGTCAGGAGCCTGTAAATTAGCGGTTGTCGTTTGTTGCTGTATATCATATTTGTTTTTCGTTCATTATTTTGTACATAAATCAGGCCGTTAGTTTTTGCTTGTTTGAATTATTTTACATTTGTCATTTCGGAGCCTTTTATAGCCGACTATGCGGTATGGGTTTTGCTCATTGTTGAAGGCCGTATGGTTACCTATAGTTGTTAATTTCTATGTCATTTGGTCTCTTGTGGAGAGTTGTCTCGTTGGCAATCATACCAGATCTTCTTATTTTTATATCTACTAACAGTGGCATCAACACAGTGGTTGTAAAACCCCATGTAATATGTCAGGCTAATGATATGTTACGTCAGATGCGCTTGTTTTTTGTTTTTGTTTACACAAGACTCACCAGTGATGCGCAAATCAAAAGAGTTGAAAGGTCAAATCAATTACGAAGTTGAAGAGCATCAAAAACCGACATTTTTGAAAAAGTTTGCAGTGTGTGCTTTTTGATTCGGTATTGCGATTTACTCCGGAAATTGTTTTAGACGCCGACAATTGTAATTCAGTTACATTTGTAAATTATTCCTGTATCTTATAACCAGATGTTGGGATTACACAGGTAGTTGTACAAAAAAAAAAACCCGAGACTTAATGAAATTAAAGTATAAAGCATTTTTTTTCCAAATTTTACCAAATCGACTAACTGTCTTTTTCCGTATTGCTTTCAAGGTGAGCCCCGTGATTCCGCATTTGTGACTAGAAACATCTATGGTCGTTGTACAATTAAGATTTTCTAGTAGCACTCTGACAATGAAGTTTATTTATATACATAAATTTCCATCTGGCAATTCGCCAAAATTTCGAAGGCTCTACAAGGTCAAAATGTGACTAGAATTGTCCTTCAAATCTATCTCTTTGGCTTAAAAGACTTAATTATTAAATGTTATAACTATACTGGTGTTGTTCAATCAATGTATCTTGTATTTATTGTGATAGATATTAATGCGGTTATTTATTGTTTGAAGCAGTAATAAAATGATTCTGTGGTTTGTCTTGGACATTGCACAATAATATGTCTTCTTGTATGGTATATGATGTTGTAATATGAAATCTTCTATGAAGTTAACTAACCAATTTTAAGTTTATGACGGCATAATTTCTTTTCAACAAGTTGAGTACTTGGAACTATTTTCAGTATCTGCGAGTATTTGTAATCCCGTAGATGTCTTTTCGTTATTTTTTGTCGTTGTGTTTCTTTCTATTGACCCTTACCCTATAACTCCGTTTATTCATCGTTAAGCTTCACGATATTTCAAAGTTATGTGAAATATTTTGTTTTTAATATTTTTGTTGGGGAAAGGGGAGTTTTACTTCTGGAATATCAATGACATTTAAATCTTTAACTGTTAGAGTTTTTATGTCCATTTCATGCAAGTACTTTAATCCGTTTTCTTTTTGGTCAAAATTAAGAAAGAAAAAAAAAGAAATCTTTCACAGTGATATGTCTAAATTCATTAAGTTGCATTGATATACAAGTATAGCTATGTAGCTGCTATAAATTTTACATTGTAATATTATAATGTATGTATTTATGAAAAATGTGAGGTAATCATACGGTCAGTACCCAACCGTTTATTTTGAAAATTGAAATACATCCATACGTGGCAGTATACTATTCCAAAGGGCAAAACATGACAACCAGAACTAACTTGTGGTTGACTATTATTAGATATTTCATAATGAATTTGATGAATGAAGGAGCTTTTTAAGATATATCTATTTATAGATTAATTTTTCTCATGTTATTAATGGACAATTTACAAAAAAAGTAGTAAAGGGTCTTATTGATCATATATCTTGTTTATGTTCTCATGTTGAAGTTATGTTTTTCAAATGAGCAAAGCCAGGCATAAGCATTTTAAAGACTGCTAATTACAAAAAGTGAGTCTGTAATACAAATAACGTAGCTCTACACGAACTCTTTTGAAAAAATGGAATTCACGGACAATAGACAAGACACTAACAATATAATTAACAAACAAAACAAAAACAGCTATCAATAAAAACATAAAAACAGGAATTCAAAGGAAAATGAGGCAAATGGGATGTGTATATAAAGACCAGAAGTGGTATGATTTCTAGTGCGACAACTCTCCACCAAAGACCAAATGACGGTGAATTAGCAACTATAGGTCACCTTATATTACGGCCTTCAACAATCAGCAAAACTCATACCGAATAGCAAGCTATAAAGGGCTGCATAATGACAAATGTAAAACAATTCAAAAAAGGAAACAAATCCTATTATCATGATTTATTTGTTTTATTGGATAAATGCCAATTTTACTGACATCACCTTACATTTTCCTTTCAGCTTTACTGCTTGAAAAGGAACAAACTATCATTTTAATATTACTACAAGAAAGACATGAACAAAGTAGATAAATGTGTGGCTTAAAAAAAAAATTGTTTGCATGGCCATTTCAGTTTACCTTTTCGATCTGATTTCTGTGAATTTTACTTAAACTTATGACCAATAGAGTTGTATTGTGAAAGTATGATTACACTTGCAGGAACTTAATAAATAAAGATATTTCACTCCTATCATTTAACGAAAATACATTATTATTGATACATATAGATTCTACCACTGCATCAAGTGTGATATTTATCCACTCGAGACAATAAAATTTTCAAATTTAAAACGCGAGGCTCGC
Organism: Mytilus californianus; assembly: GCF_021869535.1. Lineage (NCBI taxonomy): Eukaryota > Metazoa > Mollusca > Bivalvia > Mytilida > Mytilidae > Mytilus > Mytilus californianus. The sequence continues at coordinate 118,989,790 of NW_026262712.1, read as the reverse complement.
CGAGAGAAAGTTGCTTAATAGACTTGGAGATAAAGGTTAAGATTGTACTGTTCTTGTTCAGTCATTTCATCTGGTATTTTTCGATTAAACATTTATTCCTTAATTTAAAGTTTGAAGCACTATTTTGTCTGCTTTGAAATTTTGAACACTTTGCTATGTCCTGTACTATCTATAAGGTTGCTGTATATATGAAATATTCTATGAAGTAAAGCTAACATTATATGAGTGTAGAACGGCGTAATTTCACGTCAGCACATTAAGTACTGAGCTTGCTTTCAGTAATTGTAAGCATAATTTGATACAATATAGTATTTATTATTATTATTTTCTTTATACCTGTTTTTTTTACTTTCTTTTATATTAAACCATTACTTAAAATTGCATTTTTTTCTTCACTGTTTTTATTGTTTAGATCTTTAAAAATAGTTAAAATTGAACGCATATATTTCATACCTGAATGTATTTTATGTTTATTTTTTATTTGAAGAATAAATATTTGGTATTTTTTCTTATACTCAAAACAATTAAGATAGTATTGTGTAGACATCAGCCTATAGTTGAATACTGTGTGTTTCTAGAATTCGCCGCGTTCGAAGAATCTTATGGAAGAACCTAATAAACAAATGTTTGAAATCAAATATTCCTATACATTGCAGAGCACAGAAGACCAAATTATCAGATTTAATATCTTCATGATTGGGTTGGAACGTACTTTATTAATGGTGTTTGTTTCACAAAAAAAAAGAACCCTTTTTTTAATTTACAATTTGCATTAAGTTCATTTATAACGTAGCCCTTAAAAAAGCTGTTTACCAATAAAACTTGTATTTTATTATTAACTTATTCAACGTATGTGGAAGTACCGTCGGTTTTATAAATACATTAGTTTGTTCCATTTATGTTGAGTGAAATAATGATAGGAAATTAAAGCATTACCTGCAAATTATCTTCTCAACAGGATTCTTATTTTAAATAAAACTTTTGACGAAGCTGTTTTATTAAATATTTAACTAATCAAATACTGAAATCAATTTACCAAAAAACATTCAGTTATTCCTTTAACCCTCATACATTAATGAATAAAAGTCAATTTTCTCACATTTCTGAGGTAGAGTGGCACGATACAGGTGGTTAAAACAGCAGGTATTGACAGAGTTTTCCGAAATACACTTCGCATGACAAAATGACATTCTTTAAGTTGTTCTGACAGCCATTGTTTCAGGCCTGTGGCAAAGTAATACATTAATTGTTAACGACGTTGGTTCTTGTCGTTTTTGCATTTTGACACTTACAAAAACGGTATTACTTAATTCTATTGCAGGCGATCATAGATAAACACAACTATAACTGTTCTACAGTTGTTACGTTATTAAAACCTATATTTGTAATGCACATTTATAGTTTTATAAAAAAAAAGATGAATTTTCAAAATTGAACAAAACATATTAAATCAATAGTTTTATTTATTGTACCGCTGTTAAATACGATCAAATAAATTTTATTTATCAAAAATAACTCAATGCCTGTCAATGTTTACAATTTTGAAGCTTTTCCTGTTGTGCTGATATTGTTTGCTAAATTATTACGGTTAATTTATCTTTTAAAGTAACATGTTAAAACGTGAATCGCAGGTACACCATATTATGCAGCTATATCTGGAAGCCAGGTATTATTTACTTGGGTATATTTAGCATTATTATCTTTTATCGAATATATATATACAGCTATGGCAGGGTTGATTGTTCTGTAAATTGTTATATCGGAAAATCAGCATCGAACGTTATAGTGCACTTTAAATGTTGTTATTCAAAATTTAAATTGAAAATACTTTTTGTAGTTTACAATATTCCAATAATAAAAAAACGTAAACGGTTTCTAAATATTTTGATCGAGATCAGTTATATAAAAAATGAAATATTCTGCTGACGTATGGTAAATAGACAACAAGAAACCATAGTTCAGGTTTATGAATTATAACAAATATTTAAGTCATTTAATTCAAGCTCATGCGTATTTCACTGTCTAAACCTTTCTTCCTTGATATGTTTATTTTGCATGTAGGTTGTAAATATATTTTTTCTATAGTAAATGACTACGAGATAGTTTTACATTCATTCATAAAAGAACTTAACAGATTTTTCTTATAATAGTGTAAATCTTTGACCTCGAGGATATTATATTTCTCCGTACCTACCTGTCATTTTTAACATCATTCGCACCTGTACATCCGGTTTACAGAAGCGATATCACCTGTCATTTAGCCCAGCATCCTGCAGCGACAATACCATTAAATATGTGTACAACACAAAAACTTAACAAAAATCATACAGATTATTAATAGTCAAACTTCCATTTTATTTAAAAGATGCAACTTTAAATAGTCAACTTAAGATTCCGTAACAAACCTTTAAACAAACTCAGAGGCCATTAATTTGACGATCTCATAAAACATATAATTTGTCATTTATCCGAGAAAAAAGGTCAAATATGTTTTTCATAGTTATTCAAAACCTTTTCTTTATGATCAAAAGGGGGTAGGTCTGCACCTAGTTGACATGTATAGAGTTAATTCTTTTGTTATTGTTTATTGCACAATATGAACATTGTGAACGCGGTCAACGATTCTTTACCCCACCATCTTGGGTTTTGTATGTCTAATTTTTCTTTATGATATTATAAGTTTGTGTTATTCAGTTAAAATGACCTTTATATTAAGTATTAATGGATATGGAATGTGTTTTTCTAGAAGACAGTATGTGTAGCTGTGTATACGCTATTAATGGTTTTTTATGCTTGCAATGTTTTATACATTTTTAACATATTTGTTTTCAAAAAGACATAAAAAAAAATCCAAAACAACTTTATGAATTTCATGCGTTCTTTATTTACCTTCACCAGAAATGCTCAAAGTCGAATATTTGAAAGTCAAGGAATTATAAAAACCGAAACAGTTATGACCAAATGATGAAATATCTATTTGCTTTTTTAAGTTTTGTATACGGTATAATCCACAAGCAGGTAATTGCTCATTGTTGAAGGCCTTACGGTGACTTATAGTTGTTAACTTCTACGTCATTTGGTCCCTGGTGGAGACTTATCTTATTGGCAATCATACCACATCCTCTTATCTTTATGATATCATTTCTTTTTCAAATAAGTTGAAAACCACATGTTTGTTTTAACTATTGCTTCTGGGCTTCTTTTTTTAGCTTCAAATGACCCAAGGTATCCTTTTATTCTCAATTCTCTGGTCTGAGCGTTCCATGAGTAGGTTGATTCAGAATAGTGCTGTAAATTTTCTGATGAAGATTATTTCAGAAAAGCATTCTCTGTGTTCCTAATGAAAGTTTATTCAAAAAAGCTCTTTGCGCGCCGGAAATTATTTTTGTCTCTCGCGATTTTTGAATGTAAAGAAATGGACGCAAACAATTAATGAATAAATGTTTAAGCGTTGTTGTTAACCTGATCTTACCGCACGACTTAGTCATTGATTTATTCTTTGTTTTGCGTCCATTGGCCAATAGTTCATAGATTATTCTTGATGAATGACCACATGGACACAGAGTAGTGTGTTATGATAACATGTAAACATGAATGTTTTGCCTCCTTTCAGATTGAATGTGTATCGTGTGTTGACATTTCAAGATGGGGATACCTAGGTCTTGTACTGACATTACACGAGAGGACATATAGATAGCAAACTGACATTTCAAGGTGAGGACACCTAGGTCTTGTACTGGCATTACATGAGAGGACACATAGGTATTAAACTGATATTTCAAGGTGAGGACACCTGAGTATATTTTACTAAGATTACACGAAAGGATACATAGGTATTATAGTGACACTACACGAGAGGACATCAAGGTATTATACTGACATTACACGAAAAGACACCTAGGTATTAAACTGACAATAAATGTGACAACACCTGGGTATTATATTTACTGACACTACACGAGAGTTATACTGACATTACACGCGAGGACACATGGGTATTATACTTACATTACACGTGAATACAGGTATAACTCTGACATTGCATCTGAAAGCACGCGGATATTTTAATAATATGACATGAGGGGGCACCTGCATATCATACTGACATTTCATGGAGGAACACCTATGTATTATATTGACATTACATGCGAGGACACCTACGTTTTTTACTGAAAACATCAAGGTATTGTACTGACATGAGGTGGGAGTTGTTCTCTGTTCTGGTCATGAACTAAATGAATGGGTTTTCCAAGTTTGTGTTTAGATTTAATGATTCAGCCTGCCTGATTAAACAAAATCTTATGTTATAATAAAATCCAATGTTGTACCGCACAAAACCGTTGTGATTAGTGTAAAATCAGAGTACTTATTACACTGCAACAATGAAGATCATGAATACATGGTATTTCTTGTATCAGTAGAGAGCATTGTATCAGTAGAGAGCATTGTATCAGTAGTGAGCATTGTATCAGTAGAGAGCATTGTATTAGTAGAGAACATTGTATCAGTAGAGAGATTGAATTAGTAGAGAACATTGTATCATTAGAGAGCATTGTATCAGTAGAGAGCATTGTATCAGTAGAGAGCATTGTATCAGTAGAGAGCATTGTATCAGTAGAGAGCATGTATCAATAGAGAGCATTGTATCAGTAGAGAGCATTGAATTAGTAGAGAACATTGTATCAGTAGAGAGCATTGTATCAGTAGAGAGCATTGTATCAGTAGTGAGCATTGTATCAGTAGAGAGCATTGTATTAGTAGAGAACATTGTATCAGTAGAGAGCATTGAATTAGTAGAGAACATTGTATCAGTAGAGAGCATTGTATTAGTAGAGAACATTGTATCAGTAGAGAGCATTGAATTAGTAGAGAACATTGTATCAGTAGAGAGCATTGTATCAGTAGAGAGCATTGTATCAGTAATGTTGCAATGAACCTTCTAGTTACACATATGCTAACCTGCGTTTTATATGGTTATTAAGTAGTATTTTATTTAAGATAAGATTGGTTGTCCTTACAATACACGAACCCATGCTACAATCACCTAAGCATTTACAACTTTATTCTCTTTTCCACTTTCGTCAACCCATATCGATGTCATCGTTTCCAAACCCAGTCAATTGCTTTTTTATAAATGCTTATTCTTTGAAAAGAGGTCAAGTCGCAAAAAAAACCCAAAATCGGGATTTTGCAATGGACAGTATCATATATTTTCAAATTTTAATCTTAGGAGTATTATTATCTGTAAACAATTAATAGATTGTGTCCGATTATTTGACTGTACGATAACCACTTGTTAAACAACAGTTTGTATAATGAGCTGTCAGTCTAATCGAATCATACGCTGCTTAATTTCCCGTGATGCCATGCTTAGTCTAATTCAAATATAGATTATTCATTCCATCTTTATTTATACACACCATGCAGTAATTCCCAAAAGGGTTTATGGGTAATATTGAAAACGAGGTACGTATTGTGTTTTCGAAAAATCATCCATTTCAAAAAATGACAAATTAGCAGTATTATGAGGAATCATTAATTACATTTTATCTAATGGACCAAAAACTTGTCATATATCACTAGCATTTGAAATTTACATGAAACTAACATCGCGGGATGACACGCGCGCTCGTCCATCATTTTTGACAAGTTTAAAGTTTAAATATAACAAATCATAAATCAGATCTAACCATGTTGCTGTCATGTTTTCTTTACCTTAACTTGTCAAATATATGCTGTAACTTCAGAGAGGAACGTGTTGTTTATGATTTGTTTTACTTTTCATGTAATCATCTTCTGTTTGATATTTATATTTAGAAAAACAACGATTATTAACCCGATACTTATAAAGCATGATGCAAAAAATTCGTTCAAACGTTCAATCACTATGCTCACACAAGTTGAGGTATGTTCATGTCAGCTGCATTAAGGTTTTTATATGAATATATTTGAGTTAGTCTTTGAATCTATACAATATTCGTTGATGTATTGTCTTTCTTACCGACTAGCATGACTTTTACTAACATCCATATGCTTTTGTTTTTTACTCTTTCGTACATGTAATATTTGTTATAAAGATGGACCAGGCAAGTTAGATTGTAACTATCCAGTGGTAAAAAGAAAAGAAACCCTAAGTAATTTCAGTATATTAAGTGCCGAGACGAAGTGTGAGACTTATTGTTAACATTTCACTATGATTCCGATGTGCTATTGCAATTCACGTTCACATAGATTAATTGTAACTATTTATAATTACATTACATGTATGTTTCATTATAATACGTTATTTTGATTGGCTAACAGCAATCTCGCGTCTTTCTGAAATTAACCTTCATTTCAAAATGAAATGTAACATCCATGATGACACGAGCTTCCACAAAAAAGTGCATAGGTAAATAAAAGAAAAACTTGATAAAAAAAGTGTTTTCATGATCCTATAAAAAAAATGTAATTATAAGTATTGAATGCTTCTTTTTGTAATTTCAGTGGCGGATCCAGGGGCGGGGGGGGTCCGGATGTTGGAACCCCCCCATTTTTTTGACGATCAATTCATTTAAATGGGGTCATATAGTTGGACCCTCCCTTTATCCTGGGTTAGGAACCCCCCTTTTATAAATGGCTTGATCTGCCCCTGAATTTTATAGGGTTGTAAAAGCGTTGATCGTGCGAACATTTTTAGAATGAAGCGTTTCCGCGCTTCATACAAAATGTACTTCGGTCAACGCTTTTACACCCCAATAAATTTACAAAAAGAAGCATTCAATTCTTAAATAAAGAAAAAAGAAATACTGTGATATGAAAATATCAAATTGTTCTGACCGTAAAATGTTCAAAGACGTTATATCATATAAATTGATGTTCTCGCATCAATGTATTTATACTTGTATTAGATGACATGGTTTTGTGACAAAAATACAGTTGAAGCATAAGACAATATTTGTATTAATTCATTGTTTAAATGTAATCCATCTTAAATTACCCGTTTGAACAATACGTTAATGAAAATTTCATTGAAAATTGTCCCTTTATCCTTGGTTGCTATGAAACTCGTTGTTGCTAGGGTGCTCTCTTCGAGGTCCGCGATATTGATATATAAGGACACCGATACATTGTGCGAGATCGTTCATTTGTAATTTGGCTGTTGATGGTAAGGCATCGGAAAGTGAATTCCAGGAGTAAAGCTAGGGGTCTCAGGAACTTATGGTTTTGAAGCTTGGATCTCGGTTCTAGTTTCTAAAAGGTTATGATTGTTTAACAAATAAGTGTGTACCTCGGAGTCAGTGTAAGGATAAAGGATGAATTGAAGTTATAGTTTTTAGACTAGTTTTTGAATACAAAGTAAATTGTATATTATTTTCTAGCTTCTTTGTAATTAAGATTCAGACTTTATACGGCCGGTCTCGTAGTTTATAGTAAAGCTTCCAAGTTGTAGTTAGGTTTAGGGTTAATTAAAAGATTGATATTGAAGCGTCTCAGATTCTGTGAAAACGGATACGAACAGATAGTTCATATATAAGCCAAACACGTTACAGTTTTACTATTTACATTTTGAGATTATAACTTTAAGTTAATTATGTAATTTTACTAAAACTCAGATACTTTCCCTTAGGCAGACAGAAGTTGTTTGGTTCAATATTATTGTATACATTTACAATATTGCTTTGATGCCAAAGTTCCGGAAAACATGTTAACAGTAATATGAATTGTATGTGTTGTTTTATATTGTTTTGTCTGTGTTGTTTGTAGTTAGTAGTCGTATTTGTTTTCTATCTCTATAGCTATATTTGTGTGCGAGTTTTTCTATAGGTTTTTCAGCTTTTTTGAAGTAGACGTTTCTTCTGATGTTATTGACTTTGACTTACATAATTTGGTTTCGTGATTACTATAACATTTCTTTACAACAATAGATTTCGTTTATTACATGACATTTAATACGTGTACTTCTAATGTTGTGTTTATACCATAGCCTGAATGGACATTGTCAGTTCTCTATATGATAATCAGTTATGTACATTCACTTACATAAAATAAGGAGATGTGGTATGATTGCCAATGAAAAACTCTTCACCAGAGACCAAATGACATAGATGTTAGCGACTATAAGTCACTATACGCCATTCAACAATGAGCAAAACCCATACCGAATAGCAAGCTGTAAAAGGTCCCGTGTTGACAAAATGTAAAACAATTCAAACGAGAAAAAATTAAAACCAAAATTTAGTTTTTTTTTTGTTTTTTGTTTTTGTTTATTGTTTATTGTTTTTGTTTTTTGTTTTGCTTTCTTGGTCTTTTGTATTGATATTACTCCCATAATTTGTTGAATGCGTCTACTTTCTATGATGACATTGGATATATCGTTAGTTCAGCTAGTTTTGAAAACTCGAAACGGAGAGAGACTACAACAAGGTACACAAACAATGTATGTATCTCATTAAGCATATTCAGTAATAACTTCCAAGCCAGAAAGATTACGACCATGGTAATAATGTTAGATAGTTGGATATTTGTCAGTTCTACCAATGCACTGACAGTATTCGTGTTAGCGTTAATATCATTACAAAACAGCGATAATGGATGTCATGTCACAAGATCCTTATTAACCCCACCACATTCTATATGTACCTGTCCCAAGTCAGGAGCCTGTGGGTGGTTGTTATTTCTTGCTCTTTATCATGCCTGTTTTTCGTTAATTGTTTTGTATAGTGTGTTCTTGGTCTGTGCTATTGCACCACTGTCTCGGGTTAGGGTAGGGTTTGGCGCCATCTAACTAGTTTAAATCCGCTGCATTTTTATGCACCTGTCCTAAGTCAGAAGGCTGTTGTATAGTGGTTGTCGTTTGTTGGTGTGGTTCATATGTGTTTCTCGTTTCTCGTTTTTTATATAGATTAGACCGTTGGTTTTCCTGTTTGAATGGTTTAACACTAGTCATTTTTGGGGCCCTTTATAGCTTGCTGTTCGGTGTGAGCCAAGGCTCAGAGTGGAAGGCCGTACTTTGACCTATAATTGTTTACTTTTTATACATTGTGACTTGGATGGAGAGTTGTCTCATTGGCACTCATAACATATCTTTTTATTTATATTAAAAAATCATAGCAACGAGATAGCGCTTTTTTTGCTATGGCATATCGTTTTACTTTATATACATAAAAGCCAAAGACTTTGAAAGATTTGTATATAAAGACCACAGAATGCGAAGTTAAAGAAAGGTAAGAAAGGCGAAAATATCAAACTCAAAATTCGAAAATAAACTGACAATCCCATACCAAAAAAAAACAAAAAACGACGAAAAGACAAACAACAGTTCACAAAACACAACATAGAAAACTAAATACTTAGCAACACGAACCCCACCATAACCGGGGCTGATCCCCGGAAGGGTAAGCAGATCCTGGTACACATGTGGCACCCATAGTGCTGGTCTTGTTAGTATAAACCCGGTCATAAATATAATTCTTTAGGTTACATTCGGGGAAAAGAGGACGGGATTGTAGTTACGACAATTGGAACATATCCGTCGTCATCTATAAAACAGATATTCCATAACGGTCAACCAATTCATGATGGCGTCTGTAAAATTTTCGAAGAGATGCCTTCAACTTCACTACTAGAAACTCTTGGTTAAATAGCTTCTTTTGTCAGCAGCAACCCTCTATCAAGGTAACCATGACAGGAAATGCAAGCTCTGGAACTTCGGATTAATTGAGAGATATATACTCTATATGCAGGCGATGCTGGAATGCTTCAAGTAAGTCAAATGATTGATTTTGAAAATTACCACTAAATCACAATTTTACCCATTATTTCAAATTTGCTTATTATCTTCAAAACTATAATAGATAAAAAAATATGTCCAGCAAAAATGAGGAAAAATCATTTCCATTCAAGGCAAACATTCTTTAACCCCGCCACATTCTTTATGTACCTATCCCAAGGCAGGAGCCTGTAGTTCAGTGGTTGTTGTCGGTTCATGTCTGTCATATTTCTTGTTTTTTTGGTAAACTGTTTTGTTATAAATTAGGCCGTTGGTTTTCTCAATTGAATTGTTTCATATTTTTCATGTCGGGGCCTTTTATAGCCAACCATACGGTATGGGTTTTTCTCGTTGTTGAAGGCCGTACGGTTGCCTATAATTGCTTACATCCACTTCATTTGAACTTTGGTGGATAGTTGTCTCATTGGCAATCATACCACATCTCCTTATTTTTATATTAATGCATTGTATAATTTTATGCACAAATTCCAGGTGAGCGATTCAGGCTCCTTGGAGCGTCTAGTTTATATGTCAAACCACCAAGATCGAAAATAAACTTCTTCACAATGAGTTGTTGAAAGAATTATTTTCATAAAATCTGAAAATTCCATATGAGATATACAGTAAAATAAGATAAAGGGTAAATTAATTCTTGCCACAATATCTATGCACGCATTTGATAAGAAATTTCTACTTTTGATTATATTAACAGATGTTGGCATTATAGATATTTCTATGGGTAGATTTCATTTGCAAATTTTGGTACTATAGATGATTTCCCGAGTAGATTTTATAAACAAATGTTGGCATTATTAGTGTATCTCTGAGTAAATTTTATTTACAAATGTTGTCGTTATATAAAAATAAAAGATTTGGTATGATTGCCAATGAGACAACTCTCCATCAGAGACCAAATGACGTAGAACTTAACACAACTATTGTTCAGTCACCGTATGGCCTTAAATAATGAGAAAACCCCATACCGCATAGTACGCTATAAAATGTTTGCCTAATTAATAAGAACAGTCACTTGAATTCCCGTCTCAATATTTTTGTCACACCAATAGTATAACGCCAAGTACTTTGCAAAAGAGACGCGAAAGATAACATAGAAAACTAAAAACTGTAGACCAACCAAAAATCGGGGGTGATCACTGGTGACTTCCTGAATAGGCTGAAAGATTTGCAACAGGGCATTAACAATGAAATTATTCAATTCTTGTTGTGTTTCTTATACTGCATTCTATCGAAATATAGCAAGTGTAAGTTTTGTGATATATTACATTCGTTGACAAGAAAAGGAATGTTGGCCTCGCGCAAACTATTGCATGCTTTTAAACGACTCCCTCGTTGTTCTCCACATATTACATAGTTTTCTAATATGAACAGTTAAATGTTTATAATTCGAAAATAGATTTAAATCTTGTCGATTGTATCTTTAACATTTGCATATCCTTTACTATGTATATTTAGCAACATTTGACTATTCCTGATACTTGTATAGTTTCAGATTCATTATCTATCGTTTGAATGCATGAATTGCATACCAACTACTTCAATTTTAAATTACACAATGAATGCAAGTTAAACTTACGATCTATTGTTCAAAAGTTAAACGTATTATTAACGCTTGACATATATAGAAATCAGCGATACATGACTGTTCTGTTCATTCACATTGGAATATAATACATTTGGAATTATACTTCAATTATACGATACAAATGTTTCCAAGGACTTCCGATATAGAGATCATTGCCAAGTTCATTATATAGATATAGAATGCGAAACTTGTGTAATCTATACTGACGGACTCTAAAAAAGCAACACACATTTTGGTGATTTTTTTAACCAAATCATGATTGATCCTCATATAACTACTATTCATGCTTACCATACTTCTTTCTGTTTAGGAATATGCAATAGTTGACCTACCTGAGGTTATTGAACAAACGAGATTATTGCTGTCGCACAAATTTCTTAAAGCGATATTTGAAACCCATAAATGATTTTTTGAATGTTTTTTTTTTCTTCGTGAAACAATTCTTTCAATCCAAACCTCACTTGAATCAGTAAAAAAATGTTGCATTTCAATATTGCCTAGACTGAGCAATAAAAATCTGAATCAGGCCATAATAAGTTTGCAGGCAGAAATACATGAACGCCATGTCATTTGCGAGACATGTTTTCGGTCGCAACGTCAACTGCTAATAAGTCGTTAAATGCCATGGAAGACAGATTCACGTCATACATCTTTCCAATATACTAAAATCCCAAAGAATCGGATGCAGAAGAAAATTTAAAGCTCTAAAGTTTAAACCGCATAATTGCCAACACACACTGTAATGGGTGGGACAGAGGCAAAATCAGAAGGTTCAAAACAGAACTCAAAACATGCCAAACAGAACTGGCTGACCTTTCTGTCAATCATTTAGGCGTTGGTTACAGACAGTCATTGCCTTCGACGGTGACACATTCATTAATAAGGTGGAAACCAGGGTTTTAGTGCAAACATCATGATTTGACTCTTAACTATAACGTAATAAATTCAACTATCGAACTGCAAACGTTTTTTAGACAATGAAGTAAATGAATGAAATGTATGTTCATACATTTATTTTACAAAAATTGCATATTTAAAATGAGAATTAAAAAGAATAATCTAGTGCTGCGTTTTTAAAGTCCGTCAGTACTATAACCCTTTTGTACTGACTGTCAGTTTAGATCAAATAACCATAGAGTTATCCTTCTCTAGAAAACTAAAAATAACATGAAAAAGTAAAATAACAAAAATACTGAACTCCAAAGAAAATTCAAAACGGAAAGTCCTTTATCAAATGGCAACATCAAAAACTCAAACACATCAAACGAACGGAAAACAACTGTCGTATTCCTGTCTTCGTACAGGCATTTTCTTATGTAAAAATGGTGGATTAAACCTGGTTTTATAGCTAGCTAAACCTCTCAATTGTATGAAAGTCGCATAGAATTCCGTTATATTGACAACAATGTGTGAGCAAAACAAACATACATAAACCCCGCTGCAGTTTTATGTACCTGTCCCAAGTCAGAACCCTGTTGTTCAGTGGTTGTCGTTTATGGTGTGGTTCGTAGGTGTTTCTCGTTTCTCGTTCTTTAAATAGATTAGACCGTTGGTTTTCCTGTTTGAATTGTTTTACACTTTTGCTGTTCGGTGTGAGCCAAGGCTCCGCGTTGATGGCCGTACTTTGACCTATAATTCTTATACATTGTGACTTGGATGGAGAGTTGTCTCATTGGCACTCATACCATATCTTCTAATTTATAATAATAGGTAAAAATGTCAAAAATTGGGGTTCAGCAGTATAAAAAGATCCCAGTTAGTTAAACCTCTCACTTGTATGACAGTCGCATAAAATTCCATTATATTGACAACAATGTGTGAACAAAACAAACAGACATAATAGGTAAACATGTCAAAAATAGGGGTACAGCAGTCAAAATTGCGTTAAAATCTTAATCACTATAAAAACCAACTGTCAGCAAAGAAAAGCAAAATGGCATTTAGACAAAGCACATAAGCAAAAATGAAAGCCAGTACAAAAAAACAAAAAAACAGCACAACAACACCATGGCGGGATGCATAAATACCGAGCAACGTCAAAAGGATATTACCAAAAATGGACTCCAAACAGATTTATTCAGATGCAGTCGAAGAAAAAACAATACCATGCACATGGCAAAAATATAAGTATTAACATGAAATAGGACAATAAGTGTATGTCAATACACGTCTAGTTATGTATTTCACCAAGTATGCTTATATTACATTCATTGAAATTTTCAAGACTTGAAAACAAACACAGGAATAACAAACAAGTTGGGAATTATACAAACTGTAAGAAGGGACCAAAGAAAAACCATCATAAAAATCCCCACCAAAGATACAAGGCAGATACAAGGCGTATTATCTAGTATGGCAGACAATATCATTGGCGCTCTATACAAAATCATTTAACGGCGTAGAAGAGCATTCAAAACACAAAATTCCAAAAGTTTGTGTTAAATCTGTCTAAGGGTGAATATGCTAAGGAGTAAAACAAAATCTTAATAAGACAAGAAAATAAGCAGTAGAGAAACGAAAAATATTTCTCTTTTGTTGTTAATTGTAGTAAAGAGCAATAAAATATCAATGACATGTTTTATAAATTGCGTTTATTATGTTGTCACATGTGATGCTATTGACTTCACTTAGCATGCATATATCATAGTTGCTAGTGTCAATTCACATGACTGGTGATACATGCATAGCAGGAGACACCAACCCTGTCGACACACTCGGTCTCGCTCCTCGCTCAGTTGATTCAATTTCCTCCGTTATTGTTTTTTACCTTCCCAATGAATTTATGGGATTCGAAAATCGGTAAACTACTGTTGCCTTTGATTAACATCCACTTCATTTTGACTTTGTTTGATAGTTGTCTCATTTGAATTCATACCAAATCTCCTTTTTTTTTCTATATATGATATAGAAATAAGATTGATTGCCAATGAGACAACGATCCACCAGACACCAAAATGGCATAGAAGTTAACAACAATATTTGTGTAGATGTTTTCACCATCGGTAGTAGTTTTACTTACAACCATGTCAAAACGGAAAAGCTGTTAAATAAGGAAAGGTGCACATCACAGTCATGTCTCTAATAACGGATAATAAAATTATTAAACAGAGAATTCCGATGACATAGGAAGATTAATGTATAAATTCTACGAAAGTAGTAAAACCCAAACGGTAACGAAGGTTTCTTTCATCCCAAAATATTCTTTCGAGGTTATTGAAATTTTACAGACACTGAAGTAAAATCTGAACATCACAATGTTTCTACTATACCCTTGGTTTTTTTATTACACTGCAACCTTATATTTTCGATCTATGAGTTTGACTGTCCCTCTGGTATCTTTCGCCCCTCTTTTATACGTTTCGATTTACATCTACATCCATTATATGTTCAACTACAAATGTTTCAGTTATACTGACTTGTGCTCTTACAACCATTTAGGAACTTGTAATATAAAAATTGTGACAACTCATATAATAATAACCGTATTAGGTATTTATGGAGTGCAAAAATAATTTAAGGTTGTCTTAGATAATTCTCATTCTTGACTTTTTCTTTCTATTTCCAGTCTGGATAATCTTGATTGTAGATGCAGGGGAGTGATGTTTAACCTGTCGACGCAAATGGTTACTCTCCGTTTAGAGTTCAAGCAATGTATTTAAGATTGATCTTTCAAACATGGATGTTGTCCCTGCTAGATCTCTGTTCTTTTTAGAGTTCAAGCAATGTATTCAGGATTGATCTTTTAAACATGGATTCTTAGGAATAGGATACTATCGTTAAACTTACAGAGTGGACGAATATTCTGGTATCTAAATAAATACATGTGGCTAGTGAGTTGATACACAAATATATCGTATCGATCAACCAATTCGTGATAGGGAAAAAAATGTCGATTCTATAGTTCTTCCTCATAACTCTGTTCGAACAGGTTTTTGTGTAAGGAGATCGCTCTTACTATCGAACCCCGTATACTGCGAACATGCACGAGCGTAACGTATCAATAGAAATATATAAACGTCACACGACGGAGCAAAGGGTATGTTACTGGTGAGAATGGGAAGTTGACAATTAGAAAGTTGAAACCTATTGGTGTATCCTAGATTCTGGTTTGAAGCAGTCCATCGATGTCTGTATCGACGAAAAGATCCATATATTGATCTATTAGTTTTTGTAGTATCCTTAATCTTAAGTTCAATGGGACGTTTGAGATGCAAAAACTCACCAAAATGTAGACATTGAGCGACAGGATATCATTCAAATATCAGAATCAGATGCAAGATGATGTTTTTTTTTATTGAAGGTTTGTATGAATTCTGTTTCATATAAGTAAAAAAAAACAAAAAACAAATCGGTTAGTACAGGTGCACAAATAAGTTCAAATAAAACAGATTATATCGAAACAAAGCATTTACTGAAAGTTATCTTAAAGTATTCAACCTTCAGCTGTGAAATAATGTCCTTCTTTACTTCATAGAATGTTTCATACAGAAACATCTTAAATAATACAGAAAAACACGATGTTGTGCAATGCCCAGAACAAACCATACAAAATTTCGAATCAGAAAAAACAAAAGCAACATTTCAATCTTGTTTCAAGCTAAAACGAATTAATGGCTTTCCCAAAATATAATTGACGCTATGAGTGAACAACAACAATTTAACTCTGACCTTTATTGATAAATCAATAAGACAAAACAGAAAGATTTGAAGACGATTATAACGGGTGCCACATGTGGAGCAGGTTCTGCTTACCCTTCCGGAGCACCTGAGATCAACCCCAGGTTTTGGTGGGTTTCATGTTGCTTAGTCTTTAGTTTTCTATGTTGTGTCATCTGTACTATTATTTGTCTGTTTGTCTTTTTATTTTTGGCCATGGCGTTGTCAGTTTGTTTTCGATCTATGAGTTTGACTGTCCCTCTGGTATCTTTCGTCCCTCTTTTATAAACATATTATAGTATATAAATGAAATTACCATAACACGCTGGATGCAAAATACTCCTTTTTATAAAATTCCTTTGCTAAAATTCATAAAAATCTTTAATCAATTTTGATGGTTAAATCCTTTCTGTAAAAGTTTTTAATTAACGACAATATTACGTTCATTGAAATCAGAAATTTCTTTATAAACAAGAGCACTAGCAATGTTAACTTCAGAGGAAGACAACAGTGACCCCCAATTAATGAAAGGAAAAATAACAATGGGAAAGGAAACTTAGTCCAGTTTATCTTTACATTTTGGTATGAAGCTTAGCATACATTGATCCAATGACAATATCTGAACACAACATTGGTCACCAGCAATATCTATTTATGTTTATTTATAGTCATACATGAACAATTGTAGATTTTGTTAAGCGGTCAAACTTTACGGAATTAATAGTTTTGTACTTAAAATAAATCATGGTTTTAATCTTGTATGTAAAGCTAGCAAACAGTAGTACTGATATCAAGATTAATTTCAAACATATTTTTTTTTTTTGCATGTGCAACAGTAACAGAAAACATTCGAAAGTATTCTATACAATAAACATGAACTACATGTACTAATACAAGATGAGGTAATGTATTATTGTTACCTTTAGTAAGAGAATATATGAATAAAAGAAAAAAAAGTGTGTACTAGAATATTTTATTTCCAATCCAAAGGGCAACAACTCTTGTAAATTAATATATGGTCAAAGTATATATCAATATACATCTTTGTATTCTTCGTATTTGGCATTTTGATTTCTACAATGGTAATCGAGAAGAAAGATATGTATCAAGTTTCAATTCAAAACATTGTTTGATGCATTGCAAAAAACAGCGTCAATATTTGGGGTGAACTAAAACAACATAAGTCAAAATAAACAACACAATAGCCAAATAAGAAACAACAAAACAAGACAAATAAGAAACAACAAATTAAGATAAGTCAAAATAAACAACACAATAGCCAAATAAGAAACAACAAAACAAGATAAGTCAAAATAAACAACACAATAGCCAAATAAGAAACAACAAAACAGCATTGTTAAACGATGTTTCTGTAAACCTTAAATCTGAATGAATGTGAAAGTTTGAAAAGAACGATACACTAATCATAGATACTAGGCTTAAATTGTGAACGTCAGACGCGCGTATCATCAACAAAGGACTCATTAGTGACGCTCGAATAAAATAAGTTAAATAGGTCAAATAAAATACGAAGTTTAAGAGCATTTAGGTGAACTCAGGCTACCAAAAGTCATAGATATACATACATGCAAAACTCAATAAATATTTGTAGATATCCTCATTATATTTATCATTCTGGTGCATATTGTTACCGTTAATGTTGTTATTACATGTCAAAGCAAACAAACAAACAATAAAGACAATTGACGATTATATATTTAGGTGTTCGTCATAAATTATACTGAACCAAGAAGTAAAGGATCATCCAGACATATTCATTTTGCAAGAGTGCAATAAGGTTTCCCACACAAAATGTTCAAATCAAAATCTGAGAAAATTCGGTTCCAACTTTTAAAGTATCAACTGAGCTTGTTGGAAAAGTTGGCACTGTAAGTGCTGTATTTGAACCTTAAAATTTGATCTTGCTTAACAATGCTCTCACTTAAATTTGATAATGCTAACAAAACGTAATAAAGATTTAAAAGTGGAAAATGTCCCACAACGACAAAGAAAAAGGTTCATTCTAAGAAGGTTAGGCAGAAAAAATGTAGGATTAATAATGAATGAACTTCAGAAATAAATTATCAACACCAGAAAACGAAACGGGAGCAAATCATAACAACAAAAGCAATTTTCACATAAATTGAGAATAAAAGTTACTCAAAAACTGAGGGTAAGTGTATCCTCTGTTATCCGTTGACCAAGTTGAAATTCGATTCAAGCGCGATATTAATTGCAACATTGCTTTTATATTCTGCTTTTTGAGATAAAAGCTGATGAGTAATGCCAAGAGAATATATTCTTCAGACAGACTGAAGAATTGCAGAAAGTAGTGTTGAAACATATATCAAACAAATAGGTAAAAAAGAATACTTCTTCTCTGTACCTGATATTGTACCTTTTAACATAAAGCAATTTGTTTTGTAGTTAATCACGATTTTTGTTGTGAATTCTTGAATTATGAAACTGGAAGTGCTTTCATGTGTTTTAGTCTTATATCTTTAAAAATAGTTTTATCTTTAGTAAATTTTACTCATTTTGTTTTCTGCATCATTCTTTGTTGATGTTGATGGAAATCAGACATTGTTAATTGATGACGTAGTTTTTAAATTTTTATTTTATTTTACAGGAATTACTAAAAAAAACTAATGAAGTTTAAGTATGCGTCATTGTAAAACCATCATTGAATAAATTGACAATCTCTGACCTTTACATGTGTGATCTCCTCCATAGTCACTTGCAAGTGAATCATTTTGTTTATCCACATTAATAATGTTTTACCTTGGTGTCTTTGTTTTATTATACATTTTATCTATAAAAAGCTACATAATGCACAAATGTCCTCCAAAATTTCATGAACGTTTCGATCAAAATTAATACTGAATATTTTGTCTTGTTTTTGAACTTCAGTTCGTCCTATTTTCTGATGCAGAAAAAAACCGAATGCATTTTACAGGTGTGTGATTGCAGTATAAAGGTATCGTAACGATTTCACACAACACATTAATTTGGAATAAGTTTCATCAGGTCGACATTGATTGTACGTTTTGCCAAGATAGTACTAAGCTCTTACTTCATATCAACCTGGCATTGTTCGAATCTTTGCCTATGCTAGGCAACAAATGAATATTTTGTACTTGATGTGACAAAATAAGAATATATCAATGGGAACAAAACCGCAAATCAATGACAGATATACAACACAAAAAAACATAAACAGACGAAAGGAAAAACAACGGTAATAAAACAGCACTAGATATAGCAACACGAACCCGATTAAAATCCGGAACGTGGATTCGCGTATTCCAGAACCGAAACCTGTTCCTGTTTTACGTTATTCACCATTTGTTATGCTCCTTATATGTTACAATCCAGTTAAAAGTCACATTCTGTGGTTTCAAACGCGTCGGCTTCACAATATTTGTATTCTCATGCAAGAATGATATTCCTTAAAGGTCAACAAACTCACGACAATGTCCTCATTTAAACTTAAGAAGATATTACTTCCACTTTGCCATTCAGAAACTTTGACAGAATGCAGAAACCACACACATTGGAATAACTACTTATTATAGAGTTGCAACCCTCAACGTCGGTTTCTAGGTATAAAGCAGGTGAAGAAACTGATCTAATTGTGACCATGTTATCCTTTATTTCATAATCAATACGAAAAATCATTAGATTAGGAAGACACCAGACCACATCTTCTACACAATGTATATAGAAGAACGCAATGTTATGGAAAATGTTTGCTTCTTTTTATTCCTTTTTCACAATAAGAATTCCGATTGACTCTGTCCTAAATAAAGGCAACAGTAGTATATCGCTGTTCGAAATTCATAAATCAATTGAGAAAAAAACAAATCCGGGTTACAAACTAAAACTGAGGGAAACACATCAAATATAAGAGGAGAACTACGACACAACAGAAACACAACATGAAAATGTAACACACACAGAAACGAACTATAATATAACAATGGCCATTTTCCTGACTTGGTACAGGACATTTAAAGAAAAAAATGGTGGGTTGAACCTGGTTTTGTGGCTAGCCAAACCTCCCGCTTTTATGACAATGTTAAATATAACATTAAAATGACAACATTACATGGCAGGACTACAATACAAATGAATGGGAGAACATATAGGACAGAGAAACATACGAATACTAGCTAACAAAAGGTACCAGCTAAACATGTTATCAATCAAGAAATCATTGAGCTTGATAATGACAATTCATAAATCGTTTTGTTAGAATGAAAGTGGTGAATGACAAAGTATGGATGGTCCCTGCATTATACAAACTATTGGTATCTACACTTGACAATCGATTTTGTATGTAACGAAAACCATTATTTATTATATTGCAAAAAGAGAAGGCCTTATGATGAACTCTAAGATATCTTTTGAATTGTTAAGTGTATATAACGTCCCACAACAAGTTGTACGTTAATTTTAATTGTTAATAGACTAAATGTTTCTAATACAGAAATTGGTTTCTATGAGTTTTTCGCAAATTCATTTATATAACATTGAATGTAAAGACACGTATGAAATTAAAGTATGAAGTCCTATAAAGGAAAACAATGTTCTTTGCCATGTTGAAATTCAAAAGAATCATAGAACATGCCTATTGTCCAGACTGTCCACACTTTATAAAGTAAGATTGACACACAAAATGACTATATGTTTGGGCTTAGCCTGTGGGTAAAATAACAACGTTGGCTTGAAAGTAAGACACAGCCTTAGCGCATTCAAGAAATAGTATAAATAAATATGTCTTTCTCTCACATTTTGTTAATTCAGTAGTTTAATCATTGACACAGTCTATTAGAATTTCAAAGTTTTGTTCGAATTAATGAATTAAGGTTCATGGTATTTTGACCCTTGGCAAACTCATTTGGTGTCCGAGCGTTCCGTTTGTTCATATAGTCGAGCCTTTGGGTTTGTCATGTTTTATATTCTTCCTTTTTTTATTTATGTTGGAATTTTCTTAGAGCTGTGTTGTTGGCAATGTTAAGTTAGAGCGTTGCTAGTCTATGATATATACAAGGAGAACTTGCAGGGGTATAACTGGAAGGTTGCCTCACTCTTGAAGTCGGCAATATCTAGATTCTGTAATCATATTATTATTTGAACATAGTAGTTGCAGTAACTGTGGTTAAGGTATAAGACACGATTTGAACAGACCGCTGGTCTTTAAAATAAAGAGGACTTTTCGTTTTAACTTATTTATGAAAGATATTGGATAAATTAAAGGCTTCAGGACCGATTATGGAAAAAGATAAAAAAATTGAAAACAACACGTTTAATAATTTCATGCGTCCGAAGCGCTTTTCTGGATTTACCTTCATCAGGAACGCTCAAAGCCAAACATTTGAAATCCGAGGGATGTATAAGTACCGAAACAGTTGAAGAGTTATATGACAAAAATACATAAAACAAATAGCCAAATCCATCTAAGGTCAACTTTGCCTGAGGGAGTTGAAACCTTAGTTTCTTTATAATTTCAAAATTTATAAACGGGCAATTTTAGAAAAGTTTGTTATAAATCATATCAGTACCGAAGTACTGACTACTGAGCTGATGATACCCTCGGGGACTGATAGTCCACCAGCAGAGGTATCGACCCAGTGATGTAAAAAATTGAAAACAACACGTTTAATAATTTCATGCGTCCGAATCGCTTTTCTGGATGTACCTTCATCAGGAACGCTCAAAGCCAAACATTTGAAATCCGAGGGATGTATAAGTACCGAAACAGTTGAAGAGCTATATGACAAAAATACCTAAAACAAATAGCCAAATCCATCTAAGGTCAACTTTGCCTGAGGGAGATGAAACCTTAGTTTCTTTATAATTTCAAAATTTATAAACGGGCAATTTTAGAAAAGTTTGTTATAAATCATGTCAGTACCGAAGTACTGGCTACTGAGCTGATGATACCCTCGGGGACTGATAAGTTTAGGAGGGAGCGTGTATACTCGGTTTTTTTTTTCAACCAAAAGAGGTCTTAAATGTCTATGAACAATATCCATGAAGATGGCTGTAATGTTTGGTTGAATTATGATTGGAATTTGTAAATAGATCGATTTATACCAAGCTGTTCTGTATAAAGTTTTGAGGGTAATACATTGAAGATAACGAAGGTCACTATGGCCATTACTTTGCCCACCATAGGTGTTGAACGTCTCAGTTCACGAATCCAATCTCCTTTCTGTTGTCTATTTCTTATGTTATGATTGTTAGATCTGTGAAAAAAAAATATGAAACAAAATAAAGAGAAAAAATTGTGTAAAAATATGTTGTGTTTTGTGTATCGTATTATAAAAAAAATATGATGTCTACTGGTACTAAAAAATGCTTTGTTGATAATAAACAAACGAATAAAAACATATCATTCTTAATGCAAATAGAAAACCTTGGTAATATGTCAAACTTGAAGCTCATCTTAAAAGAATATATCAACAAAGTCAGCAAATTATAGAAATAAATCAACACGACCTCGGCTTGAAAGAAGAGAAAAAATACTAATGTCCTTGATAATAAGTTAGCTTGCAGTATTTTGCATCTGTGCTTTTTTTACAATAAGACCTCTCCCCTTAAAAAAATTTAAAAAAAAATAAATAAGAAAATGCTTTACTCCAATTGTCTTTCAGGCAATTGATTGGTCTTCTGAGAAATGACATTACATTTCAAGTCATGTATTTATACGAACAAAGCGGCATCAAAATGCAATTCAACATTTGAAATATGGTGACGATTTCTCGCTCTATGTGTCATCCGTCGTGTCACTCATTGCAAGTTAAAATTCGCTGTTCAGTCTTAGTTGGTAATGTCTCAATCCAGGGATGTATTTTAAATATGTGTTGTTCATTCTCTTGGTTTTTAAGATTAGGTGGTGTATAATATTTCCTCAGGTAAAGTTGACCTTTGGTTATATAGCCCTTAAACTGTTTCGGTTCTTATATTTCATTGTATTTCAAATATTCGGATTTGAGCGCTCCCGATGACAGTAAATCCAGAAAAGCGCTTCTGATGCATACAATTAATACAGTGTTGTTTTCATTTTTTTAACATTGTTTTTATTCGAATTATAGAATTGTCAACAAAACCTTGAAAACATTAATCTTTTATTGACCAGTTTAAAAGGGGAGTTTAAATGGGCCACAACTCAATTAAATAAAGGCAACAGTAGTATACCGCTGTTCGAAACTCATAAATCGATAGAGATAAAAATAAATCCGGGTTACAAACTAAAACTGAGGGAAACGCATCAAATATAAGAGGAGAACAACGACACAACAAAAACACAACATTAAAATGTAACACACACAGAAACGAACTATAATATAACAATGGCCTTTTTCCTGACTTGGTACAGGACATTTTAAGAAAAAAATGGTGGGTTGAACCTGGTTTTGTGGTATGCCAAACCTCCCGCTTTTATGGCTAAAACTACCAAATAACAAATGACTTATTTGATGGGATATATTTTTTTTTGAAAGTGTACTTCCTGAATATTCTCTTCGCTATTTTTGTTTTATTTTGTATAATTATCCGATGTCTGCATTCACGTTATGCTGTTCTCGGTAATGTTTAAAGATGTAACTGAAATCCATCAAAATGATCAAAACAACAATGCACCACGACGCATCTTAACGAAATACTTTACTTAAATTCAACAAAAAGTTCCAATCGAAAACTTACCTAAACATAAATAAATAAAGACTAGCACCAACAAATCGACAGTAATAAATGGAACAAAAAAAAAAGCAGTGTCAGTTGGCAAAAACAGTTGGGCTCATTTCTTAAACATTACAATTAGCTTGCTTAATTAGATGATATTGCAAACATAGAAAATGAACTTATTAATGCAATTCAAACGCCCACAATTTTGCTGATGTTTTGTAAACTCTTTGAAAAAAATGAAAAGTAAGTCACAATATACACCACAAGGCGATAATATATATATTCATATCAGAATATAATATAAAGGAGCTTGAGATTTTTCAATTGTTAAAATATATTTTTTCACGTTTTGATCTTTTGGAAAATGTTGTATTTAGACCTCTCTACAAAGAAATTTGTTTTGCAGGCACACGTATAAAAATTGCGGTTTTTATCCAACGCAATCATAGGTTTGAATGTTGTTTTCAATTTAGAGTTGTATATATCAGAATATACACATTAAGTCTCATATTGCATTCTATAATGCGACAGTAATTTGTATCACAAAACTAAAACTATATATCTCAACGCATGTCGAAAAATTAGCGGATAACTGATGAGAATTAGAGTTGTGTCTCAAAATGCATCCGGTAAATGTAGTTGAAGTTAAATGTGAACATAACACTTTATTCATGTCGTGCGTCCGAATTTTGTCAATATAACGGAACTATAAACAACTGTCATACAAGTGGTAGGTTTAGCTAGCTATAAAATCAGAATAAAACCACAATTTTCTAAGGAAAATGTCTGCATCAGGAATGTGACAGTTGTTTACCATTTGTTCCGTTTGTTGATAAAGTCTAACGTCTGATTTTTGTCAGTTTGTACGGACTTCCCCTTTTTGAATTTACCTTGGAGTTAGGAATTTTTATTAATGCTTTTTTTCTTCTGATTTTAATCAATCATAAAAAATCAAACCTTAACATTTGAGAGTCAATTTTGTAAAAAATATAATGTGTTGCAAAGATAGATAAAAGGGGCTTGAGATTTTTTGAAATATGTTACATAGGAAATTAAGATTCTTTCCGAAAAAAAGACTATTTGGCTGTGATGAAACTATGCAGATAAACTCAACATAGATACATATAGCAGAGACAAAAACAGAAACTTTTATATTCTAATGAATGTCATTCTATACTTTATCTCTTTCTATTTTTTTAAACAGAAAGTATATCAAAACATGGTATATAAAATGCGTTGAAAATGGCATAGTCATAAAAGAAGAAATGGTTCCCGAAATGGAAACATTAGCGCAAAACTGACTGGCTGTGCTCGTCTATGAAATATATTTTATCCATAATAATGACATTTATTTATCTACTTTTATTTAAATTTATTTATTTATTTATTTATTTATTTATTTATTTATTTATTTATTTATTTATTTATTTATTTATTTATTTATTTATTTATTTATTTATTTATTTCTATTTATTAATTTACTTAATTTACTTAAATTATATATCAGTTTTTCAACAATTTTGATTTATTAATTTTCATCTTAGCAATTTTCTGTTTATCAATTTTTTATCGTTTGTGTGATTTTCTTGCTTTTTATGATACACTTTTTCAGCAATGTGCATGGCCTTTTGTATTATTGAATTTTAGAGAAAAATATATCTGAAAGATAACGAAAGCAACTTTAAGACGACGAGATAAACTGCATAAAGAAAACGGAACGGATATATCCATTAACGAAAAAAAAAAACACCAACAAGCCACAAATAACATGCTAAGAAAGAACACATACAGATAACAACAAACAATAAATAACATGGGATAAACAAGTTTAATATGACTGCCGTGCGCACAACCTTTTTGTTTCAGGTAAAACCATCCCCAGGTACGTACCAGATCAAATGCTTGGTAAGCCAAAAATAAAATAGTTTAAAGTATAACACAAAAGGGTCGAACCAAAATGCATGCAACCATTAATGTTGATAAAACAAATTTGTATTTTGATAAATGTTGTCTATAATGTGGTGCTAATCGCCAAAATCTTTGAAGATATTAAACCTTTTCTTTGTGAAATATAGCTGAAGTAAGCAATATTAAGTCTCTTTTTAATATCTCTTGCTCTTGCGTACTAGCATGAAATTGTGGTATTGTTTTATTAAAATTTGCTGTTGTAAAATTTCGAAATCATTTTAAATTAAGGAATGTACCTCCCTTGTGAATAGCTATATTCCTTGTACGGGTTTGGCTTTACCATTTATCGTTTTGTTCTAGTTTTATCAGCTCTTCAACGTTTGTATAAGGTTTTGAATTTTCAAATATTTCAGTCTCTAGCATCACTGAAGAGACATTTATTGTCGAAATGTCGCATCTGGTGTAGAAAAGTTTAAACCGTTAGTACTATGATTATCTTGTATTTTAATTATTGCCTCTCTCTGTTACTTTACTATCATTATTATTACCATTTCAATTTGATATTTAATACTTTTTTGTTTTGTATTAGATTTATCTTTTAAATTTTTAAAAAAAAATTACGAAAACTCCAAGATAAATGAAAAAGTCCATACATTCTGCAAAAACCAAGCGTTTGAATTTATTGCTCGATGACAACCAAGAAATACATGTATAGAAATTAAATTATAAAAGTTCTCCGTCCATTTATTTGTTTCAAAAATATATTTCAATGAAAAAGCTCACTTTAACTGGTTGTTATTTTCCAAAATTTAATGTGATGTTGTCTGATAAGAATAAGAATAAGTATAGCAAAGTTCGATACAAAACAAATATTTCTTGAGGATCTCAAGAACCTTTCATTCATCTATTTCTAACATGTTGCTCAGTCTTTAGTTTTCATGTGTTATGTTTTGTGTACTGTTGTTTTTCTGTTTGTCTTATTCTTTTTTTAATCCATGCCGTTGTCAGTTTATTTTCGACTTATTAGTCTGAATGTCCCTTTGGTATATTTTGCCTCTCTTTTAGGAATAATTCAATTGCTATTTGACAATTTCTTTTCTTGTTTTTGTTTTTTAACGGGTTGACTTTGGATATTCTAAACCCTTTTGCTTAGATTAATTATCCCAAAATTATATATCTCGAATATTTATACTTTAAAAAATCCAGAAAACAGATTTGGAAGCATCAAACCTCTAAAAGAATCAAATTAAACTATTACAAAAA
This sequence comes from Mytilus californianus, assembly GCF_021869535.1. Lineage (NCBI taxonomy): Eukaryota > Metazoa > Mollusca > Bivalvia > Mytilida > Mytilidae > Mytilus > Mytilus californianus. Next base: position 118,962,917 of record NW_026262712.1, on the reverse strand, counting down.
TACTTATTATGAGAAATTATGGGTATGCTCTATATAACCAAGTCATAAATATTGCAGTGTTTTTCACTTGTTCCGTTAATAGATAGCTTTGATTTTGTCAGTTTTTATGGACTTCCCCTATTTGAAATTTCCTTGACGTTCTGTATTTTTGTGATACTTTTTTGCTGCTTGTGAAAGGAAAGTAAATACTTAAAAACGACTGTCATGCCATCATTGTTTTACATTCAGATAGAAAGAAAGTTATATTGTAGGCAATTAATAAATCTGTTTCGAAGTAAGCAAAACAAGAAAAATAATATATATTAAATCAGGTCTAAAGCGCCATCACGTGAAGTAGCAAATTCAGCATTTGTTTTACGTTTTCCTTTTTGTGAAATATTAGTCTTCAATTTGGAACAATGAATCTGAGGAGGCATGTATTAATGAACGACGTATATTTTTAATAGATAAGAATTGTTCAATAAAAAATAGATAGATTAATCAGTCTTATTTCATGTACAATCAAAAAACAATTTACTTTTGTTTTTTTTTCTCAACAGAAATGATTGAATCATTATGGGTTCTGCGCAGCATTTGATAAATCGGCATGGCTTCCATTTTGAGTTTATTCTTGTGAAAAAACTAAAGCAAATAATATTACATTTGAATAATCGGAACCATAAAGATTTGAAGATGTGTAATGTGTATATTAGTCTTACCATAAACAAAATTACAATATTCCATGTTTACAAAGTTATGTAAGAAAATAAATTTCAATTTGTATGCAAATTTAGATTTACAAAAACGTCAGCAAAATGCTTAAGAAATTATAAGTGCTTGCCTTCACGTGTTTCGATGATTGGGCGGGGAAAATTACGTAATAATGAATTAACAATAACCGGTATAATGTGAGAATTGTGTTTATTTTACTAAAACAAAATATGTACAATAGTTTGTGTGTAGTAAAATAGGTTTGATGTCAGGTTTTGGTACTATAAAAGAGAGGCGAAATACACCAAAGGGATATTCAAACTCACAAGTCGAAAACAAACTGACAATGCCATGGCAAAAAAAGTTAAACGAAGTATTACTTGGCAGCCATCGTCTGTCGTTTACTATTCTAACAATAAAACATTCCTGAATATGAAATTTAAACTGAAAGTGCGAACGGTTTCTTATGACAACGGATAAATAAGAGTATACCAGATATAAGCAACAACATAAAGACACTGAAAAAAATGAAAAACAAAATTTATTGCACCGGAAACTAGAAATAAAACAACACGAACCCCATTTGAAAAGACCTGGTATGAACTGAAACCTTATTCATAAACTCCCCCCCCCCCCCCCCCCCAAAAAAAAACCCAAACACATACATGTATTAAATAACTGTAAATAAAGGTAACAGTAGTATTCCGCTATTCAATTTGATTAAGCAAAAATCAAATCGGGAAACAAACTAAAACCAAGGGAAACACATCAGCAATAAGAGGAGAACAATGGAAAAACAGTAACACTGAACTACAACAAAAGCAAACGCCAACATACATAGAAACGGACTGTAGATAACAATTGCCATATTCCTGACTTGGTACAGGACATTTTAAGACAAAAATGGTGGGTTGAACCTGATTTAATGGGTAGCCAAACCTCCCGCTTATATGGCAATGTTAAAAATACCGTTAAAATGACAAAACTACGTGACAGGAATACAGTACAAACAAACGCAAGAACACTCAGCACAGAGAAATACATAAATAAATAATATAATATTACATTACAACATGTAAACCGCAGAATAACAACGGATACCTCCCGTAAATTTACGACATTACACTAGGACATCACAAACGAAATATAAACTGCGCGTCACATGAATGAATCAACGTCACTAAAAGTAACGTATTTTTGTGACGTTTATGTTATCACAGATAATTTCTGAAAATAAAATAGATTTGTTTTATTTATAGACACTTACAAGAATATTAAATTGGGATTGAGGTTATAATGGTGTTATTTTATGTATTTTCTAACCATGACAAGAATATTAAAATGGAATCTGTAAAACATTGCCAAATAGGTGCTGCCCATATCCCTTGTCTTTGTTTCAACCCCAAACTCGAAGGTTGGTGAAATCTTTTTATGAATATTAAAAAGTCTAAAAAAAATATAGTGGACCAATTTTATAATTTTGAATACTTTACGTTATTTAGTCGTGTATTGATGTTGGGGAATATTGCAGAATATTACAAAAAGGTTTTATAATGCAGCGTATTTTTAAATGCAAACCCAGAAAATATACCATATTTCTTTAAGTGGATAAATAAAGATCTTCGTTATTATTATTCTAAATGTTTTTTTTTTCTATTTTTAACCTAGTCTGGCCTGAAAGAGGTATTATTCATTTTGTTCGTTGGTTTGTTGCAAATATAGACATGTGTGTACCTAATAGACACATAAAACTTATCTGTTTGGTAATCTGTAACACCGATATTCTGTAACAGTTACGTCATGATGACGTCCATAAAACTCACCTAACTTTATGAATAATGTATCAACTCGAAGATAATTACTTTGTATGGAGGTTAAATCTTAATTAAAATTCACCACTTCTGTGTTGACATGAACTATCATTGTTATGATCATAACTATAGATTAACTGTTTACAAAACTTTAAATGTTTTGAAATACTAAGGATTTTCTAATCCAGGCTTTGATTTCTTAAGCTGTTTTTGGCAAAACCTTTCGGAATTTTGCGTTCTCAATGCTCTTCAACTTCGTGCTTTATTTGGCCTCTCAAACTTTGAAACTGCCTACTCTAGGACTAATGGAATCAGGGGTGTACGCTTAATAATTCCAAATGTATCCGTTTTTATTCTGTAGTTAGTCCCCACTTCGGTTTTATCATGTATATCTATCATATAGTCATTTTATCAAATTTACTGTTAGCAAAATTATAAATTATTCTAAATAATAAGGATGTTCTTGTCCCAGGCAGAAAACCCTGGCCGTGTTAGGCGCAACTTTTTTGGAAGTTTTGGTCCTCGGTGCTCTTCAGCTTTGTACTTGTTTTGGCTTTTGAACTTTTTTAATCTGAGCGTCACTGGTTGGTCTTGTGTGGACGAGACGCACGTCGGACGTATTGAATTTTAAGCCTAGTACCTTTTGTTAGCTATTATTCGTGTGTTTCTTTGTCCTATATGTTCTCCCATTTATTTGTATTGTGGTCCTGTCAAGTGATGTTGTCGTTTTGGTGTTGTGTTGGACGTTGCCATAAAAGCGGGAGGTTGGCATGCCACAAAACCAGGTTCAACCCACCATTTTTTCTTAAAATGTCCTGTACCAATTCAGGAAAATGGCCATTGTTATATCATAGTTCGTTGCTGTGTGTGTTACATTTTAATGTTGTGTTTTTGTTGTGTCGTTGTTCTCCTCTTATATTTGATGCGTTTCCCTCAGCTTTATCTGTTAGATTACAAACAATCTAAATCCCTTCCCGTGTGCAAAAAAAAAAAATGAAACATTTGACCTTTATTTCCTTTTAACAAGTATCACTTATTTTTAACTTTAGGACAGACTGTTAGATTTAGTTCAAGTTTGATTCATGAACATGTATATTCTAACAAAAAATTTGAAATTGTCATCGTCATCATGAGGTGGGTATGCTGTTCGACAGACAGTCCGCATTACCATGTCGTGGGGTGGGTATGCTGTTCGACAGACAGTCCGCATTACTATGAGAACAACCTGCCCTCTTCTTGCCAATTTTGGTTCTTGTAATTGAAGTTTGGTGACTTGCTGGTGGACGTTTCGTCCCCTAGGGTATCACCAGCCCAGTAGTCAACACTTCGGTGTTGACATGAATATCAATTATATGGTCATTTTTATAAATTTCCTGTTTACAAAACTTTGAATTTTTAAAAAAACTAAGGATTTTCTTATCCCAGGAATAGATTACCTTAGCCGTATTTGGCACAACTTTTTGGAATTTTGGGTCCTCAATGCTCTTCAACTTTGTACTTGTTTGGCTTTATAACTATTTTGATCTGAGCGTTACTGATGAGTCTTATGTAGACGAAACGCGCGTCTGGCGTATTAAATTATAATCCTGGTACCTTTGATAACTATTTACCAATTAGTTAATTTGCACTTGAAATAAGATATATTAAAGATTTAGTTAAGTCTGCTATACATCTAGATAATAATTAACAATTTGGGTCCGTTAATAAACAAACATAACGACAAAATCAAAGGTGTCTAGCTATTGTTAAAATTCTATATCCATATGTATTAACATTCTAACACCGCCGGTCGTGATTTCGTTGATACAGCGTTTTGTTACACAAAAGCTAATAAACAAAGAATTTATATGATAAAGTTGATGTCATCTCTTCGAAAGTCTTACCAGTGCATTCATGATTTATTTGACCGTTATGAAATGTCTGTGTCATAGACGTCCGCTGATTGGTCTACTTGGCATAGCCACAATACTGTCACTTTGTTTCTTGATTTAGAAATCACCGAATGTAACTTATCGTCGAATCTTTATTTGCCATGATCAACACGGCAATTGTCATTAGATATGCAAAAGCTGATTTCCCTCCCGGAGCATTGGAATCAACATAAGATTTTTAGTTGAGTTCTTGTTTTCTCTGTAGTCTTGTTTTTAATATTAATCTTCTTTAGTAGATGGTGTTGTAAGCTTTGTTTCGAATGATAGTTTTTCGAATGATAGTTTTTAAAAGCCTTACGTATCTTCCTCTCCTTTGCTTAAATATTCAATAGAAGGACATCATCTATGTAGTGGGGCATTGAGATAAATGTTAGTTTCTTAAATTTTTCCTAACATGTTCCTGAATGAAAACTGCCAAAGGGAAGCCAACTGTGTCCCTTTAGAAATACCGAATGTCTTTTGAAATATACATACACCAAACGTTAGAAATATGATGTTGATAGCAGAATTAATCATCTTAAGAGATTTTTTGATAATTCTCTTATGACATTTAAAGAGATTTTTGTCAGAACACGATATTTTTATCTATATTTATTTACTCAATCTAATTTTTCTAAATTGTCGTAACGTACAGAACGAGGAATACTCATCTCAATAGTAGTCAAAAGTTTTAACTCTATTGCACGAAGAAAGGGTCTTTGTGTAACTTTTTTTAGATTCTTTTATTTCGGTTTTGATTGTTGCAGAATATATGCTAGCGATTTAAAAGGAAAAATCATGGATCCAGTGGACATTGTAATCTATCATTGTACAAAATGTGATCTTGGGGAAAGGTTGTTAGGTTGATTGATTAATTGAATTTTGGTGGGAAATGTCACTTTCCTCATTTTGGCTATATCTTGGCGGTTTGTTTTTAATGGGAGAGGAAGCTAAATAGAACAACAGACCATCGGCAGGAAAAACGGACAAGCCTAAATAATTAAGATTGGAGTGGAACACTCATTTCGGACTGTTTGTTCGAACTCGTAACCTCAGTTTTAAAGATACTGTAGTTGACCACGATGTTCTTACTAGGTTGTTAGGATATACTAGTAGATGTTGGATTTCGGACTGAAGTATCAATACAATTTTTACCTAACTCTTAAATAAAATTTATACATTATGATTTACATATAAACATAATATCATTTTGAGCCATTCATGCCGTCAAGGCCAACAATATACTTACCTTGGATATAAGATAGTTGTCTAGCAACAGTAGATGTTGTATGATTCTTATTGTTTAAACTATAACGTGCACCAAAGATGACAATGGTAAGATCCAAAAACGAAAACAATCCTCGAAGGAATTAATAGGAATTCCTAAGTTATGTATTAAACGTATTAACTTTAGCTCATGGTATTTTGATCTTGTTACATTTCGTTACAACATAGTTTCAAAGAACTATTTTTGACAATATTAAGGTGAACGAATTATGATCGAAGGTTTAGAGACAGGATAATATTCTAGATTTTAAAAAAGATATTGATGTTCAGAGCGAATCTGACAAAGCGAATAAGACTAATCAATGGGTCTGTATTTACATGATTAACACGACGGATTCCACATGTGGCGCAGGATCTGTTTACCCTTCCGGAGCACCTGAGATCAACCCCGGTGTTTTGGTGGGGTTCGTGTTGTTCAGTCTTCAGTTTTTGTATATTGTGTGTTGTGTACTGTTGTTTGTCATTTGGTCTTGTTTCGTTTTTCGTCATGTCACAGTTTATTTTCGACTTATGAGTTTGAATATTCCTTCGGTATCTTTCGCCTCTCTTTTACCATTCCGGAGCACCTGAGATCACCCCCAGGTTTTGGTGGGGTTCGTGTTGCTTAGTCTTTAGTTTTCTATGTTGTGTCATCTGTACTATTATTTGTCTGTTTGTCTTTTTATTTTTGGTCATGGCGTTGTCAGTTTGTTTTCGATCTATGAGTTTGACTTTCCCTCTGGTATCTTTCGTCCCTCTTTTACATATGATTTCACTTTTTCAATATTCAAATGAATTAAGGAAATGAATGATTTGTAATCAAACCATTCTCAACAATTGTATAAATGTAAAATTGTTAAAACATATTATATTTATATAGTAAAAAGTAAAATCACAAAAATACTGAACTCCGAGGAAAATTCAAAAAGGAAAGTCCCCATTCAATGGCAAAATCAATAAAACAAACACATCAAACGAAAGGATAACAACTGTCATATTCCTTACTTGGTACAGGCATTTTCTTATGTAGAAAATGGTGGATTGAACCTGGTTTTATAGCTAGTTAAACCTCTCACTTGTATGACAGTCGCATCAAATTCCATTATATTGACAACGATGCGTGAACAAAACAGACACAATAGGTAAAAATGTCAAAAATAGGGGTACAGCAGTCAACATTGTGTTATCATCTTAATCACTATAAAAACAAACAAATGTAACGAAGAAGCACAAAAAGGCATACATCAAATTTAAAGACCTCATTTAGCTTATATTATACGATTTTATTTATCTATGTAAAATCAACCCATAAAGGATGGAAGGTTTTAAGTACTGGCGTAAAATCGCGCGTTTGAAATTCGCACAGGTAGACATAAAATAATTTTGTCGTTCAAAGTATGAGGGGATACATAAATACAGAGTCACGTAAAATGGATATAACAAAAAACAGTAATATTAATAAATAAAATAAAATAATTGTGTGGTACAAAGTATGACGATATACATAAGTACAGAGTCACGTCAAATGTATATCACAAAATACAGACTCAACAGTAAAAGTAATATTAATGAATAAAATAATTTTGTCGTTCAAAGTATGACGGGATACATAAGAACAGAGTCACGTCAAATGGATATCTAAAAAAAACAGACTTAACAGTAAAAGTAATATTAATAAAGATAAATAAAAGAATACAATAACATGTTATTAAGATGATAAACAACGTCAGAACGTAAAATCTATTCTTCAAGACCATCGTGTATTATTTGTGAAGTTGATACGGAATATTTATCAACAAGTTCTTGGTACCTTCCGATGAACTTTTTTAGAAAAAGGACGAGACGTTCTTTGACATACCCCTGGTTCATCAACTTTCTGCTCAGACACTGGTGACGTTTTACAAAGTCTGAGTTGGAGCTGCAAGCTCTTGAATATATATTGCTACTAAGGTGGGGGAAATGGATAATTTCAAAATTAAAATCGTCTCGTTTGTCATAGATTCTGGTACTGAGATGACTGTGTATGTCAAATTCGAGGTATAAGTCTAAAAATGAGGCGGAGAAAGCCGTGTCTGTTGTTTCTTTAATTTCTAGTTCTGGTGGATATATTAATGGAACCCAATCAGAAAAGTTCGGATTGTTAATGGAAAGAACATCATCAATATATCTGAAAGTGAAATTAAATAACCTGGCTTCTTTGATCTTCTTGTTTTTGACAAGTGTCTGAAGGAACTCCGATTCATATGAAAATAAGAAGAGGTCGACAAGGAGAGGCGCACAATTCGTTCCCATAGGAATGCCGACAATTTGTTGAAAAAGTCTACCTCCAAATTCAACAAATATGTTGTCAATAAGAAACTCCAGCATACTGATCACTTGTTCCTCTGTGTAGCATGTTTTACCCTCTTTTGTTCACTATTAACAAAATATGCCTTTTGGTATCCCAAAGTAATAAATTTATAGCGTATGCTACCATTTTTATGATGAAAAGCATTGTGGATTATTTCTTTTAGACGGTTTTTCAATTTCACAAGGGGAATGGTGGTATACAAGGTTGAAAAATCAAAAGTTTTGATAGAACTAATTGCAGAAAAAGACCGAGATTTAAAATTATCCAGAAGTTCTTTAGAGTTTTTAAGAATCCACATATGTTTAATACCACTACGCGAGTAAACAGTTTCACAGTATTTCTGAAGACCCTCTTTCACTGCGGACATAATTTTAGTCAATCTAATGGACAATTCTTTAATGGAACATGCAGATGAGCCGGCAATGTACCGTTGCTTGAACGGAATTTTGTGAAGTTTAGGTATCCAATACAAACAAGGTAAGTCCTCCGATTTGTTGTTCAATGCAATGTTCATAGAAGCCATGAAGGACTTATGTTTCGCCAAAATCTCATCCTTGTCAAATGATATGTTTTTGTATGTGGGATTACCTGAGTGCTCATTTATTCTTAATTCTTTTACAAGACACTCGTAGTAATACGATTTACATATAAAGACAATATTATTTGAAGCTATGTCCGCAGGGACAACAACATACTTATCTTGAAGAGATGATAGACATTTCACAGCCTCTTTGTCTCTGAAAATGGACTTTGGTCGATCATTCACACAGTTTTTCAAGTTATGAATGCGACGTTTTATCAGAGACCTGATTGTTTTGACCCATTCTGACAAAATGTCTAGTTGAACTTCTTCTCGTTTAGCCCATGCTCTGGCGTAGTCCTCAATGGAATCCATAATTATTTTAAAGTTATGGTTCTAATTGATGTGCTGGGGTTCTCTAAACTTAGGACCATGAGAAATCACCTTTCGGAGATTTTCATTGTGAATTATGTTTAGATCCCCAGTAATAACATGGCCAGAGGGGCTGTAATTGTAAGGCGAGTGGGAACAGTCACATGTCAGAGGGTTTTTTAGGTATTGTTCTAAATCAAGGTCCTGTAATGCTTGATTATAGTTAAATATTTTGGGTGCAATGGTTTTGGTGTAACTGTAGGATACAATAGGAACAGACTGATTTTGAAAATAAATAGGAATTTTAGATGTTACCTCCTTGTGATGTAGAACGTTGCTGATGTTGATTGCATCAATTCCTCTATTGGTAAAGTAAACAGGAAGGAATTTCCTCTTTTCCTCATGTAAAGGTTCCGATCTTACTGGTTTAAAAAGACGGAAAAGAGCTACATCACAAATTATACTGACAAGTCTGTATATTGGAGAAAATGTATTTATGCATCCTTTGTCAAGTGCATAATCTCTCAAACATATTAGAAAATTAAGAGGCAGTGAAAAAAGAATAGGACATTTCTAGCTTGGTTTTCATTATTTGTTTGATTTATAAGGGAACTTCAAAAATAACATTAACCAAAATTATCAGGTACATTGTAAGAAAGGTAGCGCAATTGTTTACAATGCAAAACGTGTTCATTTTCAAACAAGTCTGAAGTAAAGCCCACCCACCCCCACCCTAAACTAAAAAAGACGTAAATATAGTGTAATACATAAATTTCTCGCATTTCTGTTATTTCTCATTTTAAGGTGAATTTCATGTGTTTGGAACTATAAACCCAAAAGATCAGACAGATTGAAAATTAGAACAATGTAAGACGATTAGTGATACTGTCACGTGACACAATAATGTCACAATAAAAATGACAATATTAATTGAAGTAAAATCATGTTTTGACATTACTAGATGTGAAGGGCCGGCTTATGAAAAAACCTTTTTTTTTTAATATGAGATCGTACATTTATGCGAGTACTTTCAAATCGTACTTTTGTGTTAATTTGATCTGTTGACACAATTTGTAATGCATTTCTGTTATTCAATGTTTACTTTTTTTGTGTTATATCTCGTCTTACTATTTAATATGTACCACCTTTGGGCTTGTGTTTCCTATCATGATTTCCTTGATAGAGGATTGCTGCTCACAAGGAAGTTATTAAACCAAGAGTTCCAAATGGTGAAGTTGAAGTCATCCCTTCGTAAATTTTACGGACGCTATCACGAGTTGGTTGACCGTTATGGAATAACCGTTTCACAGATGATATCGGATATGTTCCTTATGTCGTAACTACAATACCCTTCCCTTTTCACGAATGTGACTTACCGAATTAGACTATTTACCGGATTTGTAATAACATAAGCAACACGACGGGTGCCACATGTGGAGCAGGATCTGCTAACCCTTCCGGAGCACCTGAGATCACCCCCAGTTTTTGGTGGGGTTCGTGTTGCTTAGTCTTTAGTTTTCTATGTTGTGTCATCTGTACTATTATTTGTCTGTTTGTCTTTTTATTTTTGGCCATGACGTTGTCAGTTTGTTTTCGATCTATGAGTTTGACTGTCACTCTGGTATCTTTCGTCCCTCTTTGATAAGTATTTAGTATGACGAAAACATTTTCACTTCTATACTCGTACTATGAATAACAAATTTATTTTGTAAAAACAAGTTTCTGTATTATTACAAAATTATTATATTTAAATTTACCTGTGTACGTTACTTTAGTTAACGCCATTGTGTCCTAGGTTAAAGTTATCTTTTTGACATTGAAACATCTTTTTTATTTATATTGTGTCATAGATCAAACTAATTCTTTCAGTGTACATTTATTTGTTTTTGTGTAATGTCTTTTTGATCGAGTTAAGCCATTTCAATTGATATTTTATTGTGTGTCTTTTTTATGTTGTGATGTTATACCACTGTTTCAGGTTAGAGTGAAGGTTGGCGCCTGTTTAATCGTTTAAATCCGCTGCATTTTTATGCACCTGTCCTAAATAAAGGCAGCAGTAGTATACCGCTATTCGAAATTCATAAATCGATTGAGAAAAAAAACAAATCCGGGTTACAAACTAAAACTAAGGGAAACACGTCAAATATAAGAGCAGAACAACGACACAACAGAAACACAACACTAAAATACAACACATACAGAAACGAACTATAATATAACAATGGCCATTTTCCTGACTTGGTCCAGGACATTTTAAGAAAAAATGATGGGTTGAACCTGGTTTTGTGGCTAGCCAAAACTACCGCTTCCATAGTCAGGAGCCTGTTGTTCAGTGGTTGTCGTTTGTTGGTGTGGGTCATTAGTGTTTCTCGTTTCTTGTTTTTTTTATATAGATTAGACCGTTGGTTTTCCTGATTGAATTGTTTTACAATATTCTTTTTGGGGCCCTATATAGCTTGCTGTTCGGTGTGAGCCAAGGTTCCGTGTTGAAGGCCGTACTTTGACCTGTTATTGTTTACTTTTTACACATTGTGACTTGGATGGATAGTTGTCTCATTGGCACTCATACCACATCTTCTTATTTATATTAAAATTGTCATTAATAAGAATTGTCTGTCATCCCTATTCATTTGTAATAATCTGGAAGAGGTTGAAATGTGAATATCTCCGTAATAAACAACCCATCATATTTCTAAATCCGTCGTATGTTCGTAGTCTTAAACGTCATCCGTGGTTGTTTTCATAAATATTGTAATGATTTTTACGATGGCAGATTCTTGTTTATTTTGGACATGCATTCGTTTAACTAAAAAAGTAAAAATCTGATGTCTTGTAAAATCTTGTATAATTTAATTAAGAAGAAGATTTTAAATAGTATACTTTCTCAACTAGTTTACATATATTCATAAACTGTTTTTTTTTTTGTCACAATATTTACTTCGAAAGACATAATTAACTAATATACGATTGTATACAAAAAAAAGGATAACAAAAATACCGAGCTCCAAGGATAATTCAAAAAGGTGGAACTTCATAAAAACGTACAAAATCAAACGTTTATCAACCACGGAAAGAATGGAAAACAATTATATTATTCCAGAGGTAATATAACGATTTATACAGATTTAACACTATCAGAGTTTACGTTTGTTGGTTAGAAATGTTTTTCTTATTCATTTTGTTTTGTTGAATACTAAAAAATTTCAACATATTTGAAAAATGCAACTTTGAGTCATCTTTGATCATTCATAAAGTGGTTCCAATACGCGACATAATGTCGTTCCTAACTCAATGTATCCCCACAAACAGTGATGATAGGAATTTTAGAAAAGATAGGCTCTTTATAGTTACTCTTGGGTGAAATACATTTCAAAGAAAATCTACCACCTTTTGCGTAAATTTTCGAAATTACTTAAATATTGAAATGTGGTAAAGATAATTGTATATTGTTGAAGAACGCATGTAGATATGTATAGATTCCTTATTAGCCTTAAACAATTTGCCACTGGGGTTTAGCAACAAACATGATTTTTTTTTTGTATTAATGAGTCAATGTCTCATAAATGGTAATTTAGCATCTCTCCTTTTATAGTTCAAAGATTTGTAAAACGAATTATTACAAATATAAGATTGTTATGTATGTTATAAGAATTCGTGAAATTATTTCGGATTACATCAAAGGTTTGATTTTTCGTACATGTCCAATATTTCAGTTATTGCTGTTATCACAAGCCACATGTGGTGCAGGATCTGCTTACCCTTCCGGAGCACTTGAGATCAACCTAGTTATTGGTGGGTTTCGTGTTTCTCAGTCTTTAGTTTTCTATGTTGTTTTTTGTATACTGTTGTTTCTATGTTGTGTTTTGTATACTGTTGTTTCTATGTTGTGTTTTGTATACTGTTGTTTCTATGTTGTGTTTTGTATACTGTTGTTTGTGTGTTTGTCGTTTTCTTTTTTAGCCATGGCGTTGTCATTCCTTTTTCGACTAATGAGTTTGAATGTCCCTTTGGTATCTTTCGCCTCTCTTTTATACCTTTTGTAAATTCTGAACATCGCTATAAAGAGTTATTACTTATTTTCGAATTTATCATTCCAAATTAAAAATAATGTTTAAATGAATTTAAACTTTAATAATTTTGATAGGTCCTAAATGGAATTCCATATTGCAACAGTAATTTTCCCTTTATGTACTGGATGGTATATATTTCTGTTTTGCAAAATGGCGTTGATCTGTTGGACTTACAATTGTGTTCATAATTATAGATCAAACAATAACATTCTCGTGCAGACGTAATAACTGCATGTTCAGTTACACGTCATCAAGCACGTAATTGGAAGTCTTTGTCAAATTGAGATGCTTATAACGAGTCTAGCACGTGCGCATGCAGTTGTACCTGCTACACACCTGCTAATACACGCAGTGCCTTAGTTTATGAAACATGTTTGTAAGGATGATATTCGAGAGCTCTACTAATATTATCCTTACTTTTAATATTGAAAATCTAAATTTATATTCATTTTGTTCTTTAGTTCAATCACTTTTGTAAAGATATTAAGCTGCTTTTCCGGTTGTTTGAACAAACTTTGTAAATTGCAGCATTCATTTTCGTTGATTAGCAAGGTTCGTTGATTAGCTGCATTAATAGTTGTCCTTTGAAAATGTCGTAAAAGTTGTGGAAGTTTCTGCCCCTCAGGATAATGTAGGCCGTATTCTCGACTCTCTTCTTGATACACAATTATTGAAAACACTAAAAAAATAAAATATTTTTCTATTTATGATGAGATCAAAAGATTATGGGGTGGAATTGACAACCGAGGCGAATTCTCCATCACAAAAGCACAACGAACCTCACGCTGTGGTTCAACTTTACTTAGCAAGTTTATCGTGTTTCGTCAACTCGCTGATTTTACTATAGTCCTGAGTTATTGTAGCGAATTAAGTACATTAAAATTTACTTTTACTTTCCAACTTCTCGTTTGGATGAACGTTTGAGAGTTGACCACGCGTGTAAAATATATCCTAATATCTATAGGTAATTACTTTCTCATGGCATGATGAGCACCGTACTTCCAACCAAGGAGGTATTTTATATTTCAAAACATTAAAGGCATATGAATCAGCATGAGATTTATTAAGAAAACGACCAAGAATAAAGACTGAGTTACAAGTCATTACACTGCCGTTGCGGACCGTGTGACTTCTATGCTTTTCTAATAGGATCATGGGTGATTAGTGATCTTACGTCAATAGTTTAGATGGACGTAATTGAGTAATAATGATCAAACGTTTTACGGGAAGTTGCATTGGCACTTTTTTCCTTTTGAAGTTTGACTATTGTCAAATATTGTTTATACCACCCGGGTTGTTCTGGAAGATCGCTATTCAGGAGAAGACAATAAATTGTTTTAATAATTTTTGAATTTGATATTTCAAACATCAGTAAAGGTTCATTAATTTATATAAATTCCTCTAATATGTACATATTTAAGAAAAAAATAGTCACATAACGCATCTTTAATTTGCAACGAATCAGATAAAAACTGTTAGGCCTGGAATTACACATTAATCATTGTATTTATGAATTTAAAAACAGAAATAAAGTCATAAAATGGAATATTATTATGAATCGAATTCCAACCATGAACAACTGAATATATAAGTGATTAGAATTCATTCAATCCTATGGAGTTCACTTCGTGAATATTATCTATAAGTGTATGTTTATTTATTTTGCAAATATTTTTGCACAGGGATTTGGCAAAAAATGTAGTTCCAAATCTCAAAATAATATTTTGCATATTCAATGAATTTTGAATGAAATCTTTTCACTTTGTCATCTTCCGCTGAAAAGCTTCATTGAATGAAGCTAATAAATCAAAAGTTATTCAGTTTATTTTAGACCTTACATGCAAAATAATAGAAATCCTTGACCACAGTACATTTCAGTGAATGTTTGAAAATCTTTTCATTTATTGCTTAAATAGGTGAACTTGCAATCATTTTTGTTAATGACAGATCATGAATAATAGCATGGACTATAGAGCTGAAGACCACCTCCGGGTGCGGGATTTTCTTGCTGCATTGAAGACCCATTGGTGGCCTCCGGCTGTTTTCTGCTCTTTGGTATGGTTGTTGTCTCTTTGACATATTCCCCATTTCCATTGTTAATTTTACTAAGTAGGTACGTATGGGTTGCAGCTATCAAATTTCCCTTAACTTCGAACATCTGAAAATATATGCTATTTTACGAACGGTTTTTTTGTTGGGTTTTTGTATAAACGTAATATTTTCCCTACTGAAGTATCACATCATTAATTTCCATCAAAAGAGGGGCGAAAGATACCAGAGGGACGAACGATACCAGAGGGCGAAATATACCAGAGGGACAGTCAAAATCACAGATCGAAAACAACTGGACAACGCCATGGCTAAAAAATAAAAAGACAAACAGACAAATAATAGTACACAAGACACAACATAGAAAACTAAAGACTAAGCAACACGAACCCCACCAAAACCAAAAACTGGGGGTGATCTCAGGTGCTCCGGAAGAGTAAGCAGATCCTGCTTCACATGTGGCACCCGTCGTGTTGGTGTTGCTCATGTTATTACAAATCCGGTAAATAGTCTAATTCGGTAGGTCACATTCGCGGTGAAAAAAAGAAGTGAGTTTCATGGAGAATATTTCTTTAAGGTGGTGTTGCCTATTTTTTGGTTTTAGTAAAGTATTTAAAATATGAGCTATTGTATGACTTGTCGTTATATACTTTTGGCCATGGATTAAATGCTTTCACAAAAAGGTAAATTTTACACAAGTATCCAAATCCCTAGATATCGCCAATCCAAAGCTGATATTGACAAACTCTGCTCGAAACTTAAGTTCTGACCACAACAGACTAACTTATTCTATAATCTTAAGTGCTGCACGTTGCATTTAAAAACTACTTTTATATCATATCTTTAGCTATAGACGTTGCCCAATCACAAGCTAATATAAACAAACGAAATCAAATTCTTAGACTTTGCCCACCATTTACTACCTTTACAAGCTATACGCATTACCTTAGATGTGGTTCGCCACATAATTTGTTGGAAAAGATATGATATACATTTTGTTTTTGTTCATGGCACTAAATCCACACAATCATTTTATTGATATGTCTTACAGCAAAGTCAAACAAAGGCTTTCAATTTAGGTAGGCAACAGTAGTTTACCTCATAAACAAACGATAAAGAAGATACAAATCAAGGTAACAAAGAAAAACAAAAAAATCGCATTGACCCCAAAAGAAGCGAGACCAGGTGCGTCGACAGGATACACGTTTCCTGCTATGCATGCTTCATCCGTCATACGAGTTGACACTCAGTCAAAATGTCTCTATCGGTATTAAGAACACGGGGCAATATGTTATATTTCATTTATACTGTTTTTAGATAATTTGTTTAGTTGTGTAAGGAAAACAGTCAAATGATGGGCAATATGTTTATGCATTTAATGTTTCCAATGATTCAAATCTGAGCAAGCGTTGCTTAATTATTGTCGACATCAGTTGTTTCCTTAGGATTGATAAAATGATCCCATCATCTATATCAAATAATGAATTGCTAAATGCGTTTTTGTTTTTGTTCAAAAGCTTTAGTTTCACGTTTTCTTTGGGTTGTTTTCAATGTCGCACCCAAATCAACCCAAAGACACCACCGTACACATTGCAGTCGACCATAATAATGGAATTTTATGCGACTTTCATACAAGTGAGAGGTTTAGCTAGCTATAAAACCAGGTTTAATCCACCATTTTCTACATAAGGAAATGCCTGTACCAAGTCAGGAATATGACAGTTGTTTTCCATTCATTTGATGTGTTTGAGCTTTTGATTTTGCCATTTGATAAGGGACTTTCCGTTTTGAATTTTCCTTGGAGTTCGGTATTTTTGTTATTTTACTTTTTACATTAAGCATGCACGATGTAAAGGTAGCTAACTTAGCTTGAATGAATTCAATAACATTATAAGACGCACATCGTATTTAATTTCTTTAATCTAAATTTGCCTACCACCAGGTAACATTAACAAACTATAACCAGATACTGTTTGTTGCACGATTTAAAACTTGTTCTCAAATGATCTGTTGATTTATGGAAAACACTGTCCGATGAATATGTTCGTCGTGAACACTGTCCGATGAATATGTTCGTCGTGTATTTTTGTTGTTTTCTTATATATATTTATAATTGTCAGCATTAAAATATCTGTTAGAATTTATAATTACAATGAGCTGTATGGTATGCTTCCTGATAAAGGTCTTAGAGGGGAACTTGTGTTTCTTGTTGTTGTCGAGTTTTCTTGCAATTTTTACATTTTAGGAAATTCCTATAAAGACCGAGTTAAACATCGGTTCAATCTGTTCCTTAAAAATTCATTTTTCAGTTATTACTGTTATTAGAATTCCAATACACTTGTTGTGTTTTACTTCATGCTTTCATGAGAGCTTGTCGTTTTTTACAATAATCTGAGAGGTTTCTATTTTTTGACATATTCTTATGTCCTATTTGTTTTATTCATGAGAGAAAAAAATGTCACTTTTGCATTCGTTTGCATTGTACAAATTATAATCTCAAGTTATTGTTTGATATTTGCGTATGTTTTGTGTCTTTGACAGAAATATGTAATATAAAGTTTACTAAATAAAAACTAATTAATCAATTATAAAATTTAGGTTAATAAACATATCAAAACATAAACTAAAGTGTGAAGTTTTCACATGATATCCATATTTATATTACGAAACTTGAGTTCCTAGAATTAAGATACTGAATTAAATCTTCAATGAGAAAACTGTAAACTGTAACAGAAACTGCATTAAAGCCAATTTTAGAAAGTAACGCATTTGAAAAATGACACATAAGGAGTTCATAATTAAGAATTTATCCGCCATTTTTAATCTATTACGGTTTTAAATTTTAAACAAGCAAATTTTCTGCACAGTAAACAAATTTAAACAACTGTGCATTCCATGCATTAGAATGACAATCGATGGTTTTAAACATGCAAAAGTGGGCGGCTTTTGTCTACTGCATAAAATCTGTCAAAATATGCATTTGTACAGTTGCACCATATTTAAATAGCAAAAAAAAAAATTTGGTCGTTTTTATGCACCGAATACTCGTGGAAGATATAGTTAATGTTTGGGAATACAAAAAAATTGAAATAAAGTCGGTCATTATAATTTTGCATGCTTTGATTTATTTAATGTAGGATTTTTCACAAACGTTGTAAGTTTTCCATTTTACATTTGTTTTTATTTGTCACATTTTTATTTTATTTCATTCACTTCTTAGTTTTTTTATATGTCTTTAAACACGAAAAGTGTCACATATTGATGTTTTCTTCATAGAATACCGAGCCTGTAAATAGATAAAATATAATTTGAAATATCTGGTTTTCGAACAACAGTGAAAATCATAAAATTCGGAAATTGAATTAAATATTACATAATTACTGGAGGTTTCCACGGTGAGAATCTGTAGAACACGTCTGTTATGTAGGGGATATATAACTTAATGTATCATCTTAAACTTCTATTACATCTTTATTAATTCAAAAAGATTAGGTTATTATAAATTTTCTTTGGTCGGATTTTCGTAATCCAGCTTTTGAAATTACAAATTGTTTTGTTCACAATTTTAAAACATTTTCCATTTCAGAAAAATGGGTGGAAAGTTTCTTAAATAGGTGAATTAATTCTTTTTTTTTCTAATAATCCTTTGTGAAAAGATTTTTCAAACAGAGTGATGTGTTTTTTAGAAACGTAAAATTATTCTGCTTTGAAGTTGTTGTAATTAATTTTATTCCTTTATCAATAGTTCATATTAAGATATTCAATGAATTAGATTCTTAGGGTTTATAGTGAAATTCTATTTAGTATTTTGTAAGTACACATATTTTTCTGTGGTTTATTGTTGGCCGATCTATTAAAGTGGTTGAATAATCTGTCCCAAGAAAGTGCTAAATAATTCGTATTTGTGTTATTCTAAAATCAACCACTACAAGTTTTCACTGATAACAAAAATATATATGTATTACGGAAATATTCTATTTTTCATGTTTGTATTTTGTACAAAATGAAAACTTAAGAATTGCACCTGGTAATTGTCATTTACTATACTTCGCAATATTAAGTAATTAGTAACATTTTCTATTTATCAAATATGTGCTCATGTATTTTTTTATTTATTTATTTATTTGTTCATTTGTTTTTTGTTTATTTATTTTTAATCTGTCTGGATTTTTTCAAATGTGTGTGAAAATCAAAATTAATTTCTTCCTAATGGTGAAATTTTCCTCGGAGTTCAGTATTTTTGTGATTTTACTTTTTATATATGTTTTGAACTATAATGAAAATTTGTTTTAATCGTGCAATTGAAAATAACAAATGAAACAAAAGCGGTGACTTTAATAATAAAATTGCTCCACTATGTTCTAAAATACATGTTTGTTGCAATAATGAGTCACACCTTAAAATAAAAAGACCAACACGATTAAAAACTGCGAAAGTAGAAAATAACTGAAAAATCAATATTGACCACAAGAAAACATGTATAAAGTATAAATACAAGGCTATATTGTGCAATATTTTTGTTTGTACTTGTTGTTTTGAATGTACAAAAGTTCTAAAGGATAAAAATTTAACAAAAACTAATAATGAACAAAAATATTATTTGACGAGTGCTGATTTGGATTATTTATAGTTCTATCTAGCACATTAAGATGTTACAAAATTAAACTGCTATAATGTTTTAGGAACATTTACTGTAGAACTTGCATTTATTTTTAATTTGGTGGTAGTGTTTTAAACATTTTATTTTTATTTTCCTGAACGCTTATATCCCTTTCGAAGTTATCGAGGGATCGACTTACGAATGTTAATAATCCCTGCTTTATCTGCCAATAAAACGAAACGAACTAAATTTCAGAAAATAACACAAAATAAAAGATAAAAATTGAAAAAGAGCAACAAAATTAAAACCATTATTGCACAGTCACGTAATTTAATTGCTAAAAAATGATGAGGAAGCCATGAGTGCCTTTTAAAAATATGTTTCCACGATGTTAAATTATGAAAAGATAGTCAGAAAACAGCACTTTCGCACAAGGAACATTAGTTTCCTGCTTTAGGATATTGCTGTCATAACTACCAATAGAGCTATAAATCATGTCTTAACAAGGTCCTATCGATTGTTTGGAAACCTAAATAAAATTTCGTGTTGAAAATACCCTTTCCATTGAAACAAATGCACATTCACAGACTGCATGATAAAGATCATAACGTTGAACGATTGTTAAATACACAACGTTTAAGTTTAAAGTTGCAAAAGTAAGGGGTTATAAGGTTTTGCTATTGTCATAATCAAGAATATATGTGTGTTACGCTTTGAAAGTCACATGCGAATCGATATACTTGGAAAGAACATTTGACAATTTATAGAAACATTAAATTTATCAAACACGAAAAAATAGATATACGGGACAAAAAAACAAAATATCAGAAAACTGCACAATAAACATAACCTTGTACTAAATATCAAACAAACATGAACAACAAGATACCACATGAATATCGAAAATATTATCATGATCAGAAGTGGTGGACACCTAATTGCAGAATTTTGAAACTATCAAACTCTTAAGACCAAAAGACTAAACAAAATATCTTAAAAATACCTTTGGATAAGTGATTACCTTAACAGGTTACACATATGACATATTATAACCTGCTGAACTATCAACATTTCATATAACCGGGTCTATGAAACGGTCTCTTTTTTAGATTGATTAAAGTGCATGTAACATACTTTTAAACGAATTACATTTATAAGTTATAACAAACCAATAAAAATTTAGTATACAAATATCATTCTACCATTCGTAACAGCTAGCAATTTAGATGCAAATGGTCCAGTATTCTTTAAAGACATGAACGAAACATAAGAGAGCTAAATCAATCTAGACACAGATTCTGACGAATATACGTGTCTACGAAGGTAGAAGATTCCTGATTTGATAGAAAGGTTTACTTGTTTACATCGTTTAAAATGTCTAAATTACGAAGGTATCACTAGTCCAGTAGTCAGCCCTTCTGTGTTGACATGAATAATCATTGATATGGTTATGTTTATAACTGAACTGTAGACAAAACTTTGAATTGTTCGAAATACAAACAATTTTCTACCCAGGAATAGATTACCTTGGCTATATTTTGCAAAACCTTATGGAATTTTGGGCTCTAATTGCTCTTCAACTTCGTACTTTTTTAAAGTTCTGTGAATTGAGCATCATTGATGAGTCTTTCATAGACACGCTTCTGGCCTACAGAACGTTAAGACTGGTATCTTTAGTGAGTTTGGTTATTTACACTACGATTGTTGCCAGAAGTTGATATCTATTTTGACGAATATACGTTAATATTTTACAGGTTTTGTAGGTATTGATTCATTACTTCATAGCGAACCTTTCTATGCTTAGATAAAATGTTGTATTATCTGTACATTACTGAAAACCTATTACCTTGAGATTTCCATTTTGAACCGTTTGGTGTTGTTGCATTTAAATGTTCCTTTGCCGTTTAGACATTAATTTAATATTGCATTGACATGTAATGTTAAACAGTGTAATAATGCAGTGCCATTAGTTAATGGTATATATCATTTTGTCTTTTCCTGTTTTTTTCCATTTTATTACAAATGATGGTATTTTGTGTAAATCATATGTTTATTAGGTGAACAGAATATGCCCCAATGGGACTTACCATTCATTTGTTAATTTTTTTGATTATTTTCATTGCTATGCCATGGGAATACAATTGGTATTTTCCCTGTTATTGTTATGACATGGGAATGAAATTGGTATTTTCCCTGTTATTTTTATGCCATGGGAATGAAGTTGGTATTTTCCATGTTAATATAAATATTAAACTTTGAGTAATTAAAATGTTTAGCTTTGGGTAATGCCAGTACCAAGTCAGGAATATGAAAGTTGTTCTCCATTCGTTTGATGTGTTTTAGCTTTTGAATTTGCGAAACACATCAAACGAATGGAAAACAACAGTCATTTTCCTGACTTTGTATAGGTATTCCCTTATGTAGAAAATGGTGAATTAAACTGGTTTTACAGCTAGCTAAACCACTTACATTTGTATGACAGTCGCATAGCATTCCATTATATTGACAACTATGTTGTCAAGACCCGTTTTATTTTCAAAATATTAATGTAAAATGTTTTGTGCAATTCTATTAGAAACAAATTCAAAATGACATACTTTTTACTGACGATGTTAAATGCATATGGAACCTTGATATTTAACTTGGTTAAATATGTTGGAAATACCGTTCAAAAATTGCAGAAATTATGGCATGGTATATCAATTTAATTTATAACCCTATAATCGATGTAATTTTCTCCCAAAATCTATCAACTCTAATTATTCTTTGATAAAATCCCTTACGGTGCATGCATATTGTAGTTTGAAATTTACTCAAAAAACAATTATCTATTACTCTATCAAATGTTATTGTGAACTAATTCTTTCATATACTCACTCGTACTAAAAGCATAAAACAGATAAATGCGCTGAAATCGATAAACGGATGGAACAGTTATTGATGAATGTTTCCCGATTTGATCATGTTAAGAATAACAAATATGAAGAAAGCAATCTCTTTTAAAATGTATCAAATTAAATCGCAAATGTCAAACATAATTTTCATTTCACATATCGATGTATATAGTAAAATCGATATATATATATATAAATATAAGAAGATGTGGTATGAGTGCCAATGAGACAACTCTCCATCCAAGTCAAAATTTAAAAAAGTAAAACCATTATAGGTCAAAGTACGGTCTTCAACACGGAGCCTTGGCTCACAACGAACAGCAAGCTATAAAGGTCCCCAAAAATTACTAGTGTAAAACCATTCAAACGGGAAAACCAACGGTCTTATCTATATAAAAACGAGAAACGAGAAACACTTATGAACCACATCAACAAACGACACCTACTGAACATCAGATTCCGGACTTAAGACAGGTGCAAACAATTGCAGCGGGTTTAAACGTTTTAATGGTACCAAACCTTCACCCTTTATATATATATATATATATTGGTGTCCATGCATAGAGGAGGAATGCAACCTGTATACGGTCGACTCCTAGAAATATTACAATTACATGAAATTTACCTCCCTCTTTTTGAAACGGACTGTATAGTAATAGGAGTGTCTGTTCGTCCGTCGGCCCGTTCGTCCTTATAATGTCATAGACCAACTCTAATTTTGTTTTTGATCCAGATTGCTTTTATGGTTTTCCTTGGTATTCATGGACTTTATAAGAGACGGGGGATGAATTATGTGATTTGTGCTCACACTACCTCTAGTTATATTCAAGAAACATACATAGGAAAACATAGAAGAAACAACAGGCCCGTAGATTACAAAAGTTAGCAGAATGAGTAAATGATATTCTTCGTTTGTGAATTTAATGATCTGATGTCCAAAAATCAGATAGATGATTTGTCTTCTTATACATGTTATATGCTAGCTTCATTTTTATTGCTATATACGTATAAAATTGTTCATAAACGAGAAATAATCTAATTCCATACGACAAAGTATGATGTCGTTTTTCTACATTTTATGTCTATAACAACTCATTCATCAACAATGCTTACAAACAACATGTACATCGAGACCCCACAAAACGACAGATATTATAAAATGTAGTCATAATTTACCGTAAGGGTACAGAATGTGACACCGGTCCATCATTGTATACTTGAGGGCCAATATTATCGTTAACACTAACAAACTATCACATGATTCGTGTAAAATGATGGACCGCACGGTGACCTTTACACCTGACGTTAAACAAATAGCAAAACGTCTTTTTAAGTTTTCTGCTTCAATTTATAAGAGAGGCCATAATGTGTGGTAAATAATATGTCAGTAATACTACCAGTAATGTATCATGTCAAGAAAACAGATGGACCAAAAATATGATCATTAGTCTTTCTTAAGGTGTATGTTTTACACCTGTCCTGATAGAATACACAAATACAAATATCTGACAATTATAACTCCTTATAGTTTATTATATCTTTATACAAAACATATAAACAAGAGGTATGATATAAATTTTATGGAAAATGTTGCATAAAATTTATCACAATGTTAAATTTTTAACAGGTGCATATTAGAAGAGTGGTGATGTATACAGATTAGTAATTTACACGTTTTTTTTTTTCATAATGTTCGACTAAACATCTTTCTAAAGTACTGACTACTATTCTTTCTACAGTAGAAAGATGGCCTTCAAAAATATTGCGATGAGATATATTCTACCAGTGGTGTTAACCAGGTGTGGATTCTTAAAAATTCCAAAGATCTACTGCTAAATCTTAGATCAAAATCTCTGCAATTTTGCAGCAACATTAAGACATTAACATTAACATTTACACTACTATTCCCCATGCTCAATTGAAAGATCGACTTCACCATCTCATTAAACAGAGCTTTTTTCTATAAAAATGGTAATCGTAGATACGAATTTCTTGTTTTTGGGTTATAATAATTCTTATTTTGTGAAAAACCACACTGAATCTACCAGAAAATATACTCTGCAATCTTTTGATTGAGTTAAGCCATTTCAATTGATATTTTATAGTGTGTCTTTCTATGTTATGATGTTACACTATTGTTTCAGATAAGGGTGAAACGAAACGTTTAAACCCGCTGCAATTGCTTGCACCTGTCCTAAGTCAGGAATCTTATGTTCAGTATTTGTCGTTTGTTGATGTGGTTCATAAGTGTTTGTCGTTTCTCGTTTTTTATATAGATTAGACCGTTGGTTCTCCCGTTTGAATGGTTTTACACTAGTAATTTTTGGGGCCCTTTAAAGCTTGTTGTTCGTTGTGAGCCAAGGCTCCGTGTTGAAGCCCGTACTTTGACCTATAAAGGTTTACTTTTATAAATTTTGACTTGGATGGAGAGTTGTCTCAGTCGGTATTCCAATGGGTACTAATTGTGCACCCTTACTGGCCGATTTGTTTTTATACTCGTATGAAGCAGAATTTATTCAGAACCTTCTAAAAGACAAAAAGAAAAAGCACCATGCGAAATTCTTTAATTTTACTTTCAGATATATTGATGATGTCCTATCACTGAATAGCCCATATTTCAGCCAATACTCACATCTCGTATATCCCAGTGAACTTGAAATTATGGATACTACTGATACTAGAAGGACTGCTTCATACCTTGATCTTTTCCTCAATATTGACACAGATGGACGACTTCACACTAAAATCTATGACAAACGGGACGATTTCAACTTCCCAATTATCAATTTCCCATTTCTCAGCAGTAACATACCCTCTGCACAATCGTATGGTGTTTACATATCTCAGTTGATACGTTATGCACGTGCATGTTCACACTATACGGACTTCATATACAGGAGTATGCTCCTTACGCAGAAACTGCTCCAACAAAGTTATGAGGAGGAAAGATTAAAAAAGACACTCCGTAAATTTTATGGACACCATCGCGAATTGGTTGATCCATACGATGTGTCTAAACTAATTAATGACATTTTTATCACGTCTTAGATTGTGGTTTACCATTTACGTTTTCTGGACTTTTAAGTACCGAACATGACCAATTCCTGAATGTGACTGTTTTGCTGAGTGTATTCGCATTGCTATAAGACGTGTCACGGTAGTTGTTTATCCAACATTCATGTATTTAGTTATAATGTAGTATTGGTAATTCTGATAGGATATTGTTAAATGTTTATCGTTTGTAGTTGTAATTCTATTTTATTATTTTATCGTTATTTATATGATTTTAGTTTAAAACAACTATAGGTACACGATTTATTTGTTTTACAGTTTGATTTAGAAGAAACTATAGACGTAGCTATATAATACAATTAATTATCTAATTACTAACACAGTCTATATTAATATTCTTGTCATTGCTATAAAATACATCAAATAACATAACTACAAACCTAATCTTGAATTATATCCAATTTTTAGAAATTTACCTGTGACGTCACTTTTGTGGCGTTGAACAGTCGTGTGACGGACAGTTCGTGGTTCTATTGTGCTGTTTTGGGGTGCTGTCCTAGGTTGTTTTACGTGTTCGTTTTTATTCTGTGGTTAGCATGTCGAAATGAACTATTGTATTGTTTATTTGTGTATTTCTCTGTCCTGAATGTTCTTGCATTTATTTATACTGTATTCCTGTCATGTAATGTTCTCATTTTAGTGGTGTTTTTAACATTGCCATAAAAGCGCGAGGTTTGGCTAGCTACAAAACCAGGTTCAACCCACCATTTTTTCTTAAAATGTCCTGTACCAAGTCAGGAAAATGGCAGTTGTTATCTTATAGTTCGTTTCTGTGTGTGTTGCATTGTCGTTTGTTTTTTTGTTTTTTTTTTTTGTTGCAATTCAGTGTTTCTGTTGTTTCGTTGTTTTCCTCTTATAGTTGACGTGTTTCCCTCGGTTTTTAGTTTGTAACCCGGATTTGTTTTCTCTCAATCGATTTATGACTTTTGAACAGCGGTATACTTATGTTGCCTTTATTTTTTCCAAAGAAAAGCGACACTTATATAAACTACTGATGAGGAGAAAAATCCAGGGTAGTGTTGCATCAAAATACAACATACGTATAACAGGTTCTTACGGGCTAAAAAACAGACACGTTCACATATGGCAAATTAAACCTTCCTTTTATATCTCGGTGGTTGAATAACAAAAGATATGTAGGAGAACTTGCAATGAATATAAGTTCAACAAAAGCACATAATTCTATAATACTGGTTTTAAACGACCCAAATTACATCGTTTCAAAAATTAAAAAAAGACAACAGTAGCTAAAACTCAAATTTCGTAATATTTGGCAATAGAAATCAGGTTTGTTTATCGCCTGTTCTTTTAAGTACATTAATCTTAGTTATTAATTTCAGTCTTTATGTCAAAGTAATAAAGCATATATGTTCATCAGTCAGATCACGTACTATGACTAACTGATTTTAATTCCAAATTTGTGAATCTCTCGTCGTATAAGGATAGACTAGTATTCCAAAACAATCAAACAAAAGTTTGAATTTATGATAAATATAAGATAAAAACCTGAGTAGAAAAGGAAAAAGATACCAAAAGGGGCAATTTAAAACCACTGGAAGATCAGCATCATGAACAATTTAAAACCACTGGAAGACCAGCATCATGAACAACTTAAAACCACTGGAAGACCAGCATCATGAACAATTTAAAACCACTGGAAGACCAGCATCATGAACAATTTAAAACCACTGGAAAACCAGCATCATGAACAATTTAAAACCACTGGAAGACCAGCATCATGAACAACTTAAAACCACTGAAAGACCAGCATCATGACCAATTTAAAACCACTGGAAGACCAGCATCATGAACAATTTAAAACCACTGGAAGACCAGCATCATGAACAATTTAAAACCACTGGAAGACCAGCATCATGAACAATTTAAAACCACTGGAAGACCAGCATCATGAACAACTTAAAACCACTGGAAGACCAGCATCATGAACAACTTAAAACCACTGGAAGACCAGCATCATGAACAACTTAAAACCACTGGAAGACCAGCATCATGAACAATTTAAAACCAATGGAAGACCAGCATCATGAACAATTTAAAACCACTGGAAGACCCAACTTAAAACCACTGGAAGACCAGCATCATGAACAATTTAAAACCACTGGAAGACCAGCATCATGACCAATTTAAAACCACTGGAAGACCAGCATCATGAACAATTTAAAACCACTGGCAGACCAGCATCATGAACAATTTAAAACCACTGGAAGATTAGCATCATGAACAATTTAAAACCACTGGAAGACCAGCATCATGAACAATTTAAAACCACTGGAAGACCAGCATCATGAACAATTTAAAACCACTGGAAGACCAGCATCATGAACAATTTAAAACCACTGGAAGACCAGCATCATGAACAATTTAAAACCACTGGAAGACCACCATCATGAACAACTTAAAACCACTGGAAGACCAGCATCATTATTTAAAACCACTGGAAGACCAGCATCATGAACAATTTAAAACCACTGGAAGACCAGCATCATGAACAACTTAAAACCACTGAAAGACCAGCATCATTATTTAAAACCACTGGAAGACCAGCATCATGAACAATTTAAAACCACTGGAAGACCAGCACCATGAACAACTTAAAACCACTGGAAAACCAGCATCATGAACAATTTAAAACCACTGGAAGACCAGCATCATGAACAATTTAAAACCACTGGAAGACCAGCATCATGAACAATTTAAAACCACTGGAAGACCAGCATCATGAACAATTTAAAACCACTGGAAGACCAGCATCATGAACAATTTAAAACCACTGGAAGACCACCATCATGAACAACTTAAAACCACTGGAAGACCAGCATCATTATTTAAAACCACTGGAAGACCAGCATCATGAACAATTTAAAACCACTGGAAGACCAGCATCATGAACAACTTAAAACCACTGGAAGACCAGCATCATTTTTTAAAACCACTGGAAGACCAGCATCATGAACAATTTAAAACCACTGGAAGACCAGCATCATGAACAACTTAAAACCACTGGAAGACCAGCATCATTATTTAAAACCACTGGAAGACCAGCATCATGAACAATTTAAAACCACTGGAAGACCAACACCATGAACAACTTAAAACCACTGGAAAACCAGCATCATGAACAATTTAAAACCACTGGAAGACCAGCATCATGAACAATTTAAAACCACTGGAAGATCAGCATCATGAACAATTTAAAACCACTGGAAGACCAGCATCATGAACAACTTAAAACCACTAGAAGACCAGCATCATGAACAATTTAAAACCACTGGAAGACCAGCATCATGAACAATTTAAAACCACTGGAAGACCAGCATCATGAACAATTTAAAACCACTGGAAGACCAGCATCATGAACAATTTAAAACCACTGGAAGACCAGCATCATGAACAAAGGCAAATAATGCTGAACAAAAATATAAACAGTTCACAAGAAAACTACCCACATACCACCAAGAACAATGAGTGAACATATACGCTCTGGTTGGTTAACAATTCGAGCTTCACTAGTGGCACCCATCCTGTTACGTTTGTCAAATTAGTTTTTTAGAACAGAAATTTCTCTGTTTCAAGTAAATACTCACGGTGAACGTCTGCCTTAAGTTTGGAAGCATCGTTGTAATGAGTTATATAACTGCAGTATAACAAGGAGTATATATCGCTGCTATCAAATTCATGATATATGTCTTTATATATAATATACAGGGATAGAAAAGTGTCTGAAATTTCAAACGTATCTCAATGATTCTACTTTGGAACTATATACCATAATGTTGATCTAGAGTCTATTCATTTCCATTCATTATGAGCTATCGTTTTAGTACATCCAAAGACAATCATAGAAATAACGTATAACAAGAAAGAAATTTGGGTTATAAAGTTGGTAGTTACCTGATTTGTAGCCCAACCAAACAAATAAAAAAAGAAGAAAAATGCCAAAAAGAAACAACAACTTTTATAATTAAAAAGGAGCATGCTTTTCCTAGTTTTTTTGGATTGCCTAATGATATTTTAGAGTATTACGTAGCTAAATACACATTATTAAGCAGATTAAATCATTAATTGGTATCTTTTATCAAATGATAATTACATCTGCTTGTTGATGGATAGTAAATCATCGGTTGATAATCAATACCCTTGATAAATATGTTTTAATTTGAATGTTTTTCCGTATAACTGCATAGTCATTTAATTAACAGTACGCCTCACTGGCTTTTTAATTGGCTTTAATTTAATCTTTCAGTTTTTTCTGTTTTTTACTTTGTTCTCCGTACCTTTGGAATGAGGCAGATGGCAGATAGAATTGGTATTGGGAAAATCCCTCCACAGATTAGTTTCAAGGTCACGATAATTTTTGGACATATAAATACATCAAATGTGCATTTTATTCACGCAAGCTAAATAATACCAAATTAAAAGCGTTATGCATCAATAGCATACAATTACACAATGTACGATCTGTGAATAGTTAAATAATTTTTTTTTTCAATCTGAAAGGATTATCTTACACCGTTTTTTTTTGTAAAAACAAAGTAACATATTTAGCAATAATAGAGTAAAATATATTTTACGTAAGCACATATTCCATCTCTGTTCTTCATTGGATAATGTGGGTGTACGAGCAATGATTGGTTCGTTCAATGATCATGTAGGAATCACTGTGTATCAAATGTGTTATAAGTGGCAATAGTGATACTGATAACGTGTGTTGACATTGCGAAAAAAGAGACAGAAGATACAAAAGGGGCAATCAAACATGATAAAAACTATCAATACCATAGATGTAAAGGGAAAACAAACGACAAAAGGGGCAATCAAACATGATAAAAACTATCAATACCATAGCTGTAAAGGGAAAACAAACGACAAAAGGGGCAATCAAACATGATAAAAACTATCAATACCATAGATGTAAAGGGAAAAATCAAACATGATAAAAACTATCAATACCATAGATGTAAAGGGAAAAATCAAACATGATAAAAACTATCAATACCATAGATGTAAAGGGAAAAATCAAACATGATAAAAACTAACAATACCATAGATGTAAAGGGAAAACGACAAAAAGACAGTCAAACATAGTAAAAACTATCAATACCACAGATGTAAAGGAAAAACGACAAAAGGGGCAATCAAACATGATACAAACTATCAATACCATAGATGTAAAGGGAAAATGACAAAAAGGCAATCAAACACGATACAAACTAACAATACCATAGATGTGAAGGAAAAACGATAAAAAACAGTCAAACATAGTACAAACTAACAATACCATAGATGTAAAATAAAAACGATAAAAAGACTGTCAAACATACTAAAAACTAACAATACCATAGATGTGAAGGAAAAACGATAAAAAACAGTCAAACATAGTACAAACTAAAAATACCATAGATGTAAAAGAAAAACGATAAAAAGACTGTCAAACATGATAGAAACTAACAATAACACAGCTGTACAGGACAAACGATAAAAAGACAGTCAAACATAATAAAAACAAACAATACCATAGCTGTAAAGGAAAAACGACGAAAAGACAGTCAAACATAATAAAAACTAACAATACCATAGCTGTCAAGGAAAAACAACGAAAAGACAGTCAAACATGATAAAAACTAACAATACCACAGCTGTCAAGGAAAAACAACGAAAAGACAGTCAAACATAATAAAAACTAACAATACCATAGCTGTAAAGGATAAACGACGAAAAGACAGTCAAACATAATAAAAACTAACAATACCATAGCTGTCAAGGAAAAATGATAAAAAGACATTCAAACATAATAAAAACTAACAATACCATAGCTGTAAAGGAAAAACGACGAAAAGACAGTCAAACATAATAAAAACTAACAATACCATAGCTGTAAAGGAAAAACGACGAAAAGACAGTCAAACATAATACAAACTAACAATACCATAGCTGTAAAGGAAAAACGACGAAAAGACCGTCAAACATAATGAAAACTAACAATACCATAGCTGTAAAGGAAAAACGACGAAAAGACAGTCAAACATAATAAAAACTAACAATACCATAGCTGTAAAGGAAAAACGATAAAAAGACAGTCAAACATAATGAAAACTAACAATACCATAGCTGTAAAGGAAAAACGACGAAAAGACAGTCAAACATAATAAAAACTAACAATACCATAGCTGTAAAGGAAAAACGATAAAAAGACAGTCAAACATAATGAAAACTAACAATACCATAGCTGTAAAGGAAAAACGACGAAAAGACAGTCAAACATAATGAAAACTAACAATACCATAGCTGTAAAGGAAAAACGATAAAAAGACAGTCAAACACGATAAAAACTAACAATACCACAGCTGTCAAGGAAAAATGATAAAAAGACAGTCAAACATAATAAAAACTAACAATACCATAGATGTAAAGGAAAAACGATAAAAAGACAGTCAAACATAATGAAAACTAACAATACCATAGCTGTAAAGGAAAAACGATAAAAAGACAGTCAAACATAATGAAAACTAACAATACCATAGCTGTAAAGGAAAAACAACGAAAAAACAGTCAAACATGATGTAAAAATTACAATAACACAGCTGTCAAGGAAAAACGATAAAAAGACAGTCAAACATAATAAAAACTAACAATACCATAGCTGTAAAGGAAAAACAACGAAAAAACAGTCAAACATGATGTAAAAATTACAATAACACAGCTGTCAAGGAAAAATGATAAAAAGACAGTCAAACATAATAAATACTTACAATACCACAGCTGTAAAGGAAAAACGATAAAAAGACAGTCAAACATAATAAAAACTAACAATACCATAGCTGTAAAGGAAAAACGATAAAAAGACAGTCAAACATGATAAAAACTAACAATACCATAGATGAAAAGGGAAAACGACAAAATGACAGTCAAACATGATAAAAACTAACAATACCACAGATGAAAATGATAAACGATAAAAAGACAGTCAAACATAATAAAAACTAAAAATACCATAGCTGTGAAGGAAAAACGACAAAAAGACAGTCAAACATAATAAAAACTAACAATACCACAGCTGTAAAGGAAAAACAACGAAAAAACAGTCAAACATGATGTAAAAATTACAATAACACAGCTGTCAAGGAAAAATGATAAAAAGACAGTCAAACATAATAAATACTTACAATACCACAGCTGTAAAGGAAAAACGATAAAAAGACAGTCAAACATAATAAAAACTAACAATACCATAGCTGTAAAGGAAAAACGATAAAAAGACAGTCAAACATGATAAAAACTAACAATACCATAGATGAAAAGGGAAAACGACAAAATGACAGTCAAACATGATAAAAACTAACAATACCACAGATGAAAATGATAAACGATAAAAAGACAGTCAAACATAATAAAAACTAACAATACCATAGCTGTGAAGGAAAAACGACAAAAAGACAGTCAAACATAATAAAAACTAACAATACCACAGCTGTAAAGGAAAAATGATAAAAAGACAGTCAAACATAATAAAAACTAACAATACCATAGATGTAAAGGAAAAACGACGAAAAGACAGTCAAACATTATAAAAACTAACAATACCATAGCTGTAAAGGAAAAACGACGAAAAGACAGTCAAACATAGTACAAACTAACAATACCATAGATGTAAAAGAAAAACGATAAAAAGACTGTCAAACATGATAGAAACTAACAATAACACAGCTGTACAGGACAAACGATAAAAAGACAGTCAAACATAATAAAAACTAACCATACCATAGATTTAAAGGAAAAATGATAAAAAGACAGTCAAACATAATAAAAACTAACAATACCATAGCTGTAAAGGATAAACGACAAAATGACAGTCAAACATGATAAAAACAAACAATACCATAGCTGTAAAGGAAAAACGACGAAAAGACAGTCAAACATAGTACAAACTAACAATACCATAGATGTAAAAGAAAAACGATAAAAAGACTGTCAAACATGATAGAAACTAACAATAACACAGCTGTACAGGACAAACGATAAAAAGACAGTCAAACATAATAAAAACTAACCATACCATAGATTTAAAGGAAAAATGATAAAAAGACAGTCAAACATAATAAAAACTAACAATACCATAGCTGTAAAGGATAAACGACAAAATGACAGTCAAACATAATAAAAACTAATAATACCATAGCTGTAAAGGAAAAACGACAAAAAGACAGTCAAACATGATAAAAAATTACAATACCACAGCTGTCAAGGAAAAATGATAAAAAGACAGTCAAACATAATAAAAACTAACAATACCATAGCTGTAAAGGAAAAATGATAAAAAGACAGTCAAACATAATAAAAACTAACAATACCATAGCTGTAAAGGAAAAATGATAAAAAGACAGTCAAACATAACAAAAACTAACAATACCACAGCTGTCAAGGAAAAACAACTAAAAAACAGTCAAACATAGTAAAAACTTACAATACCATAGCTGTAAAGGAAAAAAGACGAAAAGACAGTCAAACATAATAAAAACTAACAATACCATAGATGTAATGAAAAACGACAAAAAGACAGTCAAACATAATAAAAACTAACAATACCATAGTTGTAATGAAAAATGATAAAAAGACATTCAAACTCGATAAAAACTAACAATACCATAGCTGTAAAGGAAAAACGACGAAAAGACAGTCAAACATAATAAAAACTAACAATACCATAGCTGTAAAGGAAAAACGACGAAAAGACAGTCAAACATAATAAAAACTAACAATACCATAGCTGTAAAGGAAAAACGACGAAAAGACAGTCAAACATAATAAAAACTAACAATACCATAGCTGTAAAGGAAAAACGACGAAAAGACAGTCAAACATAATGAAAACTAACAATACCATAGCTGTGAAGGAAAAACGACGAAAGGACAATCAAACATAATAAAAACTAACAATACCATAGCTGTAAAGGAAAAACGACGAAAAGACAGTCAAACATAATGAAAACTAACAATGACATAGATGTAAAGGAAAAACAACGAAAAAACAGTCAAACATAATAAAAACTAACAATACCATAGCTGTAAAGGAAAAATGATAAAAAGACAGTCAAACATAATAAAAACAAAGAATACCATAGCTGTCAAGGAAAAATGACGAAAAGACAGTCAAACATAATAAAAACTAACAATACCATAGCTGTAAAGGAAAAATGATAAAAAGACAGTCAAACATAACAAAAACTAACAATACCACAGCTGTCAAGGAAAAACAACTAAAAAACAGTCAAACATAGTAAAAACTTACAATACCATAGCTGTAAAGGAAAAAAGACGAAAAGACAGTCAAACATAATAAAAACTAACAATACCATAGATGTAATGAAAAACGACAAAAAGACAGTCAAACATAATAAAAACTAACAATACCATAGTTGTAATGAAAAATGATAAAAAGACATTCAAACTCGATAAAAACTAACAATACCATAGCTGTAAAGGAAAAACGACGAAAAGACAGTCAAACATAATAAAAACTAACAATACCATAGCTGTAAAGGAAAAACGACGAAAAGACAGTCAAACATAATAAAAACTAACAATACCATAGCTGTAAAGGAAAAACGACGAAAAGACAGTCAAACATAATAAAAACTAACAATACCATAGCTGTAAAGGAAAAACGACGAAAAGACAGTCAAACATAATGAAAACTAACAATACCATAGCTGTGAAGGAAAAACGACGAAAAGACAATCAAACATAATAAAAACTAACAATACCATAGCTGTAAAGGAAAAACGACGAAAAGACAGTCAAACATAATGAAAACTAACAATGACATAGATGTAAAGGAAAAACAACGAAAAAACAGTCAAACATAATAAAAACTAACAATACCATAGCTGTAAAGGAAAAATGATAAAAAGACAGTCAAACATAATAAAAACTAAGAATACCATAGCTGTCAAGGAAAAATGACGAAAAGACAGTCAAACATAATAAAAACTAACAATATCATAGCTGAAAAGGAAAAATGATAAAAAGACAGTCAAACATAATAAAAACTAACAATACCATAGCTGTCAAGGAAAAATGATAAAAAGACAGTCAAACATAATAAAAACTAACAATACCATAGATGTAAAGGGAAAACGACAAAAAGACAGTCAAACACGATAAAAACTAACAATACCATAGCTGTAAAGGAAAAACGACGAAAAGACAGTCAAACACGATAAAAACTAACAATACCATAGCTGTAAAGGAAAAATTATAAAAAGACAGTCAAACATAATAAAAACTAACAATACCGTAGATGTAAAGGACAAAACGACGAAAAAACAGTCAAACATAGTAAAAACTAACAATACCATAGCTGTAAAGGAAAAACGACGAAAAGACAGTCAAACATAATAAAAACTAACAATACCATAGATTTAAAGGAAAAATGATAAAAAGACAGTCAAACATAATAAAAACTAACAATACCATAGCTGTAAAGGAAAAATGATAAAAAGACAGTCAAACATAATAAAAACTAACAATACCATAGCTGTAAAGGAAAAACGATAAAAAGACAGTCAAACATAATAAAAACTAACAATACCATAGATGTAAAGGGAAAACGACAAAAAGACAGTCAAACATGATAAAAAATTACAATACCATAGCTGTAAAGGAAAAATGATAAAAAGACAGTCAAACATAATAAAAACTAACAATACCATAGCTGTAAAGGAAAAACGATAAAAAGACAGTCAAACATAATAAAAACTAACAATACCACAGCTGTCAAGGAAAAATGATAAAAAGACAGTCAAACATAATAAAAACTAACAATACCATAGCTGTAAAGGAAAAATGATAAAAAGACAGTCAAACATAATAAAAACTAACAATACCACAGCTGTAAAGGAAAAACGATAAAAAGACAGTTAAACATAATAAAAACTAACAATACCACAGATGAAAAGGATAAATGACAAAAAGACAGTCAAACATAGTACAAACTAACAATACCACAGATGAAAAGGATAAATGACAAAAAGACAGTCAAACATGATGTAAAAATTACAATAACACAGCTGTCAAGGAAAAATGATAAAAAGACAGTCAAACATAATAAAAACTTACAATACCATAGATGTAAAGGGAAAACGATAAAAAGACAGTCAAACATAATAAAAACTAACAATACCACAGATGAAAAGGATAAATGACAAAAAGACAGTCAAACATGATGTAAAAATTACAATAACACAGCTGTCAAGGAAAAATGATAAAAAGACAGTCAAACATAATAAAAACTTACAATACCACAGCTGTAAAGGAAAAACGATAAAAAGACAGTCAAACATAATAAAAACTAACAATACCATAGATGTAAAGGATAAACGACAAAAGACAGTCAAACATGATAAAAACTAACAATACCATAGATGTAAAGACAAAACGACGAAAAGACAGTCAAACATACTAAAAACTAACAATACCATAGCTGTGAAGGAAAAACGACCAAAAAACAGTCAAACATACTAAAAACTAACAATACCATAGATGTAAAGGATAAACGACAAAAGACAGTCAAACATGATAAAAACTAACATTACCATAGATGTAAAGACAAAACGACGAAAAGACAGTCAAACATACTAAAAACTAACAATACCATAGCTGTGAAGGAAAAACGACCAAAAAACAGTCAAACATACTAAAAACTAACAATACCATAGCTGTAAAAGAAAAACGATAAAAGGACAGTCAAACATAATAAAAACTAACAATACCATAGATTTAAAGGAATTTTTTTTTTTTTTTTTTTTTTTTTTTTCCTTATCTTAAGAGACGTTTAATTGGTATTCGCACAACTTTCTCAAATTCCATGTTGATAGATTAAGAAAATAATTTGTAAACTTGGGTTTCAACTCCTTCAGGTAAAACTGAGCTAAGATGAATTTAACTATATTTTTAAACCCCTTGTAGTCATATAGCTCCTCGCTTATTCATGTCCTTGACTTTTAAAATTATTCCATTTGCAGATGCATTTCAAATACCAGGAAACAAGACCGAGCTTTTAAGTATAAAAACTGGCCAACCACTCGGTTACATGTTGGAATGTTGGAAATGTTAACAATAACATCTGTTTGTACTAATGTCATGTAGTAACTGTGAATATGTGGGTTCTATTAAAAAGACAGCGAGTATTTAATTTCAATTTAAACATTTGAAATAAAAACATTCTATTCGCGATATCAACGTTAGAAACTTTAGATATTATAATCTAACATCCTTGAAGGAGTAGTGAAAAGTCGGTAGCGGATTAGTAGCGGATTAACGTTTTAAATCAAAATAAACATTCCGACTTTAAATCGCTACCTAGAACGACCATCTTCAAAATCACGTCGCGTCTTGAGAGCCAAATCATGCTAGACATAGCTACTATTGTGGGTGCCTGGAACCTTAAAATTACAAAAGAAAGATAAAAGTATACGAAATTAATCATGACCAGTACCAACCTACAGTCTACAATATGTGTATCCACTCTAGATTAACCAGTCTACAGTAATAGTATGCCAACTTACATTATGTTTTCGCGGTCTTATATTTAAAGATACCGGAAAGTCGTATGATCTGTGAATTTACCGACTGTTAATGCATGCGTAGCAAGAGACGCTTACACCGTCGACAGAGCCGGTATCTCTTTTTTTGGAGTACATGCGCTCCCTCAGATTTATTCTACCTTGATGTGTATCTTCTTGATGGGATTATGCTATTTGAACATTGGTAAACTACTGCTATCTCTAATTTACAGTCCACACAAGTGATGTGCACGAAATGACAGTCAGTACAGTCCACGATTGTGGTATGGACATAACGACTGTCAATACAGTCCACAATTGTGGTATAGACACAATGACGGTCAGTGCCGACTTTCAGTCCACAATTGTGGTATTGACACAATGACAGTCAGTGCCGACTTTCAGTCCACAATTGTGTTATTGACACAATGACAGTCAGTGCCGACTTTCAGTCCACAATTGTGGTATTGACACAATGACAGTCAGTGCTTACTTACAATCTACAATTGTGGTATTGACACAATGACAGTCAGTGCTTACTTACAATCCACAATTGTGGTATAGACACAATGACAGTCAGTGCCGACTTACAGCCAACAATTGTGGTATTGACACAATGACAGTCAGTGCCGACTTAGAGTCCACAATTGTGGTATTGACACAATGACAATCAATGCTTACTTACAGACCACAATTGTGGTATTGACACAATGACAGTCAGTGCTGACTTATAGTCCACAATTGTGGTATTGACACAATGACAGTCACTGCTTACTTACAGTCCACAATTGTGGTATGGACACAACGACTGTCAATACAGTCCACAATTGTGGTATTGACACAATGACAGTCAGTGCAGACTTACAGTCCACAATTGTGGTATGGACACAACGACTGTCAATACAGTCCACAATTGTGGTATTGACACAATGACAGTCAGTGCCGACTTACAGTCCACAATTGTGGTATTGACACAATGACAGTCAGTGCCGACTTACAGTCCACAATTGTGGTATTGACACAATGACAGTCAGTGCCGACTTACAGACCACAATTGTGGTATTGACACAATGACAGTCAGTGCTGACTTATAGTCCACAATTGTGGTATTGACACAATGACAGTCACTGCTTACTTACAGTCCACAATTGTGGTATGGACACAACGACTGTCAATACAGTCCACAATTGTGGTATTGACACAATGACAGTCAGTGCAGACTTACAGTCCACAATTGTGGTATGGACACAACGACTGTCAATACAGTCCACAATTGTGGTATTGACACAATGACAGTCAGTGCCGACTTACAGTCCACAATTGTGGTATTGACACAATGACAGTCAGTGCCGACTTACAGTCCACAATTGTGGTATTGACACAATGACAGTCAGTGCCGACTTACAGACCACAATTGTGGTATTGACACAATGACAGTCAGTGCTGACTTATAGTCCACAATTGTGGTATTGACACAATGACAGTCAGTGCCGACTTACAGTCCACAATTCTGGTATTGACACAATGACGGTCAGTGCCGACTTACAGTCCACAATTGTGGTATTGACACAATGACAGTCAGTGCCGACTTAGAGTCCACAATTGTGGTATTGACACAATGACAGTCAGTGCCGACTTACAGTCCACAATTGTGGTATTGACACAATGACGGTCAGAGCCGACTTACAGTCCACAATTGTGGTATTGACACAAAGACATTCAGTGTCGGCTTAGAGTCCACAACTGTGCGACACAATGGCAGTCGATGCCGACGCACAGTCCACAATTGTGGTATCGACAAAACGATAGGCAGTGCCGACTTACACTTAACAACTATTCAGAAAATTGCTGACATGTTTTCATTGTTTTAAGTAACACGCACTCCTTTTATTGGTGTCACTCTTTTTATTAGTGTTTTGATCTTATAGCCATATTTTCCAAAGTAACAATCCTCAAAAAATTGTGTATGTGACATTGTGGAAATACTTTGTAAAAGGAGTTGGTAAACTCAGCCCGCACCAAACTTACCTATAGATTCTGACATATATCGCACACACGTACAACGAGAACTAAAAAAAAAAACACATTTTTATTTTGATATTTATTCAAGCAGGAACTGTGTGTTTGCGAATGTGGTAGAATTGTTTTATTTCGATCCATTTATCTGAATTTCAATCAAAATAGATTCCAAAAAGTATATGCAATAGATTCAACGTGAATTCGTTTTACTATACTGGTTTCAAGCTTATAATGGTTTCCAACGCATGGAATTGATTTTACTTTCAATTCCTTTATACAATTAAATGAAATTAAAAAAAGCATAAACGGATCATGTACCTGCTTCCGTCTGAAGGTTTCTCTAGTGTTTGGTATTCAAATATAGGTTATGTATTTAAGACTTTAAATTATTTTAACAAACGTGTGTGATAATTTACAATAAAATGTAACAAAAAGTATTGCAATTAATTTATATGACGTTTATTTTTCATTTTCTGTTTTATCTCTATTATTAAACTTATTGAATGAAATCTTGTGATCCATGGATTTTCCAATCCCTTTTATATTTTTTTGTTTGAATATTCCAATTGTTACAAAAAGAAAGAAGTAAAAATATGTGCAAAGTAATAAGGTGATTATAAAGTAATAATCTTCTTATACAATGTGTGGTAATTTGCTTTTGATATATTTTTATGGTTTCTATTTCCCTTTTTTATTTTATATATCTAAGATAGTTTCATTTGATCTATTTGAACGAAATGACCTTGAAATAACAAGTTGCAGTTTTTACTTAGTATATCATATAAAAAAATGTCTTTCAAGTTAAACAATTTTGATTTACAGGGAACATTAATCCATCTCTTTGTAAGCGGTTTTATAATAGGTCATTTGACAAGATTTATCATAAGCCCATGAAAGATAGCAGGCCTATCAGAAAGTAATAATACTATACTATGTATTTGGTATTGATTAAACTATGATAAAATATTCTTCGATAATAGATTACATGCAAAAGTTTCTTCTCTCACAATAGAATGAAAAACAAGTGCTCCTAATAAAACAACAAGAAAAAAAACCAAAGCTGCCAAAACAATCTAAATATTTTATTGCAACGTTCTCTTGATGGGTCTGACAATTCTCAAAAAAACGTCAACATCCATTCCATTAGTAAACAAAACAGAGATTGAAAGTGGTTATGAAACTACATCTTTTAGGTGTGATATTCGAAAACTACCCAAAAGATCTGTTAAGGCACAAACAATCTAATTACCTCCACTCGAGAAAAAAAAATAAAAAACCAGCTGACTGTTCTACTGTTTACACAAAGTATTCCTCATTTCAAACTTAAAAACTAATTCAAACGTGTTTCATGCGAAAGCATTACTAATGTAGATACCAATATTTCTTTCAAAGAACACTTTAATTTAACCAAAAATATAACTTCATCAATATACTTGATTTATTTTTACACATCATAGTTGTACGTTTGGTGGACGTGTTTTGTAAAAGACAGTTTGAATTCCTATATTCCGTTTTATCAATGACTTCCTTTTATGAATGATCATGACTGAGTTCTTCTTCGCGCTCCAAAAACTTCTGAAATATCTTGTTAACAGATACGTTCAAAACCAAATAATAAGGATGCTAGATATAGCAAGCACTGAATAGAATTAAAACCAACAATAGACGAAACTGAACATCCAAACGTTCATTAATATGAGGGTGTTGCAAACTTAGGGTAAATACAATAGATATTAATTATGTTATAGGAAAAGATGTGACGTATAAATGATCCTTTCTAAAGCTTTCATATGCTTACAATAGTTTCGATGTCATCAATTTAGGTAATACCATTGATCATCAATCATTATAATCGAAAGTAACTCCATCCTTTAAGGATCAGTCTGTTCCTGTCATCTGTTAAACCTCTATCACACCTATTGTGGCTAAAATGTTCAACAACAAACAGATGCTACAGGATTTCAGTATTGACGACTTTAATTCTAAATCTCCTGATTTTACCTGTGTCCCATTCATATTTTATCCGACTATCCACGTTATTTTTGTGACCTAAACATTGTCAACAGCACTTCTCCGGGAAAAAGTAAAATAACAAAAATACCGAACTCCAAGTAAAATTCAAAACGGAAAGTCCCTTATCAAATGGCAAAATCAAAAGCTCAAACACATCAAACGAATGGAAAACTACTGTCATATTCCTGACTTGGTGCAGGCATTTCCTTATGTAGAAAATGGTGGATTAAATCTGGTTTTATAGAAAACAACTGTCATATTCCTGACTTGGTACAGGCATTTCGTTATGTAGAAAATGGTGGATTAAACCTGGTTTTGTAGTTAGCTAAACCTCTCACTTGTATGAAAATGTCTTTGAAAAATCACACTATTACATAAACTGTTTGATAAAGGAATTAGGTATTGACAATCCCCTAGCTTATAGTCCAAATACATTTACCAAAGAAAAACC
Organism: Mytilus californianus; assembly: GCF_021869535.1. Classification (NCBI taxonomy): domain Eukaryota; kingdom Metazoa; phylum Mollusca; class Bivalvia; order Mytilida; family Mytilidae; genus Mytilus; species Mytilus californianus. Next base: position 118,920,250 of record NW_026262712.1, on the reverse strand, counting down.
AGGAACATTAATAGATATGTTTATGTTACTTTGGTAATTCGACAAAAGATGAAGAACAAAATCTTCCTACACTGTACTGGAAACAGAAATTAGGTAATTGATCTTCAAAACTACTTTTTATTGCTGTGTTTGCAAAATTCTCATCGAAACCACTTTCTGATTGAGTAACATATATTCAAACAGCAACAAAACAGTATCATTCCAGCAGCACTTGCACACGGAGTTGTATCTCCAAGTTTTCAAGAGATATTAATTGTCAAAATGCGCATCTGGTGCAATAAAATTGGTACCGTTAATACTATTTATACGATATTCCAGAGCTTTCGTTTCTATCATGATTTCCTAGATGTATCAATAGGGTTACAGGAAATTGTTTGAACAAATGGTTCCTTGTGGTAAAACATGTATCTACAAAAATACCGAACTTTAAGGTGAATTCAAAAAGGGGAAAGTCAAAGTGAAAAGTTGTTCAAAACTGTAAACTTCAAACCTTCGAAATTTTAAGAACACCATTATGACTTGGTTGACCGTTATGGGATATCTGTACTTTTGAACGAATTTTAACTTCGACGGGTGCTACATGTGAAGCAGGATATGCTCATCCGTCAAGAGCATCTGAGCTCGCCCCCGATTTTAGACGGGGTCCATTTAGCTCAGCCATAAGTTTTGAATATAGTTATATGTGGACTGTTGTTTGTCTTTACGTCGTTTTTTTTAATGAAATTGTTGGTTTTGGTTAGATTTATGAAATTTCATTGTTCCTTTGTTGTCCTCTGCCAGTTTTTGAAAAACTCAAAATATACAGAAAGAAGATATAATTTATATCATGCCAGTATCAATCCATATTTGGCTCATATTTCTGTAATAATATTTATCAGAGACTAAAAATTTTTATAAAATATTGAAGATAATGAAGACCAAAACATGATCAAACCAGAACAGCCAACTAACATAGTTACGAACCATTTATTACTGCAATGATAGTGTTGCATTTTGTGGGGAATGTAAATACCAAACTACAATTCACATATTAGATACACCAAACTATTTTTTACAACAAAGAAAGCAACGAATGTTTCCTCTTCAAATCATTTGTATTAGTTATTATTCTGAGTTCTAATTTCCCGCTCGTTTAATACTAATTAGTTTCTAGTTCCACGTGTGTGAAACAACTAGTATCAGCTATCAGATAAAGTGCGCCATCTTGACTAATGTCAACACAGGAAGTTGTTCCAAACAGAACTAATGCATATGCATTGTTTCATTAATATCACCAGGTCTGTCATTTTCATAACTAAAATAAGTCTAACGGGATTAATTTTTTATGGAATTTTTCCATAAAATAAAAAAAAATCTTGTTAAGTTCCCAACTTCGTTCAATCTGTTGCGTCTGTGTAATGTTTGTAAATCTGCTTGTTATAAGATAAATTTATATATTATTCATATATGATTATAATATACAACCTCTATGGCAGCGTGTGTGGTTAATCTACAATTGAACAGGGATTCCAATACGTATTACAGCAAGTTTGATATAAAAATAATGTATTTGCCCTCAATATTGGTGCAATATTTGAAAGAAAATTGGGTTTCAACACCATTGTAATGAGATCAAACGAAATCATACAGAAATAATCTGTGGTTTGAAACCACACATCCGAATAATATTATGCCAAATCATTTTGTCCCTATCCCCATAGGTCTCACATATACATATGCAAAACGTTTTTTAATAATAAATTAGTCAAAGATATATATGTCTCAAAATTTACGCACAAACAGACAAATTAATTTTTTTGAATTATTTTCTGTTTTGCCATTCGACATCGATAGAAGTTTTTAACATTTTTGCTTTCAAAATTGATAAACCGTGAAAAGTTTAATATATTTATTAAAATGCAATAAAATTTATTTATCTTATACATTTACCTCCTACATCTTATTTTAGACATTTGTTCCTAATGTCTCTGATTTTTTTTAATTTAATATTTTAAGCAAACTTTTGTAATGTATTCAGTTAAATATGAAATAAAAAACTTTCTTATGAAAAAAAAACTCATCACAAATACATGTAACCATGCAGGCTTATAATTTGGTACATATATATATATATTTGTTTTCTGTTTGTAGAGAAGGTTAATGATATACATTTATAACAATTTTATCTGAGGAACATATAACATAATTATGATATACGGAAAACACGACTTGGTGGGTAAAATATGTATTTTTATTAATTCTTTTGAGCACATCATTGCAGTATAATCTCTTAATATCATTCTAAAACACGACCAAAAAATATATACAATACAAAATATTTTCCAAATCCTATTTAAATATGCTTCCAAACGATGGAGCGACAATAAAAAGAAAGAACAATATTGTATAAATATGTTTTGCTTTTAATAAAGACGCTTTTGGTGCATATTTCTTTATCAAGTCTAGCAGAAAATCAAAGGCGGCATATTTTAGTTAAAATTTTAATATTGTACAAAATATTTAATTGAAACGCACTTTGAACTTCGGATGTTATATTTCTTAAGCACAAGGTATGTTTTTCCTGGTGCCACTAAAACCGAATATTTTCTATTATATCTGAATTAACAAAGTAACAAATCTTTGGTTTAATTATAGATAAATATTTTTACGTACATAAGTGTTGTTTTATAATTAACTGTCCGTGTGCAAAAGTACAGCACAGTTTACTGTAAATAAGAAGACAGTTTCAATTTCGGAAAAAAAATGAAATAGAAATCTTAACATTCTAATAAAAACTTATTCTTTAAACCCAAATAAATAATCACTTTTGTATTATTAATTCCATCTAAATTCATAATTTTGTTATGTTTATTTAATATTTTTCGTTTACAGGAATCATTTTATTTGTCGTGTTGTTGATTTCGAAACAACCCAGAAAGAAAACAATCTTTGGTATTTGACATAAATAATATAATTGTTCCTCTTTAGATGTCTTTTATCTTCTTCTTCTTTTACTTCTTTTGAATATTTAAGGTTTTCAAATGATTTTGAATTAGAGAAAATAATATTTGAAAATAAGTTTATCATATCATAATATTTATTTTAAATTTTTAAGTAGTCCTCTTCATTCTTGTTTTATATTTGTTGCTATGATTCAGATATATATATAATGTATTTTGAAAACAAAAAAGTACAATTATAAAATATTTTGTATGGATTATAGATAGAAACAATGACAAACGGAAGCTGTATAAGAAACTGGGTAATGGAGAACATTGGTAATTTATAAGACAGTATAAGACAGTTAACTACTCAATTTTGAAAGTGCCGAATAAATAAGTTAAGGAAGAATGAATATTCAAAGTCAGATGTTCAAAACAAGTATCTTTAATAACAATTTAACATATGGATGAATTCCCGGAACATTTTGTTTCACAAAGAGGAATGACCAATTTCCCCTTTATGTGTTTCACGCAAAGATCTAGGATCAGTTTCCCCTGTATTAGCTTAATAAACAAAATTAATTATCATTAATGTTACACATTTCCATAAAATAAGAATATAGTTTTTGCGCCACACATTGCTGTTGAAAACAAAATTGAAAGTTAAACCTTTTTCCCAAACATTTGGATATCTAAAATCAAACGAAATAATTTATATCTACAAAACAATATGTAGAATTAAAATTTACCTAAAATGAAATTTTGTATTTAGTTAATAATTTCCTTCTTTTACATTGTTTGTTTTTTTTCTATGAAAATACAGTTTTGAGCCACACCTAGACTTGCTGTTTAAACCTTAAAGTACACACTTTAATCTAGGGTACTGCGAATTTTTGGACAAATTGAATGGCTTTTAGAAAATACCCTAGCAATCATACAACATCTCCTAATCTGTATACTGGTATGAAATTAATTCGGGGAAAATTGGTCCTAATTCTCTGCAAAATTTCTACTATATGGACATTCTTTGATTTTTATGCAAATGTATTCAGTAAAAATACTTTACGTCTTGTGTAGTTAACTCAGATTTATTGTCATAATTGATAAAAACTTAGTGTCATGCAAATGATTATGTCATCTGCAATATGCAAATGCTTTGTAGCGAATTGACAAGTATTAAATAGAATTATACATTTAACAATTATATAACGAATACTATAAACATTTACAACAAACAATCAGCAGAAAATTAAATATAAAAATAAAAACAGATAATGACAGGATCTAATTTACATTTCGTGCGTAGAAAAGTCACAAAAGGGTCCTAGCGGATTAATATTCAATAACAGATGAATCGTCTACATTGTAAAATTCTGACTCCCTTAAAAAATCATCTTATGAAATGAAGCGAAAACGGCATACAACATTGCTTAGCACCTTTTATATAGTTTACATGCACCATACATTGTAGTTACAAAGAAAACGTGAACAGCTCAAAGATTAAAATGCTGACGGTATATGCACAATTTCTCAAAGACAATGAAAATTATCATAATCTCATGGGATTACATATGCATATTTTTAATTTACATGATGTAACGAATTGTAAAAGTATTATATTATAATTAAACAAGCTTTTTTTTATCGTGTTATGTCCTTCAACTGTTTGGTGTTGTTTACAGTTAAGATTTTAAGCAATTTCAAAAAGTAATTTTATTCAAATTCAAAATATTTATATGTACCAATGTAAAGTTTTGAAATTTCCCGTTTTACAACTGTACAACACAAGTACACTAGTTTACTAACGGATAATTGTTAATAAGATTGAGCACCGATACTTCGTTTATTAAGAGTGTTCTATGCCATAAATTGTTGCAGTCTGACGTAGAGATTGATTACTGTGAGGGACGTTAAACGCACCAACCGACTAATGAATTGCCAGTACGTTTTATCTGTTCAGTTTGTTATACAGCATTGAAGTAATTTTTCTATTTTTACCTTCTTGCTCCAAGAGTAATACATAATTTCTGTGTGGTATCTATGATGAGTTTATTGGCTCATTATTCTGTTGATTTGCCTACATGCTTCAGCTTAATAAGACTTGTCGTATCAACATTCAAAAGACTTGCTGTTTACAAGAAACCTGAATGCAAGGATCCACCATTATTGGCTGCTATCTCACACAATTGTGGACAGCCACATTTATGTTTATTGTTATCAAATATTATTCGAACATACTCTGCAAGGGGTATTAATCTATTAATTGCATTTTTAATTACTTTTTCAAAATGCTATAACTATGTTCAATTATGAAGCTAACGGTTTATATATGCGGAATTGACAACTTAGAAATAATTAAGAAACTAAAGTTTTTATTTTTGCCTTGGCATTGTCAATTTGTTGCTGAGTTTGAATGTCCCTTTGGTTCATTTCGCCTCTCCTTTCCAACGTCCTCGGGTAACATTGACCTCAGATGAATTTGGCCATTATCTCTAGGTACCTTTTGGTCGTCATATATTCAAGTAGTTATACATTCTTTGCCTTCTAGTATTTGTTGAGTTAAAGCGTTCTTGATGAAAGCAAACAGGAAAGTGCTTTGGACGCAAAACAATATTTAAATTAAAAGATTTTTTTACAACTTCAAATAAACCATATACTTATATTCAAAAATCGCTACATTATGCTGTTTAATGCAATTTTGAACGATAATTGCAAATTAAACTTTTCGAAGCAATGAATAATTTGCTTTTAAAGACATTTTTGTTTAATTTGTATTTAAAAGAAAATACTTGACTTTACATTTGGTTGATGTTGGTTTTATCAGCTCTTCGCAATTTTTATTAGGTTTTGGATTTTCAAATATTTTGGCCTCGATCATCACTGAAGTGATATTGGTTATCGAAATGCGCTTTTGGTTCAGTAAAGTGGTACCGTTAATATTATTACTATCACTATTCAAAACCTATGCTGGTGGACTATTAGTCCCCGAGGATGTCATTTGACCAGTAGCCAGCACTCGGTTTTGATATGAAAATACGGATAGTTTTATTCAAATTTTCAAATGATTTCTTCCTCGTGCATAGCTCTGATTCCTTGTCTCGGTTTTGCTATGATTTTGGTCTTATTTTTGGTCTTATCAGTTCTTCAACGTTTGTATTAGATTTTTTATTTTCAATAATGTGCTACTGGTGTTACAATAATTTGTACCGTTATTTGTTTTTTACGTCGGATAAACAGGATTTTTGGTTAAGAAAATCCTTCTTATTCATTTCTATGGATACGTAAAAACTCATCAAAGATACCAGGCTTATAGTTTCGTACGCATAATTTTGTGAAATACTGCAAAAATATATAAAAATTGCAGTTTTAAGCCCTCTCTAGGCATTTTCAATTTGGTCTTATTCTCGAAAATAAGTATTAATGTTTTACAGCATTTAAGTTCACATATAGCTCTCAAAATTATTGAAAGGCTTTTAGAAAATTGTCTTATTGTGAAATAACTTCAATGGAAATTGGTAGTTCGACCTCGTGTTTTCAAAATTACCACCACCGATGTCATCATTATACATATATCTTTATTTTTTAAGAAGGTAGAGTCAGCTAAATTTGAAGAAAAAGGTGGGTTGATTTCTCCCGAATTTTTTTCCACTCGCTGGTTCAAAAACCGAAATATGATTAACCTAAAGAAAGCTGAAAATTATTGAATCAAATTATTATTCTAACCGAATTTTGTCACAATTTTGCATATATTTATAAATGTTGTACATTGTTGGACGTTGTTGTCGCAGGAGATTTTGACAAAATATTGCAAATCCCACTTTGTTTGTTAAACATGTTGAAGTTTGCCACGAGACACATATTTTCAAAAAAAAATATGTAACGAAATACGATAGAATTTTGCTTTGGTAAAGAACGTCCATCTAGTACATATTTTGTGTTAATAATTTTGACAAAGTCTTACAAAATTGCAGTTTTGATCCATTTTCAGATATTTCCATTGAGCTGTATTTCAAGAAATACGACTTGATATTATTACAACACCAAAGAACATGCATGCAGCTGTGCTATTATAACTCTTAGCATAACTGAATACTGTTTTTGAGAATATCCCTAGTATTGAATAGATCCAAGGGTTAGAGGTAGGGAAATTTCCCTGAATTTAATTCAGTATCATGGCTTTATGTGTTAACTTTTGTAATCTTCTTATAATTTTAAGACCTACCTCTAAATAGATCATCAAATTATATCATCCGGAAAATAGCGTATAGCAGCAATTTTGACAGATTTTGGCATTTCGAGTACTTTTCCGATGGTTGGAGACTTCAATTTATTGTTTAAATTTTACATAATCTTTTACAGCATCAATCAGCACTAAATAACATTTTATTTTGATAGAAATATGCATAGCATAATTAATGAACAATGTTTACATTTATGATGTAGAGTCTTAAAAATTCAAATTCCGGTAGGATTTGATAACTTTGAAATTTTGGCCATGTGCATGAAACAAATACAATGGATTTTTGTCTGCCCTTCTGTATTACTTTACTTAACAACAGGACCATAAAAAAAACTTGTCAATCTTCATATAAATTTATAGAGCTACAACTTTATGCGTGTACTAGGCTGCTAGAATATTTTATGGAGTTTTAGTATGAAATCCAAAACTGGAATTTTAAACCACAGGTTGTCATTTTTTTTTCTTATTATTTCACCGCAAAAGTCGGTACGGAGAATATTTAAAAAAAAAAACCAAGCGTTATTACAATTTTGTATTTTTATGAATTTATTGATGTATTTAATTGAATTTGGTTCACTGTGAATTTACCGCAAAAATAGTAAAATCTGCTATTTGTATGAAATCGTAATGAACAGCACTGTAAAGTATAGCACCGTATACCATTGACTGTTAATGTTGAATAGTTTTGAAATATATTCACAAGAGTTTTGAATACCTTATTCTAATAGACTCCATAAAATTTTCGATTTTCAGACAGGTACTGAAAGAAATTGCCCTAAGATATGGTGCAAATATAACATAGAAGATATAGATTAATAGTTGAAACAGAAGTTCGCTGCTCTTGGACGATTCTTCGAAGCAAAGAATAAATGTCATAGATAAAATAAAAAAGTTTGAAATGAATTGCATGACAAATCGACATTTCAGATTAGATGTGTACAAAAACACAAGGAAACAAAACCAAAAAGTTAGTAATTTATGGATATATGATCTAATATGTATTTAGTTATATTTATTTGGACTTTTATGTTGGTAAAAATATTATAGATCTGTATGTTGTTCAATTGTTTTCGCTGAATTTTGTTCTACTAACATTTGATGCAGAATGTACCATCGAACACAACGAATTTAGTACCTTTGTTTCGATAAACAACGGATCTGTTATGAGCTCTTTGTTATCAAGTGTATTTCCTAGTCAATGTTACAACATTATATATAATTAATTAACAATGGGTTGGGTTTTTTTTCTCAGCTAAGTTTTATATTTTAACAAAACTAATTCTGCCACTAAAGCAGATGGAGTTGACCATAGAAGGATTTAGATTTGGTGACTTTGAACCTCGCTTATTTTATTTTTGCCATGGCGTTGTCAGTTTGTCATCGAATATCTCTTTGATATCTTCCGTCTCTTTTTTGTAGCTTTCGATATTTTTGGAATCTATTGCTGTTTTGACCTTTTCCTTAAGACATTTTTGATGAAGGTTTAAAACTAGGCTATAGATTCCCTGGTGCAGGTTCAGTCCAGAAATATGCTACGAACTACATATTGATTACGTTTTATCTTAATTAATCTTATGTAAACTGTACTGATTAATTTGAAATGTACCAATGTATTAAATTAAAAGTGAGAATAAAAAAAGAATCAAAACTCATGAATCGAAGACAGACTGAAAAATAAAAAAGGCCGAAAGACAAACAACAGTCTACACAAAATAAAACTAAAGACTGAGCAGCACGAACCCACCAAACACCGGGTGTTATTCAAGATGCTCCATTGCCACAAGACGTTAAGCGACCAGCAATCAATCAATCAATCAATTAATCCATATGCTCCGGAATGGTAAGCAGGTACTGCGCTACATATTTCAACCGTCGTGTTTCTCATAAAAAGTACAAGTTCGATGTTAAGTCTGATAAAATTATTTTGCAACAGTAACAGTCTTGTTTATCCCTGTATCAAACATTCACATAGGATTACAAAATTTTCATAAACCTATTATATTGTGAGGATTTGACAAGAATATTTACCAATTAGCAATCTAAGATGCCATATCACCAGATATACCACATCAACGCATTTTAACAGGAGTTACAAGGTGGGTGTCATTTGTTAGGAAGGTACTGTTGACAGTCAGGAGTACCTGAGTTTTCTCTCGGTTTTCATATGGGTTTATGTTTCCCAATCTTTAGTCTTTGTTCAGTCATGCACCAGGATAATTCTGATTAAGGTTTTATTTTTGGTAACTTCAATGTTTTTTCTCTTGTTGTTTACTATTTACGTTCAATCATTATACGCCTGATATCTTTAATGAGGTATTGCATTTGGATGAGTTTTGGGGTTTCTTGCTTTAAAAAAGTTTGTGGGTTTTTTTAATACTAAAAAAAACGGCTCCGAAGTAAAAGCCATGAATAAATAAAGGCAACAGTAGTATATCGCTGTTCAATAGTCATAATTCGAGTAAGCAAAAACAAATCCGGGTAACAAACTAACACCGAGGGAAACACATCAGTTATAAGAGAAAAACAACGGAACAACAAAAACTTTGAACTACAACAAAAGCAAACGCCAACATACATAGAAACGGACTGTCTAATAACAAGTGCCATATTCCTGACTTGGTACAGGACATTTTAAGAAAAAATGGTGGGTTGAACCTGGTTTTATCGCTAGCCATGAGCCATTGTAGCGATAATACATTAGATGCAGCAGCAGTGTTATTGATGTTCAAACCATACATGATTACATGATATATAAATCTATTTGAGGTGGTACCCAACACCTTGACTAATATTAATTTGGCTCGTTTAATTTTCATAAAATTTTGACAAAATGTTTACTTTGACCCTTTGACAAAAATATAAAAATTTCAAAAAATTTGAACCAACCATTTTATCAGAAAAATTTCATTGGTTATATAGCAGTTTGATAAACACTAATTTTGATCATTTAGAAGATTAATATTTCCTTAACAATACAACGTAATTAAAACGTTTAGCTGATTTTTACAGAGTTATCTCCCTGTAGTGTTAGGTACCACCTTAAAGAAGATACAAATTAAAATAAAAAACAAAATCCGAGGAAATCACAGGAACTCCAAAAAGACTGAGACCACGTGTGTTGACAAGGTAAGCGTCTCCTGTTATAACTGTATTATCTGCCAACCAAATCCACACTTAGTAAGAATAGTAAGCAAGTTCAAAAGTATTGACGATTCAAATTATTATTTGACTTTTGTAGGTTTTAAGTAGATCTGCTAATTCTGAACTGTTGCCAGCTGTATGGTCATTGATTATGTGAAGAGTTGTCAAAGCATATATATTGTAAATCTGATGAATTTTAGTTTTTAACTAATTATTTGTCTGTGTGATATACGCAATTTTGCGAATGATCAAATATTGTTATGTCGGCCTCTTTTTCGGACATGTATTCATTAGAAACATTGCTACATCAAAATTATAAAATTTCATTTCAATTATAATAATAATAGCAATAATAATAATAATAACAATACAATGATAATAATGTTAATAATAATAATATAATGATAATAATCTTCATGACTGTACGATATTTGTTCTTATTGGTCTTTTTTTATTTGTTCTTATTTGTCTTTTTTTGTTCAAACAGTGTAACAGAACACATGATTTAGATTTAATTTCGCTTTTCTGCATTATTTTCATCTACAATATTTAAAAACTTCTTTTTGCATAGGGTGTCACAGATTCGTTATTATTATTCAAATCAACCTTTGACACAAGAAATTAAAAAATTGTAAACTTAATCCGGTAAATGTGACTTACATTGTATCATACCAAATGACGCGACCTTAAGTGGCCACCCAAAATCTATTTCAAATTTGAAAAGTGTTACAAATCGAGTTGTTTATTAATCCTCAGAAATCTGACGTAAATTGGTGTAAAACAACCACCACGTTCCCTGCTATAGAGCGGATGTCAACTTCGTTTCCTTTCAGTCGGTGGTATCTGTTTAGGCTTTGTGGTATCAGACTGAATCATAATTATCCAATTAGAACTTGTAAATTGCTTTATAGAAATTGTAGGTTGTTTTTGAAGCTTTTATTCTTCGACGATAGTTTGATTTCAGTAACATCATCTAATTGAATTTTAAAGCCATTCAAATTTCATAGTATCAAAATATATAATAGGGGACAAACATTAAAATATCTTTAGTGGAAATATTAATGGGTTTGACAGTAGTGTTATCAAAATGGTCTTTTCTTCTGAAGAAATGGCTTGTATGTTATCATGTTTTGTGTTTTATTTAGTTCTATATGAGTTGACAGGTTTTATGTACAGATAGACCACCCGGCCGTCATACTCCTTTGATTTTGATATTGGCAATCCAGGCAATACAATTAAGTCAAAAGCATTCAAAATCTCAAAATTTACTTCGTTGATTAATAATATTGAATTAAGAAAGTGAACATTTTTATAACTTACAGAATCTTGCAGATGAATATTGTTGATATGTAAAAGGGGATATTGTTTTTATAAACTTCCAGCATCTGGCTTGTCAAGACTTGATACATACCAAAATTGTTTGATGGAATCATATAAAAATGTATCATTAAACACCATTTACCAAACTAATAGGCAACATTACGATATGATTCTTATGCATACAAAGACATATTGACACATTAATGCCATAAAAGATAAAAAAAAAAAAAAAAGAATCTTAGTCCATAAGTCGTCATAATTTTTTTTAAAACAATATTTAAGATATTAAACTGAAATTTTCGGCCAAACAAACGTTTATTTCTGAACCAAAGTTTTTTCATCAGTTAAAGATGGCGATTATTAGATTATCATTCGTCTCATTGATCGACAATAAACAATCTTTAGGATCCTATTCCCAGTATTTGATTTAAGCATCGTTTTAAACATAAACGTTGAGATCTTCTTTGTTGTCTCAAAGTTATATATCTGTTGTATGTTGTAAGGCTTTTTGCGCACTTGTTCGGTCAATAAATAGGGCGATTTAATTAATAGTTTCATGTATATTATTTTCAATGAAAATAAAAATGACAAAACAGGAGATGTTTTGAGAATAACAAAGATATGTAAAGTTTTGATAGGTCTTTTAAAATTAGTTTTCATCCCATCTTAATTTCTAGCAATTGAATAACTATAATTTAAATAATTTGAATAAATGTTTATTATTAGGCATATTTGATTACGGTGGCGATGTTTTCTGACGGTTAAACCACAGCACGCGCGTGTGTGATCATGCATCGCGTGCATTTGTGAATTTTTTTAATCAAAATTGGACTTGTTTTTGAACAAATGTAATCTTGTGCACGTGTGCCGCACCCGACTTTATTTATACGTTGATTAAAACTGATGAGAACTAATGAATGGGAATAAAGGAGTTCCGAAAGTTACAAGTTTAATGATATTAAATAGAAAAATTGTGCTAATACAGCACAAGGCACGGCTCATCTTTGTAAATATTTGGAACAAATAAAAGAGACATGTTAAGACGGATTAAGACATGTTTTCCTCACATCTGTCCTCCTTTTATTCTGTAATTGAGGAAAAGCATCTGTTTTTGTTCCATAAAAAGGCAAAAGACGATTGCTCTTTTATTTACCTTCTTATATTTATTGACTTCCTGAAGCAGTGGAAATGAACTGCCACCATTAAAATGGTCGGATAAAAGTAATGAGATGTTCCTTGTGTTGTTAGAAATGTTTCGTAGAATGTATCCTTAAGTGGTTTCGATACCAATAAGAAGTAAAAGATACCTATTCACCTGTGTGAAGTAGAGGAAAGGTAAAAAAAAACACCAACGTGATACACAGGTGGTCGAATCATAAGAAAAAAATAATTCAAAGAACACCGTACAATCAGACATAAAGAAAAAGAGTATATAACAAAAATACCGAACTCCAAGGTAAATTCAAAAATGGGATGTCCATAAAAACTGTCAAAATAAAACATTATCAACCAACGGAACGAGTGGGAAACAACTGTCATATTCCTGATATGGTACAGTGAACATCAAAATCTAAAACTTTGGACTACATAAACGTCCATAAATAAAATAAAGAATATCAGGTTCCGATGGTTTTTGCCTTTTATTATGTCGTAGGGATAGACAACTGCACATACATCAGCGGATGTTTTTATTTCATCAATGGAAATTAGTAACACGACAGGTGTCAAAAATTGAGCCGGAATTGTTTACCCTTCCGGAGCACCTGGGTTTACTCTCATGTATTGTTCAATATTTAGTTTTCTATCTAGTGTTTTTGTATCCGGTATTTTATTCCTGTTTTATAATGTTCATGAAATGAATTTGTCTGTTTTCCGTCCAAAGTTGTTTTTTATTGTCTCCTTGGTATTTTCTAATTTTTCCGGGAATGGTAGGCATACTCTTCTACGCATGGGATAAATAACATAAACATGACACATTTTGTAAAGATCCACGAACAATTTTACTTTCTATATATGAGAAACATTGTGCTAGCATGATGGTAGGCAGTTGTTTTCAAATTCTTATGTAGCAAACAATAACGTACATAAATTCTGTTACTAGAATTCATACATAATCTTCTCTAAGGCAAAATTGAAAAAGCACCTTGCAAAGTTCTATCATTTCACCTTCAGATATATTGAAAATGTTCAGTCGCTCAATAACCCACATTTCAATGAGTGCTTACATCGCATATATCCAAGTGAACTCAGGCTTGAGATTAATGATACCACCGAAAGTAAAATGTCTGCATTATATCTTGATATTTTCCTCGATATTGAAACAGATGAAAGACTTCAAACTATGATGTATAACAAAAAACTTGATTCCAACTTTCCGATTGTCATCTTCCCATTTCTCAGCAGTGATATAACATCCACTCTGTTCAATCATATGGCGTTTACATATTGCAGTCAATGCGTAACGCTCGTGCTGTTCACACTATACGGACTTCATGAGCAAAGATGTGCTGCTTTCACAAAAACCGCTCCAAACAGTTATGAGAAAGAACGACTGAAATCGAAACTATATAAGTTTAATGGTCACCATCAGGAATTGGTTATCCGATACGATATTTCGGTGTTTAAAATCACTATCGACATGTTTTTTTTGGGTTTTAGATCTTTAGTTACCAGTATAGTCGTCACCGAGTATGTCCTATTCCCGATTGCGATATTTTGACTGAGTCTGAAGTCATAGCGGGAGATGCATGCATAGCAGGAAATGCTTACCCTGTTGACGCACCCGGTCTAGCTTCTTTTAGAGTTACCCTGTTGACGCACCCGGTCTAGCTTTTAGAGTTACCCTGTTGACGCACCCGGTCTAGCTTCTTTTGGAGTTCATGCATAGCTTATGAAGCAGTGTGGGATCTACGATGACAGATTTGGACTACAAAATAACAATTAGATATGGTATGATTGATTGGCCATGATACAGCTTTCTACAAAAGATCAAAGGTGAAGTTGGGAACAACTACAGGTAGGTGTACAATAATTAGCAACAAGAATGTGTCCACAGTACACGGATGCCCCACTCGGACTATCATTTTCTATGTTCAGTGGACCGTGAAATTGGGGGTAAAAACTCTAATTTGGCACTAAAATTAGAAAGATCATACCATAGGGAACATATGTACTAAGTTTCAAGTTCATTGGACTTCAACTTTATCAAAAACTACCTTGACCAAAAACTTTAACCTGAAGCGGGACAGACGGACGAACGGACGCACAGACCGAAAAACATAATGACCATAAATGGGGCATAAAAATCAATTCTCTAGGGATGACAATATGTATTACTATTCAAGCGAAAACTAACAGCCTGCCACTGAATTACAAGCTCCTGTCTTGGTACTGGCACATACCAATGTAGCGAGGTGAAACATGTTAATGAGCCATCATCCCTCCCCATGACCTGACCTAGTGTATTGTTTGTATTTTGAAGTGATTATCATCAAAGGACCTGGATCATACAATTTTGAGAACGCTACACATTTTGATTATGAATAAAACATTCTCAAATCAGAATCTTTAAACTTTTCAAATGGAAGGAGGAAAGCACCAAAGTATTAAAATATTTTCTCTTCTAGTTTCCTCCACCTGGTGATCAAATTAATTCATAAACGATAATTGTTATGTGGGGAAAATCATGTTAAAAGGGTTATCCTACAAGTTGGCTTGGCAAGGCTGTATTTTCTGTTGCTTTATATATCATATATATTTTGCTTTGTTGTATTTTTTCCATCTTTTGGTCCTGTTTAAAGGCCATCTTATAACATTGCCGACAGAAAAAAAAAAAACACTTTATGATTCTGTTGAAAGCATCCACGCATGGATTATTTCTAATGTTCATGATGAAGCAAGTACAATACTAACAGCAATTGTTGTGCTTGACATGACTGTCACACAATATTCTGGAGGGGAAGCTCAACAACTAGTTGTAAAAGTAATCAACAACAATGGATGCAAAGCAAGGACCATACAATCAAAGTTCTCAAGAGTAAAAGGACTGAAGATGATTCCCTACACCAAGCGCAAAAATAATATTGAACCATTCCCTGAATTGTCAATGGCTGCAACATTGTAAACAAATTACCCAGAATGCTTAGAGTCTGAAATATCAAACTGCTAAAGGGATTTCAGGGGGGGGGGGGGGGGGGGAGATGTTAACAATTCAAAACAAGTCATGCATGTGCAAATCATGGAAGTAAATTGACAAAATACAACAACAATTTCATCTAAATTTTATTCGTTTTGCATTATTTGCTGTGAAATGCACACTTTAATGCATTCATTAACTCTAACAAATATAAATGAAATGAAACAAATGCTGGTCTTGTTATATCACTGGCTGCTTAAAAGTGACATATATAGGTAAATAAGTAAACTCTATCCAATGTATTACAAGGTAAATAAGAAAGATTCATAAAATTTATTACAAGGTAAATAAGTAAACTTTATCCAATGTATTACAAGGTAAATAAGTACCAGTCATCCAATCTATTACAAGGTAAATACGGAAGATTCATCAAATCTATTACAAGGTAAATAAGAAAGAGTCATCCAATCTTTTACAAGGTAAATAAGTAAGATTCATCAAATTTATTACAAGGTAAATAAGTAAACTTTATCCAATGTATTACAAGGTAAATACGGAAGATTCATCAAATCTATTACAAGGTAAATAAGTATGAGTCATCCAATCTATTACAAGGTAAATAAGAAAAATTCATTATTACAAGATTAACAACGATTTATTTCTTTTAGTTAGCAGACATTTGTATTGAGAGACTAATTTGTGAAACATGTATCTGTAATCTTTGAAAATGTCCATTTTATTAAATAAATAATCTGTCAATTTCAAAAATGTTAAAGCCATGCATATTCACATGTAATTTATTAATGCATGAAGACATTTTAGGATAGATATTTGTAAAAAAAAATAAACTATCTTATCTACCTCTAAAGTGAATTTATAGAATAGTCTGAGAACATCCAATAGGATTTAATACAATACTATATTTACAACATTGGTGATGTTAATTGTTCTTTTCATACAGAGTTTACTTCTCATTGTTTATGATGAATTTAATAAAATTTTACCGAATGACAAATTTTCTCCATTTCAATATATTTGTAAAATCTTTATCAATAGAACTGGACTAACATTTTAACTTTCATACTGTGTCATTTAAGCAAAGCTTCATATGATATTGTGTCCATCAGGATGACTTGGCAAACTACAAGTCAATATACTGCTATTCGTATTAGTCATATATTTGAGATGACCATTGGTCAACACTAGTTCAGGAGATTTTCCCACAATTTTTCAGATAGACAAGCATATACATAACGAAAAATTATAAAACTTTGTTCTTTTGAGTGTAAGCTTAGTATAAGCATTATATATACTTGTATATGAATATAAAACCCTCAATATTATAAGATGATCAAACCAAAGTTAAGTGTTTAATTTACATACTGGCACTTTCTAAGAAAATGTTTAAATAGGTTAAAGCTACTTTTGAATTCAATTCTTTATAAAAGAAGAAAAATATATTTAAAATGATGATCATTCTGAGCTTACATTTTTTTGATTGGCAAGTTAACATTACATCAAAATATAATATAGATGATATTATGTATTCCTGTCTTTAGGGAAAAATCAAAACGCAATATGTTTATACCATAGTGACTAGACATTTAAAACTTTTCGAAACACATTAAGACAATATACAGATGGTCGTTGAAAGTCTATTGTCAGATGTACAATACAAAATAAATACAGGTCACGACACTAGTCTATTAAGTCAGGATTATATTATCTTTAACAGCAAAAAGATCTCAACTGTTTGTGTGAATCCCGCATGCTATTACTATCTGTAAAGGAGCTTCTTCATTTTAATAGTGTGGTTATGACCAAGAGACAGAAACTGGATCGGTTATCTGGAATTATATACAAGTACTATACTGGTACTTTCTAGCTGAGGCTTATGTAATGTTATTGTTCAATATAATGATTTATCTACGTAGAAATCTGCTGCATGGTTTTACCATGGAGAACATGGAATCAGTGAATTATGTATTTGTTTAATATCTATATAAGTTGTATCTGCATATCAAATCATCAAAATATTTTGTAAACCAATTTGGATATCAAAACGAATTTTTGTTATGGTTCCAATGATAAAGATTTTTTGATTTTGTATAATAAAAGAGATCGTAAACTGAGAGATCTGGAATAATAGCTTGAGGATCTAACTCTTAAAAATAAAATTAAAAATTCTGTACAATTTTTACTGAGAACAAAATTCCAATAACTTCTTTGATGAGATGTTAGATAATGAGTTATGGCATCAAGCTGGGAATAAAGAATTGAAATTAGGAATTAAATAAATGTTTGGGGAATGTAAATATTAAATGAAGATAAATCTCTATATAAATATATCTAAACTAAGCACCTTCTGATTAAACATAACAAAATAACATAAATAACTACCATGTGACAGTCATGTGGTCACTGTGTGACTATCACATGATTTCAAATGTAAAAACAAAATAAAAGAATCTCATCTCAGATTTCCTCTACCCAATACTGTTGTTTGTGTCAAAGGTAAGGTATACTATTAAAGTCCAGACAATCTGGAATACCATTAAATCTCAATCTGTACTGACAATAAATTTTAAACTCAGTCGAACTAACAATAAATCCTGGTGACATATATTAGGAATAATTAAAACATAATATTAGAATAACATCAAAATTAAGTGATTTCTGATAAGTTCTAACAACATCATTGATTTTCAAAGTCCAATTTTTATAGTTTTGTTCAAAATATATATTTTAGTCATGAATTGTAAATTTAAGTTACAAATTGTAACAAACTACAGGATCTGGGAATCTATACAAACTTAGGGATTCTTGATTTGTTTTATTCATCACATTACAGTTAGGTGGTCAAATGGTGGTCTAACATTTATGCTTTAATGGAGACGCCTATTAATAATTATTTTTTTTATAAATTATTTTTCATACAAATCATAAATTTATATAACATGTGTTTACAGAACTTAAAATATTGTTCAAAACGAAGTAATTATTATGATTTGATCCAATGTAACATTTGTTAGAATAAAAAATAACATATTCAGTATTTCAAAAAAATTTAAATTGTTCATTCCAATTATTCTAGACTATTTTGTTACCTTTTTTTTAATTAATTATACAAATATATTTGAAACAAATCTGTGTAACAATTTTTACAGTAACAATACTAACAGAACAAACCAGATATACAATTAATGGTCACATTTTACATAAAACAAATCGGTTATCATCTGAAGCATTTTCAAAATTATATAAAATGCAACATTGTGAACAACTTTTTTGTGTGGACTATATGAATAGTAATAACTACTCATAATTTTTCATTGACAAAGCTTGTAAGATATGTCCCCCATTGAAACATACCCATCATATTGCTTTTTACAAGTGTGACATTAGATAAAGCAACATGTCTCATACTAAATTAAGTGGCAAAATTTATAAAAAAAAATTAGTATGATTGGCAATGATACAACTTTCCACTAGAGACCAAATGATGTAAACGTAAGAGGTCACCAAAATGTACACAAACAATGTAACCATTAACTTTATATCTGTTTGTTTCTAATCAACAAAAACAACATGGCAAACTATTGCACAAATTTCATACATAAACAATTCTATACACAAAACTTACATCTATTATTTATAGACATGATGTAGTCAATAAATAAATCACCCATTGCACTTTGTTTTGAAAAACCTATATATACATGTATATAATGAGGATGACTATCATCATTTGTGTTGTTGCACTATCAGAATACATTCTTTTAGAACACTATTTAAAGAAAAAACTATACTAAAAACTGAACTATCTTCAATTTCCTTGCACATTTGACTGCAACAGGCCTTAAGCTAATCTTTCATTATTAATTTAAATAATTGCTGTCTTCTTACTCTGTATCTAAGTAGAAGTATTATTTAAGTATAATTATCTTATGTATGCTTGTAAATTTTAGTCCTAAAATGCATATGCTACAATATCATTTTATATCTGAACATTAACAAGTTTTGCACAAAACATTTGACATTTTGAAAATGAAATATACAATATTTTAATAAAATCTTATGGCACTGTACAAAATATGTAGATTTGTGATGAATTTGTATATTGTGACAAGTGTAAGCATGAAAAAAGATTTCTGTAACAAAAATCTACAATAATTTGAGATCCATACAAAGAATCAATAGCGTTCTGATATCTGACTGCAAATCACCCATTTTTTTGTCCATTTTCCCAATGCTAAAATTATTTTCAAATAACACATATTGAATGTAATGTCAAAATGTTCCTTAAAAGGCCTCTTCTGGTGTAAATACTGACTACTGGCTAACTGACCCTGGCTGTTGTATCACAGAAAAACATTACAGTTACAGCTGACTGGTTTTTTTCTGGAAAAGAAAGTTTGTATTTGTTTCAATAGATAGTAATGTAATTAAAACAAAGACTAATTATAAGCCGGCTGGATGAAGGTCGTCAGCCTTGGAAGGCAATTCATCTAGGAGAAGAAAACTCTAATATAAAATTTCAGGTAGATTTGACTCGTCAGCCTTGGTCCGTAATTGATCTAAAGGAAAGAAACCTTGAGTAAAGATTCTTTGGATCTCCAGGTTGGGGATTGAGTGATAGGCCAACAACCTATCCTCATAATAAAATGCTTCGCTGGGCGCAGCTTGATACGACCGCAGAGGTCTAACCCTGAACAGTTGGGGCAAGTATGGACACAACATTCAAGCTTGATACAGCTCTGAATTTGGATTGTGATTAAATATTTGACACAGCATAGGTTTCTGACACAGAAAGAATGTGGTCTAAGAACTTTAATTTTTTTAATTTACCTATTATGGTCCAATGTCCAAAATCAAAATACATGGTTAGATTCAGCATATCAAAGAACCCCATATATTCAATTTTTGTTGAAATGAAACAAAGTTTAATTTTGGACCCCAACTTGGACAAACTTGAAAACTGGTCCCATAATCAAAAATCTAAACACATGTTAAGATTCAGCATATCAAAGTACCCCAAGAATTCAATTTTTGTTAAAATCAAACTAAGTTTAATTTTGGACCCTTTGGACCTTAATGTAGACCAATTTAAAAAACGGGACCCAAAATTAAAAATCTAAAAACACGGTTAGATTTAGCATATCAAAGAACCCCAATAATTCAATTTTTGATGAAATCAAACAAAGTTTAATTTTGGACCCTTTTGACCTCAATATGAACCAATTTGATAGCCGGCCCACAAATAAAAAATCTAAATACATGGTAAGATTCAGCATATCAAAGAACCCCATATATTCAATTGTTGTTGAAATCAAACAAAGTTTAATTTTGGACCCCAATTTGGACCAACTTGAAAACTGGGCCAAAAATCAAAAATCTAAATACATGTTTAGATTCAGCATATCAAAGAACCCAATATATTCAATTTTTGTTGAAATCAAACAAAGTTTATTTTTGGACCCCAACTTGGACCAACTTGAAAAAATCAATAATCTAAACACATGTTTAGATTCAGCATATCAAAGAACCCCAAGAATTCAATTTTTGTTAAAATCAAACTTAGTTAATTTTGGACCCTTTGGACCTTAATGTAGACCAATTTAAAAAACGGGACCCAAAAATTAAAAATCTAAATACACGGTTAGATTTGGCATATCAAAGAACCCCAAGAATTCAATTTTTGATGAAATCAAACAAAGTTTAATTTTGGACCCTTTTGACCTCAATATGAACCAATTTGATAGCCGGCCCACAAATAAAAAATCTAAATACATGGTAAGATTCAGCATATCAAAGAACCCCATATATTCAATTTTTGTTGAAATCAAACAAAGTTTAATTTTGGACCCCAATTTGGACTAACTTGAAAACTGGGCCAAAAATCTAAAATCTAAATACATGTTTAGATTCAGCATATCAAAGAACCCCATATATTCAATTTTTGTTGAAATCAAACAAAGTTTAATTTTGGACCCCAACTTGGACCAACTTGAAAACTGGGCCCATAATCAAAAATCTAAACACATGTTTAGATTCAGCATATCAAAGAACCCCGAGAATCCAATTTTTGTTAAAATCAAACTAAGTTTAATTTTGGACCCTTTGGACCTTAATGTAGACCAATCTAAAAAAACGGGACCAAAATTAAAAATCTAAATACACGGTTAGATTTGGCATATCAAAGAACCCCAATAATTCAATTTTTGATGAAATCAAACAAAGTTTAATTTTGGACCCTTTTGACCTCAATATGAACCAATTTGATAGCAGGGTCCACAAATAAAAAATCTAAATACATGGTTAGATTCAGCATATCAAAGAACCCCATATATTCAATTTTTGTTGAAATCAAACAAAGTTTAATTTTGGACCCCAATTTGGACCAACTTGAAAACTGGGCCAAAAATCAAAAATCTAAATACATTTTTAGATTCAGCATATCAAAGAACCCCATATATTCATTTTTTGTTAAAATCAAACAAAGTTTAATTTTGGACCCTTTGGACCTTAATGTAGACCAATTTGAAAACTGGACCCAAAATTAAAAATCTAAATACACGGTTAGATTCGTCATAACAAATAAATAAATGTGGTCAATGATTTTACAAATCTAATGCGCCATACTGGTCTTCCTTTATAAATATGCATTTCTTTAAACATAATTTAAAAGCAGTGTAAGGGAAGTAACCAAAACGTTGTATTTGGATTACCTCCCTTACACTGTTTTAAATTATCTTAATTGTTCATTAACCATTACTTTATACATAATTTAAAAGCAGTGTAAGGGAGATAATTTCAATGATGTATTTGATTTATCTCCCTTACACTGCTTTAAATTATGTTTTGTACTAAAGTATTTGTCCATTAATGAGGACAACCTTGTTTTTCCCCCTTTTTTGCCCCTTAATTCTTAAACGGTTTGAGCAATAACCCCCCAAAGCAAATCCTAACCATCCCTTTGTGGTATGGAAACTTGTAGTATAATTTCAGAGAGATCCATACACCGTTCCACAGTTATTGTCTGGAAACTAGAAAATGCTTATTTTTGGCCCCCTTTTGGCCCCTAATTCCTTAACTGTTGGAACCATAACCCCCAAAATCAATCCCCACCTTCCTTTTGTGGTATTGAACCTTATGGTAAAATTTCATAGAGATCCATTCACTTAAACTAAAGTTAGAGTGCGAAAACTAATGCGTCTTCGGACTACGACGCCGGTTGACGACGACGACGATGCCAACGTCATACCAATATACGACCACAAAAATTTTTTTGCGGTCGTATAAAAACTATAAAGTTACAGAAACACGAAACGCGCCCTATGCGACACATGGCACTTACGGGAGTTGTAAGTTGTAAGTAATTATAAATAAGAAGATGTGGTATGAGTGCCAATGAGACAACTATCCATCCAAGTCACAATGCGTAAAAAGTAAACAATTGAAGGTCAAAGTACAGCCTTCAACACGGAGCCTTGGCTTACACCGAACAGCAAGCTTTAAAGGGCCCCAAAAAGACTAGTGTAAAATCATTCAAACAGGAAAACCAACGGTCTTATTTATATTAAAAACGAGAAACGTGAAACACTTATGAACCACACCAACAAACAACAACCGCTGAACAACAGGTTCCTGACTTAGGACAGGTGCAAACAAATGCAGCAGGTTAAAAAGTGTCTGGTTTTATATATTTGGTCTATCACATGAACAATTTACATTCTTATTCATTCAAAAATTAAATGCACTGGTCCTTTTTATTTTTCATTTTACTTTAATGTAATTTAATTAATTAGGGATAATACCAATATGATTTGCTTAAAACAATTTACGGTTAACAACAACATGCTCCAACAAAGGAAATGGCGTTTATTTTGTAGGAGTTCCATTGTTTTTTTACTTGAAAAAATTTCAGTACAGGTTTATTGTAATGGAAATTATGAGTCAAAGTTGGTTTTAAATTGAGACCCAGATATATCCCTGAACTGATGAACAGACCAGATTGATATTTAATTGTTTTCAGATAATCACTGAAATTAAGATTAAGTAAACAGCAACGTCACTCTATTATTGTGACACAAGTCAAGTATCCTCCATACTGTATTAAGATGTAAACAATCGAATATAAGCTACCAGCAGAAAATATAATAATTATCTGATTGATTTAAAAATTTTCCATGATGGACATTAATATGATGAACAATTTGTAAAAAAAGACCTTCTATTGAAACCATGATAGAACTGTAATCCTCGGCAAGATACCATTACAACAACAAGAATGTCAAATGACCCTCATCCTGCGTAACTTAACGTCACTTCATTTAACAAAACTGATTGAAATGTTTGTTTAATTCAGTCAGACATAACATGTCTATAGAAAAACTCCAACGACCCATCACTGAAACAATCTACCGTCATTTTCTTCTTTATTTCTACATAATTAAATACAACAGTCTCAACAGATTTTAACAAAAGCTGGTTTAACTAAAGCTTCTTTTTAACAAAGATTACTACTTGAAACTTTCTTGTGATTATGATCTGATCATATAAAGAAGTAATTAAATTGAATCTTTTTGAAAATTTGAGACATTTTGTTACTTTTATTATAAACATGATGAATAAAAAGAACAATACATAAATAGAAAGATGAAGCAGCATCCTTTTGTTTGAAATCTGGTCACTACTAAGTCAATATATACATCACACCTCAAGAAGTTCCATTTTTCTCAGAGGCTACTATTAAGGAAAGGAAGAGAAGATGGAATTTGACTGATACTGTACCTTCAAATCATTATATTTTCACACAAAAAATGCAATAGATTCTAATTATATTGAAACTTCAAGCTGAAAATGAGGAGATCTGAAACTGACTGCGATGAGAGATTACATTCCATTTCCCACATTACAATAGCACTCTTTGTGCCACTTAAATGTCGTCTTTGAAGGCAGCTGATTTTTGTCACTAAAATGTTGTTTTTCAAGGCAGCTGACTTCTCAAACAGGGTTATGAATTATGTTTATTAAGAAGTTTTTGGTAAGGAGATGATCTCTCAAGACTGTCATAAATTTAACAATCATTTTCTTAAATTTCTTTAACGATTTTGTAAATTTTGTGATGTTTTTATAATCTGACATCATATACAACATTCAAAAAACATTTAAAATCAATTTAAACTTATGCAATCATACTTTTTAAAAATTAATATGTGTTTACATTCATTACAAATGGTTACTACTCCCAGCGGATCGTTTGTTCGCTCAGGTTTCACTTTGAAAACAGTTCACTCTGTTTATTTCCATTCATAACTGACAAACACAACAAGGCCATGATTAATATTCTAACATTAAAAATACTGTGTTCATTATAACAGGCATAACATGCGTTTTGTTACATACAAGATCTCGAACACGATATGAAGATTGCGTGACTGCACCTCATGTTTGTATAAACCACTTCTTAGGTCAAAAACAATCATTATAAAACCAGTGATAATAGACATCATGCACAAATTGCATGAAGATCGTTAATCGACCGATTTCGGGTCAAAATAATTACCATCTAAGTTTGAAAAAGGATAAAAACAGTATGTCATATGCCAAACACAACGCTGCTGTAAATAAAAAGAATGGTCTCAATGTAATCTTATACTCTGCAGATTGTATAATATTATCTTCAAATATTACAGAGGAAAATAATATGCAAACAATTTATTTAAAAACACCCTATCTGCATGACTCCACCTACTAGAAAAAATGTCATGCCTAAATGCAAAACGCAATGAAGCGATATTTAAACTAAGTTATAACTAACAAATATTGTGTACACGGACCATTCAGGGTCAAAACAATTTTATTCATTAAAGCTGAACGATACGGAATGGCGAGTATTAGGTTGCAACTTATAAACCCAGAACATGGTAAAATATGCCTTTTTGAATTAATTTGATATAATTCAACCCCGTCAAAGTTGGTAGCTTCTGAATGGAGGCTTTGTTTTGATATCGACAAGATCCTGCATGGCGTCACTACAGTGGTTGACCTATATATAGCAATTCAATTATAGTCATTGTCCGATCAAATTTTCTGTGAGTTTGTACAATAGAATTTGTTTACGAGATTTGAAAAATAATAGCATGCATTGACATTATGTCAAAATTAAAAAACATTAATATCTGTTAATTACTGTTGACGTTTTCATTTCCAAGTTTTATTCATACCTATGTTAAATATAGAATTAATAAATATTACAGTACTAATTTTTTGTCATAAAATAGAAAACTGCTTATCAATTACATCAAACGCACCCTTTGTATATTTCAAGGTTAGACATTAGATTGGGTTGTAAATTTTGATATCGTTTATGCAACCCCTACACATATTATTGTAATATAATGAATCATCATGCCTGATTAGTTTTTATGTAACCTAAAGAGTTATATGATACAGGGATCTTGGATATGTTTGTGTCGATGTAATTTGTACAGATTACAACCAAAGGAAGACAACTCTAGCAGATCTTTATGGACCATAATGTTTTGAAAGTGAAACGACTGATTGATTGATTGATTGCTTAACATTGTGTAGATTGAAACAAGAGAAAAAAAATGCATTTAAAAAATGTTACATTATAGAACTTTTCAAATATACATTAATGAGAGAGCTGACAATCAAACTAAAATAATTTTGTTAACAGCATAAGCCTGTGAAGCTTTGAATTGTTACCTATAAAAATTTTAGTTCAGAAACATCAAAAAAGATTTTCTTTACAAAATGTATATTTTTTCAAAGTGCGATGCACTTGAAATTTACTCTCCCATCAAATGATCATTATAATTTATATCACACCTTTATCCCAATATCTTCAAAACAACATAGAAAAAAGTATACCTCAATTTAAACCATGCTTCCTTTACTCTAAATCCATTGGATGTTGGATGTGTGTTGATTGATACTTTAGTCTTAGATACATGAATTTTAATTAAGTTGTTGTTTGAACTAGCTGTCAGCAACTGCGAGTACTCTCAGATCTGTACTAAGTGTCTTTTTTGTTGTAAGGATGTATAAATACCCTGTCACATCCAGTCTGTGTTTTTGTTACTTGTTTTTCTGCTTTGTATCGATCTGATGAGTTAAGCCCTTTTCAACTGATTTTTATAGTTTGTTCATATGATGTACTGTTACACCACTGCCCCAGGTTAGGGGAGGGATGGCGCTTTGGTGCCCACTAACATGTTAAACCTCGCCACATTCTCTATGTGCCTGTCCCAAGTCAGGAGCCTGTAATTCAGTGGTTGTAATTTGTTGCTGTATATCATATTTGTATTTCGTTCATTGTTTTTACATAAATCAGGTCGTTATTTTTCTTGTTTTTAATTGTTTTGCATTTGTCATTTAGGGCCCTTTTAAAGCCAACTATGCGGTATGGGTTCTGTTCATTGTTGAAAGCCGTACAGTGACCTATAGTTATTAATTTCTTTGTCATTTGGTCCCTGGTTGAGAGTTGTCTCATTGTCAATTTAATCACATCTTCTTATTTTTTTTATTCTTATTAATTAGCTGCTGGGAAATCATTTTTTTTTACAGCTTGCCAAAAAAAAAAAAAAAAATTTGAAGGTTTTTTAAAAGTATCAAGAGTGGATAAGTATTGTACAATTTGGAATCAAAGCATTATTTGAATTTATAAAAAAAAATGTGGACACATGATGCCCCCGCTTGCATATCATATAGTTATAAAGGGACAAAACTGAAGAACAATAAAAGTGACGCTACCCAAATTTGAACTTGATCTGAGTTTTGTGTGTAAGTCTCATAACATTTGGTTGAGGCTAACTTAAGTAGAGAACAGAAACTAAAAATTCAGCAATTTTTCTATTTATAAAGGGGCATAACTCAATAATGGTTAAAGTGACACTACCCAAATTCAATTTGATCTGTGTTTTATCAGTGGAAGTCATAATTAAACATTGCATTGTATAAAGCATTCATTGTAGTTGATTCAACTATAATCATGGACAAAGGAAGATAACTCCAATTTTAAAAATAACTTGATATTTAGAAGAAAATAAAAATTTTGCAATTTTTTCCATTTATAAAGGGGCATAACTCTAGAACGGTTAAAGTGACGCCACCAAAATTCAAACTTGATCTGTGTTTTGTGGTAATAAGCATTGTGTATAAGTTTCATAACATTTGGTTGAGACAAACTTAAATTAGAGAACGGAAACTAAATATTTTGCAATTTTTCCATTTATAAAGGGCATAACTCTAGAACGGTTAAAGTGAAGCCACCAAAATTCATACTTGATTTGTGTTTTGTGGTAATTAGCCTTGTGTATAAGTTTCATAACATTTGGTTGAGGCAAACTTAAGTTAGAGGACGGAAACTAAATATTTTGCAATTTTTCCATTTATAAAGGGGCATAACTCTAGAACGGTTAAAGTGACACCACCAAAATTCATACTTGATCTGTGTTTTGTAGGTAATAAGCCTTGTGTATAAGTTTCATAACATTTGGTTGAGGCAAACTTAAGTTAGAGAACGGAACCTAAAAATTTTGCAATTTTTCCATTTATAAAGGGGCATAACTCTAGAACGGTTAAAGTGACACCACCAAAATTCAAACTTGATCTGTGTTTTGTGAAAATAAGCATTGTGTTTAAGTTTCATAACATTTGGTTGAGGCAAACTCAAGTTAGAGAACGGAAACCAATTTTGGGACGTACGGACGGACGTACGTACAAACGGACAAGGGTAAAACTTAATGCCCCCACCGCTACGGCGGGGGCATAAAAATTGTATTGAATTTGCACTATATCATGTTTTGTGTTCATCCATTTGCATTTATCTCCATATATTCTATGGAGTATATTAGAAATTCAGTGCAAAGTAAGAATTGCAAGTCAAAATATTGCCAAATATTGTATGTTAATTTTAGAAAGATATCTAAGGTAAATATTTGATACTTAATATTATATATCTAGCATCCCATCCAAATGGCTACCTCAATTATCAACTCAAGATAGATCAATTTTCAAACATTAAAATGGGAAGTTTACAGAGTGTATCAAAATTTGAACATTAACTACCAAGAGTGTATCAATATAAATATATATATATCATAAGTGGGAGAGAGGTATAATCTGTTTCAGGTGATTTAGAGGAAAATTCAATGTGCAAAGTTCTGAATATATAAGGTGGAAAATTTAATTTAATCACTAGATTGGGTATAAAAATTTATCAAACTGGTGAGAACCTGTGCACCAAGAATAAGACAAAAAAACATATGACATCTGTGCACCAAGTAAAACGTTGTTGTTTTCTCAAGAGAATTTTAATGTTAACAGCTATTAACAAAATGACTAAGTGGGAGTCGAGGTAAATTGAAAAATCAAATAAAATTGTCATCTATTTTTGTATTAAATGCCAATTGTAAAGTCTAATGCATGTAAACAGCTGTATTGCATCTGAACACATGTATTAAATGGTTTATCAAAGTATTTATTATATAATTTCTACCTTCAACTTCCTCAATTTTTTTTCTTCAAAGTCATACAGTATTTAACGAAGCTTTCGATGATGATTTACTTTGTGAAGAATCTTCTGCATCACTCTGACTCAGTGTTCGTTCAAACTCTTTTGCCTCCTCTGCAGCTTTTTCCTTCTGAGCCATCTGGTAAGCTACCTCGAAAGCTTCTCCAAGAGTCATAATCACCTCTCTAGCTAAATCCTAGAACAATATACAAATAATCAGATAAGTCAATTGTTACATGTACAATAATAAAATTACAAACTTTCTTGCAACTGGTTTATAGTTCAATTCTATCAAGAGGTTTATTAAAATGTTTACTTGTTAGAATCACTTTTGGAATCAGCTGAGAAGAGGTGATTTTACCTATGATTTATAAGTCATTTTAATTTCAACAATTATCAAATTAGTTCCAACTATCTCTTGACAGAATTTTGATTAAAACAGCCAGTAATATTGATAAGGTTGTAGTATTTTAACACGTCATGTCATATGAAAAATACTAAAATTAGATGCAGATATCCAAGGGTTGACTGTGGTATAGAATGTGGTTATATTGTCATCTGGACTCCAATAAAACCAATGCTAGAGGAATGTAGATTTCCTGCCTTATGTTGAAGACTACCATGCTCTCTGAGAGGCTAGAGGAATGTAGATTTACTGCCTTATGTTGAAGACTACCATGCTCTCTGAGAGGCTAGAGGAATGTAGATTTACTACCTTATGTTGAAGACTACCATGCTCTCTGAGAGGTTAGAGGAATGTAGATTCACTACCTTATGTTGAAGACTACCATGCTCTCTGAGAGGTTAGAGGAATGTAGATTTACTGCCTTATGTTGAAGACTACCATGCTCTCTGAGAGGTCCTGAGCGTTACCTACTGCAAGATATAATTTATTTCTGCTACCACCTAATTTACTCTCTTTTCCAATTTTTCCAGAAAATAATACCTATATTAACCAAAATTTACAATTTAACTTTTTAATACTTTGATATTAATGATGTAGGGTAGATAAACTACGGAGAATATTATTCTAAATTTTGAGAATATATCAGTGTTCTCTGCAAAAATTTCATATAACTTAAATATTCTGGTAAGCCTGGTAGTTTTGAAGGAGCATCTGTTTTGAAAAAATAAGGCCTCAGATCTTCAACTTTGAAATTACTTTTAATTCACTTGTGATAAAATAATAAACCCTCACACTTGGTACATAATGTATTTTCAACAGAATTTTTGTACTTGTATATTTTTTTTCTGTTACGTGAGAAAATTATAGTGCACCAAATGCAAATATTGTTTTATTTACAAGTCAATAAATTTGTTCGGTAACACCACCAACAATAAGCAGCCATGTGTACTTAGCATAAGCTTGCCCTGCAGGGAGCAGATCAAAGAATGAAGATGTTCCCGGCCAATAATACACCACTACAATACAATGCTCATCTACCATAAAACAAAATCCTACGCTGGCTCTTAAAATACAATTATTTAGGTTTCCGTAATGGTTTGTTAGTCGACAACAATAATTGCATGAAATCTCAGTTCTCAACCAGACTTCAAAGAAGAGATCAAAAGTCGTGCCCACATGGGGTAGAAAGCCTGTTCAGTAGGAGTCGTAGGTCACTTCTATCAAATCCAATAGGGATAAACTTAATCTCTTGTGACGCTTAATCTTAATGGATTCATTTTGATTTTGCTAATTTGTCATTGAAGTGATTTTAGTGCATAATAACGTAATGGAAATTATAAATAAAATTTCTTGTATAAAGGCCATTCCGATTGTTACTGTACAATGCTTATGGCTTTTCTTTATAGCCATGTTTTGTTAGTCATATATAATTTCTATGAAACAAGGAGCGTTAAAAACATGTCATTTATACGATGTTGTTTTTTCATTATTATTTTAGTTAGATTATATAGGAAAAATTCTCTTGAACAAATAAAATAAACAATAGTGTTGTCAGAAAATCAAGCTAAAAGCATTTTTAAACTTGCTCTTCTGTTTTAAAAACACTGCACACTTTTGTTCAAGATGAAAATATAGCAATACAAGCACTGTATAAGATATTAGTTTCCTCAGATAATCTATGTACACTTTATGTTTCCTTAGTTGGTATGCAAACTCACTATTATAAGTTATAAATGGATCCCAAAAATATTCAATTATGTATCTGAACAATGTCATATACATATATACAAGTTTGATTTACTAGTGGTATACCTGCATGACATAAGTCATTGAATACAGAGTTTATTCTAAAAAGGAGTGTCCTGTAAATAACTCTTTACATCATTTTCACTGATTTATTCAAATGGAGGTGATTATTTAATAAACCTTATTTTGTTGATATTGGTTATATTTTGACATATCAATTTTGCACATTGCTAAGTTCATATTGAAAGTGTAAAATCTGAACTTCGCATTTACTGATTTTTTTTACAGAATAAATATTTTTATTGCAACCAATATTAGTAATCAGCAAATATAACAACCATATTTTACTATTAATTTCATATATTTTAAGTCTGTAAATCCTTTAACTTTCTGAAGTACAATGTTTTATTTTTTTTAATTTCATATTCTTTTTCCAAATACTGAATGATCTCATATAAAACAGACAACCAAACACACAAGGCATGCATGAATACACTTTTTAAGACCAACATACAGTAAATCTATTTAATATAAATAACATACGAAGCCATCAAGTACCGATTTGGATAACCGTTAATTAAACCAATTCACTAAGGCAAAGTCTAGGACACATCAATAAAGCCAAAGGGTATCTGAATATTACCGGACATTTAACCCTACAATTATGGCGTAGTTTATTACAATTTAACCCATTATTCTTTAGACATTTTGACAATAAGAATAGGTGCAGACAAGTCAATGACAAGAATAAGAATGTCTATTATAAAGTCTTATAAGTGGCTTACATTTATTCTATTTCTTACAAAATTTGTATTTATTCTAAGTGAAACCTGTATATAAGAACGATAAAACAGAAAATTGTGCATTTTATACACAGGCAAAAACAAATGAATACAAATAATAAATCTCAAGAAAATTTTTATTTTGGAATGCATAAACAAAAGTGGAAAAGGACTTTTTTCTGTTTGTGCATGTAAAAGATTGTTTACAAAAATAATTTGTTGATAAAGATAGAACTGTCAGTGATTTTAATTGTTAAATCAATATTAAATTGACAATATGCTACCATTACTACCATCTTGTATAACAAAGGGAATATTAAACTATACCACCCACATACACTATAAATATCTTATCTCATCACAAATCAATATACGCTGACCTTTCACTTATTTAAAATCATTTAGGCTTCATATCATTTTTTAAATAACTACAGAATGGATTATTTACTTCTAAATTACTGGCGACTATCAATTGACAAAAGTCTTTCAGGTACAAAATGTTCAAAACAAAGTTAAAGTTGTCATCGTAGGAGGAGATTTTCTGACATAAGCGTGGACGAGGATTTAAATGTTGACAGGTATTATAAGTATGCTGGACAGATGGCGATAAAACCTGCAGATAGTCAGGACAGATGTAAAATCGCCAAGGCTTCCCTCCCTTACCTAATGATGGATAAAATTAATTGGACAAACTGAAAAATTTTGGTAAATCGGGCGAACAGTGTGTAACCATGCATAGGTTTAAGTAGTAAAAGGGAGATAACCACATTACAAATTTACCAATGGCTGAAACATCATTTAATGAAATTCTTGTTGCAATGACAATAGAAATAATTAATTTCTTGTTTGCAGTAATGCCTTCAATGCATAAAGACCTGCCTTTTACACTAATGATGTATAATAAAACTGTGTGATTTCTGTCATGGGTTCATTTGGGGTCATTCTCGCATGAATAACCTTAAGATTGAATGGACTATCAATTAGTAACATGAAAATTCCTTGTTATGGATCTAATTATATCTGACATTGTGTAAATGTACATAATAAAGGAAGTTTTAATTCCCCTGGAGCA
The DNA here is from genome assembly GCF_021869535.1 of Mytilus californianus. Taxonomy (NCBI): domain Eukaryota; kingdom Metazoa; phylum Mollusca; class Bivalvia; order Mytilida; family Mytilidae; genus Mytilus; species Mytilus californianus. Next base: position 118,886,944 of record NW_026262712.1, on the reverse strand, counting down.
TATCCAATGTGACAATATATAAGTGGAATACCTACCCAAAAACATGTTCCATTATTTCTATGATTATTATAAACATCATGTTTTTTATATACATGTAATATCAAGTCAACATTTAGCAACATGGTTTCTCTATAAAGTATTAAATATCAGCATGATCAGCTTCATATTGCAGAAAAAAATATAAAATTATGATAAAACGACATGTATGCTAGAATCTTTGCCTTTTTGATATGAATGAGTTTTGTGTGTAAAATTTTTTACAAAAAACACTTTATAAATTTATGCATTCCACGCAATCACTTTTCTGGATTTACCTTCATCAGAAACTTTCAAAGCCAAATATTTGATAGCCAAGGATGTAGAAGTACAGAAACATGTGAAGAGTTTTATAACCAAAAGGGACCTAAAAATATAGACAAATCTACCTAAGGTCAACTTTGCATGAGGGAGTCAAATAGTCTTTACACTAAATGTATAACAATAATATACATTTACCAGTATTGGGGTGTATACTACCTAGAGAAGTCCTTACACTGAACATTTGCCTATCATTCTTTCTTGTGATGTGTGTGCATATTTGTGTGTGTGTGAATGTATGTACGTTTGTGTATTTACTTACAGCAGTCCTTACACTGAACACATGGCAATAATGTTTGCAAGTTTCATTGTCTCTTGTGATGTATGCAAAGAAGTTCATACTCTCTGCGTCCTGGCATGCACAAAATATGTTTACAATCTCATGATCACAGATAACTTTCTGAAATGATAAAACATACTTCAAGTTAAAGGACAAAGTTGATACAAACATAAAGATTATATGCAACAACCAAACATTTCTCAAAATAGCAAAAACATTATTAATGCTAAGATTAAATTGCATGTTCACTGTCAAAATTTATCAAAAACATTATTTTGAATAATTTATCTGCAAAAAATAAAGATTTGTTTTTTATTTCATAACAGGTACATATCTAGAACATATTCAGCTAAAATTCTTACCTTCGATTTGGCATCTATAAATTTGACCCCTCGATAAGATATTGACAACATAATGGTTGGGATCTTTGCTATGGCATCTGCTGATTTCTGAGGAAAAAATAATAAATGATGTATAATTACAAGATTGCAATAAATTAGAATCAAAGATTAAAACATATAAGGTCCAAATATTGCTGGTGTACCTGCTTATAAGGCAGATAACATTTTAAATTCTATTATTTTGTACTTTTTCCTGTATAAATATATTTCAAGGTATAAATATATGTGTTATGTGTTGTAAACTATAATAATAATAATAATAATAATTTACATAGGTTATTCATATGTAGGTTATTCATATGTTTATTGTTAAAGAATAATTTCGAGATTAAAAACCAAAACTGTTTGTTCACATATTGAAAAAAAATTAATAACAAGACTAAAATTTTAGTCTTTTCAGAAAGACTTTAATGAAACCAAAAAAAGAAAGGAAAAAGAAATGTAGTAAAGCTTTCTAATTTAAAGAATACAATATCAATCTTTCAATAATGGAAATTCTGGTGTAATTAAGATAATATTGCTAACAAATAAACTCAAAATCTTTAAAGAACTATTCATATAAGAACCACATAAACCTCAATAACAATTCAAATAAAATGGTTGATAGAACATTAATTTTTTTGTTGGTTAAACTGGCAGAAAATTCTCTGATCTTTACAATGTCATTATATTTGTTTAGCATGGATTATTACTGAATTGGGTATCAAATTTAAACAGGAAAATGTAAGGACTGATCAGGATGACTTTAACAATCTATCTTTTCATCAAAATGATTAATGAGTAAAAGGAAGAATACAACATCATTAGCCTCATCTTTAAACCAAGGCTCTTTGATTTATATCCTTATATATCTTTATCATAAATGCTTCACTGAATCTGAAAATGAATGCAGAAGTCATTACTGTTTTTAAATTAATTTTTGCTCTGGAAATTGTCGGAAATGAAGTATTTGGAACAGAAAGAAATCAAACTTAAAGAAAAGAAACGCATGCACTGTCCTTATCTAGTCCTCAGTTCTATAAGATGCAAGTTTCATTAAGCAACATCATATATTAATTTCCCATATCGATGACGAGATTTGGGAATAATGTCAAAGGCATAAGACATCTACGACCCTACTACCAATGTCATCATTGTAAACACATTCATCACCACTTGGAGTTCCGCTAAATAGCAACGATATCAATACATCTGATGATCTTTCATGGAAACGATCGAGTCAGCTGATGCAATCTTACATGAGACGTACACTTCATAACGATCAAAAGTGAAAATGGTGAAATATAAAATATGAAGATGAATGTCCTGATGTGAATTAATATATCTATGCTTCATTTAACATTTTATCGGGAGAAAACTATTATCTATGGTGGGTTCTAGACCAGCATGCCAAAGTGTCAATCAGTGATTTAATCCTTTTGTCCGGGGAAGAGATTCACATTCATCATCATAACATGAAAATAGCCCATTTTTATAATTAATTTTTTTCTTGGAATGTATTTAGTTCATAAAATAAAATGAAATATGTTCTGTATGTCGATGAGTGAGCAACCCCTTAACACAAATATATAGTAATCAAATATAGATATATGGGTTCCAAATACAGTTCTCAACAATGGATCCAAAATGTGTAGCTCATGTCAATGAGTGAGCAACCCCTTAACACAAATATATAGTAATCAAATATAGATATATGGGTTCCAAATACAGTTCTCAACAATGGATCCAAAATGTGTAGCTCATGTCAATGAGTGAGCAACCCCTTAACACAAATATATAGTAATCAAATATAGATATATGGGTTCCAAATACAGTTCTCAACAATGGATCCAAAATGTGTAGCTCATGTCAATGAGTGAGCAACCCCTTAACACAAATATATAGTAATCAAATATAGATATATGGGTTCCAAATACAGTTCTCAACAATGGATCCAAAATGTGTAGCTCATGTCAATGAGTGAGCAACCCCTTAACACAAATATATAGTAATCAAATATAGATATATGGGTTCCAAATACAGTTCTCAACAATGGATCCAAAATGTGTAGCTCATGTCAATGAGTGAGCAACCCCTTAACACAAATATATAGTAATCAAATATAGATATATGGGTTCCAAATACAGTTCTCAACAATGGATCCAAAATGTGTAGCTTGGAATTGTATTCAGTTTAATCAGCTTCTAAATAATTTCAATGCAGATGACAGGAGATCTGACTTCAAGATAAAAGTAGACAGTGACCAACACTGGGTATATTCCTAATTTGGGATAGGTACAATAGAAGTTGACAAGGATAAACTATTTTTCATGAAAGTTTAACCCTGCTTTTTTATCTTAAAGGGTGTGGTAATAAATCATCCAGTTATACTGTTTTCTTCAAGTTTAAAATGCTCACAACTTTTATTGTAGATCTACAAAAAAAGTTGTGAGCATTTTAAACTATATATTATGCGGAGTTCAGATTAAAAGTTTAAGTATTCCAACAGATCGTATTTCACAGAATTATGGTGCTTAAAGTTTTAATCTTCAAACATTAAATAAAAACCATAGTTGTTCCCACTTTTGAGTTTGTATTTCACTCCAACTGAACTAGTTTTGATTTCAGTGATGGTGTTGTACCCCAAACATCATACTATTAACTATGATGCAGGTATAAATTGGTCTAAATAAAAGCAGTGCCTTTTAATTCATAATTACTATTAATAAAGTTAAATGGCACCGATAGAGTCTGGCAAGATGCAGTTTTTTAAAGCATCTTTTTTGAGTCAGTCCTAAATCACATGGAACCTTCATGATCTCAGACTACAAACATTTCAATCATTTCTCATCAAAGTTGAACAAATTACAGCTTTAAAGACCTTCAAGCAGTTGTTTGCCTAAAAAATTCTGTTTTGATCTAACTAACTAACGAATAAGTTTTCCACTAAAAATTTTGGTAAAAAAGGCTACACAGAAAAAATACTTGGTCTGAAACTTTTAATTTCAATTTTTGTCATACCATCCAAAGTAACATTTATTCAAGGTTGGGAAATCGTGATATAAAAGATTGTGCACATATTTTTATTCTATTCAAACCTTTATAGAGATTTTCACTGAATCTTTCCGTTCAAATTTATTTCTGTGTAAGAATCTGATATTTAATCTATTTTGATAAAATGTCAATTTCATTCATTATTCAAAAGCATAGAATTAGATTACAACAGAGTGAAAAGAGAAAGAAATTAAACCTTTTATAAGATGAATTACTCAAATAATTTAGAAGAAGAAAATTTAATTTTCATTGTGCGGGTCATCTATTATAATAGACGCAAAGTAATGACACCGATTTGTGTAAAATCGTAGGTACGCTCAATTGAGTTAAGTAAGGTTGGATGAATCTTGCCGAGGAAAAACAGGATTCATTAAGTCTATACAATATGATGCGCTGCATTCAATCCAATAATGTCAGAAATTTCCAAATCAACATCAATCAGAATGGACGATATCGACATCCTTTGATTTTACATTTCTAAACCACTACAGTAGACTCCACCTAATCGGATATCGGCTAAACGAATATATCGGCTATAATTTTTTACACAAACATCGTGGTGATGTAACTGATAAAAATCACTCCATCAATCCTCCAGCCCTTTCACATATTTAGCAATTGTCAGGGTTAGTAACATCTCAGGATTATATCTACTCATTATTGCAGAATATTCAATGAATATACATTCATCGTCTAATTGAATATATCGGGTAATCGGATATTTTTAGCTGACATTTTGGGTATCCGATTTGCCGGAGTCTACTGTACTACAAACATTTTGTAAAGGTCATTTAATGGCGACTTCTTCATGGAGAGACAGACTTATTCAAAAACAGGAAAAATTAATGATGAACCATTCTGTACATATTAAATCAAGCTTTTCACATAAACTTCAAAGTACCGAACGTTTATTCTTGATCGTGAACATCAAATATGATATAAATGATAGAAACGTAGACCAGAATGGGAAGTAATTAAGGCGATTAATTAAATCATCTTGCCACAATTTGATGTCATCATAATATAGATGGTGCATGTTCACGGTCCAATGCACATTAGATTTGCCTAGTGAAATGATGTATGCAACCGTTTGTCAGTTCGGGAATGAATGCGGAAAAATCGTGCAAAAAAGCATGAACGAAGAGCAATCACAAATAAGGGAAAAAGATATAAGTTTGTTTAATGTATATAACAAATACAACTTAGTTCATGCTTGTGTAAGTTATCAAATACCCAATATACAAGACTCAAGCATGGATCATGGAACCTTAATGTGAAAATGAAATTGATAAGGCACGGATCATAGATTGACAAGAGTAGCTATAAGTATTAATAGACTGATCAAAGTCATTAATGCTAATTGATAGAGAAAACAAAATTAGCTATCAATTACTATTTATTTAATTTGAGAATCAATTACAGCAATTAATTAAGAATTATAAGTATCAATCAGTACACTCAGAATGGGTTTGAATAAATTTGTCGTTCCGCGGAACCATGTGTCTTGCCTGTGATTGCTGCTGTCAGTGTAAAAGTGTAATGTTGACTTCGAAAGTGAATCCATTTATCAGTAAAATACTTATTTAAAAAAAAAAAAAAATCAAAACTTTTTTCTTTAGATGCTATTTCTTGGTCTTGAAGATTAGCTTCTGTCCAAGTTTCATAACAATCCATGAAGGTTTACAAATTAATGTGTCAAAAAAAATTAATCCCAGACTGTCTGTAAATGTTAACTGTAAACAATGAAGTCCATCTACCAGAAAAATACTAAAAATGAAAAAAATATATTTTCAATGATCTGCTCCAGACATTATCTCTTATTCATTAAAAAGCTTCTGCAAAATGTTTCACAAAACTCTATGAAGGTTTAACAAAGTAATTAAAACTTTAACCCAGACTGTATTTACAAAAAAATTAAGTCCATTTATCAGTTAAATACGCAAAAATGAAAATAAAGATTTTCCAATTTTGCTTTGGATACTGTATTTTGGTTATAAATAAGCCTCTGTAAAAATTTCATAAATTTTCAAGAAGGTTTGACAAAGTTATTGATTACTGAAAAACTTTAACCTCAGACTGGGCCCATTGCTAACTGTAAAAATAAAATGCTTCACTGAGCGCAGCTGGATACGACCGCAGAGGTCCAACCCTGAACAGTTGGGGCAAAAATGGACACAATATTCGCGCTTGATACAGGTGTGAATTTGGATTGTAATTAAACATTTGACACATAATAGGTTTCTGACACAGAATAACTGTAGTCAAAGAACTTAGAATTGGTTTTATGATTTGAATTTATATTCAATTTTTTGCTTTTGAGCAATACACTTTGCTGTTTGGAATTGACTCCCCCTCCCCCCTTTTTTTTGCAAAAAAAATATTTGAAGAATTTTTCTTTTTCATTTCTGACATCAGAAATGAGAAAAAATTGACCCCCCACAATTTCTTTTTACCCCCCCCCCCCCCCCCAAATTTTTTTTTCACCCCCCCAAAATAAAATCTTTCCCTCAAGATATGGTCATAATCTCAATTCAAATTTCCAATGGAGTTTGCAACCATAATTACCCATTTAAACACATCATAAAAGTCTTAAAGTAGAAAATGACATACATAATCATCGCTAAAATTAATATTCCTTAATAGTAACTTCTAAAAATAAATTGACAGCTAATCATCTCAAGACAATACAGAAATTTCTTTATACATAATTTAAAAGCATTGTAAAGGAGGTAATCAAAACGTTGTGTTTGGATTACCTCCCTTACACTGCTTTTAAATTGTCTTAATTGTCCATTGACCAGGAAACCCTTGTTTTCCCCCTTTTTTGCCCCTTATTCCTAAACAGTTTGAGCCATTACCCCCAAAGCAAATCCTAACCATCCCTTTGTGGTATGGAAACTTGTGGTATAATGTCAGAGAGATCCATACACTGTTCCACAAGTTATTGTCTGGAAACTAGAAAAATGCTTATTTGGGCCCCTTTTTTGGCCCCTAATTCCTAAACTGTTAGGACCATAACCCCCAAAATCCCAACCTTCCTTTTGTGGTTATAAACCTTGTGTTAAAATTTCATAGATTTTTATTTAATTATACTTAAGTTATTGTCCGGAAACCAACTGTCTTCGGACGACGACGACGTGATACCAATATACGACCGCAAAATTTTTTGCGGTAGTGTTGTATAAAAACTAAGTCCATTTATAAGAAAATACAGAAAAAATGAAAATAAATATTTTCAAAATTTTGCTCTGGCTATTGTCTTTTGGTCATAAACAAGCTTCTGTCCAAATTTCATAAAATTCCATGTAGGTTTGACAAAGTTATTGATGTCTAAAAAAACTTTAACCACAGACTGAATCTAAATGTTGACGATGCCAACAACAGAATCGAGGATCGCTATGTCTCGCTTTCGCGAAATAAATTTTGCATGCTCCACAAAAAACCATTTCATGTAGTGCAATATATTGATTAATTGCCAATACAATATGTCTGGCTTGTATGACTAATTCATAAAATTTAAAAATTGTTAACTCCCCCTTGTGCCTACAACTGCAACAGCATGCGTCTCACTTCTTTAACTTTAATGCTAAGTGAGACAAAACGATTATTTCCACTTTTAAGGGTTTTGACCCATATGAACAAAAGAGCACTAAACAGCAATTTTGAACCCAAAATCGATCTTTAACTGCTTTTTCTCACTATTTAATCTAATAGGCACAACTATAGAACCTAACATATGTAAAGAGTGTCAAAACTGTTATTCAATTGTGGTTTATTGGTAACTTGCACCGTTTCAAATCAAATGATTTCATTGACTATCCAAAATATTAAGCATTAAACTAAAATTTAGCTGCTATTAATCATGTTAATACATGAAGAGGCATAACTCTAAATGTCTAACATGAAATGTGTACAACTCCAACTTGATTTGTAATCTATTATTATGTTAAATTATCAAACAATTTCATTAAACCATGTTCAATAACAGAGTAGTAAATTCTAAATATTTGTTTTTCTCCCCTTGAAAGCTGATATTTTCTATATATCCAAGAGTATTCATTTCCTAAATTTACTCAACCTGAAAAATTCAAACTTCATATAATTGATGCAGGCAATAACAAACAGAAGTGTGGAAAACACATGTAAAACTTGTTTCTACAACCAACATCAAACTAATGCAAAAAATCTCAAACAGAAAGAAATTTGATCGATACTTTCTCATGATGTTACTGTATAATTTAAATATGGATGTAACACGTCTTCTGATTGGCTGAAACTTTTTGTCTATCAGCTCATAGACATAATTTTGTCATGTGACTGTGACATCAGCAACATTTTTTTCATGATTTACTCATTCAAAATGGAATTTTGAATTTAATTTTAAGGAATGAATGTAATATTTTTTCTGTCTATTCGAAATAACAAAAACAAAATGTGGAGCACACTTTTAAATAACCTGCTACATGTGTTGTTCTGTGTGTACCACATCTTCCTAGACAGAAAAAATATTACATTTAATTATTCCTTAAATATACTTAATATCTAATCAGTTGATTAACGCATTACAGGGAAAAGAAAGTGAAAGGGTTTTTTTCTTCAAGTAACGGCCAAAACTTAAACAATAATTTTAATTCTGAACAAAACTCAAATTATACCTGTAGCTTCTTTAAGATATGACCATACACTAAATAACAATTAATTCTACATTATAAAAAAAAGCATTGCAAACATAACTAGAAATGTTTAAAGATACTTTTTTTACTAGCCATTAAAAAATGTTTAAAGATACTGTTTTTACTAGCCATTAAGAAATGTTTAAAGATACTGTTTTCACTAGCCATTAAAAAATGTTTAAAGATACTGTTTTTACTAGCCATTAAAAAATGTTTAAAGATACTTTTTTTACTAGCCATTAAAAAATGTTTAGATACTGTTTTTACTAGCCATTAAAAAATGTTTAAAGATACTGTTTTTACTAGCCATTAAAAAATGTTTAAAGATACTGTTTTTACTAGCCATTAAGAAATGTTTAAAGATACTGTTTTTACTAGCCATAAAGAAATGTTTAAGTTCAAAATACCAACTTGTCATGCAAATACCGAGCCTACAAAATAAATGCAGATGACTAATATTTCTGTTATAAACTTTTTAGGTATGATAAAAGATGTGGAACACCAATTATGCAGTAAAGAAAGAACAACCAACAACCAAAAAAACAAAAAATCATCAAGAACGAAAAAAGCAAAAATATACAATTTTCAATTGCATTTGGAAATGGACTCAACCTGTGTTTGATAACTTCATTTTAACAAGTCCAAACAAAATACATGTCTGATCAGAGTTACTCCTCTTTCAAAAATATATTAATTACATAATAAAAATTGTATTTCTATTTCACTCATATCATGTAAAATATTCTAACAAAGTGTTTCAAGAGGAATAACTCTTGCGGTTTTACTTCCATTTACTATTATAAAATAGTCACATAAAGTATCGGTCCCATTTGTGTAAAATAAACCTGTTCTTTTTCATCATGTACATAAAAACATGTTTATTAAATAAGACCTGTACATAAAATATGGCTAATCAAATTAATAAAATTATGTTTTATTATTAGATACATTGGAGTGAACCTTTAGATAATATAAAGCAGTTTGAAGATTTAAGCATATACAAGGGAATATATATAATCTATACTGTTAGTATTGTCTGTATAATCTAACTGTAGATCAATTGATATGATTCTTCAGTATAAATAACCACTGACATATAACAGATATCCAATGACTGACAAGACTGTCTTGTCTACTTGTCTGATGAGACTATTTTCAGTAGAAATTAAGCCAGATTTTTATACACACAACAGATTGTTATATAAGAAAATGCAATACATTTCTTATTTTCCTATGCAGTCTACATGAAGTAAACACATATTTTGGAGAATATAGCCTGATCTTCAATACAACCTTATGTAAGATAAAATTGAGAATGGAAATGGAGAATGTGTCAAAGAGACAACAACCCGACCAAAGAACAGAAAACAGCCGAAGGACATCAATGGGTCTTCAACACAGCGAGAAAATCCCAGACCCGGAGGCGGACTTCAGCTGGCCCCTAAACAAAAATGTGTACTTGTTCAGTGAAAATGGATGTCATACTAAACTCCAAATAAAATTAAAAAACATACAAGACTAACAAAGGCCAGAGGCTCCTGACTTGGTATGGCACAAAAAATGCGGCAGGGTTAAATATGTTTTGTGAGATCTCAACCCTCCCCCTATACCACTAGCCAATGTAGAATAAACCTATCACATACACTCAGGTCTGCTATATACAATAGTACATGTATTATAAACAATTCTAAATTGTTTGTTAGTCTGACTTTAAACACAAATGTTGTCATTAGAATAACTAGTATATATCTTTATTTATCAATATATGGCATATTATTTACAAGAAAGAAAAGAAATGAAGAGAAAAGTGGTGAATCATCAAAATGTTGAACCAAAGATAATGTCTTTATACATGTAAGGCATTCAATATATCAGATCATCCAATTTAAGATCAACAAAAATAGCAGTCAATATAAATAGAAAAGAAAAATAAAGTCTTTGGTCCAAAATATATATACATTGAAGTCCATGGTAGCATAAATTATAGGAACATGCCAAATGTTTATTTGACAAGCCAGCAAATTAAATTCAAAATGGTCTTACTTTTTGTCGTTTGTACTAGTAAATTAGATATAGGTACATAAGCAATACTGACATATATAATTTGTGTAAAATATTTACCAATCGGGGACTGTGTGCCTAAATACACAATACATACACAATAAATCTGTTATAATATTCCTAAAACTCAATACAAAGGTTCCATTATGGTATAACCATGTTTTTATTTCTGTAGTAAGAATGTTTTCAATATTCACAAGAACTGAGTAGACATAACACATCAATATTTCAATGGCCAGACCCCTGCTTTAGAATGACCCTCTATAACCTTTTGTGAAACAGAGGCTACTTTTCATTCACATTTCAATCATAAGAAGTATATTTTCTTGAACTTTATATTTTTAAATGATATGCTTTTGCTGACATGGGATAGAAAACAATTCATTGAAGCACCAATGGAGTTAACAAGATAATTGTTGAAAATACTTATTTTTCCAGAAACGGAAGGACAGAAAAGTATGTCCTTTCAAACATTATAAATGCTGCTTTAAATCAAAGCACTATACTCTAGGATAGTGCTCCACAATTAATGGAGGAAAACACAAGAAACTGAACAGAACTTAATCAATGCAAACGTTTTAAACTGTATAATATAAAAGAAGGTAGATTTCACAACATTGTACAGAGCACATGAAATATGATACAAGGGAGGTAACTCAATCTTATTTGAAAAAAAAACTGCCAAAAGGAAAAGCTGAAAAAATATATATTAAACGGAAACAACAATAAAATTAACTAAAAGTGAAAATATATTGGATGACGTGAAGGATAAGTGGATTATTTTATAATATTTGAATACAGTACTATTGCAACAAATTTAAAAAAAATTTAAACAAGGTTAAAACATGCAGACTTCAGACACCAACTGATATTTACAACAAACCTGTATTTTCCTCTTAAATTTACTCTGTTAGTAATCAAACAAAATTGTTACATTAAAATATAGGAAAAAATGATAACATCTGATGCATTTAATAACTACTCAAGGCTGTTCTCTGAAATAATTTCATGTACATTTGAAATCTTTGAATGGAGTCTTAAAATATAATTTTATTACAACTAAATTATTCTAGCAGTCCTAAATTCTAGCTATACATACTAACAAATTGCAAACAAAAGTTTATCCTTATAACCAGAAAAAAAATCTTGAATTATGCACCCTTTATAACATCAATGAACAATAGTATCCACCAGTCTATATCCTTTATCAAGATCAATGAAGACATGCGAAAACAAATATCACAAAGTTGTTATAACTATAAATTTAAATGTGAACTTCTCTGATAAGTTGTAGTTATGCAAAGTAAATACACAAGTGATGTAATAAAGGTGTAATATTCAAGACATTTTTCTACAAAGTGACTACCAGTACCTGAGCATTTATTAGTCTTAAAGCATTATAATGTATAGAATATCAACATACCTTTAATTTTGTGATGCCTTCTATCGTAGAACTTGTACCAGTTAATTCTTTTACTAAGGTTGATCCAAGATACTGCAAATATATATAAACAATCATATGTGAACTAAAAACTAATTTGTCTTTTATACATTATATTAAAGCTGTATCATTATTTGGTCACTGGTGGAAAGTTGTCTCATTGGCAATCATACCACATCTTATTTTTATATTCTCATGAAAATAGTTATTTTTTTTATATCCCTCTCTGAAGGAGGGTTTATGCTTTTTTACCCCTGTCTGTCCTCAACTTCCTGTTTACTAAATACTTATATATTCTAACACATAATGGCCAGGCATGAAATTTTTGTCAGATTTTTCTAGGGAATTTGAAATAAGAGTTTCTATAATTTGTTATCAGATCTCATGTGAACATGCTATACCATGTGAGGTTTCCGATTTATTGCTTATCAACTTCCTGTATATATCCTATTACATAATGTAAGAATATTTCATCACATTTTTCCTAGGGAACTGCACATCGAAATTTCCTGAAATTTGTCATCAAGCTTCACATGAACCTACTTTACAATATGATGTGCTTTCAGATTCATCACTCATCCTGTTTACCTTATATTTAAAGCAGGGTATCATTAGCAAGCAAAAAGATCATATTTCTACTTGTCATAATAAAGTTTAGCAACAAAAGAGCTTCCTAACTCACAATGGAGACCTATGGTATTACTGTTGATTTATCTTTTTTCTGAACATTTTCTAAATTCTAAGTAAATATCATCAGACCCGAAACAGGAAACTCAATCTGTTTGCTGGGTAATAATGACTGCCTATCAGCTCTAAAAATCACATACACAGTATCAAACATTATAACATTCCAGACCAAAAGTCAAATCATTCCTTAATATAACAGCTGAGAATTATGTAAAGATCAAGGTGATTGTAGTATACGCCTAATCTATGAGTACTGTAAATTCAGAAATTATTGCGAGGTTTTTATTAATGCGAATAATGCGACTGGGTGAGTATCGCAATAATAAGAACTCGCATTCTGATATCTGAAACATATATCTGTATGCAGATTTTCCTGAAATCGCAATAATTAAACTCGCATTAATGTCCATTTTTTAACAATCGCAATAATAAATGCACGCAATAATTTCTGAATTTACAGTAATCTTAAGGTAAATATCATTATAGAAAGACAGGCAAATTTCAAACACACAACATGATCTTAACAATAACATCCTTAACATCTTCAATAGATGTGGTCTCTATTTACTCAGCCAATACATGTAACACATTTGTGTTGTACAATCAAATATCTTAGGTAGATGTCGCCACTGTTTAACTCACCTGTGCTGTATAATTACAACATCCTTTGATTAACATCTCTGGACGATGCCGCCACTGCTTTATAGGAGCTGTTGTATTAGCTTGATGAGGAGGTCGTATGTGTATTGATGTATCCTTGATGCTCTTACCCTGTAAAATATATAAATTGGTTTTAAACAACATGTACAACCTTCACTAATCAGTAAAAGTGAAAAAGACTGAAATAGAATTTAACCTGTTTTAAGTGGTCCAAAACATGCCATTAAAATCTCAATAAATTTTAAAAATTGGCTCTTCAATTATTATCTGGAAAACACAAAATTCAGATTTTTTCCAAAAAAAAAGTATCGTAACTCTGGAACGTTAAAAGTGAAAATGACGAAAATCGAATCAAACCTGTCTTTAACTGTCCAAAATATTCCATTAATTTCAATCAATTTGAAAAAGGGGTTCTCCATTTATTATCCAGAAACCAAAATTTTTTCAATTTTTCCAACAATCAAACTTAAACTGTCTTTAGTGGTCCAAAACATGTCATTAACATTTGAATTGATTACAAATAGAAGTTCTCTATCTTTCATCTGGAAACCTAAAGTAAGATGGACAGATAGATAAGGACAAGGATTCCTATATAACCAAACTCTGTCACACAGGGGTATAAAAAGGGGGGGGGAGATATGGAAGATTCTTCCAGTATTTACCCCCATTATGAGACTTAACATTTAACTGTCTTTACTTTGCTGAACATTTTTGCAGTTTAAAATTTCTCTCTATCTATCATAATTTCTGCTAAAAAAATTAAACAATGAAAAAAAATTGTCTTTCAAGGGTAATAACTCCTATAAGAGTTTAATTGACAATTTCGGTCCTGCTGACTTATTTATAGGTCTAACTTTGCTGAACATATTTACCGTCAAAGTTTCTGACTATTTATCATAGTTTCTGGAAAAAACTTTTAAAAAATTCGTTAGGGTTCTGCGGAACCCAGTGTCTCGCCTACTTTTTCTGTTAATCGCAGGCTCAACAAAAATGAGGAAGTAAATCAATAAAAATATTCCTCTTGATACTATCTTTTGATTGTAAGAAGCTTCTGTCCAAGTTTGGTAAAAATCCAGGATAGTTTATGAATCTAATAAATGTTTAAAATCTTTAACTGCAGACTGAATGTAATGTTAACTGGAAGAAAACAAAATTTCCTTCTAGATACTAGCATTTGATTATAAACAAGCTTCTGTCCAAGTTTGGTACAAATCCAAAATAGTATAAGAAAGTTATTAAAATTTTTAAAACTTTAACCACAGAGTGAATGTGTTGTTTCCTGGCAGAAAATCTAAATCCATTTAAAAGTAAAATACGGAAAAAATGGATTTATTTTTTTACAAAATTTCCTTCTAGATACTAGCTTTTGATCATAAACAAGCTTCTGTCCAAGATTGGTACAAATCCAAAATAGTATAAGAAAGTTATTAAAATTTTAAAAACTTTAACCACAGAGTGAATGTGTTGTTTCCTGACAGAAAATCTAAGTCCATTTAAAAGTAAAATAAGGAAAAAATGGATTTTTTTTTTACAAAGTTTACTTCTGGATACTATCTAATGATCATAAACAAACTTCTGTCCAAGTTTGGTAGAAACCCAGGATAGTTTAAGAAAGTTATTAAAATTTTAAAAACTTTAACCACAGAGTGAATGTGTTGTTTCCTGGCAGAAAATCTAAGTCCATTTAAAAGTAAAATACGGAAAAAATGGATTTATTTTTTTACAAAATTTCCTTCTAGATACTAGCTTTTGATCATAAACAAGCTTCTGTCCAAGATTGGTACAAATCCAAAATAGTATAAGAAAGTTATTAAAATTTTAAAAACTTTAACCACAGAGTGAATGTGTTGTTTCCTGACAGAAAATCTAAGTCCATTTAAAAGTAAAATAAGGAAAAAATGGATTTTTTTTTTACAAAGTTTACTTCTGGATACTATCTAATGATCATAAACAAACTTCTGTCCAAGTTTGGTAGAAACCCAGGATAGTTTAAGAAAGTTATTAAAATTTTAAAAACTTTAACCACAGAGTGAATGTAATATTTCCTGGCAGAAAAACTAAGTCCATTTATAAGTAAAATACGGAAAAAATGGAATTTTATTTTTACAAAATTTACTTCTGGATACTATCTTATGATCATAAACAAGCTTCTGTCCAAGTTTGGTAGAAATTCAGGATAGTTTAAGAAAGTTATTAAAATTTCAAAAACTTTAACCACAGAGTGAATATTTGTGGACGCCGCCGACGACGACGACGACACCGAAGGAATGTAGGATCGCTATGTCTCGCTTTTTCGACTAAAGTCGAAGGCTCGACAAAAATGTAATAAAATTAGGCAAGGGCAATAACTCCTATAAGGGATCAATTAACATAGACTAATTGGTAGATCTAATTTTGTTGAACATTTTTGCTGTTTAAAATTTCTGTTTATCTATATTAGTTTTCAAGAAAATAACCAAAAACTGAGGAATTTCATAAAATAAGTATTCCAGGGGCAATAACTCCAAATTAGGTTGTGTGATTTGTCTGAAAAATTGGAGCAAATAGATTTTGACCTGCTGTTCATTTTAACCCATTTCAGTTTTGCTGTAACTGCTTTAGTTTTTGAGATATTAGCCAAAAAATGCAGTTAACTCTTACATGTATGTTCTTTTTTTAGCCATGCTGGCCATGTATGTTGGCAGTCCACAATTAAAAAACACAAGCTTTATACTAAAAACCATAAGGATCATTCACCCCAATTTTGGTTGAAATAGATTCAGTAGTACCAGAGGAGAAGATCTTTGAAAAAGTTTACAACAAGACAATGGATGACGACGACAGAAGCCAAGTGATGGCAATTACTAAAAAGGCCTTTTTGGAGAGGTGAGCTAAAAACAGCTTTACATTTTTAAAAGCTTTATTATATCAGACATAAAACAAACAGGCTGTCAAAATAACAGTGACCAATTTTCTGACATTAATAAATGTCATTCTTATGGCAATCAAAAGGACATAACTATAGAACAACAAAAGTGAAAATTGTCAATATCAAACTTGATATAATTTAGTTCAGCAACAACATATCAAAAATTTGAAAAGCATTGTACATAAGTTACTGCACGGAAACAAATAGACACTTGCCTGCCCTTTGCACCATTTTAAGAAATGATATATGCTTTGGGAAACCCAGTTAAATAAATTACTTTGTATATTTTTATTTTATTATTTAAATCTTTATCTAAATTTTGAGAGGCTTCAGTGGCTGAGGGATCAATGACTGCATTATATATTTAGGAGTCTTTCATGAAACAGTTTACCATAAGCCACTCACATTGTTACTACTTTCCTTTACAAGAGACAGTTAGGACTTTTGAGAATAGTATTCATAAAAACTTCACCATTATAAATAATCAAGAGATAACTGTATTGTATTTGTGGATAAACAAATGAATATTTGCAGCAGTAAAACTACTGATAAACGTCTGCAAAGCTTCAAATACAATACAGTTATCTCTTCCAAAGAAAAATAAACAAATCAATTTCAATTTTAGTATTCTCTTGCACCTAAACAAGGTGATGTCATTGGTATCATTTAGTTTCAAATGTAAACACTGGGCGTTTTCTAGCTTCTTGTCAGCCTCAGAATGCAATAACATTTAACAAAAAGAAGATTTTTTTGCTTCTTATGGGAGAAATTACATGCAGTTCATTCTGGAATTCAAAATGTCGGCTTCTCTAAGTTACAGACAGGTAGACAGAGAATTGTATGCTGGTTGTCAATTAATCAAAACCAATGATACAAAATAATTGCAATCAAGTTTTTAATTTCTACTTGGTAATTCTATAATTAGAAGGGAGTGTAGTACCTGGACATTATTTTGGAAGACTTCATCATTATCACTATTTTCTACCGAGGGAGTCTGTGGTTTGGAAGACGATTTATTTTCCTCTTCAGAGGTTGAGGTTAATGGTTTAACTTTAGTATAATCTTTGTACAAATTAATGTCTGTAAAAGGAGATTTCTTCTCTTGATGATCTTCAACTCGACTTTTCTTTTTCTGTAAAAAAAAATAAGTCATAGATAGTAAGATGAAACTAAATAAAACATGTTTCTGCTTTTTGTTAGATTAATAGTTTAACTTTAGTATAATATTTGAATATGAAAAAAGATTTGTGAAGAATTACCTCCCCTTAAGTAAATATCCGGCAAAAACCTCTTATAACACTTGACAAACTGTCTCTTGTATACTTCCTAATTATATTAAGTATTTAAATGAAAGTTGACCTATAAAATAATCTAAATAACATCTGCAAGTATGTTCATTTTGACTTTTTATCTTTTGAAAACAGAAGATAGATATGGATTTATATCTTTTATATTTTTATTTTACGGATAAATAAACTGTTAACACGAAGAAGTGTGTTTCCTGTGTGACCTTAACACAAACTTGTACAATTGTTGACCCCACTGATGCTCTGGCCACAGATAGCCAACATGTTGTCAATTCTGCTAATTTTGTTGAAAGAGATGCAATTATGTATAATGTTAGTATTTATGTTCACTTTACACAGTTCAGTTAAATGCAACTTTTACTTTATGAATTGGATATAATTTTCCAGGTCTTAAAAAACTGTTTGTTGATCTATAGATGTCTCTGGTTTATGTGTATTGTTGGGTTACTGCTTTATTGACACATATTACATCTTTTTATTCACAGATCTGTCTTAAGTAGTGGTGAATCCATTATTACTCGTTGGATACCAATTTTCATAAGATTTCGTGGGTGTAGGTAAACACAAATTCAAATGTTCAACAAAGTACACATTTGCTAAAGGTTCCTCAGCAAACTTTGTCAAGACTCAATTCTCAAACAAAACTGTATAATAGAGGTAGAGTTTGGCTAAACTCTGTCCAATATTTTACATATTTTCTGACATTGCTGATTAATAAACCTGTTTACCAATGAAGCAAACTGTCTTTCTGGAGGAGATCTGTCCCCTAATGAGGCTAATATTCTCTTTCTGTGACCCATTGATGAGATGTCTAAAACCTGAAAACATTGAAGATAATTAGTATACTTAAGATGATATTATTTGGACACCTATCTATTGTTGTAAACTGTATGTTGCCATTTAGACGTCTATTTGGTTATTTTTGTGATTGGGTTGCTGTCCCATAGGCCTATACCCGCTGTCTCCTTACATTCTAATTATAATTAATCTGTTTTCTTTTGATCATGTTGTCTAATCTCTTACTGATATTTACCCTTCATATTAAACCATATTCAATAAAATGTGTAACAACAAAAAATATTATTGGTTAATGTAAGCTTTAAATTTCATAATTTCTCTTTTCAACATTTCTCTTTAATAAAATCATTAAAATCCCTTTACAGAGTCTTAAAAACCATGTCCTAGCACCTAATCATTTTGCACTAAATTGTACTTGAAGTTTTAAGATTTCTATCTATCATACTTCCTGGACACTATCTGTTAGGCTTGAGGGACAAAGTCTAAGTTTAAATACTTTCCGGACTTCCTATGATACTTTAAAACCATGCATTATTTCCTCTCTCTGTTATACTTGCTGACCGTGAAAGACCTTCATGGATAGTCAAGGTCGTTAAAAAAAAAACCTTGTCATCTGTTATACTTACAGTACTGAGTTCTAGCTCCCACACTTGTAGAACTCTTTCCATCGTATTATATTTATTTACTCTCTCTGTCATACTTATAGTACTGAGTTCTAGCTCCCAGACTTGTAGAACTCTCTCTATTGTATTATATTTATTTACTCTCTCTGTTATACTTACGGTACTGAGTTCTAGCTCCCAGACTTATACTTATGGTACTGAGTTCTAGCTCCCAGACTTATACTTACAGTACTGAGTTCTAGCTCCCAGACTTGTAGAACTCTCTCCATTGTATTATATTTATTTACTCTCTCTGTTATACTTACGGTACTGAGTTCTAGCTCCCAGACTTATACTTACAGTACTGAGTTCTAGCTCCCAGACTTGTAGAACTCTCTCCATTGTATTATATTTATTTACTCTCTCTGTTATACTTACGGTACTGAGTTCTAGCTCCCAGACTTGTAGAACTCTCTCTATTGTATTATATTTATTTACTCTCTCTGTTATACTTACGGTACTGAGTTCTAGCTCCCAGACTTGTAGAACTCTCTCCATTGTATTATATTTATTTACTCTCTCTGTTATACTTACAGTACTGAGTTCTAGCTCCCAGACTTGTAGAACTCTCTCCATTGTATTATATTTATTTATTCTCTCTGTTATACTTACGGTACTGAGTTCTAGCTCTCAGACTTATACTTACAGTACTGAGTTCTAGCTCCCAGACTTGTAGAACTCTCTCCATTGTATTATATTTATTTACTCTCTCTGTTATACTTACGGTACTGAGTTCTAGCTCCCAGACTTATACTTATGGTACTGAGTTCTAGCTCCCAGACTTGTAGAACTCTCTCCATTGTATTATATTTATTTACTCTCTCTGTTATACTTAGAGTACTGAGTTCTAGCTCCCAGACTTATACTTACGGTACTGAGTTCTAGCTCCCAGACTTGTAGAACTCTCTCTATTGTATTATATTTATTTATTCTCTCTGTTATACTTACGGTACTGAGTTCTAGCTCCCAGACTTGAAGAACTCTCTCCATTGTATTATATTTATTTACTCTCTCTGTTATACTTACGGTACTGAGTTCTAGCTCCCAGACTTGTAGAACTGTCTCTATTGTATTATATTTATGTACTCTCTCTGTTATACTTACGGTACTGAGTTCTAGCTCCCAGACTTAAAGAACTCTCTCCATTGTATTATATTTATTTACTCTCTCTGTTATACTTACGGTACTGAGTTCTAGCTCCCACACTTGTAGAACTCTCTCCATTGTATTATATTTATTTACTCTCTCTGTTATACTTACAGTACTCAGTTCTAGCTCACAGACTTGTAGAACTCTCTCCATTGTATTATATTTATTTACTCTCTCTGTTATACTTACAGTACTCAGTTCTAGCTCCCAGACTTGTAGAACTCTCTCCATTGTATTATATTTATTTACTCTCTCTGTTATACTTACAGTACTCAGTTCTAGCTCCCACACTTGTAGAACTCTTTCCATCGTATTATATTTATTTACTCTCTCTGTTATACTTACAGTACTGAGTTCTAGCTCCCAGACTTGTAGAACTCTCTCCATTGTATTATATTTATTTACTCTCTCTGTTATACTTACGGTACTGAGTTCTAGCTCCCACACTTGTAGAACTCTCTCCATTGTATTATATTTATTTACTCTCTCTGTTATACTTACGGTACTGAGTTCTAGCTCACAGACTTGTAGAACTCTCTCCATTGTATTATATTTATTTACTCTCTCTGTTATACTTACGGTACTGAGTTCTAGCTCACAGACTTGTAGAACTCTCTCCATTGTATTATATTTATTTACTCTCTCTGTTATACTTACAGTACTCAGTTCTAGCTCACAGACTTGTAGAACTCTCTCCATTGTATCATATTTATTTACTCTCTCTGTTATACTTACAGTACTGAGTTCTAGCTCCCAGACTTGTAGAACTCTCTCCATTGTATTATATTTATTTACTCTCTCTGTTATACTTACAGTACTGAGTTCTAGCTCCCAGACTTGTAGAACTCTCTCCATTGTATTATATTTATTTACTCTCTCTGTTATACTTACAGTACTGAGTTCTAGCTCCCAGACTTGTAGAACTCTCTCCATTGTATTATATTTATTTACTCTCTCTGTTATACTTACAGTACTGAGTTCTAGCTCCCACACTTGTAGAACTCTCTCCATTGTATTATATTTATTTACTCTCTCTGTTATACTTACAGTACTGAGTTCTAGCTCCCACACTTGTAGAACTCTCTCCATTGTATTATATTTATTTACTCTCTCTGTTATACTTACGGTACTGAGTTCTAGCTCCCAGACTTGTAGAACTCTCTCCATTGTATTATATTTATTTACTCTCTCTGTTATACTTACGGTACTGAGTTCTAGCTCCCAGACTTGTAGAACTCTCTCCATTGTATCATATTTATTTACTCTCTCTGTTATACTTACAGTACTCAGTTCTAGCTCACAGACTTGTAGAACTCTCTCCATTGTATCATATTTATTTACTCTCTCTGTTATACTTACGGTACTGAGTTCTAGCTCCCAGACTTGTAGAACTCTCTCCATTGTATTATATTTATTTACTCTCTCTGTTATACTTACAGTACTGAGTTCTAGCTCCCAGACTTGTAGAACTCTCTCCATTGTATTATATTTATTTACTCTCTCTGTTATACTTACAGTACTGAGTTCTAGCTCCCAGACTTGTAGAACTCTCTCCATTGTATTATATTTATTTACTCTCTCTGTTATACTTACAGTACTGAGTTCTAGCTCCCAGACTTGTAGAACTCTCTCCATTGTATTATATTTATTTACTCTCTCTGTTATACTTACAGTACTGAGTTCTAGCTCCCAGACTTGTAGAACTCTCTCTATTGTATTATATTTATTTACTCTCTCTGTTATACTTACGGTACTGAGTTCTAGCTCCCAGACTTATACTTACGGTACTGAGTTCTAGCTCCCAGACTTGTAGAACTCTCTCCATTGTATTATATTTATTTACTCTCTCTGTTATACTTACAGTACTGAGTTCTAGCTCCCAGACTTGTAGAACTCTCTCTATTGTATTATATTTATTTACTCTCTCTGTTATACTTACGGTACTGAGTTCTAGCTCCCAGACTTATACTTATGGTACTGAGTTCTAGCTCCCAGACTTGTAGAACTCTCTCCATTGTATTATATTTATTTACTCTCTCTGTTATACTTACAGTACTGAGTTCTAGCTCCCAGACTTGTAGAACTCTCTCTATTGTATTATATTTATTTACTCTCTCTGTTATACTTACGGTACTGAGTTCTAGCTCCCAGACTTGTAGAACTCTCTCCATTGTATTATATTTATTTACTCTCTCTGTTATACTTACGGTACTGAGTTCTAGCTCCCAGACTTGAAGAACTCTCTCCATTGTATTATATTTATTTACTCTCTCTGTTATACTTATGGTACTGAGTTCTAGCTCCCAGACCTGTAGAACTCTCTCCATTGTATTATATTTATTTACTCTCTCTGTTATACTTACAGTACTGAGTTCTAGCTCCCAGACTTGTAGAACTCTCTCCATTGTATTATATTTATTTACTCTCTCTGTTATACTTACAGTACTGAGTTCTAGCTCCCAGACTTGTAGAACTCTCTCCATTGTATTATATTTATTTATTCTCTCTGTTATACTTACGGTACTGAGTTCTAGCTCTCAGACTTATACTTACAGTACTGAGTTCTAGCTCCCAGACTTGTAGAACTCTCTCCATTGTATTATATTTATTTACTCTCTCTGTTATACTTACGGTACTGAGTTCTAGCTCCCAGACTTATACTTATGGTACTGAGTTCTAGCTCCCAGACTTGTAGAACTCTCTCCATTGTATTATATTTATTTACTCTCTCTGTTATACTTAGAGTACTGAGTTCTAGCTCCCAGACTTATACTTACGGTACTGAGTTCTAGCTCCCAGACTTGTAGAACTCTCTCTATTGTATTATATTTATTTATTCTCTCTGTTATACTTACGGTACTGAGTTCTAGCTCCCAGACTTGAAGAACTCTCTCCATTGTATTATATTTATTTACTCTCTCTGTTATACTTACGGTACTGAGTTCTAGCTCCCAGACTTGTAGAACTGTCTCTATTGTATTATATTTATGTACTCTCTCTGTTATACTTACGGTACTGAGTTCTAGCTCCCAGACTTGAAGAACTCTCTCCATTGTATTATATTTATTTACTCTCTCTGTTATACTTACGGTACTGAGTTCTAGCTCCCACACTTGTAGAACTCTCTCCATTGTATTATATTTATTTACTCTCTCTGTTATACTTACAGTACTCAGTTCTAGCTCACAGACTTGTAGAACTCTCTCCATTGTATTATATTTATTTACTCTCTCTGTTATACTTACAGTACTCAGTTCTAGCTCCCAGACTTGTAGAACTCTCTCCATTGTATTATATTTATTTACTCTCTCTGTTATACTTACAGTACTCAGTTCTAGCTCCCACACTTGTAGAACTCTTTCCATCGTATTATATTTATTTACTCTCTCTGTTATACTTACAGTACTGAGTTCTAGCTCCCAGACTTGTAGAACTCTCTCCATTGTATTATATTTATTTACTCTCTCTGTTATACTTACGGTACTGAGTTCTAGCTCCCACACTTGTAGAACTCTCTCCATTGTATTATATTTATTTACTCTCTCTGTTATACTTACGGTACTGAGTTCTAGCTCACAGACTTGTAGAACTCTCTCCATTGTATTATATTTATTTACTCTCTCTGTTATACTTACGGTACTGAGTTCTAGCTCACAGACTTGTAGAACTCTCTCCATTGTATTATATTTATTTACTCTCTCTGTTATACTTACAGTACTCAGTTCTAGCTCACAGACTTGTAGAACTCTCTCCATTGTATCATATTTATTTACTCTCTCTGTTATACTTACAGTACTGAGTTCTAGCTCCCAGACTTGTAGAACTCTCTCCATTGTATTATATTTATTTACTCTCTCTGTTATACTTACAGTACTGAGTTCTAGCTCCCAGACTTGTAGAACTCTCTCCATTGTATTATATTTATTTACTCTCTCTGTTATACTTACAGTACTGAGTTCTAGCTCCCAGACTTGTAGAACTCTCTCCATTGTATTATATTTATTTACTCTCTCTGTTATACTTACAGTACTGAGTTCTAGCTCCCACACTTGTAGAACTCTCTCCATTGTATTATATTTATTTACTCTCTCTGTTATACTTACAGTACTGAGTTCTAGCTCCCACACTTGTAGAACTCTCTCCATTGTATTATATTTATTTACTCTCTCTGTTATACTTACGGTACTGAGTTCTAGCTCCCAGACTTGTAGAACTCTCTCCATTGTATTATATTTATTTACTCTCTCTGTTATACTTACGGTACTGAGTTCTAGCTCCCAGACTTGTAGAACTCTCTCCATTGTATTATATTTATTTACTCTCTCTGTTATACTTACAGTACTCAGTTCTAGCTCACAGACTTGTAGAACTCTCTCCATTGTATCATATTTATTTACTCTCTCTGTTATACTTACGGTACTGAGTTCTAGCTCCCAGACTTGTAGAACTCTCTCCATTGTATTATATTTATTTACTCTCTCTGTTATACTTACAGTACTGAGTTCTAGCTCCCAGACTTGTAGAACTCTCTCCATTGTATTATATTTATTTACTCTCTCTGTTATACTTACAGTACTGAGTTCTAGCTCCCAGACTTGTAGAACTCTCTCCATTGTATTATATTTATTTACTCTCTCTGTTATACTTACAGTACTGAGTTCTAGCTCCCAGACTTGTAGAACTCTCTCCATTGTATTATATTTATTTACTCTCTCTGTTATACTTACAGTACTGAGTTCTAGCTCCCAGACTTGTAGAACTCTCTCTATTGTATTATATTTATTTACTCTCTCTGTTATACTTACGGTACTGAGTTCTAGCTCCCAGACTTGTAGAACTCTCTCCATTGTATTATATTTATTTACTCTCTCTGTTATACTTACAGTACTCAGTTCTAGCTCACAGACTTGTAGAACTCTCTCCATTGTATCATATTTATTTACTCTCTCTGTTATACTTACGGTACTGAGTTCTAGCTCCCAGACTTGTAGAACTCTCTCCATTGTATTATATTTATTTACTCTCTCTGTTATACTTACAGTACTGAGTTCTAGCTCCCAGACTTGTAGAACTCTCTCCATTGTATTATATTTATTTACTCTCTCTGTTATACTTACAGTACTGAGTTCTAGCTCCCAGACTTGTAGAACTCTCTCTATTGTATTATATTTATTTACTCTCTCTGTTATACTTACGGTACTGAGTTCTAGCTCCCAGACTTATACTTATGGTACTGAGTTCTAGCTCCCAGACTTGTAGAACTCTCTCCATTGTATTATATTTATTTACTCTCTCTGTTATACTTACAGTACTGAGTTCTAGCTCCCAGACTTGTATAACTCTCTCTATTGTATTATATTTATTTACTCTCTCTGTTATACTTACGGTACTGAGTTCTAGCTCCCAGACTTGTAGAACTCTCTCCATTGTATTATATTTATTTACTCTCTCTGTTATACTTACGGTACTGAGTTCTAGCTCCCAGACTTGAAGAACTCTCTCCATTGTATTATATTTATTTACTCTCTCTGTTATACTTATGGTACTGAGTTCTAGCTCCCAGACCTGTAGAACTCTCTCCATTGTATTATATTTATTTACTCTCTCTGTTATACTTACAGTACTGAGTTCTAGCTCCCAGACTTGAAGAACTCTCTCCATTGTATTATATTTATGAGACATAAATTTATCTAAGTACTGAGGTAATCGTAAACTGTTCAGCCAAACCTCCACAGAAACAGGTGGACATTCAGCATCTGTAATTAACAATTACAATTTTGTAAACATTATCCTAATGCTTGAAGGGACTAGAAATTTCAACTTGTAAGTCTATATAATACACTTTGGCCTGTTTTAAACATGACACTATAAGACAGATCTAAATCCTAACATCACTTTTTATTGATATTACTTAGGCATATCATAGAATTATATATGAATTGATAAACTTCTTAAAGCTATGTTGCACAAAAGCCTCAACCTAGTACCATCATATTGAGAGGACATATAGTTCATGTATTCAGGACTTCCTTGTTTCACTAAAACAGGGTATGGTCAAGATTGGTCAAGTACAGTTTTACCTCGTTAAGTCGAAGTCAAAGGGACGGGAAGAAAGTATTAGATTATCCGAGGACAAGTGTGTCGTCATAAATTTGAAATGCATGAAATAAGGTATGATATTTTTTTTAAACTAGATATTTTGAACAGTGTGCCTTTTTTTTTCAATAAGACAATTTATGACTGTGTATTCAAGCTCCATATTTTTTTATGATCTAGACAAAACGTTCACCAATATTCACAAATATTGGTCATTATAAATTATGGAATCAACTCACAAAACGAAATAAATCCTGAAACATCACTGATGAGGGTCGTCTGCTTTGAATTCAATTATTGTAAATTTGACATAATCCGTTTTTTAAGATTATTGTAATTAATGAATATTGATGACTGGGACTGAGAAATTACTTCAACTCATCAGAGTTTTCGACACAACAAGGTTCAACTGTACTTTCTTAGAAGGTATAAATCTGAAACGTTTAATGATTACTGATGCCAAAATCTATTTCTTTTTGAACATATGAGCAAACAACAAAATTCTCACTAGTACAATGCATTTCTAACTCTGAGATCTCAATTGGTATTTGAAAGTTCAGGTAAAATATATTTCAAAATTTTCTCAAAGAAAATTGAACATAAAATAACCTCAATGTATGTTGAAGGAAAAGAAAACAAGGCTAAAAATACTGATTCAAATATCACATTTTTTGTATGCTCGACTGAATATTTAAGTGACTTAGAATTCACATTTTGTATTTGTTTTTGAATTTATCATTTGATCTGAAGAAGATTTTTATTGCTCAGACTACCGGTAGTATCTTATTACCCTAGGCTGATAGTATATATTGAACTTTTAACTTGACCATACTAATAGGTTTGATCTGTGGAAGTCTTTTTGCTTGGTCCAGTATCTTATTACCCCATGGCCAATAGTTTATATTGGACCCTATGTTACATACTTATAGGTTTGATCTGTGGAAGTCTTTTTGCTTGGTCCAGTATTTTATTACCCCATGGCCAATAGTTTATATTGGACCCTATGTTACATACTTATAGGTTTGATCTGTGGAAGTCTTTTTGCTTGGTCCAGTATTTTATTACCCCATGGCCAATAGTTTATATTGGGCCCTATGTTACATACTTATAGGTTTGATCAGTGGAAGTCTTTTTGCTTGGTCCAGTATCTTATTACCCCATGGCCAATAGTTAATATTGGACCCTATGTTACATACTTATAGGTTTGATCTGTGGAAGTCTTTTTGCTTGGTCCAGTATCTTATCACCCCATGGCCAATAGTTTATATTGGGCCCTATGTTACATACTTATAGGTTTGATCTGTGGAAGTCTTTTTGCTTGGTCCAGTATCTTATAACCACAGAGCCAATAGTTTATATTGGACCCTATATTACATACTTATAAGTTTGATCTGTGGAAGTCTTTTTGCTTGGTCCAGTATCTTATTATCCCATGGCCAATAGTTTATATTGGACCCTATGTTACATACTTATAGGTTAGATCTGTGGAAGACCTTTTGCTTAGTCCAGTATCTTATTACCCCATGGCCAATAGTTTATATTTGACCCTATGTTACATACTTATAGGTTTGATCTGTGGAAGTCTTTTTGCTTGGTCCAGTATCTTATTACCCCATGGCCAATAGTTTACATTGGACCCTATGTTACATACTTATAGGTTTGATCAGTGGAAGTCTTTTTGCTTGGTCCAGTATCTTATTATCCCTGGGCCAATAGTTTATATTGGACCCTATGTTACATACTTATAGGTTTGATCTGTGGAAGTCTTTTTGTTTGGTCCAGTATCTTATTACCCCATGGCCAATAGTTAACATTGGACCCTATGTTACATACTTATAGGTTTGATCAGTGGAAGTCTTTTTGCTTGGTCCAGTATCTTATTACCCCATGGGTCTATAGTTTATATTGGACCCTATGTTACATACTTATAGGTTTGATCTGTGGAAGTCTTTTTGCCAGGTCCAGTATTTTCTTTCTGTGTTCAGCAGTTGAGATACCTATAGATTCCAGATCTTGTTCTTCCATTATTTTCTCCCCCTTAAATAAACAAAAACATAACTGTATCAGTTTTGTAACTCACGATCGATAATATTTTGTATAATAGTACAGTTGTATAATATCTGAATGAATCAGTAAAATTGTTACTGGTTTATTTTTAAACAAGAATGTGTCCATAGTACACGGATGCCCCACTCGCGCTATCATTTTCTATGTTCAGTGTACCGTGAAATTGGGGTCAAAACTGGAATTTGGCATTAAAATTAGAAAGATCATATCATAGGGAACAAGTGTACTAAGTTTCAAGTTGATTAGACTTCAACTTCATCAAAAACTACCTTGACCAAAAACTTAAACCTGAAGTGGGACGGACTGAGGAACGAACGAACGAACGAAAGGACGCACAGACCAGAAAACATAATGCCCCTACTACTATCATAGGTGGGGCATAAAAATAGATAAAATTTCTTTATTCAATTGGTTTTTTTTTCTATCGTCTAAATTCAATTTCATAGACTAAATATATTAATAGATCGTTAAATGGCATTTTCTATATTGGGCCTAATATCATTCCTTTAGTTTTAGTCCCTCTATCTGATATGGGAGTTTCCGGCTGATACTAGGACCGATATGGAAAATGCTATGAAATAATTTATAACAACACTTGTATTCCCAAGGTTAAGAACTAGGTTTAGATATCGCTGATATCAACCTTGACAAAAGTTTCATTGAACTTAAGCCAAAAATATTGGCAGCAGAATGCTGCAGACTTCCATTTCATTACCTTTAACAGAAGCATTATCATACCCAATAGTTAAATTGTAGCCGATTTTTCCAACTTATGCTGAATATAGCTTTGTCAGACTTTGGTATAAACTCCTGAGAAAAGAAGGTGTGAGAGCATTTACAATGCTGAGTTTCCATGGGGCATAACTCCAAATCAATCATTATTTCACCCTGATTTTTGAACTAATATGTAGGATCTAGCTATGTCAGACTTTGGTATAAACTCGTAGGAGAAATGAAGGTGTGAGAGCATTTATAATGTTGAGTTTCAATGGGGCATAACTCCAAATCAATCATTATTTGACCTTGATTTTTTAAATCATCATAGAAATTTCTCAGGTTAACCCTTGACATTAAATTTAATTAAAATTTGATAATAACTGTCGGTAAAAGAAGCCTTGCAATGTCAGATGAACAAAGGACAGACAAACATTATTTTCACATCCTCTGCTCCGCTTTGCAGCATGGGACACAGGGGAGGATCAAGCCATTTTCAAAAGGGGGAGTTCCAACCATATGTCCCCATTCAAAAGCATTGATCGTCAAAAAAAAAGGGGGGGTTCTGCCACTGGGACATTGCGTATTTTTGAAATATATTTTCCAATATATACCATTGCAAACTATCCTAAATGTTTTTAGTGTGTCATTGTGGTTTACTGGTGTTTGGAGTGAATTTTCACGATTGCTTGCCTTTGTCCATTGGGTCATTAAAACCTTAACTAATTCTGGTTATGTGACTTCATCCAACAGGTGACTTACCAGAAAATCTGTATCATCAAACCCATTAGCATACAGAGTATTTTCATACTGTCCTAAACTAAGGGACTCTAACCATTCTCCAACACTATGGATTGAGGGATTAGAACCTGTAAACAGAATACAACAGAATTAGTATCTAATGTCTCTATTGTCATGGTTTTCTGAAGTAAGTTTTGACATTTTACATTGGCTGCATCATCAAATCTGATGATTTTATGTGTTATATATACATTTATACAATATTTTTGGTTTCAAATGTGAGCAGTGTATCCCAGTGTGTACTTTATAACAAGACTAGACAACAGTATGCACTCCTCCCTACCAAATCAGCTTTAGAAACTGTAATGAATGCAGAATTTGCCACTGACCGAATTTTGCCAAAATTGAAAAAGACAACGAAATGTTTACCTACTGATGTTTTATGTGGTTTTTATGTTGTTTGGTTGCTGTCTCATATGATGTTTCCCTGATATCTTATATCATTTTCAGTTTTTCATTTCGTCAAGTAAAGATAATATTTACTAAAACATACGTGCAATCAAATCAATTACTTTAAAAGTGAATCAAAATTAGTACTTTTGTCTTTGTAACTTAAAAAATTTACAATCATTCTAAAAATAATTTCAGCCTTATGATTCACTATGTGCATCATTATTTTTAATTGGTTCCATAACAGAACACAAAACTTGATATTATGTGTGCATTAGTTGATGTACAAAGTACTCAGAATAATGCTGTAAGCTGCATGAAGCCAGTTCTGTACCTAATGTTAGGCAGAAACTCAAGCTTTAGAACTAAATTAAGCCGTGATGGTCAATGCATTTTATCTGGTTGCTGCGGAGAACCACAAATGGGTCTAGATTAGGATGATAGCATGAAGTCAAAAATGTGAAATAGCCTGAATTGTTAAGCTGTAAATAAATTACCTGGAGCAGCCAGATGTTTAGTAAACAAAGCTTCAAACTTTTCAACAAACACTGATTCTCTTTCTATCCCTGAACCAAAGGAGGCCATAATGTCAGCTATCTAGAGAAGAATACTCCAGGTGATAGTAACATGCCAGAGGGTGGTGATCTAAGTCATACTTACAGAGATCAAAAATACTTTTTATAAGGATTGAAAAACATACTTTTTTTTCCTTTCTTTTATCTTTAAGTTGTCATCAAAAGTGTTATGATTATTTATTTTTGATCCCAGTAAATCTACCACATTCAAATATTAATCTTGTAAACAAATTCTAAGTGAAAATAAAAATTTTAATCTGTAATTAAGACAATAAGTTCAAGTCTTAGTATGTAAAATTTTCTAATAAAAAAAAGTCTTAATAATACTTTTTAAAAGACTTACTTTTTGGTCAGAAATGTTAACAGAAATCCGATCCATCATTTAGATTTTGTTACAAGATTTGTATAAATTTAAAACATTCCAGAGACATGCATACAAGCAGAAGACAACAGGACATGATGGCTGATACTTGAATAAAGGACAGATTTCCTGATTAAACATAATTTTAGTTGTAGATATTATCACTTTTCTTATTAGATCATTACTCTTGAATTTATGAAAATAAACAAAATCTTTTCTAATTTAAAATATTTTTTTAATGATTAAAAAAACAAAAACAATTCCTGTTGTATTCTTCAAAGTAATGAAAGATGAAAATGTCACTACAAATACATGTCTACCACGCTTGCAACAGTTAGTAATATTTTTTTATAATATTGCTTTAATATGAATTTCATATGAAAAGATATCCCTCTTTTTAAAATATGCTCAATTTATTGTTTTTTTGTTAAAATGTAGTCCACATTTTTTAATAAAATAATATATCAATTATGTAACTTACTGTAAAAGTTAAGAGGATGGTCAGGGAATTATCTCTTTCAAACAAAAACAATGTTATGTTGAATTGGGTAGGGACAGAAATTCTCCTGTCCCAGTACTTGATATTCTTAGTTTGTGAGTAGAATTCCAAGGATTCTTTAATCTTGGTGAAAATCTAAAAGGAATGATTTTGGTTTCTTTCATGGTCAAAGTAACAAAATACAGGGATCCTTAGGTCAAGAAAATTGTGATTTACAATCAAATAGACACTTGAATTATTAAACTTTTCATGCAAGTGTGATAAACTATTATTTGTGAAAATCAACAGGAATGCACTTTGGAACATGAGGATTTTTTACTGTAAAAGAACCAATACAGGAAGTAACATATAAAAAAAGGTTAAGAACTGCCAGTATTAATACTTTTACAAATCCCTCCCAGGTGCATCCCTGAACAGGCACATTATTCATGCTGAGTCTGTTCCTGTAAGAAGTGGAAAGTGATTAAACATGCTAGGTCTAAAACATTCCAGAATGGCTGCTCTTTAGAAGACAAATTATACCCCACATGCTTAAGTTCCTAAACATTCCACCTAAAATGTATAAAGAGTCATTCTGTTTCATAAAGCCAGTTCTTAGCTATATAAACACAGATGTATATTATGTAACGGGATTTTTTACAAATTATTTTACCAGACAGCAGAATTGCCAAGAGAAATGTCAAATATGTTGATGTATTTCGTTCCCCTAATATTTCCTGATCATTAATTTATCTGTCTACTTGGTATATTCATTCTGCCATTTTTTCATGTTTGCACATTCTTTAAATCTATTACTGAAAGTTAAAATTAATTGGCTGAGATATTAGGCACAATAGATTGAAGCCAAAGCCCTTGCAGTTAGCATTCTATTCTAAAGCATTGCCAATGTCCTAGCTAGCCCCAAATGAAGGGACATGGCACCCCTCTGCATTTTAGTATCTGATGGAAATTACATACTTTTTAATGAAAAAAAATGTTAACCTGTAGAAAAGGCCTTTTACAATCCTAAATTACAAAAATTCCATCAAATATACATTAATTTATAATCAATTGAATTTGTATGTAATTAATTTTATCTATAAACATATTTAAGTTGCCAATTTTCAGACAAGAAAGCGTGCTAACCTGCCCTTCTTCTTAAAACTGTGCCCCCTGACCTTTCATCCTATCTAGAACACTGATAGCTATTGCCATATAACCTTCAAATGATTTATTTTTAAGCTGTTACAATTGTATGCTTTTTGGTTAAATACTGGTTCTGTGTTAAAGAGCTGAAGAATTGGCTTGATAAAATCATTTATCTCAAGCAAAAATTCAAGCAAGGCAACAAAACAATAAAAGTCTATCAGTCAACAGGGAATCAGTCACTGTCCAGGATCATCAGACTGTTTGTACCTTCTAAAAGATGGTTCATGTCCGTGTCATTAACAGACACAGTTTCATCATGAGACAGTTTCCCTCCAAAACTTGAGACAATGTCTGCTATCTGTAAATGGTAAATCAGTCCAATAATTACTCAATACTTATTATTTAATCACTGACAGATTAAAATTAATATGTTCCTTAAATAATAATGTAAATATTTCCCTCTTTTATATATAGATTCTTAAAAGAGAAGACAACTTCAATATGATAGAAAACATTTTTAATTAGAGCTATTAGTTCTTTCTGATGTATCATTAATTTGTTCATTGACATTACAGAAACAATCCTTTCCCTGCACAGAGAATTCATTTTTCATTTTAGTTGTGTAGCTTATAATATACACAAGTTGTATAAATTGTTTTACTGTTTTTTTAGTATGTTATTACATATGTCCTTTATTTTAACAATTCTCAGTGGTTATAACTGATATCTTTACTCAAAAGTATTCCAAAAAATATAGCATACCTGGTCCCATTCATCTTTGTCATCAAATGAGCTATCCTCTTTCATCCCTGACCTAGTCAATTCTAGTGACTTTTCAACGTCTGATCTTTTTTCATGGCCCCCATCTTCTTCTCTTTCCATTACAGGTTCAAAGGTCATGTTGCTTAGGGGTAGTGAGGTCCTCTTACCACTTGTCCTTTTGAGTGGCACAGCCACATGTTCATAAATTTGAGAAACAACTTTTCGTGGTCCACCAATAGCTGATCCTCTCAAAAGACCTGAAAATAATAAAATAAGATGTGATGATATTAAAAGTTTCCTGAAGAAAATGGCCTTATTAGATAGGGCTGTGCAACATTACATCAATAGAAGACACATTCCTACTTCTGTCATATAATCTTTATGTTCCTCATACCATGATAAACATAATAAAATTCTTATTTTGTATCAAATTTTCTGTTTATTCACAAATGAAATATTTTCTGAATGTTATAGTTGCCATATCCTGAAGTGTTGTTGATTAATAACATCAAACATGATGTTGATGTTCAGAAGTGTTGCTCATACACATCCCCCCCTTTGCTTTTACCCTTTAAGCAAGATTACACACTATTCCTTGAGATGAACTTCAAAAACTTTACTTTTTAGTAAATTTCAAAAGTTATAAAACTATTAAAAAATTCGTAAGGGTTCTGCGTGTCTCGCCTACTTTTTCTGTTGTCTATGTTTTCAGTGTGATAGTGTGATAGGGGAATGCACACAATAGATTTACAGTTAATGAAATGGTTTATGAATCTAATAAATGTTTTAAAAACTTTAACTGCAGACTGTATGTAATGTTAACTGGAAGAAAAACTAAGTCCATTTATAAGTAATATATGGAAAAACATGAAATATATTTTTACAAAATATTTTGGATTCAAACATGCCACATTGTTTAAGTATGTTATTATTGTTTTCCTTTCATGAACAATGGTCACATAAGGACTATAAAACTGAGTGGAAAGGAAACGCTTAGTATAATGAGGCTCTCGATCAAGGGGTGAACAAAAGCACCAAAATACAAGCGGCCCACCATTGGTAAACATCCATAGTACATCCATGAATGAGATCACAGTACATATACAGGCCAGTATCTTTTGCTTATTCTGGATCAGTTTTATGGAACGGTCTTACCATATGAAATGCATAAAGTGCAAAACACTTTTTGTTTTAAACAAATTATAAAACGATACTTGAGGCAGTCCCAATATTCAGTCTTGAAATGATTGCAACTCTTACTTTTTTAGAATGTATAATTTTGATTTGTATATAATATCTATTTACTACATGCACTCTGTAACGGTTTTATATGTTCTAATTATGGTACATGTACACTGAACTATCATGACTATACGATTGTGAACTGGCTATGTGTTAATTTGTTGTATGTTTGCTTTTTTTCTCTTATTATTATTTTTTTACTTGTATTGTATATGAGGGCCTCAGGGAAGTTTAGTAATTGTAACTAACTGTGTTTACCCTCTTTAAATAAATAATTTATTATTATTTTTATTATTATTATAGTAACATTATGTAAAACACAGATCCAAGAAGGAGAAAGCGTTTGAATCACCTTGTCAAATTAACTTTTCTACTCTGATTAAAGGTATTAGCCATCAAAATAAATACCCCAAAATTGGCTCCGTAGTTATGTAAGTAAAACCAAAAACTGCTATCATGGAAATGGCACCCATGTAATATTCATTTGAAAGCAGTTTAACATGGCTATCCCATATAGATGCAATAACCCTGAATAAAACAGACAAACAATCATTCTATCAACATTTGATCAAATTATTACATCTTTGAATCAAAGACAATTTTCCAGTATTAATATATAAAATTTTGTAAACTGATTTTGTACGAAAATCTCCCAGACATAATTACTGGTAATAGCATGTCTCAGACAAGACAGGAAACCATAGAACATTATAAACCACCCCTCACACAGAATCAAAAACATCATAAACTCATTAATATAAACACATAACCTTTTTTCCTCTGTCAAGTTTGTAGTTTGTTTTGGTTTCTCCTAATGTATAGCACATTTTTTGGTGTACTTAAGGAATTGATGCAGAAATAATGAACTTCTCAGTAGTATGTGTTTGTCTCTGTAATTCCCATCAACAACAAAGCCTTATGACTGAATTGCAGCAGAAAGATAGTTGGCGTACTGAGGAAAAGTTATACTGTGGATTCATTATCATTCGTGGGATACCAATTTTCGTGGGTAAAGGTCAACCACGAATTTAAATGATCAACGAATCACAAACTCTCTATAGGCTTGTATGCAGAATTTTGCTAAACCACGAATCAAATATCCACCAAAATACAAATTTTCTTCAATCCACGAAAATTGGTATCCACGAAAATAAATGAATCCACAGTACAGCTTATTTGTTGATCTTATTTTCAAAAAACTTCTTTAAACCTCATTCATATATGAGATTTTGTCAAGGTCTTGATCTTTCTCAAACAGAAAAGGAAAAGTACCTGCCTTTATAAAATGACCTGAAGAAGTTGTACCAAATAATCAGTTAATAGATTTCAAAATAAATGCATATATATATTTCATAAAATAAATTATTTCTCAGACACTTTATATTGATGCACACCTGGCAATTATTTTCTAAAACTGGATAAAATTCAGGATTTAAAAAATATATCTTCTTTTTACATATGGTTATTAGATATATATATATCTTTTTGAAAATGCAGCTTGCACTTTGTAACCACTAAACAAATAAGTGATCAGTTAGTTTAATATTATTATTTTTATCACAAAATCATTTTGAAAGGAGCATGCAACATTTAGTTTTCTTCTGTGAACATTCAAGAAACATCAGTATAGATTTTACTCTAACTTATGAATCATTATAATGCCAAGTTAATCTGAAATACTTCAATATATAGGCAAAATTAAGATCCACTTCACACAATTACTACTAATGGCAAAAACTTTAGTGAACATAACATGCTTGAGTGATAACCTAATTGTTTTCAAAGTACCCCTAATCTATAAAGATGGGTTATAAAAACCCTGTTAAACAAATTTAAATATCAAAAATGCATATAATATGACATAAAACCCTTCTTGCATGATTATTTAGACACTAAAAATGAATTTATTACAAGAAGTCTGGTTTTATTACAAGAAGTCTGGTTTTATAACAAGAAGTCTGGTTTTATTAAAACAAAAAGAAACTGAAGATACCAAGGGAACATTCAAAACTCAAAGGTCAAGAGAAACTGACCAAAATTCAAAGGTCAAGAGAAACTGACCAAAACTAAAAGTTCAAGAGAAACTGACCAACACTCAAAGGTCAAGAGAAACTGACCAAAACTCAAAAGTCAAGAGAAACTGACCAAAACTCAAAGGTCAAGAGAAACTGACCAACACTCAAAGGTCAAGAGAAACTGACAATGCCATGACAAATGAAAAGACAAACAACTACACCAACCATTACATAGACAACTAAAGACTGAGCAATGCCAACGCCCCACTAAAAACCTCATTCTACTGTCACTGTTCTAACTCTCAGTAGATGTTTCCATCAATCTTCTTTACTCTACAAAATAAGCCTAATCTTTCTTTTAATAAAAACCACACGATTCATTGATACTGTATTCAAGATCGACAATTTAACAAAAATTCAAAAACTTTCTGTTAACACAGAGATTGAAAGTTTGACTTTTAGATGTTTGAACAAGATAACCAGATGAAAATGATGTATATCTTTTTGATTTCTATACAAATCTATCTTATTGAATGATAACATCAAACACATCTGCCTATTATATCTCTTCAAGGAACCAACCAATCAGCCATGCATTATTTATGAGTTCAAAATAACAAATCAAAAAAATGTTTTTTTTTAAATATACAGTCTGGGTTAAAGTAATTCAATTCACTCTGTGTCAGTATTTTAGATCTCCAATACATTATACACCTGTTATCAAATGGTCAAAGTGACCGGAGCAGTCTATGTTGATGGCTTTCTTGTATATTTCACAGAAACATCATTGTATGGGAAAAAGGCAACATTCTGGAAAAAAACATTCTTCATGTATGAGAAATAGTTGCAACATAGAACTCCCATATCCAGGGGTGGATCGTCATTTTTAAAAGGGGGTGGGGGTAATCCCAACCCAGGATAAGGGGGGGGGGGGGGGTTCCAACCATATGTCCCCATTCAAATGCATTGATTGTCATAAAAAAAGGAGGGGGGGTTTCAACCCCCAGAAGCCCCCCCCCCCTCCGATGTCCCAGCAGCAAATTAGAAGAACAGAAGAAGGGTAAAGGCTGATATCCTGCATATAACATTCTTAACATAGGATAGTCTGTCCTCTCCATTAAACTTAAACATTTATAAAAAACAAATCAATGTACTAATATTGTAGTAATTATGTACGATAAAGTACATATAATTTAGATACTGTTACTATTATTTTAACATCAAACTCCCCCATCAAAGTAAAACTCAATTATCAGAACAATCCTTCCGATTTGAATTATTGATTACACAATTACATAACATGTTTAAGTTCTGTTATAAACATGGCTTTTCTCTTTATATTATATGACAAGGGATTACATGTAATAAAACTATTCCACCAGTAAAACATAAATCAGTTAGGAAAAGGGATTGACTATTTCATTCTTATCTTATAGTCATTACATGTTACAGCCTTTGAATAACTTCTATTCTAAAACTATGTTCCCTTTCATTAGCAATTCCGAAAGTAATGTCATTTCCCTAGCTTACTTCAGTAGATGTTCTACTTTGAAGAAGATAAAAGTCATACTGATACAAGAACTACTTCACCACAAGCTTATATAACTTACCATTAAAAATTAAAAAAAAAACCTTTTGCCTGCATATTGCTTGATTTCTTAATTAAAAGCAGTTCAGAGGAAACAAAAATATTATTAACCTCTGAAATAAATCGTGAATATAGAGATCACATTAATTTCTTAATAACTATAAAACAATGCTTTATAATAAATTAATATCATTCAAATCCCTGTCCATGAAAAGGATATATACTGAATATGAAACTGAATGGTCACAATGAAAAGGAAGAAAAAAACATTTTATTACTTTCAGACCATTTACTAGAACTATTGGGAAGAATAAAGCTAGGTTTAGAGTTACAGGTAATGAAATGTAACTGATTTTCTTCTAAGTGCTGAGATAACTGAACCTTACTTTAACATAGGAACAGTCTGTAGAAGCTGTGAAGTAATTTGTTGTTAGAGAGTTTACTACAAGACTTTTGTTTTAGACAGACATTAACACAGAGTGTGTGCACTTTAACATGAAAATTATAACTATGGAAACAGCATGCATACAGAAAGAGAACAAATATTCAAATATCACATTTTTTTCAACCTTTTATGATATACTGAATCAGGAACGTTAAATAAGGAAATGTGGTATGACTGCCAACAGAGTCCAAATAACATGGATTTTAAGCAATTCAGAGGACAAAAACAATATCTAAAATGACCAAATCTAAAATCAAGGATACTGTTGACACAGAGAAATGTATTGCTTGTGCTTATTTTCAATAGTATAATTTAAATTTTGAAATTTATTCGAGGTCAATAGACAATGAGTCGACTGAAGGGAAGGGCAGAATAATCTCCATTAAAATGAAATATGTCTTTGCTAGTGGTTCCCATTAAAATGACCTAATTATCTGTAAGTGCAACACAAAAACCAGTATTTTTACTTTGATCTGGTAGTCTATTTGTTGTTGGGTTGCTGTCACATTGACATATTTACCCTTTTATTCTACTTTTCTTGAAGTTGAAGTAAACTTGAGACATGCAATAGATTTGTCTGTATACATAACATTTGCTGCTTCAGTATTTATGTATCATAGAATCCAGTTATAACAAACATTAAAGTATGTACATGTGGTAACAAAACAAACCAATGAAGAGTATACAATATAAAGGAAAGCATTAAAGAGAGATGTTTTCATCCACAAAGTGTTATTTCTCCTCCAGTCAGTAACCTATAGCTTTGTTAAGTTTTATAGACCTATAAAAGTCATAATTAAGTCCATTCATCATACAATAAACACATAATCAAAGTCAAAACACATTTACTTCTTATGTACGTATCTTATTTACTCTCAGTGTTATTTATATAAATTACATCCATTAAATGCTTTTTATTAAATGTTTAAGACAGAACTGTTATACTCAAAACTGTTATATAGTAATACAGGAGAGTTAAAAAAAAAGGGGGGATAAATGGTAAATTGTATGTATCAATAAGGGGTTAACATGGTTATTAACATAATTAGTATGCCAAACAAGACTGATCAGGTTAAATTGATTAAACTTAACGATCAATGATTATGTATTTAACTAAATGGCTTACGATTACATATTTTTAGAAAATGAGACACAAAAAACAGAATACCACAGTCCACTATCATGAATCTTTATATTTGCACTTGTTATATGATTTTTGTACCTAACATTACTTGGTTAACATACATATGTGCTTGACATTTTGTTATAGCAACAAATAATGTTATCTTATTGGAGGTTCTGTTATAGCAACAAATAATGTTATCTTATTGGAGGTTCTGTTATAGCAACAAATAATGTTATCTTATTGGAGGTTCTGTTATAGCAACAAATAATGTTATCTTATTGGAGGTTCTGTTATAGCAACAAATAATGTTATCTTATTGGAGGTTCTGTTATAGCAACAAATAATGTTATCTTATTGGAGGTTCTGTTATAGCAACAAATAATGTTACCTTATTGGAGGTTCTGTTATAGCAACAAATAATGTTATCTTATTGGAGGTTCTGTTATAGCAACAAATAATGTTATCTTATTGGAGGTTCTGTTATAGCAACAAATAATGTTACCTTATTGGAGGTTCTGTTATAGCAACAAATAATGTTATCTTATTGGAGGTTCTGTTATAGCAACAAATAATGTTATCTTACTGGAGGTTCTGTTATAGCAACAAATAATGTTATCTTATTGGAGGTTCTGTTATAGCAACAAATAATGTTACCTTATTGGAGGTTCTGTTATAGCAACAAATAATGTTATCTTACTGGAGGTTCTGTTATAGCAACAAATAATGTTATCTTATTGGAGGTTCTGTTATAGCAACAAATAATGTTACCCAATTGGAAACTTGAAAGGACTTACTGTATATGTAAGAAGATGTGGTATGATTGACAATGAGACAACTCTAATTTTTCAGAGACAAAATGATGTTAAAGCAACTATGGGTCATTCTATGGTAACCAACAATGAGGAACACCCATACCACACAGAGAGATATAAAGTCCCCAAAATGACATATGTAAAACAATTCAAACAAGAAAACTAACTGCCTGATTTACATACAAAATAATAAATGAATAAACTGCTTCGCTGAGCGCAGCTGGATACTCCTGCAGAGGTCCAACCCTGAACAGTTGGGGCAAAAATGGACACAATATTCAAGCTTGATACAGGTCTGAATTTGGAATGTAATTAAATATTTGACATATTATAGGTTTCTGAATAAATGTAGTCAAAGAATTTGAAATTGGTTATATGAATTGAATTTATATTCAATTAAAGATTTCTTGCTGTTGTGCAATACACTGTGCTGTTGCGCAATACTTAGTAAATCTGTTGTCAAGACTATAAACAAATAAAATCTTATAACTCGGAAAAGTAAAATCCAAAATTTATAAAAATCAAAAAGGAGCTTACAAAGATAGATATAAACAACTTACCAAAGTTTCATAAAAAATGCTGAAAGCATTTTTGAGTTATTGTCCGAAAACTGGAAAATCCCCCCTTTTTTAATGAATAAAACCCCAAAACTTGGAAACAGTAAATCCGAAATTTATAAAAAATGAAAGGGAGCTCAGGTCAATAGATATAAACAATTCACAAAAGTTTCATGCAAATTGGTGAAATTGTTTTTGAGTTATTGTCCGAAATCTGGAAAAAAAAACCTTTTTTAATGAATAAAACCCCAAAACTCGGAAACGGTAAATCTGAAATTTATAATAAACAAAAGGGAGCTCACATCAATAGATATAAACAATTCACCAAAGTTTCATGCATATTGGTTAAAGTGTTTTTGAATTAATGTCCGACATGTTGACGACGGATGGACAGACGGTCAACGGAACGGGCGTATAAAAACAAATATGATATACAGCAACAAACAACCACTTCATTACAGGCTCCTGACTTGGAGACAAGCACATACAGAATGTGGCAGGGTTAAACAGTGTTTGCGGGCTCCAAACCCTCTCCCTGTGAATATATGGGAAAGATAGAACATAGAAAGTTTGGGATACACTTGTTTATTGATTTTTCTTCTGTAATGAAGACTTCTTCCTATATCATCTTGGTAAAATATGTCACGGATTATGAGTTTTTATTATCTATTATCTAATTTGAATGTCTCCAAGGATCAATTTTCCATTACAATTATTCATCATATGATTACTGGGTAACATTCTATAAAACAAACCAGACCAACAGTGAATCATTTCATCAGCTACTCAGATCTCTCTCATGTACACCAGAATTTAATTAACTTGTAAAGTACATTCTTGAAGACAATATTCATGTATCCCATGACAAAACAAATGAAAAATATTAAGATCAATTAAATTGTCTTTAGTGTTTGAAGTTTTATTCATATTTTAAAGAATGTAATGTTAATGCCTGTTCCTTTTTATGCTCCCAATAATTTGATTGTATCTGACAGTCCTTCCTTCGAGTCATGCAGTCATTCCAGAGTCTAGTATTGTGTAGCTGCATGCATGTATGATTATTTCTATAAATCCTAATAGTACAAATTTCTTTTCGGTTAGGCTTTGCTAGGTAAAATATGGCCTAAAGGGCTTTTCTTTTTTTAAAGATAATATTGTTTCGTCATACCAGTTTGTACAACTGCACTTTATGTAGTAAATTTCATCAGACCCTTTAAAGATTAACCAAATGTTCTTCCTATTACATGTATATCCTCTCAACTGACTTCACTATATCAATCTTTTACGTGGGCTATCTATGTTATACATGTATCTACTCACCAAATTTACTGATATTATAGAGAACTCAACTTTTTTGTTTACTTTTCAGCAAGTGGACAAGAACCTTTATCAGACAGAATATTGCAGTATATTATATGGTTGTTGTCCAATTAAAAAGTCAAATTTTAATTACTTCCTGCATAATTTTCTAAGTGAAAAGATTCATTGAACTCCTGGCTGGGTTTGAACATCCTAATGAAAAGCACTAAGTTAAGGAACAAGGTATTAACAATACATTCTAACTTTGGCTGATCAATTTGTCATACCTTATGAGATTTGTGATTAAAAATTAATTTCTAATGTAAACAGGACAGGTAATTAACTAACTTAGTTGTTTATGACAGGTAGTTTTACCTGTCAATCAATCAATCAATAATTACCTCCTAACTCCATGTCAACTATATAAATAAAACACCTTGAGGGTAAAACAGATTTATGTAAAACTTGGTGAACTGCCCATCAACAGTAACAAGGTAGTGAATATTAATGAAGGGTCACATGTCAAAGACATTAAATTACACAAGAAATTTAACATAATAATGTACATATGACCCAGCACTGTACATACAGAATTTCTCTTCTCAAGTTAATGCTCTTTTACTAAAATACAATGTCTTTGGTTTTCCTTTCTTATGTGATGTTGGGTTGCAGCTGAGAATCTCAATGACATAAAACTAACATCTCATCTATATTTAATACTTGTTAACTGTAGATACTCTGTCTATCTTAAACATAGTATTGATCTCAGTACTATAACTAAAAGCGGTTGTCAGCTCATTGATGAAAACTCATCCAGTGACTTATGATGAAGAATGACAATAAAAACTTCATAAAAATAAGAAGACCTGAATGAGACAACTCTCCACTTAAGAGACCAAATGACATAGAAGTTTGTTCCTTTAATCTAAATGGTTATTTCCCAGTAGTTTTGGGACTGTCATCTGATGCACACTCGTCTATTGTCCTCCCCACCATTATTGCATGATGAGTGTTTGTGTTTACATAGTCAACATTAAATAGAACCCAATCCCTTCCTACTTTGTGAAAACTATCGAATCTTAATAAATAAAGTAAAACAGTTATCTCTATATTAAAGTAAATACATATGTAATATGCCAAATCATTTACACTTCTGCAGAATAACAACAAAATATTGGATCATCTCTTTAATTATATTATTGACTTCAAACAGTTTATTTGATCATCTCTTTATTGACATAAAACAGTTTTAAATGGACTAAAACCTTATTGTAATAGGAAGTTATGTTTATTCAACAAATAATTATAAATCCACTGTAAGTGGTAATAGTATGATAAGATATGAAGGTCTACTCCTCCTTACTGAAATCCTGTCAATGATAATATTATGATAAGATATGAAGGTCTACTCCTCCTTACTAAAGTCCTGTCAATGATAATATTATGATGAGATATGAAGGTCTACTCCTCCTTACTAAAGTCCTGTCAATGATAATATTATGATAAGATATGAAGGTTTACTCCTCCTTACTGAAATCCTGTCAATGATAATATTATGATAAGATATGAAGGTCTACTCCTCCTTACTGAAATCCTGTCAATGATAATATTATGATAAGATATGAAGGTCTACTCCTCCTTACTAAAGTCCTGTCAATGATAATAATATGATAAGATATGAAGGTCTACTCCTCCTTACTAAAGTCCTGTCAATGATAATATTATGATAAGATATGAAGATCTACTCCTCCTTACTAAAGTCCTGCCAATGATAATATTATGATAAGATATGAAGGTCTACTCCTCCTTACTAAAG
Organism: Mytilus californianus; assembly: GCF_021869535.1. Taxonomy (NCBI): domain Eukaryota; kingdom Metazoa; phylum Mollusca; class Bivalvia; order Mytilida; family Mytilidae; genus Mytilus; species Mytilus californianus. The sequence continues at coordinate 118,842,234 of NW_026262712.1, read as the reverse complement.
TCCTGTCAATGATAATATTATGATAAGATATGAAGGTCTACTCCTCCTTACTAAAGTCCTGTCAATGGTAATAATATGATGAGATATGAAGGTCTACTCCTCCTTACTAAAGTCCTGTCAATGATAATATTATGATAAGATATGAAGGTCTACTCCTCCTTACTAAAGACCTGTCAATGATAATATTATGATAAGATATGAAGGTCTACTCCTCCTAACTAAAGTCCTGTCAATGGTAATATTATGATAAGATATGAAGGTCTACTCCTCCTTACTAAAGTCCTGTCAATGGTAATATTATGATAAGATATGAAGGTCTACTCCTCCTTACTAAAGTCCTGTCAATGATAATATTATGATAAGATATGAAGGTTTACTCCTCCTTACTAAAGTCCTGTCAATGGTAATATTATGATAAGATATGAAGGTTTACTCCTCCTTACTAAAGTCCTGTCAATGATAATATTATGATAAGATATGAAGGTTACTCCTCCTTACTAAAGTCCTGTCAATGATAATATTATGATAAGATATGAAGGTCTACTCCTCCTTACTAAAGTCCTGTCAATGATAATATTATGATAAGATATGAAGGTCTACTCCTCCTTACTAAAGTCCTGTCAATGGTAATATTATGATAAGATAGGAAGGTCTACTCCTCCTTACTAAAGTCCTGTTAATGGTAATATTATGATAAGATATGAAGGTCTACTCCTCCTTACTAAAGTCCTGTTAATGGTAATAATATGATAAGATATGAAGGTCTACTCCTCCTTACTAAAGTCCTGTCAATGATAATATTATGATAAGATATGAAGGTCTACTCCTCCTTACTAAAGTCCTGTCAATGGTAATATTATGATAAGATATGAAGGTCTACTCCTCCTTACTAAAGTCCTGTCAATGATAATATTATGATAAGATATGAAGGTTTACTCCTCCTTACCAAAGTCCTGTCAATGATAATATTATGATAAGATATGAAGGTCTACTCCTCCTAACTAAAGTCCTGTCAATGATAATATTATGATAAGATATGAAGGTCTACTCCTCCTTACTAAAGTCCTGTCAATGATAATATTATAAGATATGAAGGTCTACTCCTCCTTACTAAAGTCCTGTCAATGATAATATTATAAGATATGAAGGTCTACTCCTCCTTACTAAAGTCCTGTCAATGATAATATCATGATAAGATATGAAGGTCTACTCCTCCTTACTAAAGACCTGTCAATGATAATATTATGATAAGATATGAAGGTCTACTCCTCCTAACTAAAGTCCTGTCAATGGTAATATTATGATAAGATATGAAGGTCTACTCCTCCTTACTAAAGTCCTGTCAATGGTAATATTATGATAAGATATGAAGGTCTACTCCTCCTTACTAAAGTCCTGTCAATGATAATATTATGATAAGATATGAAGGTTTACTCCTCCTTACTAAAGTCCTGTCAATGGTAATATTATGATAAGATATGAAGGTTTACTCCTCCTTACTAAAGTCCTGTCAATGATAATATTATGATAAGATATGAAGGTTACTCCTCCTTACTAAAGTCCTGTCAATGATAATATTATGATAAGATATGAAGGTCTACTCCTCCTTACTAAAGTCCTGTCAATGATAATATTATGATAAGATAGGAAGGTCTACTCCTCCTTACTAAAGTCCTGTCAATGATAATATTATGATAAGATAGGAAGGTCTACTCCTCCTTACTAAAGTCCTGTCAATGATAATATTATGATAAGATATGAAGGTCTACTCCTCCTTATTTAAGTCTTGTCAATGGTAATAATATGATAAGATAGGAAGGTCTACTCCTCCTTACTAAAGTCCTGTCAATGATAATATTATGATAAGATAGGAAGGTCTACTCCTCCTTACTAAAGTCCTGTCAATGATAATATTATGATAAGATAGGAAGGTCTACTCCTCCTCACTAAAGTCCTGTCAATGGTAATAATATGATAAGATAGGAAGGTCTACTCCTCCTTACTAAAGTCCTGTCAATGATAATATTATGATAAGATAGGAAGATCTACTCCTCCTTACTAAAGTCCTGTCAATGGTAATAATATGATAAGATAGGAAGGTCTACTCCTCCTTACTGAAGTCCTGTCAATGATAATATTATGATAAGATAGGAAGATCTACTCCTCCTTACTGAAGTCCTGTCAATGGTAATATTATGATAAGATAGGAAGATCTACTCCTCCTTACTGAAGTCCTGTCAATGGTAATATTATGATAAGATATGAAGGTCTACTCCTCCTTACTGAAGTCCTGTCAATGGTAATATTATGATAAGATATGAAGGTCTACTCCTCCTTACTAAAGTCCTGTCAATGGTAATATTATGATAAGATATGAAGGTCTACTCCTCCTTACTAAAGTCCTGTCAATGGTAATATTATGATAAGATATGAAGGTCTACTCCTCCTTACTAAAGTCCTGTCAATGGTAATATTATGATAAGATATGAAGGTCTACTCCTCCTTACTAAAGTCCTGTCAATGGTAATATTATGATAAGATATGAAGGTCTACTCCTCCTTACTAAAGTCCTGTCAATGGTAATATTATGATAAGATATGAAGGTCTACTCCTCCTTACTAAAGTCCTGTCAATGGTAATATTATGATAAGATATGAAGGTCTACTCCTCCTTACTAAAGTCCTGTCAATGGTAATATTATGATAAGATATGAAGGTCTACTCCTCCTTACTAAAGTCCTGTCAATGGTAATATTATGATAAGATATGAAGGTGTACTCCTCCTTACTAAAGTCCTGTCAATGGTAATATTATGATAAGATATGAAGGTGTACTCCTCCTTACTAAAGTCCTGTCAATGATAATATTATGATAAGATATGAAGGTCTACTCCTCCTTACTAAAGTCCTGTCAATGGTAATATTATGATAAGATATGAAGGTCTACTCCTCCTTACTAAAGTCCTGTCAATGATAATATTATGATAAGATATGAAGGTCTACTCCTCCTTACTGAAATCCTGTCAATGGAACTTGGTTAACATTTACATAGGCTCTACAGGCAGTACCTGTTCAGTCAATGGAAGAACTACACAATAATACTGGTTAAAACTGAGCATGCCATTAGCTGTTTTTACGGTATAATCTACTGTATTTATGAATAAATAATTATAGAAATCATGACAAATAATGGTACTCCTCAAGCCTCCCTTACATTTTGCTCTCATGAATTGAATTGTTTTAGTATCCTTCTTTTCAGGAAACAATGTTAAGAGAAATTAGACTACTTAACATTAGTTGTGCAAAATTGGACATTTTGAGTTTATCTTATTCAAGAGATAAGCAATACTACCCTGTCAAGCATAAAGTCAATAGTATTTCAATACTTCTTCCCATAGCCAAATATAGCTTATCCTTGGTAAGAAATCACCTCATCTGAACCAAACTGACAGACTATGATAAATAGACTTTATAATGGTTCTTTACATCAACGGTATTTTACAAAATTAGCTAATTTGTTACACATGTAAACTGTCAGAACCAACATTTATCTTCCAACATAAATAGATTTTTGGAAACTTTATCCAGAAATCCTGACTTATCTGAAAATAAACATTGACAAGAAAATTCAAAGTATGCATTTATATTGCATCTTTCAAAAGACATCGTTAATTTTGGGTTACTGTACTGTCTAAGTAATATATCAACCGCCACTTCTTTACACAAAAGAGATGTGTATGGGTTTTACTCATTGTTGAAGGCTGATCTAATTACTTAAATCCAGTCATTTGGACTCAGTTGGGTTGTTGTCTCATTGGCAATCATACCACAAGCTTGTTAATGATATAATAATAACATGTCATTTGGTGGACGATCAGGAAGGGGTGATTAGTATAACATTATACCCACATATAATATTTGGCTTCTGCACATACTATAATATTGTAAACATTACTGCTAAAAAAAAATCCCATTAAATTTGCACTGTACAACCCATGCCGATGAAGCATGTAGCATCAAAAGACTTAATATCATGGAAGCATACCCTGTTATATAGTCTTTGTGCTTCCCTGGATAATAAAAAATAAAAAATAATTTTTTTAGTCACATGATGGCATTGTCATATGACTATCAGATTACTGAGTTTCAATGAAAAATATACTTGGTATTGCTGCAAAATAGATTCTACCTTGACATCATCTATTTCCTGGAGACCCAGGTTAAAACTAATAAATGTGATATTTAAGTGTAAAAGATCAAATAAATCTATAATCAATTAAAACTTACTTTATAATTAACTGCTAGATATAATCTCTTTTATTCACTTGATGTTTCAAATGTTAGGGAGGAAATGTTACGATTTCCTGTGTCATTCCGTTTTCAACACGGTTTTTTCCCCCGCATTTTTTTTGGTATAACATCCTTATTAACATCATGTCGTTGATTACTGCTGATGTTTGTTTGTTTGTTTGTTAACTTTTTGTTCTGGAGGATTTAAAACTCACAATTATAAAAACAAACTTTTTGGAAAAAGCATTACACATTGACCAAAGATACCAAGGCTTATGATTTTATATTACACTCATCAGTAACAATCCTAAACAGTCGGAAGGTCAAATCAATCAAAGTTGTAGAGGAATAAAATCCAAAACTTCACAATAGTTTACAAATATTTGAAAACAAAAATGATAGAACAAACTATGCTCAGCCTAAAGAATCTTCTAAATTTTACTTTTTTTCGTATGAACATTTAAGGAGATGTGTGGTATACTTCAATGAGACAGCAAACCAACAACACAATTAACTTAAAGAAATGTCGAGTCCCATACGGTATGTTTCACAAAATTTAATTGAGCTGTTACTACAACCGACCTTTTGTCTCTGTACATTTAGCGTGAAGAAAATTTTCTAAAATAAGATGCATCCAATCACTTAAAAATCTTGTAAAATTTAATATACATGCAGGATTTTTTTGCTGTGTTTAAGACCCATTTGTGGACTTTGGCTGTTTTCAGCTCTTTAGTCTGGTTTTTGTCTCTTTGACACCTTCCCCATTTCCATTCTCAATTTTATACATGTACTTCAGATTTCCATTTGTTTTGTTTGCAGCAATACTGTCCAAGGATGGGAACAAATATTAGACAAATTCAAAATGGAAGTAAAATTGTGTACAAAACTTCAATTTAAGATATTTGTAATTTTAAGTTTTCTCATTAGAGAAATCACTATAATGAAGATATGTTAACATGAAATACATTTTTCTTTAACTTTTACATGTAAGGATAAGAAGTATAAAGTAGACATTATCATTGGACAGCACATGGCATTGACAGGTGAAAACGATTGTTATCTTGAATTTATTATCAAAGATGTCAAAATCCATTTAAATTCTAATTATAAACAAAATAAAAAAAAAAACGAAGATCACTTGACTTTATAGAGATAATTAATTACACGTTTTCTCCCCTTCAACATACCTGTGAAGTTGACCCAGTACTAACTCCTTCAGGACTACTTACCAAACTCCATATATACATGTTCAAGTATATGTAGTAAACTTTTATAATATCCAACATGCATCAGAAGTTTACTTTATAGAACACCAGACATATCCTACCTTTACCTTAAAGACTTAAATACATTTTAAATCCTAAGAGCCTTTATTCCTTTCATACTGTCAGTGTGGACAATTAAGAAAACGTCACGGTTTTATGCAGTTACATGCTAGAGGCAATGTTAAGAAAATGCATTAGACTGGAATAAAAGCAAGGTACTTTTAAAGTCAACTAATTATCCAAATAACTATTGATAAAATGACAAGAAAAACTTAAATCCATCAAAATTAATAATCGGCTAACATTTTATTAAAAATCAATTAATTGTATTGCTTTTCCCTAGTAGATATTGTATTACAGTTTCATTTCTCTATTCAGGGAATTCACATTGTGTACAGCTGCAGCCACATGACATTTCTTTTATTACTTTATTAAATTAAAAGTAATTATTTATTTCCAAAGGGAGATTATTTTTCATATCAACCAGAATACTACTGACCTGATGAGACTACATTAGTATTTATTCAGAAGGAAAGGCTGATTACAATAAATAATCAGATCTTGTCAATATTATACTGTAGCTGGCTTATCAAATAGAGTCAAACATGTTATAAAGGTCAACTCTATTAAGCAAAAACATATCTTGTCAGAGGTCAGACTCTTCTGGTTGAACCTCAATTCAAATGACACCTCTTTCATACGGTCAGTTTTCACTAAGTCCTAATGGTTATTTTTATATGCAGGTTCAACTGTATTTTAGGGAGGGGAAGGGCACCACGGCAATGTTAGGAATGGGATTTGTAAAATGTCTGTGTTATCCCTATATGAAGCTCCAGAAGGGGGGAATGTGCCACCTCCCTCATAATCAGCCTATGAATACACAACAGTTGAACTGCAAATGCCTGGTATGCAGGTCAGGTCTAAAGACAAAAGATATAATAATTCAATATGTATAAACATTCGAAGGACTTACTTTCTCTAACAGAACTACCAATGAAGTGGCATAAAATGTTCAACATTGTTGTAAAAAAGGACATACATTGTCTGATATATTCTAACTTTTGTATGTCAGAATCTTTGGCAGTATCATAGATAAAGGTGTTATATCAATCCTGATTACATCTTGGTAGGGAAGTTAATTTGACAGGTAATCACCTAATAATGTCAATCTTTCCCCACATGCAATATCAGTAATTCTTTCAACTGTTGAGTATGTTTTTAGCTAAATTCTATTTTTTTACAAATGAAAAGTGTGTAGAGACAGAAATGTACATCAAATATTGAGAGAAAAGTGTACAACAGATTTTAATTTTTTTATATTTAGAAAGCTGTGAGGAAGAATCATAGCACAACCTTGTGTAACCTTTATCACATCAATAATGTGACAAATAACTAGTTTACTTAACCCTAATTAAACGGGGGGGGGGGGGGGGGGAAATGTTAATTAGACAGCAACCCAACAATACAAACAAAAAGCAAAGGACTTAATAAAAGGTCAATATAAAGTCTGTATCATTCTATCTCTGACCCCAAAACTTCAAAAACTTCCAACCTTTACTGATGAATCAACTGACCAATTAAAAGGAAGTTGAGTATGATAAACCTGACTTGGTACAGGAGTTAAGTTTAAATTAGCCAAGTACAGGTGCCAAAAACATAATTCTTTTGATAACCTTTTATGTTTCATCTGTTGTAACTTAAAAAAGAACAGTTCAATTTTTGTTTACAATTAATCTGACGTCGTTGATCAAAGTGCTATGTCAGTGTGTGAACAAAAACTACATGCTGATTAGCTTAGCTACAAACAAAATAATAAGAATGTAACCTTGAGAAAACAATAAAAACTTTCAGAAGTAAACTTTTTTTATCAATTTTCTTCCTGTTTTTTCAGGTGTTCATGAACTTAAACAGTATGTTTAGCTGAAAACTTACTTTAAGAACTGTCTAATTATCCTTCAGAAATTATCCAGGTGGTCAATTAACTCAGGAAGATATATTATCTTCAAAATTCACATTCATAATGTCAGTCCAACTTAATTTAAATTCACTCAAATTCTGTCATTCTATCAAAAGAAAGTAGCTGAAAATCTATCTAAATTATGTTTGTAGTGTTCAATCAAGCTGAAAAACACCAGAATAATTTCCGTAAATTTCAAGATCAATTTATCTTTAAAAACTGATTCACACAGACATGACAGATCGAAGAAAGAAAGCTATATCCACGGAAATGATAAAATAAGTTTACGTTGTTTGATCAATATTTATAAATCACAGGTGATGTGAACCAGATGATATCTATATGTTTGTATAATACAGATGTTTTACGATAATCTTATAAAAACTTGTATCCAAATAAACTTTCACAATGAAGAATTGCACATCTTACTAATAATCGCTCTCGTTAAATATTTATCAATGATTTACCAAAGTCTGGATTGTTTAAGGATGGTTGACTTCCAATAAATCCATACGTTCTATATCATATTCTATAATATTTACAATATTAAGTTTTCATATTAGACATAATATTTGTAGCTACCATCCAGATGTACGATTTAGAATTAGATAAGAGAGTTATTGACTTATTCTCTGATGGTGAACCAGCCAATTACACAGATGTGCAACAAAAATCTTTTACAACTTGCACGTAAATTTTTGTGGAGTAGAAATGCACCTTGAGGCTGATGAAAAGCTAAAGTGCTACACCTGTAAAAATTTTGAAGTGCCTAAAGCAATGTAACCTCCCATCCTTGTGAAATCTTACTCCTATACCTGTCTTAACATTGAACTTAAATACACATTATACTAAATCCATTAAACGTTTATATTGACTGTTTATAGCTTTTTCTATAATTTTTTTTATCCACAAAGGAATAAAATCCATCAAAAATTATGGGAAATTAACATCCTCAATGTCAAAACGTGTACTTCAAAAACACTTTGTAAGCACTTGATAAATTGTTAGGTATAATTAATAGTGGATGAAATGTAATTATCTATGGAAAGCAACTACTACCACTATTTAACATATATAACAATGGAAATAACTGCACTGTCGAAAAATTGTGCAACACATCCAATATACATCTTTTCAAATTGTAAACAAACTATGTCAAATAGGAAGTGAAATTTGCATGTAAAGAGGTCAAAGGTTAAGATTTGGATCATTAGAATAAGGAATGCTATAGTAAATAATTAGTCTGTAAATTTCACACACTTTGTCAAGTAAACTGGTGTTAAAGTAAACTAATTAAGATTATTTTATCTTACAAATGATCCCATTTTGATATGTAGTCACTTCAGAGAAGCTTTATCACTAGTTCTTATCTTTTTAATTTAAGTGAAGAAAATCTGTTCTACATAGGTGATCTCAGAGTATACTAGTATTTACTGTAACATTTGGGAGAGAGTAGACTTGCTACAATTCCCTTTCTTTTATTTCTTTCTTACTAATTAATATGTTTACTGAAAACTGCCAGTATACTGATTGCCCTTGGAGAGCCTTCCTCTGCAGATGTCACTATAATGGTAATCTCTTAATTATAGCAGTAAAATTGTTAAAGGGGCAAAATTGAAAAAAAAATAATAAGGAAGGGACATGTAGCAAGTCTAGGGAGAGAGCTTTGGTTCAAAGTTTCAAGTCAGTAATGTGTGAAAAACCTCAAAATATAACTTGACCAAATACTAACATGCATTGCCTGTAGGTGAAAATACACTAATACTACATTGATCTGGTAATAATTCATGGTTAATTGGTCTTGTTTACAACTCATTATTGACCTTTAAGGTTTTTTTTGTGGAATGAAGTAAAATTGATTATTAAATTTAGATTATAACACTTTAGATTTATCTTTTAGATACATAAATATACTATAATCACATTTAGTTATGTAAAAGACAATAAAAACATAATTAAGATCTCTATACATATCACAATGCCTCAGGTATCATTAAATACAAATGTTTTACCAATGTTATAAGAGTTTGCTAAGAGAATTCATGTTTCTAAAGATATATATCTATTTATCACAATATGGGAGGGTAACACAAACAATACTATTCACAGAATAAACACATTGTTTTCTGTCTGTAAACTCCCCAATTATAATTATGAAATCAACATTTTAATAAAAAGAAAAAGAAGTTTTTAATTCTTTTTGTTTTTCATTGAAAGAACAAAACAAAAGCCACACTTACCCTGACTTTACAACATTGTTGAAAACGAAATAAAATGTCCTTGGTGTAAAACTAAACTAGGTTTATTATCTGTCTAACTTTAAAACCCCATTCACAATTTTAAAAAAGTTAAAGAAATAGATCATTCACAAGTTTGTATTAGCTTTGGGGGGGGATGTATACTTTAGGGTCAAAGTTCATACAACTTGTTGTCAAACTGACATGATCAATCATTGAAAATAGGAAGTGTGTCTGATTCTCTTTCTGATAAATTCATAATATTGAAAGCCTTTAATTAATAAGTACATGTCAGTCTCAGGGTTACAAATCATGTGCATGTTCTCAGGGTCATTCTGTTGACATGGTGATAACAGATTCCAGAAACATGGTGATTATTAAAGTTGCATTTCAAATGGCTGTTATGTTGTTTAAAAAAAAAACACAGCCAAAAACTTTTATAATCATGAAAACATGTTCTGACTCCAAGATACAGGGTAAAATATTTTGCCCCATATCACCCACTTTTCTTTTCATAGAAGACTTCAATAGCTCATAAAAGGGTCATTACCGAAATTTAAACAGAATCTAGATTTTTTTTCTTACGATTTGAGACCCAAATAATGCCAATACTAATATAAGGTAAAAGTCTGAATCAGCCTTTTCCCACAATTTTTAAAAAATCAAATATCTCAAAAAGGAGTTCCATAATCTATCAATATTTTGGCTTATTTTGTTCCTTAACTAATGCTCTTCTGACGTATAGTATCAATTTTAAATTCTAGATTTTTTTAGTTTCACCTAAGTAAAATCCTTTTAAAAAGGGCTTAACAATTGTTGAAGACTGTGTGTAGACCTCTTTGTTTATTTGTGTCGTTAGATTGCTGTCTATTTGTACCCACATCACTTTTATTCACAATTGTATCAGATTTTAGTTCTTAAAAAAATTGTCACATCCTCTCCTACCAACACACCCTGCCTAATATATACAATTATCTATGTCTTAAAACTGTCAACATGACCTACCTTTTTGTTTACTACATGTAGATTAACCTAAATAAAGATATTTATCAATGTTTTTATAATTCTTATCAAAATATTATCATACTGTCAAAATAAACTGAAGTTGTCCCCCTTCTTATTTATCACTTTCTTTATAATACCAGTAAGTTTTACAGGGAAAATGTTATAAGGAGGAAACATCATGAAAACCTAAGTTAACTAAATATAACTTAAATGGAGAAAGCATATGACCTGAACAGTATTTTAGTCATTAGATAAGAATTAAATGCTACTTTTGGTAATTTCATTGGGATGTAAAAGCGTTGACTGAAGAAAATTTTGTATTGGCCATGGAAGTTATTTAAGAAAGGCTAATGAATTGTATAATGTGACTGGGTAATTTAAAGAAAGACCCAATTCAATATTATATATTTTCTAAACTATAATCTTTCCAAAATATGCCCAAGACTGGTTTACTCAATCTTTTATAACTTTTATTAAGTTTCAGAATTCAATAAGCAAATAAATAATTCTATAATTCTTGGAGTATTGTTTCAGTAAATCTATTTCTGTTCTATAGTAGTAGATAAAACTTCTCTGTGATTTCAATCAAAATAAGAAATAGAATATATATAATAAGATAAGTAAGAAATGGATTTCTCATTATATATGTCTAGACAGGTATATCATTGGTCAAATCTAAATTACCTCTTTTCTATCAATAAAGATCTGACCAAGTCTTAATGTGTCCATATTTATCAGATAATATCTTTGATTTCAGATGTAAACATACAATTTTACTGCTAATTATCAGTGACCTGACCTAAACATAACTTATATATCTGTTTCATTATCTAAGATCTTCTGTACTGAAGACGATTTTATGCTGGATGTCTGTTGGGCATCTTAGGCAGGGGTTCAAATTTAATTGAACGAATGATAGGTCCAGGACTATCAGGACCATTTAAATTTTCGAAAGACCCTCCTTCATAAAGTCAAAGGCCCTGTATAAATCATCAATATTAAGGATGGGAGGTCCTGCGCTTTTGTCATTCATAAATCAAAGGTCCCCTAAAACAAAAAAAAAAAGGTCTTTGACCTTAGACCCATATGCAAAAATTCATTAGCTTTACTGATGTTTGAAATGAAGTCAATTCTATTAATATGTCAATTATTCTTCTTCACATTAACAGAAACCCTTTAAAGTAAGTGAATAAAAAATAGGAATTTGAATATTAAGAGGATACAACTAAAATATTCAGAGTTTATACTATATAAAGTTATGAAATTCCTTCATTTTTTGTCATCAATGAAGAAAACATTTATTCTAATTATTTCTTTTATTTCAAAGTAAGCATTATCTTTTTAAGTTTTTATTTCAATATTGTACCATTTAGTACATGTATGCCTGTTCAACATTTTTTTCTTCTGTCTTTTATAACTTACAGTCCTTTCATGCCCCCACCCCTTTTGAGTTTTCTATCCTTTTTCTAGTACAAACACTTGCTGACAACCTTAAACATCAGTGACATATCAAAATATCTCCTAAATCAATATATAGCTGTTGATAATGCAAACTTACCTTAAAAACACAAAAAAAAAAATTTCATGCTGCTATCTATTAACTCAGTGTTCCAGCTAGCATGAAATGGAGGGGCGCCGCGCCCCGCCCCCGAAATTTTGCGCCCCTCTGCCTTTTTTAAGCGCCCCTGCGCCCCTCTGTGCCCTTTTGAAAAAAGTTTAAAAAAAACGATCTTTTTTCCTCATATCGTCGCCATTTTGTTGAGTTCTTTATACACACACTTCATTAAGACAACAGATCAAAATTGTTGACACTTGTTACCTGTATATAATCACCTATTTGATTAGAGTCAATTACTTAATCAGGTGAAATTTACGACCCTGTCTAATCCCTTTGCCCGGAAGTACCAAACATCCAAGTTAAATGAATTGTTTTTTAACACCTGACGATGCAAAATAGAATTTATAAAATAAATGTGAACGATGTCCATTTCTATTGTATTTGTTATTTATAAAATAACGTTCGTTAAAAAAGAATCATTCCAATAGTATATTGTAAATCGTCAACACGCAAAATGCCGACGAAAAAAAGAAAAATTGACCAACTCGAAAATGACAAGAAGAAAATATCAAAGACTTGCCAGTCTATTACATCTTTTTTCAAGAATAATGACCATCAAAGGTAAAAAAATAATTTAATTCTTTACTTTTATGAAAAATCGAGAAGAAGAAAGGTTTCTATCAGATATCGCAATTGTTCTTCTATTGTAAATTCCGCCGATTACGGAGCACTCGAAAGTCCGATTTTTATATCATTTTTCTTAAATTGAAATCCGTTTTGACTAACTTTAATATTGATATTATTAGATACGCTCAACATGAAATATACGGAGATGCTTGTTGAATTGATAATAAACTTTCAAAGTTGAATTAATTTATTATTGTGCCGATTACGGAGCTCTCGAAAGTCCGATTTTTGTATCAATTTTCTTATTGAAATCCGTTTTGACAAACTTATTGATATTATTAGATACGCTCAACATGAAATATACGGAGATGCTTGTTAAATTGATAATAAACTTTCAAAGTTGAATTAACAAACTTATTTGTTGAATTAATCTATTTCTCAAGATCGAAATAAAGACAATTGTCTCATTGGCACTCTTATTTAAATTCACAACCAAACCTACATAATTTTCAATGTATGTAATAGTATAGAGTATTTAACTTACATGCTTGCTAAAAATATGTCATTATGTGGTAATATTAAGTATTTGATTTTTTTCAGTGAGAACACGCTAAAGTGCCCTTTTTTAAAAACGCGCCCCTCTATTTTCAAATCCTAGCTGGAACACTGTAACTAATATTCTAAACTACTGTATGAACAAAATCTTTGTCAAAATCTTAGTAACACTTATATCATAAAATATGTATTTTACGAGTCATACTTAGGAGTAAAATACTAGTTTGACACTATTCAGCATTCAGTAAAATCATTGACAATAACAGGTCTTGTCTTACAATGTCTTACAGGGAATAGTTTTATACAGTTCTCCTGTCATAGCAAACCAAACTCACAAAAAGTATTTCCACCCAATCCAAGTCTGTATACTTTTTTTACATAAAAATTCATAATGAAAAACTCGTCTTAAACGAGACCAAAGTTGTGTTCACATTTTAAATAAATGGAGAATATGTCCATGGGACACAGATGATGCCCCCGTTTGCATATATCGTTATAAAGGGACACAACTCAAGAACAGTAAAAGTGACGCTACCCAAACTTGAACTTGATCTGTGCTATGTGGTAATAAGCATTGTGTATAAGTTTCATAAAATTTGGTTGAGGCAAACTTAAGAGAACGAAAACGAAAAATTCAGCATTTTTTTTCATTTGTAAAGGGGCATAACTCTAGAACAGTAAAAGTGACACCACCAAAATTTTAACTTGATCTGAGTTTTGTGGTAATAAGCATTGTGTATAAGTTTCATAATATTTGGTTGAGGCAAACTAAAGTAAGAGAACGGAAACTAAAAATTCAGCAGTTTTTCAATTTGTAAAGGGGCATAACTCTAGAACGGTAAAAGTGTCGCCAACAAAATTCAATCTTGATCTGTGTTATGTGGTTATAAGCATTGTGTATAAGTTTCATAACATTTGGTTGAGGCAAACTAGAGTAAGAAATGGAAACGAAAAATTTTAGCAATTTTTCCATTTGTAAAGGGGCATAACTCTAGAACAGTAAAAGTTACGCCACCATAATTCAAAATTGATCTGAGTCTTTTTTGTAATAAGCATTGTATTTAAGTTTCATATTTGGTTGAGGCAAACTAAAGTTAGAGAACAAAAAATAAAAATTCAGCAATTTTTCCATTTGTAAAGGGGCATAACTCTAAAATGGTAAAAGTAACGCCACCAAAATTCAAACTTGATCTGTGTTTTGTGGTAATAAGCATTGTATATAAGATTCATAACATTTGGTTGAGGCAAACTAAAGTTAGAGAACGGAAACCAATTTTGGGATGTACAGACAGACAAGGGTAAAACTTAATGCCCCCTCCGCTACGGCAGGGGCATAATAAAATTTTAGCAATCTATAATAGCTTCCATATGTATTATTGCAAATTTTCATTGTTTTATCTGTGCTGTATGTGAAAAACTGCTTTTAAATTTCATTATTTTTTCAATATAAACTGTAGAACAATGGACATTTTTTTATTTTTACAGAGTAGCCAGTTCTATTTTTTTCTCACTCTCTTATCTAGTGGTTTTAATAATACACACTGCGTCCCACTTTTCCAAAAAAATAACCAAAAAGTAGGAAAAAAACAAAAATAAGTTACAGATTAATGTTAATCAGATATTAGAAATATGTCAAACCTTGGACCTTTTCAAACATATTAAAAATAAGAAATAAACAGAACAATGTCACGAACTGGGTTGTTATTGTAGAACATTGAAGGGGGAAACCATGCACAATGTTAACAGAAGATAAACAAATACCTGAACCACAATAAAAAAAAATAAATACAACAATACAGTTCTCAACAAACTATTATCACCTTGGGTAGTTTTTTCTTCTGAAAAATTATAATTCTGAAATATTTATTCCAAATATGTGACCTTTCTTTTATAAATCTAAAAGTATAGAAAAAATACATCAACATTTATGCCAACTATCTTTAATTTCATAAGAAAATTTTATAATATGCTAGTGAACAGGTATCAGGAAGGACACAATTTAACGTAATGCCTTTTATCCATTAATTTTGTCTAAATTTTCAACATAAATTCTAACAATATGGTTATATGGCAGGTTTCAATTAAAAATACTTTGTTAATTTTGTTGAGAACTGTTAACATTGAACATACAAAATGATCTTTGACTTACAGCTAGAAGAATCTCCGTTACTCAAAGCAGCTTAAAGCAGGGATAAAACATCTGATTAAAAATAAGTAAAAATAAAGCAGTTATCTCCCTTCATTGGTGATACACAACATAAATCCCTTCAAATTTCTCTACACAATTCCCTCGGAAAAACTTTCTGTTGTAGACCTCTAAAGACTACACAAATCCCATGAAAATTTTTCAGTTGTAGACCTCTAAAGAGTACTACACAAATCCCATGAAAAAACTTTCAGTTGTAGACCTCTAAAGACTACTACACAAATCCCATGAAAAAACTTTCAGTTGTAGACCTCTAAAGACTACTACACAAATCCCATGAAAAAACTTTCAGTTGTAGACCTCTAAAGACTACTACACAAATCCCATGAAAAAGCTTTCAGTTGTAGACCTCTAAAGACTACAACACAAATCCCATGAAAAACTTTCAGTTGTAGACCTCTAAAGACTACTACACAAATCCCATGAAAAAACTTTCTTTTGTGGACCTATAGATTACTACACAAATCCCATGAAAAAACTTTCGTTTGTGGACCTATAGACTACACAAATCCCATGAAAAAACATTCTGTTGTGGACCTATATTTAAACGACTACTGCAGCGTTAAAAATTCCCTAAGAGGTTTATAGCAATAACTACAGTTTGTAATTTAAAAAAAAACAATATGAATGGCAATGTCACTAGTATTTGATATGCTCAATGGAGCACCTATTTGAATTCTAGTAAAGAAATGTGACATCTATCAATTTCTACATTTTCACAAAACTGAAGAAAAAACTACAATCTCCAAAGAAATATTTGCTAAAAAAATTTAAATCATAAAAATATGGGTACCCTCCATTGAGAATGCTGCACCACCTTTCACCATCTAGAAAACCTGCAAAAATTATCCAAATGTGTACAGGGAGTAAGATTCATATTCTTAAAGTAAGAATGCTCTTGAATGGAAAAAACCACCATTAGGAATGTTGCTATGGATGAAAGCATCACTGAAACAACACAAATTATCACAATGTGCATCTGGTGCAGAAAAAAAATAGGTACCAATAAAATGTAATTGCAAAACATGGACTAAGATTCTTACCTGGAAAATCAGCTAAAACAATTTGAATGTGTACACAAAGCTAGCTTCAATATTTAAACAAATATACTTGCAAGGTTGGAAACTGCAAGAGGAGTTGATTGTACAAAACAGGTAAGCTTCATCAAGAATGTCACTTAAAATTTACTAAGTTTCTGCATCTAGAAAACTCAGAACAACCTATTTGAATGTGTACACAAGATGTAATGCACTTCTCTAATGTAAATTAATATATATTCCAGAACAGTTGAAGGTTCTCGGTGAAAAACTGTAAGAGAAGTTATTTACAGTAAACAGGTTTCTGTTTTTTACATACTTTTATGGCAAATATACTTTTATAGTGGGGAAGGTGCAATGATCAGAGTAATTTAATGACCACTTAATAATAGAAGTAAAATTCTTTACCAAAACTTCATTTGGATTGTGTGAATTATTCTTAATCCTCTTAAAGATATTTAGAATTATCATTTGTCAACTTTTTACATCTTTACGTAATTCATAATCTTATATTGTTTGTTTAAACCTCTGCATAATGGTTGCTTCATTTGATAGATTTTGCAAATAAATCAGCAAAAATTCAATATCATGCATCAAACACAAAAACTGTGCTGTGTATTATATTTCAGTGCAGAGAAATAAAATTACGATTTGATAACAAAAATTAAAGTTTTTACTGAAAAAGAGAATTAAAAAAACAAAACTTTTTAGCAGATTGGAGAAAAAGAAAATTTGGATCTTGAAAGAATAAAAAAAATTGTATATACATATATATGTAAAAATTAGATCTGGTAGTTGACCTAAAATATAATATAAAATGATAATAATAACCTTGTACACTTTAAAAAAATTAAATTGCTCAATATTGACTGGCCATAAAAGTTATCTTGGGTAATTCAATCTCCAACATTTGAATATTTAGTTGAACTGTGGTAAAACTATCACCTATAACTATAATGGATACATGTAACTCTACCCTTGCTTTTGGAATATATAACAAGGAAAACAGATTCACATTTTCATCTTGGTATAAATGCAAGTACAAAACAAGTATTATCAATGTAAAGCCAAGTTGACAAAACTCTTTGTGAGAGACATTTTAGAAAAATGATTTTAATGTTTACCTACCAGCAAAAGGTTCTAAGTCATCTCCAATTAACACTTCCTGTCCACTACCATTACTGGACCGAGATGACTTCCTTAAAACAACAACTTCTTCATCTTTCTTGTCATGTGACCTTCTATCACTTTCATTTTCAATTAGTTCTGTACTTTCCTTTTCTTTTATTGGAATATTATCGTCAACTTTTTGTAAATCTGTCTGATCACTTGCTTCTTTGGTATTTGATTTAGATAAATTATCTCCAGAAGTTTTCCCATCCGTTACTAAATCTTCTGTAATAGTCTCTATATCTCTTGATGATCTCTTATTCTGAAAATACACAGAAAATACTCAGTCTGAAGAAGAGTTATTTTCCCTACTATAAAATATGTAATGGTCTTTTTATCTCTTGATGTTCTCATATTCTGAAAATACACCAAAATTCTCTATATCTCTTCTGATAGAGTTATCTCCCCTAATATAAAATGTGCAATAATCTTATTAATATATCTCCATGTTGCATGGGAAATTCACAAACGGATAAAAATACAAACTCAAAACAATTTGTCTTTAAATACCAACCAGTGATAATTCACTTTCTACCCCATACATTAAATCATACAAGATTATTTATCAAAGCATAACTATGTGTCCTAATATCAAAACACACATAAATTTGAACTGTTAACTCCCCTCGAGTCCCTCAATCTCTTCATATGATTCTGAAATTTGTATAGTAAGAGTTAACTCCCCCTTGATAAAATTCCAGTATACCTTGAATGCAAAAAATATTCCCCAATGAACTAAAGGACACAACCAGACCATCTTTATACAAAACATCTTTTATATCACAGGAAGGAAACATTGAAAAATAATGGAATTAATAGAGTAAAAAGTCCAAGTTCAATTTGAACAAAGCCCTTTGTGTTTCAGGTGTGAATGTGTTATGTCCATGGTTTTGTCTTTCTTGTGTGGATGTGTTATTTCAATGGTCCCTGATTTCTGGTATGAATGTGATATGTTAACAATTGTGGGTTTCTGGAGTGAATATGTTTTATCAAAGGTTGCAGGTTTCTAGTGTGAATGGAATCAGTAAATGGTTTTGTGTTTCAGGTGTGACTGTCATGTTAATGGTAGTGGGTTTTTGGTGTGAATGCATTATTTTAGTGGTTTCAAGGTTTCTGGTGTGACTGTGTTATGTTAATGTTTTTTTATTTCTGGTGTGAATGTGTTATCTTAATGGTTTAAGGTTTCTGGTATGACTGTGTTTTGTTAATGGTGGTGGGTTTTTGGTGTGATTGTGTTATTTTAGAGGTTATAGGTTTTTGGTTTAAATGTGTTATGTTAATAGTTTTTGATTTCTAGTATAAATGAGTTATGTCAATGGTTGTGGGTGTCTGGTGTGAATGTGTAATGTCAAAGGTCAGAGTATCTAGTGAGAATTAGTCTGTTGACTTACAGAAGGCACTTCAATGTCTGCTATTTTCTGTTCAATCCCCTTCCGTGCTGTGTGTGGTGACGGAGGTGGGAAGTCAGGTGTAGGTGGTTGTGGGTAGCCTGTTGGAGTAGTAGGAAATCTATGCTCTGACAACCTCTTCTTTGTAAACTCTAATGAATGAGGCTTTGGTGCTGTACATAAAATCAAAATGGTTAAACATATATTATACTGAATCAATTTTTGTCGAGCCTTCGACTTTTGTCGAAAAAGCGAGACATAGCGATCCTACATTCCGTCGGCGTCGTCGTCGTCGGCGGCGTCCACAAATATTCACTCTGTGGTTAAAGTTTTTGAAATTTTAATAACTTTCTTAAACTATCCTGGATTTCTAACAAACTTGGACAGAAGCTTGTTTATGATCATAAGATTATATTCAAAAGTAAATTTTGTAAAAAAAAAATTCCATTTTTTCCGTATTTTACTTATAAATGGACTTAGTTTTTCTGCCAGGAAACATTACATTCACTCTGTGGTTAAAGTTTTTGAAATTTTAATAACTTTCTTAAACTATCCTGGATTTCTACCAAACTTGGAAAGAAGCTTGTTTATGATCATAAGATAGTATCCAGAAGTAAATTTTGTAAAAAAAAATTCCATTTTTTCCGTATTTTACTTATAAATGGACTTAGTTTTTCTGCCAGTTAACATTACATTCACTCTGTGGTTAAAGTTTTTAAAATTTTAACAACTTTCTTAAACTATCCTGGATTTGTACTACACTTGGACAGAAGCTTATTTATGATCATAAGATAGTATCTAGAAGAAAATTTTGATAAAAATATGTTCCATTTTTTCCGTATTTTACTTATAAATGGACTTAGTTTTTCTTCCAGTTAACTTTACATACAGTCTGCAGTTAAAGTTTTAAAAACATTTATTAGATTCAAAAACCATCCTGGATTTTTACCAAACTTGGACAGAAGCTACTTACAATCAAAAGATAGTATAGAGAGGAATATTTTTATTAATTTTTTTCCTCATTTTTGTTGAGCCTGCAATTAACAGCAAAAGTAGGCGAGACACTGGGTTCCGCGGAACCCTTACGAATTTTTTATCTTATTCATTCAAAAGATGTATGCTTAAATCAACAGTTGTGCAATTTATGACTTTTTTCAACAAAATAACCTGAAAGTATCTACAGCATGATAAAATCTTTGAGTCTCATTGATAAATTTTTTATTAATCAAGCTTTGAATCTTTGCAAAGGATGGGTAGTTATTTCGTGTCTGTCATATTAAGTTTTACTTAAATATTTTTGTTATAAATTAGGCCATTAGTTTTCTTGTTTGAATTGTTTCACATTTTTCATGTCGACCCTTTCATAGCTGACTATATAGTATGGGTTTTTCTTATTGCTGAAGGCCTTACGGTGGCCTATAATTGCTTACATCCACTTAATAAGAACTCTGGTGGAAAGTTTTCGCATTAGCAATTATACCACATCTTCTTATTTTTATATATAAAATAGTAGGTGAAGAGGTCATTAATATATACCTTTATAATCATCACAATCCTTTGGTTCCCCTGATCCATTAGAAATCCTTTTCTCATCTACCACCAAATCTTTAGACAGATCACTTAGGCTTGTTTTTGGTGGCAGCTCTGGAGCTGATGAATCAGCCAAGGGTTTGTATGATAGTGGCCTAGGTTTTATTTCAGGCGTAGCACACTCAGCACCAGTCTTTGTAATGTCTCGGCAAGATACAACAGAAACACTATTTTCATTCTCAAAAGAATTTTGTGGAATGTTATTGTCACTTTGTAAAGATTTTTGTGGAATGTTATCGTCAGTTTGTAAACAATTATCTGGAATGTCTCCAATGGAATATCTTTTTTCAGGAATGCTTTTATTTATCGAACATGATTTACGAATATTGCCGTCTGGAATGTCACTATCACAGTTATTTGATTCACATAATTTCTCTGTCCCTGAAATGCTTTCACTACAATCATTAGTATTTTCCTTACTGTCAAACATTTCAGGGATTGTCTTATCACTTTGACTATCAATCACAGACAATGGGTCTTTACTTTTACTTTGTATTTCATCACTTGTATTGGTCTGTCCAAAACCAGTTGAACTTCTGTCTAATTTAGTTGACCCTACACTGTTGGATCTAGACGTACTTTGAATTTCTCCTCGTAATTCTGTACAATGAGACTCAACTCTCTCAGTTCTGATGTCTTTTGAAGGAGATGTAGTTTCACTATATTTAGTAAATGGCACAGTTTTTGCATCTTCATGATCAGCAGTTACCTTTGAGGAACGGTATTCAGCAGCTGTACTTGTGTTTGTGTATTCAGGGTCACAAGAAAGAGATTCGGAAGCAGTGCTTTTATTTGTACATTCTGGGTCACAAGACCTAGATTCAGAAACAGTGCCTATATTTGTATATTCTGGGTCACAAGACAGAGATTCAGACACAGTGCTTATATTTGTATATTCTGCATCACATGACGGAGATTCAGAGGCAGTGCTCATATTTGTATATTCTGGATCACACAATTGAGATTCAGAGTCACTGCTATCTTTAGTATCAGTTTTAAAGCTAGAAAATAAAGCATTATACACGTCTTCAGTAAAACTTGATTCTGTTTTCTGAACGTTTGACATGGTCTCATATTCCTCCTTATCTATTTCTTTAATATTAATTGGACTATGTTCCATCTTCCTGGATGGTGCCGGACTCTTTTTCCTGGGAGGTTTGGCAGGTCTTTTCTATAAATAATAATAATATATTCTATTAGTAGTATAATATTCATTCTGTAAAAAATAATATCTATCATCATTGAATTGTATAAAGGACCATTTTGAATGTATTTAAGAACAAATAAATTATTGTATTCATGACTTCATTGACTATTTCTTGATAACTGCTTTCCTGCAGTCTAGAAGTTCATCATAACAATACACACTGTCCACTATAATCTTGATGTTCAAATAACCAGGATTTTATGTCCATCAATAGATTAAGGAATAACAGTCCTGAAGTTGAAGAGTTGCTGCCATGAATTGGGGATTTGACAGTTGCAATTTCAGTTTTACATATAGTTTCTGAGAACTGGCTGTAGACATGCATGCACATGTAGACACAGATGGTAGGGAAACTCCATGTATCAGAATTGTAAATACTTATTTCAAAGACCTATGGCTATTTTAAGAATGTTGTTGGAAAGCACATTATATAATGATACATAGGTAAAGGGTTAAGGAACTTTATCTTATATAATATACACTTTGGGTTTCCTCTTAAAATAGTGCAGATGGTTAGGCACTGAAAAAAACAATACTCAGCATTTCCCCTGACTTGAGTAGTTCACTTTTTTGAATGAAAAATAGTTGTTTGTAGCAACAATTGATTTTAGCATAGTATTATAACTTTTAAGAATGACCTATGAATGATTTTATCATATATTATCATAACTTTTTTGAATGACCTATGAATGATTTTATCATAGTATTATCATAACTTTTCTGAATGACCTATGAATGATTTTATCATAGTATTATCACAACTTTTCTGAATGACCTATGAATGATTTTATCATAGTATTATCATAACTTTTCTGAATGACCTATGAATGATTTTATCATAGTATTATCATAACTTTTTTGAATGACCTATGAATGATTTTAGCATAGTATTATCATAACTTTTAAGAATGACCTATGAATGATTTTTAACATATCATAACCATACCTTCTTTGAAGCAGGACTTAATGTAGAACCCTCTGTATCTACTGGTTTGGTCATAGCAAAATATCCTGAAACAAAGAGATTTACAGTTAGGAATACTTAATTAAAAAAGTTTAAATAAGTGTAGTTCTACTTTGTACAGATTTACAAGACATTTTCTTCTCATGGTTCAAAGATGAAAATTCCCTTTTGAAGCATTCATTAAAAGTCATTCAACACTGTAATTAGATCATTAAATATTGTTTTTATTGGTACTGATATTGATTTTGTTATCAGTAAATTAAAAGCAAACTAAATATTATTGTTATATACATATAAACATTCATGGATCTACAATCTGTCGATACCTGTATCTTGGCATTGCACAAGGTCATGTTTTTCTCTGACTGTTTATGACGTCTTTACACTAAATCCATTGGATGTTGGATGTGTACGGATTGATAATTTAGTCTTAGATGCATGATTTTTTTATTAGTTGTTAGTGGCTTTGAACTAGCTGTCAGTAACTGTGAGTACCCTCAGATCTGTACTTAAGTGTCTTTTTGTTGTTTGGATGTACAAGTACCTGTCCACGTCCACTTGTAATTGTAGTATTTGTATTTTTATCCATCTGATGAGTTAAGCCTCTTTCAACTGATTTTTATAGTTCGTTCTTATGTTGTACTGTTACACCACTGTCCCAGGTTAGGGGGAGGGTTGGGATCCGCTAACATGTTTAACCCCGCCACATTCTGTATGTATGTGCCTGTCCCAAGTCAGGAGCCTGTAATTCAGTGGTTGTCGTTTGTTTATGTGTTACATATTTGTTTTTCTAACTCTAACTCACTACAGACTCACCAGGCGTTGGTTCACTTTCGTGTGTAATATTTGTTTTTCGTTCATTTTTTGTACATAAATTAGGCCGTTAGTTTTCTCGTTTGAATTGTTTTACATTGTCATTTCGGGGCCTTTTATAGCTGACTGTTCGGTATGGGCTTTGCTCATTGTTGATGGCCGTACAGTGACCTATAGTTGTTAATTTCTGTGTCATTTGGTCTCTTGTGGAGAGTTGTCTCATTGGCAATCATACCACATCTTCTTTTTTATAATCTGTGATTGTTTTGCATTTACTTTTCAGTCTTCATAGGATTGTACTGTTGAAAAATCTTAACAAAGTATTTGGCCAAGTGTTCATTATATTAGTAAATAACCAATAAATTATTTTATAATCTTAATCTGTAAAGTGATTTATATTAAAACATCAAACCTAGAAATGAAGCATCCAAATAATTAGGACTGATTCCCAAATTTTGGATAATTTCAGGATATGAAGTGTAATAAAAGCAGAACATTTGTTATTGTTGGCAACTGTAAATGATTTAATATTGTACAGACATGTACACAGGACTTAAGATCTGTGCATTGACATTCTATAATGCAAAAAAGATGCACTTGAATTGTTCATTACACAATAGAAATCCATTGATTCATTTCAACAAGTTTCCTTTTGTTTACATGTCTATGTTCAGTAGTTTGTCGTTTGTTGATGTGGTTCATAAGTGTTTCTCGTTTTTTATATAGATTAGACTGTTGGTTTTCCCGTTTGAATGGTTTTACACTAGTCATTTTTGGGGCCCTTTATAGCTTGCTGTTCGGTGTGAGCCAAGGCTCCTTGTTGAAGACCGTACTTTGACCTATAATGGTTTACTTTTACACATTGTGACTTGGATGGAGAGTTGTCTCATAGGCACTCATACCACATCTTCTTATATCTATATGCTTAAATAATTGGTAAGGATGTGTTCATTAATCAATATTTATAAATTTTTACAAGACATTACTAAGGTGTAAAACTTGCATCTGATCTATTTGTCATTTTGAACGATAAAATAAGTTAAAGTTTAACTGTACAAATTCTATTGGCTAGTTGATTTCAAACTAAAAATAAAATTAATAAAATGCTTCGCTGGGGCGCAGCTTGATACGACCGCAGAGGTCGAACCCTGAACAGTTGGGGCAAGTATGGACACAACATTCAAGCTTGATACAGCTCTGAATTTGGATTGTTATTAAATATTTGACACAGCATAGGTTTCTGACACAGAAAGAATGTGGTCTAAGAACTTGAATTTTTTTAATTTACCTATTATGGTCCAATGTCCAAAATCAAAATACATGGTTAGATTCA
This sequence comes from Mytilus californianus, assembly GCF_021869535.1. Lineage (NCBI taxonomy): Eukaryota > Metazoa > Mollusca > Bivalvia > Mytilida > Mytilidae > Mytilus > Mytilus californianus. The sequence goes on along the minus strand of NW_026262712.1, from coordinate 118,817,034 downwards.
GCATATCAAAGAACCCCATATATTGAATTTTTGTTAAAATCAAACAAAGTTTAATTTTGGACCCCAACTTGGACAAACTTGAAAACTGGGCCCATAGTCAAAAATCTAAACACATGTTTAGATTCAGCATATCAAAGAACCCCAAGAATTCAATTTTTGCTAAAATCAAACTAAGTTTAATTTTGGACCCTTTGGACCTCAATGAAGACCAATTTAAAAAACGGGACCCAAATTAAAAATCTAAAAACACGGTTAGATTTGGCATATCAAAGAACGCCAATAATTCAATTTTCGATGAAATCAAACAAAGTTTAATTTTGGACCCTTTTGACCTCAATATGAACCAATTTGATAGCGGGGCCTACAAATAAAAAATCTAAATACATGGTTAGATTCAGCATATCAAAGAACCTCATATATTCAATTTTTGTTGAAATCAAACAAAGTTTAATTTTGGACCCCAACTTGGACAAACTTGAAAACTGGGCCCATAGTCAAAAATCTAAACACATGTTTAGATTCAGCATATCAAAGAACCCCAAGAATTCAATTTTTGCTAAAATCAAACTAAGTTTAATTTTGGACCCTTTGGACCTTAATGTAGACCAATTTAAAAAACGGGACTTAAAATTAAAAATCTAAATACACGGTTAGATTTGGAATATCAAAGAACCCCAATAATTCAATTTTTGATGAAATCAAACAAAGTTTAATTTTGGACCCTTTTGACCTCAATATGAACCAATTTGATAGCGGGGCCCACAAATAAAAAAATCTAAATTCATGGCTAGATTCAGCATATCAAAGAACCCCATATATTCAATTTTTGTTGAAATCAAAAAAAGTATAATTTTGGACCCCAACTTGGACCAACTTGAAAACTGGGCCCATAATCAAAATCTAAACACATGTTTAGATTCAGCATATCAAAGAACCCCAAGAATTCAATTTTTGTTAAAATCAAACTAAGTTTAATTTTGGACCCTTTGGACCTCAATGAAGACCAATTTAAAAAACGGGACCCAAATTAAAAATCTAAAAACACGGTTAGATTTGGCATATCAAAGAACGCCAATAATTCAATTTTCGATGAAATCAAACAAAGTTTAATTTTGGACCCTTTTGACCTCAATATGAACCAATTTGATAGCGGGGCCTACAAATAAAAAATCTAAATACATGGTTAGATTCAGCATATCAAAGAACCTCATATATTCAATTTTTGTTGAAATCAAACAAAGTTTAATTTTGGACCCCAATTTGGACCAACTTGAAAACTGGGCCCATAATCAAAAATCTAAATACATGTTTAGATTCAGCATATCAAAGAACCCCATATATTCAATTTTTGTTGAAATCAAACAAAGTTTAAATACTGGACCCTATCTTGGACAAACTTGAAAACTGGGCCCATAATCAAAAATCTAAACACATGTTTAGATTCAGCAAATCAAAGAACCCCAAGAATTCAATTTTTGTTAAAATCAAACTAAGTTTAATTTGGACCCTTTGGACCTCAATGTAGACCAATTTAAAAAACAGGACCCAAAATTAAAAACCTAAATACACGGTTAGATTTGGAATATCAAAGAACCCCAATAATTCAATTTTAGATGAAATCAAACAAAGTTTAATTTTGGACCCTTTTGACCTCAATATGAACCAATTAGATAACGGAGTCCACAAATAAAAAATCTAAATACATGGTTAGATTCAGCATATCAAAGAACCCCATATATTCAATTTTTGTTGAAATCAAACAAAGTTTAATTTTGGACCCCAATTTGGACCAACTTGAAAACTGGGCCAAAAATCAAAAATCTAAATACATGTTTAGATTCAGCATATCAAAGAACCTCATATATTCAATTTTTGCTAAAATCAAACAAAGTTTAATTTTGGACCCTTTGGACATTAATGTAGACCAATTTGAAAACTGGACCCAAAATTAAAAATCTAAATACACGGTTAGATTCGGCATAACAAATAAATAAATGTGATCAAAGATTTTACAAATCTAATGCGCCATACTGTGCAATTAAAGATTACTTCTTGAAATTTTTCAATATTTGAAATTTGAAAAAAAAATAATATTTGAAGAATAATTCTTTTTAATTTCTGAAATCTGAAATGAGAAAAAATTGGCCCCCCACAATTTCTTTTTATCCCCCCCCCCCCCCTTTTTCCCCCAAAAAAATTCTTTCCCTCAAGATATGGTCATAATCTCAATTCAAATTTCCAATGGAGTTGGCAACCATAATTACCCATTTAAATTTACCATAGTGCTAACTTAATCTATTTTATAATAGAATTAATAAAAATATAGTGTCAAATCTTTCATATGGATTTTTTTGTAAAAAAAAAAGATGAAAACATTTGCAGATATTTTTACTGGTCTTCCTTTATAAATATGCATTTCTTTAAACATAATTTAAAAGCAGTGTAAGGGAAGTAACCAAAACGTTGTATTTGGATTACCTCCCTTACACTGTTTTAGATTATCTTTATTGTTCATTAACCATTACTTTATACATAATTTAAAAGCAGTGTAAGGGAGATAATTTCAATGATGTATTTGATTTATCTCCCTTACACTGCTTTAAATTATGTTTTGTACTAAAGTATTTGTCCATTAACCAGGACAACCTTGTTTTTCCCCCTTTTTTGCCCCTAATTCCTAAACGGTTTGAGCCATAACCCCCCAAAGCAAATCCTAACCATCCCTTTGTGGTATGGAAACTTGTAGTATAATTTCAGAGAGATCCATACACCGTTCCACAGTTATTGTCTGGAAACTAGAAAATGCTCATTTTTGGCCCCTTTTTGGCCCCTAATTCCTTAACTGTTGGTACCATAACCCCCAAAATCAATCCCAACCTTCCTTTTGTAGTATTTAACCTTATGGTCAAATTTCAAAAAGATCCATTCACTTAAACTAAAGTTAGAGTGCGAAAACCAATATGTATTCGGACGACGACGCCGGACGACGACGACGACGCCGGACGACGACGACGACGCCAACGTCATACCAATATACGACCACAAAATTTTTTTGCGGTCGTATAATGAATCAAAATTATAATTTAAAAAAAAACTTATATCTGTATCCTTATTTTTAAAATCTCTTTTGATCGTCCTTACGACTTAGGTGGATAGTTTTCTCATTGGCAATCATACCACATCTCCTTAGAAACATATTAACAAAAGACTGGCAGACAGGACAGGACTAAAACAGATGTCCCCTAAAATATTTGTGAAGACATAAAAAGCTATACAATTGTTATATGTATACATATGAAGCGCTATGCATGCTATTAATTTGTTAGTTTCTGTCTGCCAATTTCTTCTGACCTGTAAAAATCAATCGTTGTTATTTGAACTCAACTTTTAATTGAATATGCTTTTGTATGTAAAGTTGTTTTTCAGAAGCACTTTTAATTTGGCATCTTGATTTCCAGGGAAAAGATCAAATCATCCTAATCTTATTCATATAATATTGTTTGAAATTGTTCAAGATAGTTTCACCTAAAAATTAGTCTGCACTATTTATGAGGTTTTGTTGACATTTGAACTGTCTTATTCATTTAATTTCTGTATATAAATGATCTTTACTGTTTCTTCCCAGGAATATCATTCAGTTTTTCATCTGGTTATATTTATTTCCTTACATTTTTTATTATTCAAAAAATTTATGAAGGCTCTCATTCTTTCGACAGTAGTGTGTAAAGGGGTTTAAGTTACAAATTCTTCACCCTTCTTTCCGTTTTCTATAAATGATTGATTACCAATCAGATTTTAATAAGCCATCAGCTTAGGTAAAATTTTATTAGGGAGATATTCATCCTTTTATACTATAACATTTTTATAACCGATACTTTCCTTTTGGGACTTCAATTACATATACTTCAAAAGCTAGCTGCATAACTAAGCATAAGGGCTATTCCAGGTTGAATGACAGAGGAATGGACAGTACTTTTCCCATGACCCATCTCCAAAAAATATCAACAGGAAATCAAAGGGTATCATGAGAAGCTATGTGATATCCCCATTATCCATTAATAATAATATAAAGAACTGTTCCCCCTCCCTCTGCAAATTTTCCTGGAATAGCCCTTATTTAGGATCAACATTCATCTAAGTAAAATAACAAAATTTGTTGATTTTGAAGAATTTATAAATAAAAATGCCCCCCAAAAAACATAAATATAAGCAAACTAAGCATGTCTGGCTTGAGTTTTTTAATCTATTATTGTTTCAAATGCCAGCCAGATTATATATAACTTAGTGAGTCTTACAGTTAAACTGTTGATTGATTTTATTGTTATTCTGTGTTGCACATTAGTGTTAAATATATAATTTTTGTTTTTACAAATACCAGCACCTTTGAAATGTTCACCTGTTGATACATTGGCATAAATTTCTTCTGAAATGACCATCAAACAAATGTTAAATAATGTGCCAATTAGTATTACCTAAAGTCTCTCAGATGTTTTTGTTTATAAATACAAATTGCCATTAAAGGCATTCAAATTTATCGTCACGTTTTTTTCAATACAATATCATCTAAATTTATAAGATCAGCGGCTCTATTCACAAAAAATCTTCAGAGTAAAAATACTCGTAAGTCATACACATTTCAGTATAACTTACGATCAATTTTAATCGTAAGATTTTTTGTGAAGAGTCGCTGATTCATCAGTTAGTCAAAACACAATGCATTTTCTTCTTGATTTTTTTTGTATGTGTGAAATCTCAATTTTTGTTGAATCATATATTTACATTTTAATTACAGTAATCTAAAGAAGTTGAAATGTTAGATTTATCTTAAAGAAGCAGAAATATTTTATTTTAATTCAAAAGAAATCAATCATAATATCAGATCTGAGTTTCCCTAAAACTTTGTAATACCCTTGATTGGATGATTTGGAGAGTATTTTATTCATTGAAATTGTAGTTTTCATACAAAATCATTGTAAATGTTAAGACATTTAGAGCACAAAGCAATTTCTTTTTTTTAATGGTTATACAATTTTTAAGTTAGAATATAGAAATAACAGTAGTCCTTCTATGTGAAAGAATAAAATCAGAAGATATCTTACTAACTGTAACTCAAATAAAACCAGAAGACATCTTACTCACTGTAACTCAAATAAAACCAGAAGACATCTTACTCACTGAAACTCAAGTAAAACCAGAAGACATCATACTCACTGTAACTCAAATAAAACCAGAAGACATCTTACTCACTGAAACTCAAGTAAAACCAGAAGACATCATACTCACTGTAACTCAAATAAAACCAGAAGACATCTTACTCACTGAAACTCAAGTAAAACCAGAAGACATCATACTCACTGTAACTCAAATAAAACCAGAAGACATCTTACTCACTGTAACTCAAATAAAACCAGAAGACATCTTACTCACTGAAACTCAAGTAAAACCAGAAGACATCATACTCACTGTAACTCAAATAAAACCAGAAGACATCTTACTCACTGTAACTCAAATAAAACCAGAAGACATCTTACTCACTGAAACTCAAGTAAAACCAGAAGACATCATACTCACTGTAACTCAAATAAAACCAGAAGACATCTTACTCACTGTAACTCAAATAAAACCAGAAGACATCTTACTCATTGTAACTCAAATAAAACCAGAAGACATCTTACTCATTGTAACTCCTTAACTCCTCAACTTATATTATCTTGATAGTTAGTTATAACCCCATTGAAAGGACTGATGTTTCTCCCATAAAAAAATCAACATTCAATAATTAAGAAATTTGGGAAATCCGTATCTCTTATATATGATCTTATTCAATCTTTTAATACTACCTATTTTTTCTTATCTTGCATCACAACTGTTAATAACTGTTATCTATCAGAATATTTTCAAATACCTGTATATTCTGAATCAACAATCCCCCCTTCACATGGTGGAGGACCATCTAATGGTTCTTGGCTTTTAGTTCTGACTGGTGGTAAATCAGCTACAACCATATCAGCAGTTGGTGACATAACCTTTGGTGGCAGGATTGGGATATCATCTGTCTTTGGTGGTAATGGTGGAACGGAATCTCTTTCTTTCTTTGGTAAATCAGGTGGATAATGTTGTTCAATTTTAGGTTCAGGAGAAATTGCTTTTAATTCTCTTGGTGCTGGTTCAGGAGAAACTGCTTTTGATTCTCTTGGTGCTGGTTTAGGTGGTGAGATAATGGTAACTGACACTGGAGAATCGTCAATTCTGTAAAACACAAAACAACGCAACAGTTATGTATCTTAAACATAAACAAACCAATCTGAAAGATTTGTTGACATCTAAATGTCTTTTTATTTTTTGGCATCAAAGGGTTGCATTCTAGGTGACATACGCCAAAAGTATCAGGAAAAAATAAAACGCATCCAAACAATTTATACAAGATTTTAGTTAAGGGCTATTGCAGAGATAAATGTATGGTGGGGTTGGAAGGCACTTTTTTTAATGCCGATGACCCATACAATTAGATTTTTTTGACGACCCATAACCCAAACAATTATATAAAGGTTTGATACCACCACCCATTTAATTAAAAATAAATTGCTTCGCCTAACGCAGCTGGATACGTCTGCAGAGGTCCAACCTTGAACAGTTGGGGCAAAAATGGACACAATATTCAAGCTTGATACAGGTCTGAATTTGGATTGTAATTAAATATTTGACACATTATAGGTTTCTGACATAGAATAAATGTAGTCAAAGAACTTGAAATTCTTTATAAGATAAAAATATTTCAAGTAATTGCTTCAGTGATAGGTTGTTAGTGTGAAGTGAGTGCTGTGAAAAAGAGTTATACTTACCATCTAACTTCAGTTAATTATTGTGTATGTCATGAAAGTCAAATAAAACAAGCATTCTGAGAGTATTGCATGGCAATACATAGTCCCCTACTGGTTAAAAATTCATTGTATAGGAACAAAATGCTAACTAGATCTATAAATTGTCATGGTATAAATATCAAGTCAATATATTCAAGCATGACAACAAAAAAAAGTGCTGAAAACTGATTATTTAAGTGAATTTTCTTAGTCCAAAGACCATAACTCTGCACAAAATCATCAGACCAGAACAAATTTCAAACTTGATCTGTAACTTGTCATGATAAAACAATACACCAAATATCAAGTCAATATCTTCAAGCATGACGAAAAAAAGTGCGGAGAACTGATTATTTGAGTAAATTTTCTAAGTCCAAGGACCATAACTCTGCACAAAATCATTAGACCGGAACAAAATTCAGACTGACGGATGGACAGACAGATAGACAGACAGATGGACGGACAGAGGTGCAAACCTAAAGTCCCCTTAGACTTCGTTGGTAGAGGACTAATAATAACTTGTTATAGTATAAGGCACTGGTTTAAATAGGTCTAACTTTACCATGAAAACTTCTATCCTAAATAAATCTTACAGATAACTTGTTCTAACCGGAAGTTATTGAGTAATTGTAATTTGGATATTTTTTTTTAAAGCAATTACAATCTGTTAATAATAAAGGGAAATAATTTACATTATAATCAGACAAATTTTGTCAACTATCAACTTCCTTCATATTGACATTTTCTTAGTAATTTGTTCTAAACATTATTTCCATGATTATTGAACTATTAATCTATTTTTAAGATTATTAAAATTTTGGGAAAAAAAAATGTTGAAAACATATTATAGGACACATTCAAAGTCGTATAAATCATAAATTCCTCTGTAAATTAAGAGGGTATCACCAGCCCAGTAGTCAGCAATTCTGTGTTGACATGAATTATCATTCATATGGTCAAAATTATAAATTAACTGTTTTGCAAAAATTTGAATTGTTCAAAATACTAATGATTTTCTACCCCTGACGATTAGATTACTTATAAACAGTACTCGGAATTTTGTTTCCTCAATGCTCTTCAACTTCGTACATAATTTGGCATTTCAAATTGTTTTATTGGAGCCTCACTGATGAGTCTTCTGTTGACAAAACTTGTGTCTGGTGTACATAATCATCAGCCCGGTATCTTTCATTATATTTTTTTTACAATGAGTGAATAAAAATTATTTCCCTTTAATGCCAGCAGATCAGTAATTGTTATAGAAAAAAATATCCAAATTACAATTACACAATATTTTCCTGTTAAAAAACAAAGCAATAAATTATTGACTAGCTAAACAATTGTAAGAACTAATTATTTATAAAATGTCATTAGGATAGAAGTTTTCATGTCAAAGTCAGTGCCTTATATTATAGTAGGTGATTATTTTATTTCAATAATATTACACAGACATTAAATAACGGTCGTTGGATGGTAAGCATTATTTTTATTTCACTGAAGCAATTAGCTAAAATATTTGACCAGTTAATCAGGTTGAGATCAATTCAAACAACAATTTGGAAAACTATTTAATCACTTGGTATTGTGATAGGCATAAGCCTACAGGTTAAGTATAGTAATAGCTATATATATTGACTCATGTGGTTAATTTTATCTTATTCTAGATTGTATCTTCAGGTTTGGTAACTTAATCATAATTATAATATTCAAATCTAAAATAAGGACATAACTCTTTTAAAATTTATTGATCGGCACTGATTTTCAAATTCGTCCAAGAAATTACTAATATATACCAATGATTTAAGTTTCATAAAATTCTGGCAAGAATTGTACATATGAGAGCACTAACAATGCAATTCTCCATGTAATTTATATTTCCAAGGGGCATAACTCTTTTAAAAATATTTGATCGGCACTGATTTTCGAAATCGTCAAAGACATTGCTGATATAAACCTATGATATAAGTTTCATAAAAATCTGGCAAGAATTGTAAACGTGAGAGCGCTAACAAGACCAGACAGACGGACGCCCGGTATTCCAGTGTTAGCATTACGCAGGGGACAATAATGGTCTACTAAGAAATTCTTTTTATTCAATAAAATGAACTTTTTTAAAACAAAAAGATCAAAGCTGTACTTCTTTTCATTAAAATGACATTATCTTGCAGTTATAAAAGTAAAATAAAATTGTTGTGTATTTCAATAATCAGTAAAAACATATCTAAAGGAAATCCACTTTAAGGGGAAATAACTCCACATAAAAAATTAAAAAAACATAAAAAAAATTCAGAGATTCATTCCTGTTTCAACACCTTTTGTAACGTTATATTTTTATGTTATGTATGTGTAAAAGCTTTTCTGAATAAATGTAGTCAAAGAACTTGAAATTGGTTATATTAATTGAATTTATATTCAATTAAAGATTTCTTGCTGTTGTGCAATTGTGCTGTTGCGCAATACTTAGTAAATCTGTTGTCAGACTATAAACAATTAAAGTTCAATTAATTTTCAATGTCATATTTAAAATTTATGAAAATGTAAAGGGAGCTTACATCAATAAATATAAATAATTCACCAAAGTTTCATGAGAATTTCTGACAGCATTTTTCAGTTATTGTCCAAAAACTGGAAAATCCCCCCTTTTTTAATGAATAAAACCCAATAACTCAGAAATGTAAAATGTAAAATTTATAAAATTCTAAACGGAGCTTACATCAATAGATATAAACAATTCACCAAAGTTTCATAAGAACTGCTGAAAGCATTTTTGATTTTTTGTCTGAAAACTGGAAAATCCCCCTTTTTTTTATGAATAAAACCCTGTAACTCGGAAATGTAAAATCTAAAATATATAAAAATCAAAAGGGAGCTCATGTCAATAGATATAAACAATTCACCACAATTTCTTGCAAGTTGGTGAAAGCACTCTTGAGTTATTGTCCGAAAACTGGAAAATCCCCCTTTTTTTAATGAATAAAACCCCATAACTCGGAAACGTAAAACCTAAAATTTATAAAAAATGAAAGGGAGCTCACGTCAATAGATATTAACAATTCACCAAAGTTTTATGCAAATTGGTTAAAGTGTTTTTGAGTTAATGTCTGACATGTTGACAACGGACGGACGGACAGACAGACAGACAGACAGTATTCCATAATACATCCTGTAAACGGGCGTATAAAAAGGAAGCACGATTACAAGCTTCACATTTTCTGAATGGTAATAAAATAAATATTTTTTAATCAATCATGGGATCATGAGATTCAACATTAAAATCTAAATGTGTCTTTATTTTGTGAATACACTGTCAAGGCTATACTTCCGCTATATCACCTGTCACGTTGATTTTTACCTATTTTTATCCCTATTTTTGTCAGGTTTAGTATACAGGGCCGACTTTCTCTCTTCATCCACACCAGCATCACCAAGAGACAGTCTGGGTTTAGGTACAGGTCTGGTTTTGACTTCTGGTTCTTCCTTATCCTCAGGTTTACTGCTGTTTGTTTGGTCTTTGGTGACATCTTCATCAACAGCTGGTGCTAATGGTGGAGGTGCTGCTGACTTAACATTAAATGATGTGTCATACACATTACTGTCATCAGGGTCGTCTGCACCGGATATCATTATATGATCTGTAGTGAAGAAAGCTTCTGTTTTAAAGCAGTACAAATATGTATATGTGTCTATTGTCCAATATTACACTTGGAACAGGGATTAACATTTATGTACAAGGTGTAATGCTAACCCTAACTCTATCATGAACTCTTTTTTGTATTCAGCATGTTCTTGAAATTGTAGGCAATATCTACTATACTGTACTTTCTAGTTTGTTTAAGGTGGTACCTAACACTACAGGGAGATAACTCTGTAAAAATCAGCTAAACGTTTTAATTACGTTGTATTGTTAAGGAAATATTAAGCTTCTCAATGATCAAAATTAGTGTTTGTCAAACTGCTATATAACCAATGAAATTTTTCTGATAAAGTGGTTGGTTCAAATTTTTTGAAATTTTTATATTTTTGTCAAAGGGTCAAAGTAAACATTTTGTCAAAATTTTATGAAAATTAAACGAGCCAAATTAATATTAGTCAAGGTGTTGGGTACCACCTTAAAGCATGTTTTTTTTTAATTTTAGGAAATATTTACTATACTGTAATGTCTAATTTGTGTTGAACATGTTCTTGTAGTTGTAGACACTATCTGTATGAAAAAGTTAAATCTAATCCTTTGCATTGCATTCATGTTACCTCTGATAAGTTTGGCAATTTCAGCATATTTCTGTTGTGATTGATCATTCTTCAATACAATCTCTAGAGCTGTTTTACCCTCTCCATCCTGGGCATGTATATCTATACCTGTAGTCAAATAAAATACTGTTAATATAAATCATAATTTATACAATACAAAGAATGAAAATTATTATATAATAATATATATCATGTAATAGCAAGAATTGATTTTTTTGGCAGCATCTGTTTTCTTGCATTAAGGATCATTCGCTCAAGATTATTTTATCTCGTCATAGGACAAACTCAAAGTTGTGTTTTTCATTTTTTGTGTTTCTTTGTGCTGTTAGGTTTTTGATGGTGCGGGATAAAAAAACACAAAGATTTTACAGGGCTTTTGAAATGCAGTTATCATTCTGTTAAAAGAATTCTGTGTTGATGGTAAGTTTGCTGGATACAAATTTAATCAGAATGATTTTTCTGAGCACAAATTGTTTCTAACTGTACGGCATGTTCAGATTTTAAAGTTTTTTGTGTGCCATTTTCTTTCTGGCTGGCTGACTGGAATGTTTTGAAAATCCTAATTGATGTTGCAGTATTACTGAATATTTATAGTAACATATTATGTCGACAAATTAAATTCATGATTAACGTAGGAATTCTGGAAAACAAAACTATGAAAACTAAAATAGAAAAAAATATTTCAGAGTTTAATATTGAAAATTGCATGAAAATCATTTGATGTAAAAAATTATGGGGAAAAATATTGAAAAAGGAACGACTTTTGTCCAAGTACTGTATATTATACCTTTTTCTATGAATAACTTGACCACATCTGTTTAACCACAGAAAACTTACCTTTTTCCACCAGTAACTTGACCACATCTGTCTGACCACAGAAAACTTACCTTTTTCTAGCAATAACTTGACCACATCTGTCTAACCCCAGATATCTTACCTTTTTCCACCAATAACTTGACCACATCTGTCTAACCACAGAAATCTTACCTTTTTCTATCAATAACTTGACCACATCTGTTTAACCACATATTTCTTACCTTTTTCCACCAATAACTTGACCACATCTGTTTAACAACATATTTCTTACCTTTTTCCATCAATAACTTGACCACATCTGTCTAACCACAGAAATCTTACCTTTTTCCACCAGTAACTTGACCACATCTGTCTAACCTCAGAAATCTTACCTTTTTCCACCAGTAACTTGACCACGTCAGTTTTACAGTACATAGCAGCAGTATGCAGTGCTGTGCCAGCTGTTGTCTGTAAATAAATGGACAAAGTATTCAACATATAGCTCTGTGAACATCTTATATATAAACTTATAATAATAAATTATAAATTTAGAATTCAGACAGTATCAGTGTACCTATATTGATCCAATGTGACTTTAGCCCTGGTCCACTTTACATGGACCAAGTTACTTAAAAGTGATATATTTCACAGTGTTCTCCCCAGGATTTGTTTATAGCGCTGTGGTAAGTGTGCGATATTAGATTGGTTCACCATTTTTACATAATGTTATTTTTACATAATGTTACATTTATTTATAACTACCATGTTGGTTAAATTATATTAAATAGACAAAGACCAGCATTTTTTATACATATGCTTTCACAGAAATGGAAATAAGTTCCATTTTAATTATTTAAAAGTTTTAAAATTAAAATGTCTAGATAATTTATATAATATTATTTTATTACCACCCCTCCCCACTTTTTTGTAAGAGTATTAAAGTATGCTTTTTTAGTTGTTTGACTTATAAACTAGTTATATATCCTTTACAACTTCATAATTTACTGACAGTCACGCATATATTTACCCTTTCCATAATATTTAAATGTTATTAAAGACTTGCTTATGAAAGGCTAACATAATCCAAGATGAATATGATAGAAATCCTATATATTTTTTTTTAAAGATTTTTTTTTTTATTAAAGGTGGATTATCAAGTAAAAATAAATTATGTTTGCCAATTGAAACATTTTTACTACCACCCTTTAAAGGTTGTGTTTGGTAATTTTACAAACATTTGAATTCTTGCAACCAGAAATACTTGTCAAGATTGGACAATACATGTTTTAGAACTTTCCCTCCAAAATTGTCTCCCTTACTGGCTTACATAACTTCCTGTTTACATTTGTGGCTTTATGCATCATTAATGTTGTTTTTGTCACGAATCGTATAAGTTGGTTTAAATGGCAATAAAAGTCTGATTTGATTTGATTAATGCCATTCCATATTCAAGCCATCCTCTGTTTACATTAATTTTAAAACAATATTGAATTAATATATATTGATAAATTGATGACAAATATCGATACTTTTTAATATATTTACGCAATTTTTTTCTATTTTTTCGTTTTGTTTTATTCTCTATTTGATTTTGGAAAGAGCAATGCAAGGACTCATAATCGTAAAATATAGGCTTGTTAAGAATCCCTGGACAACAGGAATGCTTTCCTTAAAGCAATACAGGTTCAACAGTTCAGTTGTAAACGTGAAAAAGTAATGAAATAATCGTAGATGGTTCAAAAAATGTTCAAGACCACGTTGTCAGAGAAGGGGTAAAACTTCCCTTAAATAATTTAGGAATGAACTTTTGATTACTATCCATCCCTTTCATGAAGTTTCTGCATCTTTTTAAATCGAAAAACTCCAGAAAAGAAAAGGTTATTTTGACAGTAAAAGTTTTGAAAATGCCGCCATTTTGTTCTTTTATTGAACTGGCCCCTCGATATTTGACTTCGTTAGGTGAATAAACGATCTTTTAGACAAATCAACCAGTCAACCACGTGATCGGAATTGTACAGAATAATACTGGAAATTTGAAAATTCAAAAACAATAGCGCTGATATTTGATTGGTTAGCGCTGCGGTCTGCCTATAGCACAGCATTGAAATACGATAGCGCTGAATACTGCAGCGCTAAAACGGCCTGGGGAGAACGCTGATTTCAACAATTTGCCAGAATTACTACAGAATATGTATAAAAACAATGATATATAATTTCAGCATGTATACTGGTAAGGCCTAACATAAATCCATGGTGGATAGTTGTCACATTGGCAATCATAACACACATCTTTGTTATTTCTATTTCTAGGGAAATCATAAAACTATAAAAAAAAAAATTTTAATTTTGGCCCAATCATTTGCTTTTTTAAGAATTAGCAACTATAGGTCAATATACAGTCTTATACAAAGAGCAAAACCCATACTGCCAAACAAGGATTTTTAATTTTTCACTGTTTGACAAATGCGAACAAATTCGTTTCGTACAGTTTCAAAGTGTTTTGAGGTACACATTATCTTACTAGCAGTTTTTTTTATACTTTTTTGATTTTGGTGTGATATAGTCAATAATCCGAAATTTAAATCTTCAATTGCCAAATAAACTTATTATCCATGTCAACAGGGCAGTATTGAGATGTTTTGGAGAAGGGGAATCATTGTATCGTTTGGGGGGAGGGAAGAGTTATTGTAGGTTTCCCAGGAAGGTAGATACTCTCTGTATTATTGATATCTAGCTCCTATTACTTGACTTTGTATCTGTACATGCAAGCAGATGGCAGCCATATATTTGGGGAGAAGTGTAGTGTCGTTATGTTTTTAAAAAGAAGAGAGGTATTCACTGTTGTATTGATATCATATCTAGCTCCTATTACTTGACTTTGTATTTGTACATGCAAGCAGATTGCAGCCATATATTTGGGGAGAAGTGAGGTATGTTTTGAAATAGAAGAGAGAACTCACTGTTGTATTGATATCATAACCTGCTCCGATCAATGTACTGATAATTTGTACATGTCCACAGGCTGCAGCTAGATGTAGGGGAGAATGTGATGTGACGGTATGTTTGACCAGATCTGGGTTCTTGGTAACCAGAAGCTGAACTACATCATGTCGTCCATACTGGGCAGCAAGATCTAAAGCTGATTGATCCTTTAAGTTCCGTATAGTAGCATCAACATTGTACTAAAATATAAACAAAAGACCAAAATGAAGCCATTGTAATGCAAATCTTGTTCATTGATAAATTTTGTGTATCTTAACACATACCATGTATGCAAAACATGTCTATTCAACACTCACAAATTTATGTGTTAGCACTTCATTAAAGTTTTCTGCCTTTAAGCATAATATTTATTATTTCCTATTGGCCTCCTTTAATCGGCATGATAAATGTCTCATTTCAAAGTCCTAATGTATCTTAGAACAATACTACCTATAGGATAATACTTAATAGCAATTCTGAGAAGCCTCACATTTTTAAAATATGAAAATTTACCTGTCTTGAGTGAAAAATTGATGAACCTCTAAACATACTAGGTATAATTAACAGTTGAGGACCAAATTATAATTGATAATTATTCAATTGTCAGACTGAGAAAAAATTATTATCGCATGACAAAATAAATCTTGATAGAACTAAATGTTTTACCTGTAGAAGGACGTCAACCACATTCTTGTAGCCATATTGGGCTGCCATATGTAAGGCTGTGTCTCCCAGACTGTTCTATCAAAATAAAATATAATTCTAAATCATTTAATACACAAAATAACTTAATATCTTTTTCACACTGTTTTGTACATTATTAGCTTGGTTTTTACAAACCTATGTTTTGCTGTTTGATATTTCCATCTAATCGTCATATACTTATGGATTATTGCAAAACTTTAATCTGAACAATTTGTTTATTAGCAGTTTCATTACTGGATATGAACCTTGTGATACAGTTTCTGTTTCGGGATTTAATACATTTTTTATGCAGAAAAGTAACAGCTTAAACAATCCTAGTATTATTACAAATAAGTTGATGCTTTTTCCTTTAGTGTTTTAGCATAAATCAGACCATTGGTTTTCACTTTTGAATTGTTTCACATTTTTTCATACCTGGGATTTTAATACTGCATGCATATGGTATGGTTATTGCTCATTGTTGATTTGATTTGATTTGATTTTTGGTGTTTTAACGCCACTTTTAAGCACCGCTTTTGGGCTATTTCGTGGCGGCCAGTTTTTATTGGTGGAGGAAGCCGGAGTGCCCGGAGAAAACCACCGACCTTCGATAGGAAAACTGACAATCCTAGTCAATTAAGATTGGAGTCGAGTGCACCCGCACGAGCGGGGTTTGAACTCACAACCTCAGTGTTGACTGGCTAGTGATTACAGTAGTGACTACTTAGACCACCGAGGCCCCGCTCATTGTTGAAGGCTGTACAATGTTCTATGGCTGTTAACACCAACACCCTATGATCTATGGTGGATAGTTTGTTTTATTGACAACCATACCACATTTCCTTTACATATGTATATCAAATATTTGAGATGGAATTCTATCTGTATCCCTAAAGCTAAGACTTAGTCCCATTCCTTCAAGAAATACCCTCAACATTATGTATGTTAGAAAAAAGCTTTAAACAAATGTTATTCCTACTACAAATACCCTAAAACCTTTTGTTGTCTATATAATTTTGAGTCTAAGCCATTTATACAGTGTTCTAAATCCTTAGACAACATTTTAATTCTGTAATCATTGGGAGTGGTTATTGAACCATATGTGTTTCTAAATTTTACAAAGTTCAATCAGTCATTTCAACACTTATCTCCTTAACAGTAAATCTAAAGTGTTAATCATTTTAAATATTCCATATTTGCACATGTGTTGAAATGAGTCATTGACTCATGAAAGCATTGACATATCAGGTAACCTTTTCTCTATGATAAAGTGTATACGTACCTGGGTAAATGAACTCATAAATCATATTTAAATTGATCTTTGTTTTTATCAAATTTAATCCTTTACATAAGTTTGCTGAAAAACCATCCTTACTTTGATATAACATTTTGATAAATAATAGTTTCATGTCTATTTTGCAATTTTTCAGCATGTTCAGGAAGACTGTATAATATTGTTCTTGACCAGTTTCTTAATTTTCTAGCCTGACATGAATTTCAATCAGTTTAAAATTTAAGCAAACCACCGCATGGCTAGTATATAGAATACTGTGACCCACCAAATACGTCTCCACTTCAGAATGCTAGGTAATTCCCATGTAGAAAACTACCAGAGTTCTACATTTGTTATACATGTAAATAAATCAAAAATACTGGGCTTCAAATTTTGTACACCAGACGTGTGTTTCGTCTACAAAAGACTCATCAGTAAGAATGATATTTTGACCACAGAAAATGCATAGAATAACATTCAGTTCTTCACAGAAAACCGCAGAAAACAAGACCAAAAATGCAATTTATATTGTTTGATGCTGCCATCCTACCCATCCAAAAAGCAGCATACCCGAAAACTTTAATGACACAAATCGATTCAATTTTTTTTTTTTAAGATTTTTTCCTGCTCTTACATCCTTTTCTTGTCTAAAATATGTAACTTATTTTGTTGGCAAAAAAAAAATTCCTACCTACATACCCTCCCTACAAGGCACAGGTTGGCAACATCAAACAAAGAATTAAAAAAATAAAGGGTAGTCCAAACAAGTGTATATACATTGTTAGGGTAGGGTCACCATACTACATTATAATTAGGTTGATTTTAAAACTCTATACATTGTTAGGGTAGGGTCACCATACTACATTATAATGAGGTTGATTTTAAAACTCAATCAAGTGCTGATAAAAGAAAACTTATTTAAATTTCCTTTGAAATCCAAGAAAATATACTGTCCTGGTGTTAGATAAAAGGATGTGTCAAAAGGCAATTTATTGATGCTACTTTTCAGTGTTTAATTAAGATAAAACTTCTCGGAGTCTGATTAATCCAAATAATATTTTACATATTTTAAGAGGATTTTTATAAAAATGCAACAATACAGGAAGAAATACAATGAGTAAATAAAGAATTTAACATTTTAAGGAAGTACATGTAACTATTTTAAGAATACTGACTGGTAACATAAATCTCTCTTTTCTGTTACAGAAAGTAGTTTTATAGAATAGAAATATTCCAATTCCACTCAACCTAATTGAAATTGGTGAAACTGCTTGTCAAAACATAAATTTCTAAAACATTGATTTTACATGTAGACATAATCTGGACTGTTTTAACTACTCTTCTTTTATAATGAACAAATATTCTATATTTGCGTTTCTAGACAACTGATAAGATTTTTTGTAAAAGTATAGAAGCTGAGGTACATCTACAGCATAATAGGGACAGTGGCATTAGAAAATGTTTAGATTAAGTTTACAGATTTCATTGTATCCTTTTCATGCTTCCAAGAATTGAGAATTGAGAAGGATACCCCCAAAACAAAATAATAGACAATTACCTGTCCATCTAAAGGAATGGTAAGATTAGTAAATGTTAAGAAGAGTTTACAGATTTTATCGTATTCTTTCCACGCTGCCAAGTGTGGAGAAATTTACCCAAATAAATGTGAAATATGTCCATGGGACACAGATGATGCCCCCTTGCATATCATATAAAGTTATAAAGGGACATAACTGAAGAACGGTAAAAGTGATGCTACCCAAATTTAAACTTGATCTGAGTTTTGTGGTAATAAGTATTGCGTATAAGTTTCATAAAATTTGGTTGAGGCAAACTTAAGTTAGAGAACGGTAAATTCAGCAATTTTTCCCTTTGTAAAGGGGCATAACTCTAGAATGGTAAAAGTGACACCACCATAATTCAAACTTGATCTGAGTTTTGTGGTAATAAGTATTGTGTATAAGTTTCATAACATTTTGTTGAGGCAAACTAAAGTTAGAGAACGGAAACCAACTTTGGGACGTATGTACGGACGTACAGGGGTAAAACTTAATGCCCCCTCCGCTACGGTGGGGGCAGAAAAAAATAATTGATGGTTACCTGCACATCTATAGGAATGGTGGCATTAGTAAATGTTAAGAAGAGTTTACAGATTTCATCATATCCTTTCCATGCTGCCAAGTGTAGTGGAGTACAGCCACTGTTATCTTTTGAACTGACTAAGGCATCCAGGTTCAACAGGCATTCTACTGCTGATCTGTAAAAATATTCACAAAGGTTTAACATTTTTCAATATTATTTCAAAAGGGAGTTACATGTAGCTATGAAATTGGAATAAGTTCAAAATACGATTTTTGTTGTTTCTAACATTTATAAAATCTGAATTATGAAATAATATTTTGCTATTAGCAGTCAGTAATTCAAAATATGATTTTTTTTTTGTTTCAAACATTTATAAATCTGAATTTTGAAATAATATTTTACTATAAGCAGTCAGTAGCTTTCATTTTGTCAAAATAATTTCAAAGTTATGCATGGGCTAAGCATGTTTAGTTATTAAAAAAAGAAAAGAATGTCAAAATTAAACAGTGAAAAAACATGTACATGGCAGCATCTTGGGAGAACCCTTTTGTTAACTTTTTCTGCAAACAGAAAAAAAAATCATTCCGATAATGGTAGAACGATGAGTTACATATATGCCATTAAAATTAAATAGAACTTCAAAAATTATATTTTTTTATCATAATATGATTGCACATGCTTGTCTGTGTATTTATATTTGTATTTTTGTTTACATCAGGTCATATGACCATCAGAATTCTCCGGAGATCGTCTTGATTGTTAATTAAATGGCGTCTAGTTTAAAATACACACAAAATGTTGATACATTATAATTTGTCTATGCATTGCTTATTGTTTCTTTTGGACTTTTTGTAATTTGGATAGATGTTTTAGTATGTTATAAATATAATATGAGAATTTGAGTCCAATCGGTTAACATGAATTTGACGGCGTATGGCCCTTAAATTTTTAATCGTACATTAAATGAGGTCAAAATTGCAACTTTGTTATTACAATTTTGACACCTTAACAGAACAATGGTATGGAAATCTTTTTCTTTATATCATTTAAATTCCAAATCATTAAAGAAAATACCTTATCTGTATATACAAAATAAATTAGATGTAATTTGATATAGAACAAATTACATATATGTACACCAATTATATAATGTTGCACATTCTTATTCATATTTTTTTTCTACCAATGCTAGGCTTATAAATATGAAATTTGCCTTTTGAAATACCCATATATCAATGTGTATAATTATATATTCGCCACTGTTTTTCATGTGTTTCACTTTATAAAAAATAAGGTAGTTCACACAATTTTATTGCCATAAATATGAACATTTAAACATATAGATATAAGAAGATGTGGTATGAGTGCCAATGAGACAACTCTCCATCCAAGTCAAAATTTATAAAAGTAAACCATTATAGATCAAAGTACGGTCTTCAACATGGAGCCTTAGCTCACACCGAACAGTAAGCTATAAAGGGCATCAAAAGTTACTAGTGTAAAACCATTCAAACGGGAAAACCAACGGTCTAATCTATATAAATAAAATGCTGCGCTGGGCGCAGCTTGATACAACCACAGAGGTCAAACCCTGAACAGTTGGGGCAAGTATGGACACAACATTCAAGCTTGATACAGCACTGAATTTGGATTGTGATTAAATATTTGACACAGCATAGGTTTCTGACACAGAATGAATGTGGTCTAAGAACTTAAAATTTTTTAATTTACCTATTCAAACCATATCATTATTATTTGCTTTTATATATAAATCAGAAATAACCAATTTAAAATGGAAAATTTTAAAGAAAAAAAAATCCCTCCCCCAAATTTTTTGAACCCCCTTATGATTCATCACTCCCAAACTCAATCCCAGCCTTCCCTTTGATGTATGGTACCTTGCAGTACAATTTCAGAGAGATCCATACACTTGAACACAGGTTATTGTCTGGAAACTAGAAAAATGCGTGTTTTAGGCCCCTTTTTGGCCCCAAATTCCTAAACATAAAGGGCAATTACCCCAAACTCAAACCCAGCTTTCCCTTTGTGATATGGAACCTAGTAGTACAATTTCATAAAGATCCATACACTTACACACAAGTTATTGTCCTGAAACTAGAAAAATGCTTGTTTTTTGCCACTTTTGGCCCCTAATTCCTAAAATTTGAGGCAATTACCCCAAAAATCATTCCCAGCCTTCCCTTTGTGGTATGGTACCTTGCAGTACAATTTCAGAGAGATCCATACACTTGAACACAAGTTATTGTCTGGAAACTAGAAAATGCTTGTTTTTAGGCCCCTTTTGGCCCCAAATTCCTAAACGTTTAGGACAATTACCCCCAAACTCAAACCCAGCTTTTCCTTTGTGATATGGAACCTTGTAGTACAATTTCATAACGATCCATACACTTACACACAAGTTATTGTCCTGAAACTAGAAAAATGCTTGTTTTTTGCCCCTTTTTTGCCCCTAATTCCTAAAATTATGAGGCAATCACCCCCAAAATCAATCCCAGCCTTCCCTTTGTGGTATGGTACCTTGCAGTACAATTTCAGAGAAATCCATACACTTGAACACAAGTTATTGTCTGGAAACTAGAATACACTGCTTCGCTAAGCGCAGCTGGATAGGCCCTCAGAGGTCCAACCCTGAACAGTTTGGGCAAAAATGGACACAATATTCAAGCATGATACAGGTCTGAATTTGGATTGTAATTAAATATTTGACATATTAAAGGTTTCTGAATAAATGTAGTCAAAGAACTTGAAATTGGTTATATGAATTGAATTTATATTCAATTTAAGATTTCTTGCTGTTGTGCAATACACTGTGCTGTTGCGCAATACTAAGTAAATAAACAAATAAAGTTCAATTTCTTTTCAATGTCATATTTGAAATTTATGAAAATCAATAGGGAGATTACATCAATAGCTATAAATAATTCACCAAAGTTTCATGAGAACTGATGAAAGCGTTTTTGAGTTATTGACGAAAAACTGGAAAATCCCCCCTTTTTTAATGAATAAAACCCAATAACTCAGAAATGTAAAATCTAAAATTTATAAAATTCTAAAGGGAACTTACATCAACAGATATAAACAATTCACCAAAGTTTCATGAGAACTGATGAAAGCATTTTTTAGTTATTGTCAGAAAACTGGAAAATCCCCCTTTTTTTATGAATAAAACCCTGTAACTCGGAAACGTAAAATCTAAAATTCATAAAAATAGAAAGGGAGCTCATGTCAATAGATATAAACAATTCACCAAAATTTCTTGCAAGTTGGTGAAAGCATTCTTGAGTTATTGTCGGAAAACTGGAAAATCCCCCCTTTTTTAATGAATAAAACCCCAAAACTCGGAAACGGTAAATCTGAAATTTATAAAAAACAAAAGAGAGCTCACGTCAATAGATATAAACAATTCAATAAAGTTTCATGCATATTGGTTAAAGCGTTTTTGAGTTAATGGCCGACATGTTGACGACGGACGGACGGACAACGGTATACCATAATACGTCCTGTAAACGGGCGTATAAAAATGCTTATTTTTGGCCCCTTATTCCTAAACGTTTTGGGCAATTACCCCCAAACTCAATTCCAGCTTTCCCTTAGTGATATGGAACCTTGTAGTACAATTTCATAAAGATCCATACACTTACACACAAGTTATTATCATGAAACTAGAAAATTGCTTGTTTTTTGCCCCTTTTTTGGCCATAATTCCTAAAATTTTGAGGCAATTACACCCAAAATCAATCCCAGCATTCCCTTTGTGATATGGAACCTTGTGGTACAATGTCAGAGAGATCCATACACTAACACACAAGTTATGTCTGGAAGTTACAAAATTGCTTATTTTTTACCCCTAATTCCTTAACTGTTGGTACCATAACCCCCAAAATCAATCCCAACCTTCCTTTTGTGGTATTGAACCTTATGGTAAAATTTCATAGATATCCATTCACTTAAACTAAAGTTAGAGTGCGATAACCAATGTGTCTTCAGACGACGATGACGCCAACGTCATACCAATATACGACCAAAATTTTTTTAATTTTTGCAGTCGTATAAAAACGAGAAACACTTATGAACCACGTCAACAAACGACAACTACTGAACATCAGATTCCTGACTTAGGACTGGTGCAATCAAACACAGCGTGTTTAAACGTTTTAATGGTACCAAACCTTCACCCTTTTTCTGAAACAAGTGTATTAACATCTCAACATAGAAAGACACACTATAAAATATCAACTGAAATAGCTTAACTCAATCAAAGGACATATTAACACCAGTGAACATACACGGAACAAATAAATTTGACCTATGATACAATGTAAATACAAAATAAATAAACTAAGGGAAGAATAATAAAAGTAACATGTTATATCGGTATGAAATGTTAAACAATTTAAGAAAAACAATATGCTTGAACAAAAATATCAGCCATATATATATACAATTGCAGTAAGTAAAGGTACAAAGTACATGTAGTGATATAACAATATTGTATAACAATCATTCATCCGTGACAGAACTTCCCTATTTGTCAAGTAGAATAGGATAGAATTTATCATTGGGAAGTGAAATATTCAGAAGATTAACTATTTATGATTTTCTTGATAAAAATTATCTTATTTTGTCAATAATTTAACCTCGATCAAGCCATAAACAAAATTGATACACTGAACTAAGAAATAAAGCTATCCTATCCATGAATTATTATTTCATGTCATTTCACCTCTCTTATTATATATTATACGAGGTTCAAAGTCTGATTATACAGATGTTTAAACCTTCGTTGTGTCATAAAACAAGGAGTGACAAAAAGTTAAATAATAATTCTAAATCAGATTAAATACAATGTCCAAAGTCTAGCTCACAGTCTATTTAACTTCTTTTATTTGTGTATCAAACAACTAGCATAGTGGATCAATATATAGGATTTCTTCCATAAACATAAACTGTTAACACAGAGATATGTCTGGTCTGTCAGCAGAAAATTCAGAAAAAGACAATCTAAGTTAGATATCACAGATATGTTTGCTAATGGACAAGTTCTTACAGAATTCACTTTTTCTTTGCATTTCATGCTTTTATACTTGTATTTGAAATAGAAGAACAGAGTTCTAATGTCCCACGTGTTACACATATTTTATATTTCCAAGGGCATAACTCTTTTAAAATAAAAAGTCGATCTGCCACCATTATAAAACTTGTCCCAGATATTGCTGATATTAACCTATAGTAAAATTTTTATAAAAATCTGGCAAGAATTGTACCTGTGAGAGCTCTAACGAGGCCATCCATAAATTTAATATTTCCAAGGGGCATAACTCTTTTAAAAAAAGTCGATAATCCACCATTATAGGACTTGTCCAAGATATTGCTGATATTAATCTAAAGTATAAGTTTTATAAAAATCTGGCAAGAATTGTACCTGTGAGAGCTTTAACGAGATCATTTTCCATAAATTTTAATATTTCCAAGGGGCATAACTTTGTTAAAAGAAGTCGATCGGCCACCATTTTAATACTTGTTCGAGATATTGCTGATATTAACCTCTAGTATAAGTTTTATAAAATTCTGACAAGAATTGTACCTGTGAGAGCACTAACGAAGCCATTTTCTATAAAGATAATATTTACAAGGGGCATAACTCTTTTAAAAAAAGTCGATTGGCCATCATTATAGAACTTGTCCCAGATACTGCTGATATGAACCTATAGTATAAGTTTTATAAAAATCTGGCAAGAATTGTACCTGTGAGAGCGCTAACGAGGCCATTTTCCATAAATTTAATATTTCCATGGGGCATAACTCCATTAAAAAACATCGATCGGCCACCATTTTAAACCCTTGTCTGAGATATTGCTGATATTAATCTATAGAATAAGTTTTATAAAAATCTGCCAAGAATTGTACTTGTGAGAGCGCTAACAAGACCGGACGGACACCCAGTATTTCCATGTCCCCACAACGCATTACACCAGGGACAATTATGCATTTTGCGTCTCAATGTTTTAAACTATGGAACTGAATGTCAAAATAGAATAGACTAAAAAACATTTATAAAGAGAGTACAACACAATCTAAATTGCTTTTCTGAACTAAAACAAAAAGAGTATGAATTCAATTATTTCCGCAGTATAAATTCTTCCTATTACCAAGCTTACACTGTAAGACTTTTCACAACTCATCAATATAAAATGTTCCCATATATATCATACAATGCACCAAGTTCACATGTAGCACATCCATTCACAAATAATTTCTCCATATAAAATTTCCTATACAAGTAAACATGAAGCACATCAATTCACAATTAATTCTTCTGGAAAATAATCAATTATCCAATTCCTGAATTACAGTTGCTGATACAAATTTCTAGCTATATAATATCTAATCTCACACACATGAATTTTGATACAAGAGGATATTTCTAAAGGATACATTTTTTTGTACTTGTAGACTAGTTCTATTTTTTCTTAAATCTTTTGAATAATTTGACATCTACTGACCAACTTATAGTACACCTGATACTATAAATATGATAAAGGTTTAATTTAATTTTTCAACTTTTTGTTCTCTTCAAGATTTCATTGTTGGGAGAAATATTTAGAAATTTACCTGGCCTTATAAAACTTATCCACATTTTCTTTCTTTAAGACAGTCTTTCTAAATAATTTTACAAACCCTGAACACCCAGCTTCCAAAGAACCTATATATATATATCCATGTGCACATAAGATCCACCTGACAATATAAGATTGGGCTGTTGCCATTTAGATCTTGTATTATCTGTTTACACCACCTATTATTGTAACTACTTTACCTAACCAATAATCTAAATGTAAGCTAAAAACAAATCTGAACAAAACCCTACAGTCTTGACTCCTAGGAAAAGTCAATCACAAAATATATGTACCTAGGCTTTCATACAAATGATGGTTAAATATTTGTTGATCAGACCTATCAATGGTGAAAATTTTAAGCAACAAATGAGGATTTATTTATTTTCATGGCTACAAATTGTTGTGTAATGACGAAAAAAATATTTGATTTCATGGTTTTAACAAATTCTGCATTCAGGTCAATAGATTTGTACTTCATTGAACACTTAAAAGCTTTGTTTACCCATACACACAAAATCCTCTAATATTGGTACGAGGATAAAAAAAAATGAATCTACCGTCTCCTGGTTCCAATAGCAAAGAAAATGTTTTATTATAATATCTGTAGCGCTTTAAGTTTAAATACTTAGGTACATAATCAATTGGTTATAAATCATAAAATATTTTACAACTTTAAAACAACATGTCCCTGTCCAGAGTATTCATACTTTTATATATATGAGCAGAAAACAATGAGCACTTTGATTCTTGGATGGCTGTATTTGTGATTTTTGTCTTTGCATATATATATAACAATATTAATGTATAACAGATAAAGGTGAAATCTGTCTATTGTTATACTGTAAATTCAGATATATATAACAATATTAATGTATAACAGATAAAGGTGAGATCTGTCTATTGTTATACTGTAAATTCAGATATATATAACAATTTTAATGTTAACAGATAAAGGTCAAATCTGTCTATTGTTATACTGTAAATTCAGATATATATAACAATATTAATGTATAACAGATAAAGGTCAAATCTGTCTATTGTTATACTGTAAATTCAGATATATATAACAATATTAATGTATAACAGATAAAGGTCAAATCTGTCTATTGTTATACTGTAAATTCAGATATATCTGTCTATTGTTATACTGTAAATTCAGATATATTTGCAATGCTTTTATTACTGATAAAGTTGTGAGTTGATTAGCAACTCATTAAACCTACTCTCACATTTTTGTCAGTGGGCATCATAAATGCACAGAAATTGTTGAATTCCGTATATTGACCTATATTTATTTATATCCTTGCCCTTTGGTCTCTGGTCAATACTTGTCTTATTGGCAATCATACCACATCTTTTTATTTTTATAATATATTCAGAATCTACAGTACTTAAATCTCTGGTTTTGATCAATCCAGAAATTTATAAATAGAAAAAACTTCCACAACATTTTCAGAAATGCATGTACATACATGTAGACTGTCAATTTGAGGCTATAGAAAGAAAGATTATGTTTGCCGAATTAACAGAGCCAAACATCAGCTTTTGTTCAATAATATTCTCGCTTATCATTCATTTAATTATTGCCTTAATTTACCATATAACAGACTTTTTTTTTTAAAGTTTTACAGAATGTCATAACCAAGTAAATTCAGAAAGTAAGGTTTCAATAGACATAATGAGTAGATTCTCACAAAAACAAATAACTTCGTGGAATGTACAAAATGAATTAGTAAGACAGTCTTTTAGGATCAGGCTAATTATTAGAAGGAAAGTAATATAGACATTGTGTCAGGGTAATGAATGGTCATATGTTACTCTGTGTTAATTGACAGACAATAATTGCTGTGTAACACTATATTATTTATTGATTAATCTGATGGAAGATTTTTATAACATTTAGATTGTCACCCAATAATCAATAGCTATGTTGGGATGGTTTACATCTTGTTTTGGTGTAGCAGTAATTTGTATAAGGCCATTGGCTTAAAATCAAGAACTGAAGATATTCTTTTCATATTAACAGTTAAAAGTGATTTTTGTAACCTTATAAGTTTTTATCTGGCTTTGATTTTACTAGAGGTCCAAAAGACTAAGCATTTGATCCACTAACATATTGAATTGTAAATATATACATTGTATATATTTCAACATTGTTTATTTTGGGGAATTATAAGCTGTATTTGGGACTATATAAGAACCATCCTTTAAAAGGGTTTCAATGTCAGACAGTTTTGATTGGCACAAAACATTATAGTTTACATTTGTATGTCTGACAAGTCAAAATATGAAATAGATTTTTGAATGAAAAACAATAACCTGTAACAACAATAATACAAAAGTCCTTCACTTGGCAAAAATAAAACCTGGGTTAGAGACTTTCACGTCATTATGAACACTTGACAAAAATAAAACCTGGGTTAGAGACTTTCATGTCATTATGAACACTTGACAAAAATAAAACCTGGGTTAGAGACTTTCATGTCATTATGAACTTGCATCACTTCTGGAGTAAGACTTCTGTGTTACTGAACATATAACCCTTATTTCAATAGAAATACTGACCTTGAACCATGTTACATGTAATAATTTTTCATGATAAAAAATACTTTGAACTGTCAGGGGTCAGTTAAGTGAGCTTGTAAAGTTGCATCAATTCGCTAAAATGTCCATCATCTATGTATAATTTTTTCATGTATATGGTTTTAACGGAATAAAATCATAAAACATGAGACTAAATTACCTTGTCTTAATCTGGTACACAGGTTGATGTTTTTATTACTCAGTGATTACTCAACAGTCCCAAAAAGTATTTACATAACAGGACTTACTTGTGATTAAGTGTTGCCAGGTGTAATGGTGTGTAACATATGACTTATGTGTGACCATCAAGTGTTGCCAGGTGTAATGGTGTGTGTCACACGACTTACTTGTCTGGTGACCATTAAGTGTTGTCAAGTGTAATGCTGTTTATCACATGACTAACTTGTGACCATTAAGTGTTGTCAGGTGTAATGGTGTGTAACACATGATTTACTTGTGACCATTAAGTGTTACCAGGTGTAATGGTGTGTATCACATGACTTACTTGTAACCATTAAGTGTTGTCAGGTGTAAAGGTGTGTAACACATGACTTACTTGTGACCATTAAGCGCTACCAGGTATAATGGTATGTATCACATGACTAACTTGACCATTAAGTGTTGTCAGGTGTAATGGTGTGTGTCACATGACTTACTTGTGACCATTAAGTGTTGTCAGGTGTAATGGTATGTATCACATGACTTACTTGTGATCATTAAGTGTTGTCAGGTGTAATGGTGTGTAACACATGACTAACTTGTGACCATTAAGTGTTGTCAGGTGTAATGGTGTGTATCACATGACTTACTTGTGACCATTAACTGTTGCCAGGTGTAGTGGTGTGTATCACATGACTTACTTGTGACCATTAAGTGTTGTCAGTAGCAAGGGTCCGGAAATGGTACTCAGTAGTAAAGGTATGTATCACATGACTTACTTGTGACCATTAAGGGTTGCCAGGTGTAATGGTGTGTATCACATGACTTACTTGTGACCATTAAGTGTTGTCAGTAGTAGAGGTATGAATCATATGACTTACTTGTGACCATTAAGGGTTGCCAGGTGTAATGGTGTCTATCACATGACTTACCCGGTACTTGTGATCATTAAGTGTTGTCAGGTGTAATGGTGTGTATCACATGACTTACTTGTGACCATTAAGTGGTGTCAGGTGAAATGGTTTCACATGACTTACTTGTGACCATTAAGTGTTGTCAGGTGTAATGGTGTGTGTCACATGACTTACTTGTGACCATTAAGTGTTGTCAGGTGTTATGGTGTGTATCACATGACTTACTTGTGACCATTAAGCGTTGTCAGGTGTTATGGTGTGTATCACATGACTTACTTGTGACCATTAAGCGTTGTCAGGTGTAATGGTGTGTATAACATGACTTACTCAGGTTACTTGTGACCATTTATAAGTGTTGTCAGGTGTAATGGTGTGTATCACATGACTTACTCATGTTACTTGTGACCATTAAGCGTTGTCAGGTGTAATGGTGTGTATCACGAGACTTACTTGTGACCATTAAGTGTTGCCAGATGTAAAGGTGTGTATCACATTACTTATTTGTGACCATTAAGTGTTGTCAGGTGTAATGGTGTGTATCACATGACTTACTTGTGACCATTAAGTGTTGTCAGGTGTAATGGTGTGTATCCCTCCCTATCAACACAGTTGATATTTACTGATCCTTTCAAAAAACTGAAAAATAAAAAAAAGTATTAAAATTCCAGACATTCACACATGAAGAAATATAGATATAAGGTATACATTTGTAATATTTGTTCTGCATCAGGGAACATTACCCTAGTTTTATATCCCATCATAACTGCTGGGCCGTCGGCATCAGTGGCCAAAGAAACACAATTTTCAAGCGGATTCCTAAATTTGAAAACTCATCAACTAAACAATTTGCTATTGTGATAGCACAACCATCATTTAGATGAAGATTACATAGAACAGTTGTGATAGGTTCATCATTCTTGACATATCAGACACAAATTGACAGTCTTCTACCCCTATGTCTGTGCTTTCAGTTTCATCCAACATAATTGCATTATAAACAGATGATGCCTTAATATCATTGACAAGAACATCGGTCAGAGTTTTGGCAATACAAGACTGAATTTCAGTAATAATGTCCCAGCATCAATTTATATATATTTGCATTCCAGTCCGTTTTTCTTTTGTAAGTCTAAATGTAACAATTGGTTGACATGAGTCAGACTCTGCTTCGTTATCATCACATTGTATATCAGAGTCACTTTGGCAATGTGTAAATTTTTATTGATGATATCCATATGTTCAGTGCTCTCATTATATGTCTTGTCACTGCTGACAGCTGAATATTTGGGGTCCCTTCATGGTTCCAAACACTTGTAATTTTTTGGCACTTGAGGCAGACTTACATCCACAGCAACATACTTGCATATATACATGAAACCCCTGTTTCATCTACTTTATTTAGCCACCGATACTTTTCTTTCCATACAAAGAATGTCTTATCTGACACTGTGTGTCTTTGCTTTAATTCATTTGTATTTTTGATCATTAAAAGCAGAAATGACATTGTCGATGATTTCGTCTATTATGTCCCTCACAAATGGAGAGGTTGCTTTCTCCACTAAGGAATTGATAATGGGACTTGGGTACTTTAGTGGTTCTGCATGGCCGTCTGCTGACATATCTTTCAACAGGCTATAAGACTTTACTAGCAGTGTTTATTTTCTGCCTCTCTGACTCATGGTCTTGCAAGGTGTAAAACCACCAAATCATAGTACGTCACATTTGGTTGCATATGAAAAAGGGTCGAAAAAAAATATTCCCTTGAATTTGACAGTTGTAGGAAATCAATCCTGCATTTCATTGCAGTAAAACATTTCTGAGTCATAAACATATATCTTGGGTGTTTGAACATTGTTGAAAGCACCATTCTTTTTTTATTTTGGTGTTTCTATAAAATAATTTGAAAACTTGATGTTACATGTACATGTGTTACATGGTTACTAAAGCTTGTAAACATGAAAAAAGGGATGAAATTTGATTGGTTAACTTCTAGTGATGGTTATTATCTTATAAGCAATGACATGTGATGTGAAATTTTGTCTGTAGTACTGGACAGGATAAAACTTTACTCATGCCAAATGCAAGTATTTCTTTATTTGAAACAAAGAAAAATTCTGCACAATTTTTTTTAAAACTGCAAATTTAACAAATACTATTCATGCTAATAGGGAAAAAACAATGGTGGTATTACACTTTTAAAGAAAATTTGATAAACTTGTCCCTTTTGTCTACCAGAGATACAGATATCAGCAAGGGAAAAGCGGTTTAAAATTCAAACTGAACCCGTACAGCTACATTTACTTGATAAGTCTCTCTATTTTAAGAAAAAAAGTAGATTTCCTAAAATTACAAAAATAGATTTACATAGCAATTTATGTATAAGAGTAAATAATGCACATGATAGCAACTATATGTAGCATGACTAGACGGGTTGAGAACTCATAGTTTTGACATATAATTGGGTTTCCCTTTGCATGAATACAGTTTTTGAACGCTGCATTCGTCAAATAAATGGGTTTTTAATTTTTTTTGGGGTTTATCATGCAAACAGCAGCTTATCTGAAGGTTTGCATAAGACATCTGTAATGTATGAAGCATCCAGGTCTTTTATCTTCTGAAATAGACAGATATAGCTGGGATTAGCTGCTGCTGCAGGATTGTAATCCCTACGTATGTCTTACATTCTGCAACTTAAATAGCAGGCGGGACAAAAATCAACAACTTCAAATGTTTTTCTGAGTTGACACATCTTGCCATGCTAATCATTTTTGCAGTTTACACTTTTAACCTAATTCCCGTAGTTTTCATAGATATACGTGTAGTATACTAAATATTACTTTAAAATTACAATACTTGTATGCCTTGACAATTTTTTGTTTAAAAAATAAGCTCCAAGTTTCACATTGCTCAGTATAACAAGGTTCCACGATTAACCACAAGCCCTACGTCCCAGGCCAGTAAAATTTTCTCTAAAAGACGCCTCTCAAGCCTTTTTAAGTTTTAAGAAATTGTACAAGAGACTGATTTCCTGGGTTGTAATTCAAAAAGATTTTGTGAAAACTTTTACTTATTTCTGTGAGCATTGCCTAACCTAGGTAAACCAGGGTTTTCCCACCCAGGGTAATACTTTCAATCTTTGCTAACACTTTCTTACAACCTAAATGGGATCAGACATTTGAACAAATGAACAGTCAATACTTGTCTGACCAACAGCAAATTTCTTGAATGTCAGAGAATCCCCCTGGTCTGTTTGCCCTGATTCTTAATTCATTTTGTTGCCTTGTTGTATAACAATGTATAATGATAGAATATATTATTTGAATTGAGTACGTATTGCTTAAAGTTATTTTTGTGTTGAAAATTTTAAAAAGAGGGATTCTGATAAATGTAAATATGTTTTGCACATTGATTTTGTACAAAATGTAATATTTATATTGTGCTCCTACCAGATAATTATTTTTTTTGAGTTGCTCTGTAGTCTTCAGGAATACATAGTATTTCATATAAAACAACTGAAGACCAATTCATACAGTATGCATTGTTTTTACTCATTGAATGATTCGAGCTGACTAGTTAACTAAAAAAATGTTATTTTCATTATTAAACCACCAAAATAATAACATGTAATACAACAATCAATGAAGACACCATAATTATACCTTATCAGCATTCTAAATCACAATCAAGTTTTCAAAATTAATTCTTAATATAAAAAAAAATGTAACAATGAATCCAATCATAGCTCAAAAACAAGCAATTAATTTACAAATGTGAACTTGTTTTTTTTCCCAATAATTTAGACATGTTAGAGATAGATACATGTACATTTGTACATGTATATGTATTAGAATACAATATATACCAATTTTATCAAATAACTGCATCTGCACATGTTCAATGTATATAGAAACCTAATTATCATTATTTAAATATTGATATATATTTTTTTTAAATAGGGCGAATGGACCCAAGTTGAACATGTTATAAGGACAAATGAACCCCATACAAATGGTAAGGCATATTTTGTGAAGTGTCTTTGTATCTATTTAATAAATACTCAATACCAGTCGTCACGATAAACTTTTAAATCTACAGACCAGGAGCTCCATTTTAAGAAAATTTAAATTGGATTCTGTTGGCCTGTAGAGATTATTTTAACAAATTACAGACCTGAGAGCAATTTTACAGGCCTTGGCTGCTGTCAGTGCTGAGCTAGTCCAAATAATTATGACGTCTTGAAAGGCTATTTTATTTTTTTTTTCTGTGACACCTTACGTCATAG
Organism: Mytilus californianus; assembly: GCF_021869535.1. Lineage (NCBI taxonomy): Eukaryota > Metazoa > Mollusca > Bivalvia > Mytilida > Mytilidae > Mytilus > Mytilus californianus. Next base: position 118,783,534 of record NW_026262712.1, on the reverse strand, counting down.
GAAGGTGTCACAGAAAAAAAATTAAAATAGCCTTTCAAGACGTCATAATTATATTTGGACTAGTGCTGAGCCTGTTGCTAAGAATGAAGACTGCAATACACCTTATTGCTATTCCCGGCTGACCCGAGAATCTGTCCCGCTTGAACTTTTGAAGTCATACAACAATCACTTTTCCATTGTGGCGTCAGATATTTTGTATTGTGACATCAAAATTTTACGGGAACCTGTGTGATGTCCAGTAATGGCGGACAAATAGCGATAAGGTGTATACTATGAGAACACTTAAGTAGTCTGGAGTTCCCATAATATTGAACATACTGCATTGGGACTCGACTAGTCAAGATATAAACCACCAAAATATTTTCAATATTAAGAAATTAATGTTGAGTAACACAGGATGTACAGTAAAATCTTGAGGAGGGGCAGTTTTTCACCTTGTAAAAACTTGACTGGCTGTACTTTGGCGTTTCTTGGAGGTAAGTTTAACAATAGCTTCAACATTTCCAGTTTTTGCTGCCTCAAGAAGATCCTGATCCTTGCTACTGATGACGCCTTTTATTTTTCCACCTATGCTACTCAAAGCCATTTTTCTACATCTTTTTTATCCACTTCCTGAATAATAACAGCAGCTCCATCTAGTTTCATTTTTGAATCGGCAAATTTGATTGGTTTAAAGGGTTACGTTTGTTAACTTAATATTGATTGGATATTTTCCTAAAACTAATCCAATGAAATCTTTGTGACGTAAACAATCGTTATTTTTAGTAATCAGATGTAAACAGTCGGAGTCGGAAATAAACAGCTGTATTTTGGGTTTGAAGAGAGCTGCTATATTAAATAAAAAAGAGACTAGGGAGATCAGAGATGACAAAACCATTGACAGTGGTAATTTTTTTAATTATTATTGCAATTCAATAGCTTCGTAATTATGACTATATTTTGTTCTTTTTATTGTTATTCCTGTACGTAAATAACCATTGAAGGTCAGTTCTGTGACCCACTTAATTTATTTGTAAACATATAAATTATATGTAATTTACAGTTATCTATGACTTGAAAATGTTAAAAATGTTCAGGGTTTTCTCTGCATACTCAACTTTTGATAATTAAGATGAATATTATATCTATGCATCGCGATATAAACGCGTTTTAGTGGTTACAACGTCAACAATGAGCAGAATTTGATGTGTTGCCAAATTTGGCAAAAATCACGCATCATCAGTTTTATTTTAGACTTCTCGTATTTCGACGCTGGCCTTAACTTTTGAGTCAGGACATAATTAAATAATTAACTCCCTTCAATCTCGTATACTACACCACTGACCAGAGACATTTTATTGTATTAAATATGACTACACTCATGAACATGTGATGAAACTATCATAATGTCACGTGGTAAAATACGTCAACCGTATCCATGTGCTTACTATTTAACTGTTAAACTTTCATTTAAGAAATAGAAATGGTCAGTAATGAAGCAATGCATTGAACATTGATGTTTTTTTTTTATTTTAATTTTGTATGTTTTAAAGTTTTTAAATCCAGCCAGATTTACACTTTTTAAAAATCATTTATGCTGCATTAAAAAACATGTCATTAAAACAAAAATTGAAAAATAAAATAAATTATATTTGACAAAACCCAAAAATGAATGAATATATTAATTAAGTTAATAATAAAAAAATAATAGGAAATATTAGTTTGTCTGAAAAATTGGGTATACTGTCTTACTAAATTAATCATCAAAAAAAGTTGTGATGTAAAGCATCTTGGTAAATGTGCAAAGCTTTGTTAATCTTGTCAATACATGATTTATTGTCGAGCCTTCGACTTTTGTCGAAAAAGCGAGACATAGCGATCCTACATTCCGTCGTCGGCGGCGGCGGCGTCCACAAATATTCACTCTGTGGTTAAAGTTTTTGAAATTTTAATAACTTTCTTAAACTATCCTGGATTTCTACCAAACTTGGACAGAAGCTTGTTTATGATCATAAGATTATATTCAAAAGTAAATTTTGTAAAAAGAAAATTCCATTTTTTCCGTATTTTACTTATAAGTGGACTTAGTTTTTCTGCCAGGAAACATTACATTCACTCTGTGGTTAAAGTTTTTGAAATTTTAATAACTTTCTTAAACTATCCTGGATTTCTACCAAACTTGGAAAGAAGCTTGTTTATGATCATAAGATAGTATCCAGAAGTAAATTTTGTAAAAAAAAATTCCATTTTTTCCGTATTTTACTTATAAATGGACTTAGTTTTTCTGCCAGTTAACATTACATTCACTCTGTGGTTAAAGTTTTTAAAATTTTAACAACTTTCTTAAACTATCCTGGATTTGTACCACACTTGGACAGAAGCTTGTTTATGATCAAAAGTTAGTATCTAGAAGGAAATTTTGATAAAATTTTGTTCCATTTTTTCCTTTTTTACTTATAAATGGACTTAGTTTTTCTTCTTTATTAGATTCATAAATTATCCTGGATTTTTACCAAACTTGGACAGAAGCTACTTACAATCAAAAGATAGTATAGAGAGGAATATTTTTAATAATTTTTTTCCTCATTTTTGTTGAGCCTGCGATTAACACCAAAAGTAGGCGAGACACTGGGTTCCGCGGAACCCTTACGAATTTTTTTTGTTATACGACTGCAAAAAATTTGCGATCTCTATGAAATTAAACCAAAAGGTCCAATACCACAAAAGGAAGGTTGGGATTAATGTTTTTGGGGATGATGGTCCCAACAGTTTAGGAATTAGGGGCCAAAACAAGCATTTTTCTAGTTTCAGGACAATTGGGTAGAAGTATTTTGATTGCTCTGAAATTGTACCGCAAGGTTCATTATCACAAGCAGTAAGTTGAGATTCATTTTGGGGGTAATTGCCCAAACCGATCAGGAATTAGGGGCCAAAAAGTGGCCAAAGCAAGCAATTTTCTAGTTTCCAGACAATAACTTGTGTTCAAGTGTATGGATCTCTCTGAAATTGTACTGCAAGGTTCCATATCATAAAGGGAATGCTTAGATTGATTTTGAGGGTTATTGCCTCAAAATTTTAGGAATTAGCATGATTAGGGGACAAAAAATGGGCAAAAAACAAGCATTTTTCTAGTTTCATGACAATAACTTGTGTGTAAGTATGGATCTTTCTGAAATTGTACTACAAGGTTCCATATCACAAAGGGAAAGCTGGAATTGAGTTTGGGGGTAATTGCCCAAAACATTTAGGAATAAGGGGCCAAAAATAAACATTTTTCTAGTTTCCAGACAATAACTTGTGTTCAAGTGTATGGATCTCTCTGAAATTGTACTACAAGGTACCATACCACAAAGGGAAGGCTTGGATTGATTTTGGGGGTAATTGCCTGAATATTTTAGGAATTAGGGGCCAAAAAGGGGCAAAAAACAAGCATTTTTTCCTAGTTTCAGGACAATAACTTGTGTGTAAGTGTATGGATCTTTATGAAATTCTGTTTCAGAAACCTATATTGTGTCAAATATTTAATCACAATCCAAATTCAGTGCTGTATCAAGCTTGAATGTTGTGTCTATACTTGCTCCAACTGTTCAGGGTTTGACCTCTGTGGTCATATCAAGCTGCGCCCAGCAAAGCATTTTATTTCCTGTGTACAAGCTTTGTATTAAGTAACATCAAGTTCCCAAAATATTCTATAGAACACCAAATAAAAAAATAATGGTGCTTTGAAACACCCAAGATATATGTTTATGACTCAGTAATATTTTACTGCAATGAAATGTAGGATAAATTTTCTACAACGGAATATTTTTTTAGACCCTTTTTAGTATGCAACCGGATGTGACGTACATGTACTATGATTTGGTGGTATTACACATAAAGAAGACTTTTTAATCGGATTTTTGAAGGAAAATTCAATTTTTCATTATTAATTAGATAATAATCTATTTTAGATATTCAATCACAATCCAAATTCAGAGCTGTTTTAAGCTTAAATGTTGTGTCCATACTTGCTCAACTGTTCAGGGTTCGACCTCTGCAGGAAAATCCGGTTTGCTGTCACTCAACAGCCTCTTGTTTGTTTAATAAACTGAATGTGATTTTTATACGACCGCAAAAATTTTTTGACGTTGGCGTCGTTGTCGTCCGAAGACACATTGGTTTTTGCACTATAACTTTAGTTTAAACAGGCTATTATTTCAACTTGGAATTATTTTTAATTATGGGATTTGCATAATTTCTTGTGCTTGAAATTTTTAATAAATTCCATGTTTATTTTGTATTTTAATGTTCTGTGCGCACAACACTATCTAAACATTATAATACAGAATAAACATGGAATTTATTAAAAATTTCAAACACAAGAAATTATGGAAATTCCATAATTAAAAATAATTCCAAGTTGAAATAATAGCCTGTTTTTAAGTGAATGGATCTCTATGAAATTTTACCATAAGGTTAAATACCACAAAAGGAAGGTTGGGATTGATTTTGGGGGTCATGGTACCAACAGTTAAGGAAAAAGGGGCCAATGGCAAAAATAAGCATTTTCTAGTTTCCAGACTATAACTTGTGGAACGGTGTATGGATCTCTCTGAATTATACCACAAGTTTCCATACCACAAAGGGATGGTTAGGATTTGCTTTGGGGGGTTATGGCTCAAACCGTTTAGGAATTAGGGGCAAAAAAAGCGGGAAAAACAAGGTTGTCCTGGTTAATGGACAAATTCTTTAGTACAAAACATAATTTAAACCCTACTGAAAATGAGTACGGGATTCCACTGGATTTCCAGTGAAATTACACTGGTATTCAGTGGAAAAAAATATTCCGATGGAATCCCATTAGAATTTCATCCAAAACATCTGGAATATTTTTCACACTGTAATTCCAATGGAAAATCAGTGAAATTTCCAATGAAACTTCCAATAAATTTCCAGTGGAATATTATTGTCTATATTTCAGTGGATTTTTGATTTAATGCAAATATTCCAGTGGAATTTTGGACTTAGAAATTTAAAGGAATATATACTTCTAATTCAAATTTTCAAATAATTAAGTGAATGATTATTATATAAAGGATTTAATTGTAACATATGATTTGCTGGCCTGATAAGAAATTAAATATTATAATCATGATAATATATGGGATGTAATGAATATTTCATAAACCTACATATATACATGTATATGAAACATTTTTTCAAAAAAGTTACATGGTTAAACGTAATATGAAATCACTTGCCTAGCAACAAATGAAAATAATCATTTGGTCTGAAAGACACCCCCACCCACCCCCCTCCATATAAAATAAGTAAAATGGTAGCTCCTCAGATGTAGGGTGAATATAATGCATCACCATATAGCCTATGAGTATGACACATTGAAAGGATACATTTTAACTATTAAGAAATAAAATTAAATGTGCAATAATATAAATAAATAAATGAATATTTTATATCAAATTGGGTTGAGAATAAGATTCTGTTTGATTTAACGAACAAAAACAATTAAGATTCTTTTTGAAAAATGTGCATGGCTCTTAAAAGGGCCGTTTTTAAACAGATCTGTTGCAGAAATTATCTTCAGTCTGTACGAATTGTTAGGATAACTCCGTTTTTTTCTTCAAGTGACCGTACTGGCAACTGCCCTGCACTACAGTCTACATGTATACAATAATATAATTATTTCTCCTTTGACTTCATCATGTTCATTAACTGTTACTGGTCTACTGTTCTTTTGAGAAAAATAAAGTGAACGGCTTTCATTTTCCACATTGTTCTATAAACTGTTTCGGTATCTTAACTTTGTCGGTATGATGAATTTTTCATCATTTTCATGTCCTGAACTCGGCACTGGAACTCGGGTCATATAAGTTAATCTATAGAAACATTTCACTTAATCCCCTCCAATTAATTGTACGATAAATGTCAGTGTTTTGGCATAATTTGAGCAGAAAATTCGTGAAACTGTAGTCTTTAATGTTGTTTTTCAACACACATGTTTACATTCATGGAGGCTGCCATTTTTTTCTACCAGACTATAAATATAACCGCTGATTTGATTGGATAACTCAATTTCCGGGATTTCCGATCGGCCAATCAGATCGTCGTTATCATTAATACACGGAATGTGTTCAAATTTGAAACTAAAAATATTGTACGAGTATGTATCCTGTCCAGCTGTGGTTACATTAATCATGTTAATTATTATTAATACTCAACAACCTTCGATAAATAAAGAAATAGACATTAAAGGCAGAACATTTAGGCATGACATTAGCTGTTGAACCAAGAATTTACGATGAGACGATGTGCTGATGTAGGACAGACGTACAGCAGATACAGGTAATTTTTAAGAGATTTTACATTTGATCATGAATATTTTTAATTAAAATTTAAAAAAAGATATACACCCCCTTTAGTTTCATTCATAATCTCCGTTAGTTCACACTTTGAGGATGACCATTTGGTGTTCTGAAAAGGGGGAATGTAATAATAATTTTATTCAATCAAGGAAAGATGTTTACTACACAATTTCCGGCACATTCAACTTAATTTTGTCATGTTCTGATTTGGATGGACATGCAACACAAAAATTCCCTAAAGGTTAATATTGTGTTTTAGAATCTTTATACTTAAATGAAAGAAGCTTCTTAATTATATATGTACATTGTATGATAAATATCAGTAATATATGATGCATACAGGTCATGACCAGAATTGAAAATTATTAATAAAATGTCTTTACATATTTTTTTTAGGTTGTCCATATATTAAAAGGGATTTTTCATGGTGAAGGTACAAAGCTGCAAAAATGATGACTGTGCATCGATCAATACCCACTCAATAATATGAAAACACGATGAAAACAAACAAACCAGCAGCAGAAAAGAAATTTGAGTATAAGATTATTGAAAGGTACTTATTGAATTATTTTTTCATCCTTCCCACACTTGAAATAAAAATACATTAATCATTCACATCTATAAGCTTTTAACACAGATAGTAAACCAACAACAAACACAACACAAAGGGAAAGATAATATGAGGCTAAATAAAAATATATGCATGGTTCCAATTACCTTACCTACCTTTTTTTTAGTCTTAACAATAGCCTACCCTAAAGATTTTTTTGTCATTTTTCACTGTTTAAGTCAGAATGTTACTCCCATAGACTCAATGTAAAAAAAAGCCATAAAATAAAAAAAATCCTTACCTATACCTACCCTAATTTTTTTTTAAATGTAACTGGAACCACACATACCATTTTATTTGGCCTCTGAGAGACACCTGATCCATGAACTATAAAAGTCTATTTTGATAAAAAGAGATGTGTGTTATAAGTCTAAGAGACAGCAACCCAACAACTATAGCCAAAGATATCTAGAGAACACATAGTCTTCAACAATAGACATACATGTGTCTAAATTGCTCTTAGTGTATAAATGTTGTGAATAAATTAAACAAACACAAAAAAAATATGCCAGTAACATATATTTTTGAATAATTGCAGACTGGAGCATGGTATTGTAATGTTATTTTAATTCAAAATTCTATGCATGTTATGATGTATGATTTTTTTTCTTTCAGATTAATCAATGAACATGATGAAGACTTAATGGAACAGGATTGGAATGCAGAAACTTTGGACTTAATTCATGAATAACATCAATGGATGATGAAGAAAACTGAACAAACTGACAAAGTATTTCGTATGCATGTAAACTGGACATTTTTGTTTGTTTAATGCACAATAAACAAATTTGTAAAATTGAAAATTAAAACCATTTGTGAAAGATTTCAAGAGGACCAAAAGTTACCATGGACTTATGAATGATTTAACCAGAAAAATGATTTACATGTACAATTAAGTAAATACATGTACATCTTTGACTAAAAAATGATAATTTATCAACATTAATATTTTAAAGAGGTTGATCTTTTCGTTTAAAAGGTCTTAAATGTGGATAATGTATAAACTGTTGTAATTTCTTTGATTGTTGACTTGCATTAAAATGGTTATTGTCTTATTTCAAGTTTTCTTGTTAATTCATTCAAAAATAAGCAGTGCATGCAAAATGATATTTACATTTCAGTGGAAATGTCAATTTCCATTGAAATATCACTGGTTTTCTTTGGTTGATTGTTACAATTTCCAATGGAATTACCACTGGTATCCCAGTTGAAAACAATAAATGTCCAGTGGGAAAACAATGGTATTCCAACGAAGTTTTCACTGGTATTCCAATGGAATTTCCACTGTATTCCACTCGAGTATTCACCGGAATCCCACTGGATATTCCACTGATATCCCAATGGAAAACAATGAATGTCCAATGAAAATCCCGACCAAATTTCCCAGTGGTAATACAGTGGTATTCCAATGGAACTCTGATGAAACTCCACTGGTATTTTCAGTGAAATCCCACTTTACATTTTCAGTAGGGAAGCAGTGTAAGGTTGATAAATCAAATACGTCATTTGAATTACCTCCCTTACACTGCTTTTAAATTATGTATAAAGTAATGGTTAATGAACAATTAAGACAATTTAAAAGCAGTGTAAGGGAGGTAATCCAAATACAACATTTTGATTACTTCCCTTACAGTGCTTTTAAATTATGTTGAAAGAAATGCATATTTATAAAGGAAATTCTATTATAAAATAGATTAAGTTAGCACTATGGTAAATTTAAATGGGTAATTATGGTTGCAAACTCCATTGGAAATTTGAATTGAGAATATGACCATATCTTGAGGGAAAGAATTTTTTGCGGGAAAAAGGGGGGGGGGGGGGTTAAATAGAAATTGTGGGGGGTCAATTTTTTCTCATTTCAGATTTCAGAAATTAAAAAGAATTATTCTTCAAATATTTTTTTTTTCAAATTTCAAATATTGAAAAAATTCAAGAAGTAATCTTTAATTGCACAGTACGTATGGCACATTAGATTTGTAAAATCTTTGACCACATTTATTTCTTTGTTATGCCGAATCTAACCATGTATTTAGATTTTTAATTTGGGGTCCAGTTTTCAAATTGGTCTACATTAAGGTCCAAAGGGTCCAAAATTAAACTTAGTTTGATTTTAACAAAAATTGAATATATGGGGTCTTTGATCCTATATGCGGAATCTAAACATGTACAAATGTATTTAGATTTTTGATTTTGGGCCCAGTTTTCAAGTTGGTCCAAATTGGGGTCAAAAATTAAACTTTGTTTGATTTCAACAAAAATTGAATATATGGGGTTCTTTGATATGCTGAATCTAACCATGTATTTAGATTTTTTATTTGTGGGCCCCGCTATCAAATTGGTTCATATTGAGGTCAAAAGGGTCCAAAATTAAACTTTGTTTGATTTCATCATAAATTGAATTATTGGGGTTCTTTGATATGCCAAATCTAACCGTGTATTAAGATTTTTAATTCTGGGTCCAGTTTTCAAATTGTTCTACATTGAGGTCCAAAGGGTCCAAAATTAAACTTAGTTTGATTTTAACAACAATTGAATTCTTGGGGTTCTTTGATATGCTGAATCTAAACATGTGTTTAGATTTTTGATTATGGGCCCAATTTTCAAGTTGGTCCAAGTTGGGTCCAAAATTAAACTTTGTTTGATTTCAACAAAAATTGAATATATGGGGTTCTTTGATATGCGGAATCTAACCATGTATTTTGATTTTTGGGCCCCGTTATCAAATTGGTCCACATTGAGGTCAAAAGGGTCCAAAATTAAACTTTGTTTGATTTCATCAAAAACTGAATTCTTTGGATTCTTTGATATGCTGAATCTAACCTTGTATTTTAATTTTAGATTTTGGATATTGGACCATAATAGGTAAATTATTCTGTGTCAGAAACCTATGCTGTGTCAAATATTTAATCACAATCCAAATTCAGAGCTGTATCAAGCTTGGATGTTGTGTCCATACTTGCCCCAACTGTTCAGGGTTCAACCTCTGCAGTCATATCAAGCTGCGCCCAGCGGAGCATTTTATTTTCCTTTTTAATACTGGTTATTTCAAGCATTACTGTCAAGTTTTGTCAAAATCAGTTCAATAGTTTTAGAAAATTCTAGTAGAATGTAAGACGACATCTACGTCGATTCGAGCAAAATTTCTTGGAAAATCAAAACATTAATCCAAATCCAAAAGTTGACTCTAGGATGATAAATACCACTAATAGACCTATTGTCTTCATTATTAGGTCCCTTTTGGTCCATTTATACCTCTCATTTCCTTAAAATTTCAAATTTTTAGACCAGTAAATAAAATTTTTGGGGTAAATTTCACTCATTTATGAAAGAAATGTGATAATAAATGAGTAATTGAAGTATTCAAGCTAAATGAACTATCCATATAAAAGTTTACTGACCCCACTATATATTTATCAAAGTGTTACTTTAAGGAGAAAGTTTTCTATTAGGTATGTATACAGTCCAACAACACTGAAAAGACACCTATGCGGCAACATATGTATACAATCCAACAACACTGAAAATACAAATATAGGGCAACATATGTATACAGTCTAACAACACAAAAAAAGATACCTTAAGGTCAACATATGTTTATAGTTCAACAACTTAGAAAAAAACATCTATAGGGCAACATATGTATACAGTCCAACAACTCAGAATAGACATATATAGGGCAACATATGTATACAGTCCAACAACACTGACAAGACATCTATAGGGCAACATATGTATACAGTCCAACAATGACAAGACATCTATAGGGCAACATATGTATACAATCCAACAACACTGAAATTACAAATATAGGGCAACATATGTATACAGTCCAACAACACAAAAAAAGATACCTAAAGGTCAACATATGTATACAGTTCAACAACTCAGAAAAGACATCTATAGGGCAACATATGTATACAGTCCAACAACACTAAAAAGACACCTATACGGCAACATATGTATACAGTCAAACAACACTGAAAAAAAAAATATAGGGCAACATTTGTATACGGTCCAACAACACTGAAAAGACATCTATAGGGCAACACATGTATACAGTCCAACAACACTGAAAAAACAAATATAGGGCAACATATGTATACAGTCCAACAACACTAAAAAGACAAATATAGGGCAACATATGTATACAGTCCAACAACACTGAAATGAAAAATATAGGGCAACATTTTTATACAGTCCAACAGTCAAGGATATAACTCTATAGGGTTATTAGAGAAAAATAACATTCATTTGTTATTGTGGACTAAAAAATCAAAGAACTGTGATAACATATGGATGTTACATGTTTCAAAGGGACAATATACATCATTAGTTTTGTTAAAATGTATACAAGGTCTATTGCTATTAATATTGTCTTTATGTATACTTAACTATAGAAAGATATAACATTTCATAGTTTGCCAATCATGCATAGTACACCTATATGTTATTACAGAAAAAATATGCCTATAATAACTAAAGGGTGTTATTACAGCTTCTCTACATCACTCCTAAGCATTTGCTAAGACATTCATCATGCTTAATTACAATGAATATTAATTTATTGTAAGAAATAATGGTCAGAGCATGTAATGAGGTTCTGCACAAGCTTCACAGTAATTCCCAAGTGTCTCATATAACAAGTTACATGCCTTTAATAACTAAGCCTTGTTATTACAGCTCAGTTTATCCCTTAAAAGCCTCTTCTCATTTATTTACCATGGTTAATGAAAAATGTATTAATTTAATTCAAAAATTAGTTATCAAGGCTATGCATTTAAGTTCTGCGCAGATTCCCTAGAGCCCACTAATATTCAAATTATGTATGATTTATTTTACAAATAACAAACATATGTTATTACAGATTTAGAAAATTTATGGATAAAAAAGTAGACAACTCACGAAAGTATCTGTAATAACACATACAAGTTATTTTCTGTAATAACCCTATTGAGTTATATCCCTGGCTGTCCAACAACACTGAAAAGACATCTATAGGGCAACATATTTATACAGTCCAACAACACTGAAAAAACAAATATAGGGCAACATATGTATACAGTCAAACAACACTAAAAAGACAAATATAGGGCAACATATGTATACATTCCAACAATACTGAAAAGACAAACATAGGACAACATGTGTATACAGTGAGTCTAACAACACTAAAAGTCAAATATAGGGCAACATATGATATGTATAGAGTCCAACAGCACTAAAATACACCTATAGGGCAACATATTTATACAGTTCAACAACACTGAAAAGACATTAATAGGACAACATATGTATACAGTCAAACAACACTGACAAAACATCTATAGGGCAACATATGTATACAGTCCAACTACACAAAAAAAGATACCTAAAGGTCAACATATGTATACAGTTCAACAACTCAGAAAAAACATCTATAGCGCAACATATATATACAGTTTATCAACACTGACAAGACATCTATATGGCAACATATGTATACAGTCCAACAACACTGACAAGACATCTATAGGACAACATATGTATACAGTCAAACAACACTAAGAAGACAAATATAGGGCAACATATGTATATCTTCTAACAACACTAAAAAGACAAATATAGGGCAACACATGTATACAGTCCAACAACACTGAAGAAACAAATATAGGGCAACATATGTATACAGTCCAACAACACTGAAAAAACAAATAAAGGGCAACATATGTATACAGTCCAACAACACTGAAAAGACATCTATAGGGCAACATATGTATACAGTCCAACAACACTGAAAAAACAAATATAGGGCAACATATGTATACAGGCCAACAACTCAAAAAAGACATTTATAAGACAATATATCTATACAGACAAACAACACTAAAAAGACAAATATAGGGCAACATATGTATACATTCCAACAACACTTAAAAGACAAATATAGGGCAACACATGTATACAGTCCAACAACACTGAAAAGACATTTATAGGGCAATATATGTATATAGTCCAACAACATTGAAAAGAGAAATGTAGGGCAACACATGTATACAGTCCAAAAACACTTAAAAGACAAATATAGGGCAACATATGTTAACAGTCCAACAACACTGAAAAGACAAATATCAGGCATCATATGTATACAGTCCAACAACACTCAAAAGACAAATATAGGGCAACATATGTATACAGAAAAACAACACTTAAAAAACAAATATAGGGCAACACATGTATACATTCCAACAACACTTAAAAGACAAATATAGGGCAACACATGTATACAGTCCAACAACACTGAAAAGACATTTATAGGGCAATATATGTATATAGTCCAACAACATTGAAAAGACAAATATAGGGCAACACATGTATACAGTCCAACAACACTGAAAAGACATTTATAGGGCAATATATGTATATAGTCCAACAACATTGAAAAGAGAAATATAGGGCAACACATGTATACAGTCTAACAACACTAAAAAGACAAATATAGGGCAACACATGTATACAGTCCAACAACACTTAAAAGACAAATATAGGGCAACACATGTATACAGTCTAACACCTGAGAAAAAACAAATATAGGGCAACATATGTATACAGTTCAGCAACACTGAAAAGACAAATAATGGGCAACATATGTTAACAGTCCAACAACACAAAAAAAGATACCTAAAGGTCAACATTTGTATACAGTTCAACAACTCAGAAAAGACAAATATAGGGCAACATATGTATACACTCCATCAACATTGACAAGACATCTATAGGGCAACATATGTATACAGTCCAACAACACTGAAAAGACATCTATAGGGCAACATATGTATACAGTCCAACAACATTGAAAAAACAAATATAGGGCAACATATGTATACAGTCAAACAACACTAAAAAGACAAATATAGGGCAACATATGTATACATTCCAACAATACTGAAAAGACAAACATAGGACAACATGTGTATACAGTGAGTCTAACAACACTAAAAGTCAAATATAGGGCAACATATGATATGTATACAGTCCAACAGCACTAAAATACACCTATAGGGCAACATATTTATACAGTTCAACAACACTGAAAAGACATTAATAGGACAACATATGTATACAGTCAAACAACACTGACAAAACATCTATAGGGCAACATTTGTATACAGTCCAACTACACAAAAAAAGATACCTAAAGGTCAACATATGTATACAGTTCAACAACTCAGAAAAAACATCTATAGGGCAACATATATATACAGTTTATCAACACTGACAAGACATCTATATGGCAACATATGTATACAGTCCAACAACACTGACAAGACATCTATAGGACAACATATGTATACAGTCAAACAACACTAAGAAGACAAATATAGGGCAACATATGTATATCTTCTAACAACACTAAAAAGACAAATATAGGGCAACACATGTATACAGTCCAACAACACTGAAGAAACAAATATAGGGCAACATATGTATACAGTCCAACAACACTGAAAAAACAAATAAAGGGCAACATATGTATACAGTCCAACAACACTGAAAAGACATCTATAGGGCAACATATGTATACAGTCCAACAACACTGAAAAAACAAATATAGGGCAACATATGTATACAGGCCAACAACTCAAAAAAGACATTTATAAGACAATATATCTATACAGACAAACAACACTAAAAAGACAAATATAGGGCAACATATGTATACATTCCAACAACACTTAAAAGACATTTATAGGGCAATATATGTATATAGTCCAACAACATTGAAAAGAGAAATATAGGGCAACACATGTATACAGTCCAAAAACACTTAAAAGACAAATATAGGGCAACATATGTTTACAGTCCAACAACACTGAAAAGACAAATATCAGGCATCATATGTATACAGTCCAACAACACTCAAAAGACAAATATAGGGCAACATACGTATACAGAAAAACAACACTTAAAAACAAATATAGGGCAACACATGTATACATTCCAACAACACTTAAAAGACAAATATAGGGCAACACATGTATACAGTCCAACAACACTGAAAAGACATTTATAGGGCAATATATGTATATAGTCCAACAACATTGAAAAGACAAATATAGGGCAACACATGTATACAGTCTAACAACACTAAAAAGACAAATATAGGGCAACACATGTATACAGTCCAACAACACTTAAAAGACAAATATAGGGCAACACATGTATACAGTCTAACACCTGAGAAAAAACAAATATAGTGCAACATATGTATACAGTTCAGCAACACTGAAAAGACAAATATAGGGCAACATATGTTAACAGTCCAACAACACAAAAAAAGATACCTAAAGGTCAACATTTGTATACAGTTCAACAACTCAGAAAAGACAAATATAGGGCAACATATGTATACAATCCATCAACATTGACAAGACATCTATAGGGCAACATATGTATACAGTCCAACAACACTGAAAAGACATCTATAGGGCAACATATGTATACAGTCCAACAACACTGAAAAAACAAATATAGGGAAACATATGTATACAGTCAAACAACACTAAAAAGACAAATATAGGGCAACATATGTATACATTCCAACAATACTGAAAAGACAAACATAGGACAACATGTGTATACAGTGAGTCTAACAACACTAAAAGTCAAATATAGGGCAACATATGATATGTATAGAGTCCAACAGCACTAAAATACACCTATAGGGCAACATATTTATACAGTTCAACGACACTGAAAAGACATTAATAGGACAACATATGTATACAGTCAAACAACACTGACAAAACATCTATAGGGCAACATTTGTATACAGTCCAACTACACAAAAAAAGATACCTAAAGGTCAACATATGTATACAGTTCAACAACTCAGAAAAAACATCTATAGGGCAACATATATATACAGTTTATCAACACTGACAAGACATCTATATGGCAACATATGTATACAGTCCAACAACACTGATTAGACATCTATAGGACAACATATGTATACAGTCAAACAACACTAAGAAGACAAATATAGGGCAACATATGTATATCTTCTAACAACACTAAAAAGACAAATATAGGGCAACACATGTATACAGTCCAACAACACTGAAGAAACAAATATAGGGCAACATATGTATACAGTCCAACAACACTGAAAAAACAAATAAAGGGCAACATATGTATACAGTCAAACAACACTGACAAAACATCTATAGGGCAACATTTGTATACAGTCCAACTACACAAAAAAAGATACCTAAAGGTCAACATATGTATACAGTTCAACAACTCAGAAAAAACATCTATAGGGCAACATATATATACAGTTTATCAACACTGACAAGACATCTATATGGCAACATATGTATACTGTCCAACAACACTGACAAGACATCTATAGGACAACATATGTATACAGTCAAACAACACTAAGAAGACAAATATAGGGCAACATATGTATATCTTCTAACAACACTAAAAAGACAAATATAGGGCAACACATGTATACAGTCCAACAACACTGAAGAAACAAATATAGGGCAACATATGTATACAGTCCAACAACACTGAAAAAACAAATAAAGGGCAACATATGTATACAGTCCAACAACACTGAAAAGACATCTATAGGGCAACATATGTATACAGTCCAACAACACTGAAAAAACAAATATAGGGCAACATATGTATACAGGCCAACAACTCAAAAAAGACATTTATAAGACAATATATCTATACAGACAAACAACACTAAAAAGACAAATATAGGGCAACATATGTATACATTCCAACAACACTTAAAAGACAAATATAGGGCAACACATGTATACAGTCCAACAACACTGAAAAGACATTTATAGGGCAATATATGTATATAGTCCAACAACATTGAAAAGAGAAATATAGGGCAACACATGTATACAGTCCAAAAACACTTAAAAGACAAATATAGGGCAACATATGTTTACAGTCCAACAACACTGAAAAGACAAATATCAGGCATCATATGTATACAGTCCAACAACACTCAAAAGACAAATATAGGGCAACATACGTATACAGAAAAACAACACTTAAAAACAAATATAGGGCAACACATGTATACATTCCAACAACACTTAAAAGACAAATATAGGGCAACACATGTATACAGTCCAACAACACTGAAAAGACATTTATAGGGCAATATATGTATATAGTCCAACAACATTGAAAAGACAAATATAGGGCAACACATGTATACAGTCTAACAACACTAAAAAGACAAATATAGGGCAACACATGTATACAGTCCAACAACACTTAAAAGACAAATATAGGGCAACACATGTATACAGTCTAACACCTGAGAAAAAACAAATATAGTGCAACATATGTATACAGTTCAGCAACACTGAAAAGACAAATATAGGGCAACATATGTTAACAGTCCAACAACACAAAAAAAGATACCTAAAGGTCAACATTTGTATACAGTTCAACAACTCAGAAAAGACAAATATAGGGCAACATATGTATACAATCCATCAACATTGACAAGACATCTATAGGGCAACATATGTATACAGTCCAACAACACTGAAAAGACATCTATAGGGCAACATATGTATACAGTCCAACAACACTGAAAAAACAAATATAGGGAAACATATGTATACAGTCAAACAACACTAAAAAGACAAATATAGGGCAACATATGTATACATTCCAACAATACTGAAAAGACAAACATAGGACAACATGTGTATACAGTGAGTCTAACAACACTAAAAGTCAAATATAGGGCAACATATGATATGTATAGAGTCCAACAGCACTAAAATACACCTATAGGGCAACATATTTATACAGTTCAACGACACTGAAAAGACATTAATAGGACAACATATGTATACAGTCAAACAACACTGACAAAACATCTATAGGGCAACATTTGTATACAGTCCAACTACACAAAAAAAGATACCTAAAGGTCAACATATGTATACAGTTCAACAACTCAGAAAAAACATCTATAGGGCAACATATATATACAGTTTATCAACACTGACAAGACATCTATATGGCAACATATGTATACAGTCCAACAACACTGATTAGACATCTATAGGACAACATATGTATACAGTCAAACAACACTAAGAAGACAAATATAGGGCAACATATGTATATCTTCTAACAACACTAAAAAGACAAATATAGGGCAACACATGTATACAGTCCAACAACACTGAAGAAACAAATATAGGGCAACATATGTATACAGTCCAACAACACTGAAAAAACAAATAAAGGGCAACATATGTATACAGTCCAACAACACTGAAAAGACATCTATAGGGCAACATATGTATACAGTCTAACAACACTGAAAAAACAAATATAGGGCAACATATGTATACAGGCCAACAACTCAAAAAAGACATTTATAAGACAATATATCTATACAGACAAACAACACTAAAAAGACAAATATAGGGCAACATATGTATACATTCCAACAACACTTAAAAGACAAATATAGGGCAACACATGTATACAGTCCAACAACACTGAAAAGACATTTATAGGGCAATATATGTATATAGTCCAACAACATTGAAAAGAGAAATATAGGGCAACACATGTATACAGTCCAAAAACACTTAAAAGACAAATATAGGGCAACATATGTTTACAGTCCAACAACACTGAAAAGACAAATATCAGGCATCATATGTATACAGTCCAACAACACTCAAAAGACAAATATAGGGCAACATATGTATACAGAAAAACAACACTTAAAAAACAAATATAGGGCAACACATGTATACATTCCAACAACACTTAAAAGACAAATATAGGGCAACACAAGTATACAGTCCAACAACACTGAAAAGACATTTATAGGGCAATATATGTATATAGTCCAACAACATTGAAAAGAGAAATATAGGACAACACATGTATACAGTCTAACAACACTAAAAAGACAAATATAGGGCAACACATGTATACAGTCCAACAACACTTAAAAGACAAATATAGGGCAACACATGTATACAGTCTAACACCTGAGAAAAAACAAATATAGTGCAACATATGTATACAGTTCAGCAACACTGAAAAGACAAATATAGGGCAACATATGTTAACAGTCCAACAACACAAAAAAAGATACCTAAAGGTCAACATTTGTATACAGTTCAACAACTCAGAAAAGACAAATATAGGGCAACATATGTATACACTCCATCAACATTGACAAGACATCTATAGGGCAACATATGTATACAGTCCAACAACACTGAAAAGACATCTATAGGGCAACATATGTATACAGTCCAACAACACTGAAAAAACAAATATAGGGCAACATATGTATACAGTCAAACAACACTAAAAAGACAAATATAGGGCAACATATGTATACAGTCTAACAACACTAAAAAGACAAATATAGGGCAACACATGTATACAGTGCAACAACACTAAAAAGACAAATATAGGGCAACACATGTATACAGTCCAACACTTGAGAAAAAACAAATATAGGGCAACATATGTATAAAGTCCAACAACACTGAAAAGACATATATAGGGCAACATATGTATATAGTCCAACAACACTTAAAAGACATCTATAGGGCAACATATGTAGACAGTCCAACAACACTGAAAAGACATCTATAGGGCAACATATGTATACAGTCAAACAACACTGAAAAGACATCTATAGGGCAACAGATGAATACAGTCCAACAACACTAAAAAGACATTTAAAGGTCAATACATGTAAACAGTCCAACAACACTAAAAAGACATATATAGGGCAACATATGTATACAGTCCAACAACACTGACAAGACATCTATAGGGCAACATATGTATACAGTCTAACAACACTAAAAAGACAAATATAGGGCAACACATGTATACAGTCCAACAACACAAAAAAGACAAATATAGGGCAACACATGTATACAGTCCAACACTTAAGAAAAAACAAATATAGGGCTTCAAATGTATAAAGTCCAACAACACTGAAAAGACATATATAGGGCAACATATGTATACAGTCCAACAACACTGAAAAGACATCTATAGGGCAACATATGTAGACAGTCCATCAACACTGAAAAGACATCTATAGGGCAACATATGTGTACAGTCAAACAACACTGAAAAGACATATATAGGACAACATATGTATACAGTCAAACACGCTAAAAAGACAAATATAGGGCAACATATGTATACAGTCCAACAACTCAGAAAAGACAAATATAGGGCAACATATGTATACACTCCATCAACATTGACAAGACATCTATAGGGCAACATATGTATACAGTCCAACAATACTGAAAAGACAAATATAGAGCAACATGTGTATACAGTCTAACAACACTAAACAGACACCTATGGGGCAACATATGTATATAGTCCAACAACACTTAAAAGACAAATATAGGGCAACACATGTATAGAGTCCAACAACACTGAAAAGACATTCATAGGGCAATATATGTATAGTCCAACAATATTGAAAAGAGAAATATAGGGCAACACATGTATACAGTCCAACAACACTCAAAAGACAAATATAGGGCAACATATGTATACAGTCCAACAACACCCAAAAGACAAATATAGGGCAACATATGTATACAGTCTAACAACACTAAAAAGACAAATATAGGGCAACACATGTAAACAGTCCAACAACACTAAAAAGACAAATATAGGGCAACACATGTATACAGTCCAACACTTGAGAAAAAACAAATATAGGGCAACAAATGTATAAAGTCCAACAACACTGAAAAGACATATATAGGGCAACATATGTATACAGTCCAACACTTGAGAAAAAACAAATATAGGGCAACAAATGTATAAAGTCCAACAACACTGAAAAGACATCTATAGGGCAACATATGTATACAGTCAAACAACACTGAAAAGACATATATAGGGCAACATATGTATACAGTCCAACACGCTAAAAAGACAAATATAGGGCAACATATGTATACAGTCAAACAACACTGAAAAAAAATATAGGGCAACATTTGTATACAGTCCAACAACACTGAAAAAACAAATATAGGGCAATATATAGGATGCTCTTAATATCGTCTGTAGTAAAGTTTTCATTGAATTCAGCTGAAACAATCAATGGTCTGCAGATACACCAAAATTTCCAAATTAAAAAATCCTATTAAGATATAACATACAACAACCACTGACAAGGTTCCTGACTTTGGAGGGTTGCATTCATATGGGGGGAGTTATTAGTTTTCCTAAATTCCATTGCATATGTATTTCTCTTTATCTCCACGTGTACATATGGGGGGAGTTATTAGTTTTCCTAAATTCCATTGCATATGTATTTCTCTTTCTCTCCACGTGTACATATGGGGGTAGTTATTAGTTTTCCTAAATGCCATTGCATATGTACATTGTATTTCTCTTTCTCTCCACGTGTACATATGGGGGGAGTTATTAGTTTTCCTAAATGCCATTGCATATGTATTTCTCTTTCTCTCCACAAACAAACAGTGTTCTCCCCAGGGCCTTTTAGCATCATGGTAATGTGATGCTATCTGAGATTATTATGTTATAGATTATATGTTATGGATGTGGTGCAATAATCTTAAATGTGATGCTATGTGAAGTGGTTTTCTTATAGATTGTGTTATGGATGTGATGCTATAATTTTTAGAAACAAGATGGTATTTCAAATTCCCCTGTTTACCAGGATGCTAAATGAAATATCTGGGGAGAACACTGACAACATGTACAATGCTCATGTAGTTTGATCAACTATTAAGGTAAACAAAAATAATTGTTTTAATTTTTACCTTATAATCACAACTTAGGGTTAGATATCATGTCTGCGATGACCGTCACCTCTCGTGGGATGGTTAAATTACACAACTGATATCATGTCTGCGATGACCGTCACCTCTCGTGGGATGGTTAAATTACACAACTGATATCATGTCTGCGATGACCGTCACCTCTCGTGGGATGGTTTAATTACATAACTGATATCATGTCTGCGATGACCGTCACCTCTCGTGGGATGGTTTAATTACACAACTGATATCATGTCTGCGATGACCGTCACCTCTCGTGGGATGGTTAAATTACACAACTGATATCATGTCTGCGATGACCGTCACCTCTCGTGGGATGGTTTAATTACACAACTGATATCATGTCTGCGATGACCGTCACCTCTTGTGGGATGGTTTAATTACACAACTGATATCATGTCTGCGATGACCGTCACCTCTCGTGGGATGATTTAATTACACAACTGATATCATGTCTGCGATGACCGTCACCTCTCGTGGGATGGTTTAATTACACAACTGATATCATGTCTGCAATGACCGTCACCTCTCCTGGGATGGTTTAATTACACAACTGATATCATGTCTGCGATGACCGTCACCTCTCCTGGGATGGTTTAATTACACAACTGATATCATGTCTGCGATGACCGTCACCTCTCGTGGGATGGTTTAATTACACAACTGATATCATGTCTGCGATGACCGTCACCTCTCGTGGGATGGTTTAATTACACAACTGATATCATGTCTGCGATGACCGTCACCTCTCCTGGGATGGTTTTAATTACACAACTGATATCATGTCTGTGATGACCTTCACCTCTCTTGGGATGGTTTATTTACACAACTGATATCATGTCTGCGATGACCGTCACCTCTCGTGGGATGGTTTATTTACACAACTGATATCATGTCTGCGATGACCGTCACCTCTCGTGGGATGGTTTATTTACACAACTGATATCATGTCTGCGATGACCGTCACCTCTCGTGGGATGGTTTAATTACACAACTGATATCATGTCTGCGATGACCGTCACCTCTCTTGGGATGGTTAAATTACACAAGTGATACATGTCTGCGATGACCGTCACTTTCGTGGGATGGTTTAATTACACAACTGATATCATGTCTGCGATGACCCTCTCGTGGGATGGTTTAATTACATAACTGATATCATGTCTGCGATGACCGTCACCTCTTGTGGGATGGTTTAATTACACAACTGATATCATGTCTGCGATGACCGTCACCTCTCGTGGGATGGTTTAATTACACAACTGATATCATGTCTGCGATGACCGTCACCTCTCGTGGGATGGTTAAATTACACAACTGATATCATGTCTGCGATGACCGTCACCTCTCGTGGGATGGTTTAATTACATAACTGATATCATGTCTGCGATGACCGTCACCTCTCGTGGGATGGTTTAATTACACAACTGATATCATGTCTGCGATGACCGTCACCTCTCGTGGGATGATTTAATTACACAACTGATATCATGTCTGCGATGACCGTCACCTCTCGTGGGATGGTTTAATTACACAACTGATATCATGTCTGCAATGACCGTCACCCCTCCTGGGATGGTTTAATTACACAACTGATATCATGTCTGCGATGACCGTCACCTCTCCTGGGATGGTTTAATTACACAACTGATATCATGTCTGCGATGACCGTCACCTCTCGTGGGATGGTTTAATTACACAACTGATATCATGTCTGCGATGACCGTCACCTCTCGTGGGATGGTTTAATTACACAACTGATATCATGTCTGCGATGACCGTCACCTCTCCTGGGATGGTTTTAATTACACAACTGATATCATGTCTGTGATGACCTTCACCTCTCTTGGGATGGTTTATTTACACAACTGATATCATGTCTGCGATGACCGTCACCTCTGGTGGGATGGTTTATTTACACAACTGATATCATGTCTGCGATGACCATCACCTCTCGTGGGATGGTTTATTTACACAACTGATATCATGTCTGCGATGACCGTCACCTCTCGTGGGATGGTTTAATTACACAACTGATATCATGTCTGCGATGACCGTCACCTCTCTTGGGATGGTTAAATTACACAAGTGATACATGTCTGCGATGACCGTCACTTTCGTGGGATGGTTTAATTACACAACTGATATAATGTCTGCGATGACCCTCTCGTGGGATGGTTTAATTACATAACTGATATCATGTCTGCGATGACCGTCACCTCTTGTGGGATGGTTTAATTACACAACTGATATCATGTCTGCGATGACCGTCACCTCTCCTGGGATGGTTTAATTACACAACTGATATCATGTCTGCGATGACCGTCACCTCTCGTGGGATGGTTTAATTACACAACTGATATCATGTCTGCAATGACCGTCACCTCTCCTGGGATGGTTTAATTACACAACTGATATCATGTCTGCGATGACCGTCACCTCTCCTGGGATGGGTTAATTACACAACTGATATCATGTCTGCGATGACCGTCCTCTCTTGTGGGATGGTTTAATTGCACAACTGATATCATGTCTGCGATGACCGTCACCTCTCGTGGGATGGTTTCATTACACAACTGATATCATGTCTGCGATGACCGTCACCTCTCGTGGGATGGTTTAATTACACAACTGATATCATGTCTGCGATGACCGTCACCTCTCTTGGGATGGTTTAATTACACAACTGATATCATGTCTGCGATGACCGTCACCTCTCGTGGGATGGTTTAATTACACAACTGATATCATGTCTGCGATGACCGTCACCTCTTGTGGGATGGTTTATTTACACAACTGATATCATGTCTGCGATGACCGTCACCTCTTGTGGGATGGTTTAATTACACAACTGATATCATGTCTGCGATGACCGTCACCTCTCTTGGGATGGTTAAATTACACAAGTGATACATGTCTGCGATGACCGTCACTTTCGTGGGATGGTTTAATTACACAACTGATATCATGTCTGCGATGACTGTCACCTCTCGTGGGATGGTTTAATTACACAACTGATATCATGTCTGCAATGACCGTCACCTCTAGTGGGATGGTTTAATTACACAACTGATATCATGTCTGCGATGACTGTCACCTCTTGTGGGATGGTTTTATTACACAACTGATATCATGTCTGCGATGACCGTCACCTCACGTGGGATGGTTTAATTACACAACTGATATCATGTCTGCGATGACCATCACCTCACGTGGGATGGTTTAATTACACAACTGTTTTAATGTCTGCGATGACTGTCACCTTTCATGGGATGGTTTAATTACCCAAACGTGATTATAATTAATATATTATCTCAATTTTATTTTTTTTTTTTTTTTCAGTTGAAGAGTGTTGGTCCAAAGTTGGTTCCTTTCTTCAAGACTTGTGCTATTTTCTTCGTTCTGTATGGCAACGAACCAGCAGCCTGCGGGATAGTTTATTGTATACTGAAATGTCTTCCTGTCATATCGCTAATCTTATTTATATTACTTGATGGGATGAGCTTGTCAGAATCGTATTACAGGTATTCCAGGAGAATCTTGATTGGACTTATATTTTCTTGCTTCGGTGATGTATTTTTGGTATGGAAACATAAAGGCATGAACTTTGAACTTGGATTACTCATGTTTGCTGTTGCCCAAACAGAATACGCACGTGCTTTTGGTTGGAGACCTTTCAATCTGTATGCTGGCGGAACGTTCGCAATACTTGGGGCAGCCGTTTACTACTTTTTAAGTTCAAATTTGGACGGCATAATGTCCTATCTAGTGGCCCTATATATCACGCTTATTTGCACTATGGCCTGGAGAGCAGTAGCAAGAGTCCAGATATTTGATGATTTGAGAACTTGGTGCAAGCTATGTGGTTGTTTTGCAGCTATTTTCTGTCTGCTTTCTAAAACCACGAACTTTGAACTTCCATTTGGGTTAGTCCTGTTTGCAATTGCTCAAATTGAATACGCACATGCTTTTGGATGGAAACCTTTGAACCTGTATGTTGGCGGATTGACTGCAGTTCTTGGGTCAGCAGTGTACTATCTTTTAAGTGCATATGTGGGCGACATGGTGTCCTACATGTATTTAGTGGCCATATTCATTACGCTTGTTTGCATAATGGGATGTAGAGCGGTAGCTAGATTCCAGTTATTGGACGATTTGTGGACGACTTGGGGCAAGCTGTTTGGTTGTATAGGAGCTATGTTCTTTGTCCTGTCTGATCTTACAATAGCAGTGGATAAGTTTTGTTTTGATGTACCATGTGCACACCAGATAATCATGCTGACATATTATGCTGCTCAGGTGTTGATTGCATTGTCTGTTGTTGATAGTCAGGTTGATGAACTCTTGAACTCGAATTTGAAGAAAACTGATGGTCCGATTGATAAACTCTTCAAGAAAACTGCCAATTATCTGTCACAAACTCTACACCTGGAGTGATTGAGCCATCTTTAGTTTTGAACTCTTGATGGCCTGAGTTAAGATTTTTAAAAGTTAATTCCAAGTGAAGAACACAAATCTTTGAATTAAGTGTACAATGCTTCATTCATATATATACCTAACCAGAAAGATGAGATATCTGAATAGACATGATAGAGACACACTGGTAAAAAAATGTAAACACGGAAATACTCAGAACCATCTTGTTGTAAGTGGTTGTATTATATACCTTGTTGTGTAAACCAATTATACTGCCGCTAGTTTGTCAAATACAGGTACATGTATGATACGTATAAATTGTTATTGCCAAAAATTTTGATCACGTTATAATTGTCTTTCATTTGTTATATTTTACCATGGTTACAGTTATTGTTCATTTTATAGAAATCAAAAGTTGGGACTGAAACAAAATTTACCAAGAAAAGAAAATAAGGTCATCAGTACGAGTTATATCAAAAGTGTAATGTATATCTATTTCATTATACATGAAATGTTTTCTTTTTCCTTGTGAATTTTTAGAGAATAATATGGTGTGCACTCATTCAAATGTTTTGGCACAGAAAGTTTTATTTTATCATCCGCTTTAATGCCCCTCTGACTGTGAACAACAAAATATCTTCTTTCAGCAAAACTGCTGTTATATATAATATGAATTCTATTGGATTTACACATTGTAACAGTCTAAGCACAGATTTATAAAGTCAATTTTAAATTCTATTGGTTTGACATTTTATGATGTATGAAATTAATTTAAAATAAATTGAAATGTCATTAAACAAATTTGGCAAAACTCTTTCTTGAAATGTATACGTACTCAAGGCATTCACATTTCTGATTCAAAAAGAAATAGTCCCCCTTTTTTTACCTCATCAATATTTAGTCACAAAAAGGTACCTTCAGAATTATTTTTTTGAATAACTAATGGAAGAATTCAATTATAACATCAATATTCATGTTAGTAGTGCATGAGTTAATTAATTATCAGTGTTGTTTGGTCACGATTTGAATTTTTTGTTTGATATTTGATTTCTTTGATTAGTTATTCTTATTATTACATTGACCATGGGCTTATAGAGGAAATAAAGTATAAAATACGGGAAACTATATCTTTTTCTACACATTCCCTGTTCCTTTTGATGCAACAGCATTAACAATTTTACAATGCCCATTTTTGTATGACGTCAAGAGGAGTGAAATTATAAGATTCATTTCACATGCGATTTATCAGTTTTTATTGATCTGGCAAATTGCGGTATTTCTTTGCAATCAATGTAATGATATAAAATAATTTTGTTGCAAATCCTTTTCCACATTCTAGTCTTCAGCTCATACACTTCAGATTTTGAAGAAATCAAGCCTATGTTAATGATTATATAACTGTAGTGTAGTGTTAGACTGTAGACTTTTCAGAATCTTTATTCTGAATTTATTACTTTGTTGCTACCATGACGTTATATTGATTTATGTCATAGTCCTGATACATGTAGTGCTGTAATGAATGATTTTGTTTGTGTTAACATTGTCTCATTATTACATTGTATAATAACATGTATATATTCACACTAATTGTTTTATTGCTGAAGACATATTTTATGTATTTTTCTTCTTTTTTTTTCTTTTTCTTTTTGATCATGTTTGTGTATTGCAGTGTTAAGAAACAAAGATCTGTGTTATCTGTGAGGGATTGTTTTTTTGACAGTACATGTATTGAAAAGAGGAAAGTATCAATGTTAGTCACTTGATTTTTATGGAGAAATATTGAGTAACATTGCACCTCTCAAATTCTTTTGAATGAGGAATATCTATAAGTTTATAAGGTTATAATTCAGAAATGAGTGCAACCATGCCAATTAAAGCAATCTTTGATAGTCCAAGATAAACTTATAGGCTTATCCTCAGAATTGTGCAGAATCATATCTCATGTACATCAGCCAGGGATATAACTCAATAGGGTTATTACAGAAAATAACTTGTATGTGTTATTACAGATACTTTCGTGAGTTGTCTACTCTTTAATCCATAAATTTTCTAAATCTGTAATAACATATGTTTGTTATTTGTAAAATAAATCATACATGATTTGAATATTAGTGGGCTCTAGGGAACTCTGGGCAGAACTTAAATGCATAGCCTTGATAACTAATTTTTGAATTAAATTAATACATTTTTCATTAACCATGGTAAATCAATGAGACGAGGCTTTTAAGGGATAAACTGAGCTGTTATAACAAGGCTTAGTTATTAAAGGCATGTAACTTGTTATATGAGACACTTGGGAATTACTGTGAAGCTTGGGCAGAACCTCATTACATGCTCTGATCATTATTTCTTACAATAAATTAATATTCATTGTAATTAAGCATGATGAATGTCTGAGAAAATGCTTAGGAGTGATGTAGAGAAGCTGTAATAACACCCTTAAGTTATTATAGGCATATTTTTTCTGTAATAACATAGGTGTACTATGCATGATTGGCAAACTATGAACTGTTATATCTTTCTATAGTTAAGTATACATAAAGACAATAGTAATATCAATAGAACTTGTATACATTTTAACTAAACTAATGATGTATATTGTCCCTTTGAAACATGTAACATCCATATGTTATCACAGTTCTTTGATTTTTTAGTCCACAATAACAAATGTATGTTATTTTTCTCTAATAACCCTATAGAGTTATATCCTTGACGGTACATATGTAGAGGCAAAATGAAAAAAGTAAAATACATTATAACAAGATTATTGTATGTATATAGCATTCAAGGAAAACATATACTTCAAATACTAATGTGGGTTATTTGCTTGTTAATTTCAAAATTGATTAAAACAAATATTGCATGTAAAGTGACGAGGTCTGTTTTAAAAATCCTTGAGTTTACCTCTGATACGGAAAGAATACGGAAAGAATATAAATGAAAATAAATAAAATTCAGTAGGTTTTCAAGTCATAATCATTTGTGGATTTACAAGGGTTAGATTGTAATTATACATTTGTTGATTTGACATGTTAAGTATCATTCCTATTATAGCTGACAAGCCATTGTCTTACCTGATATTATGTTTTATCGTATAACCTGATATTGAATGTTTTATGTATATGATGTATAACATTTATAAACATTTGTTTGTTACATGAAGATATTTGTTCCCTGTATAACTTTTTAACCGGACTTTCGAAGGAAAATCTATTATTGATTTGGGGATGTACGACGGGCAGGCGGCTGCCAAACAGTGTCTGTTCATTAACATGCAAATGCTTTGAAGAAATCTTTTCAAATTTAGATATGTTGTTTCCTGTGACTAAATGAAGGTCAAGTTGAATTTTCAAGATTTTAGATTTTCTCGTTGTTGAGTTGTAGACCTTTTAGTAGCCAAAAGTTATACATATTATATGATTGAGTTATTTCCCTTTGAACAGAAATGGTGATTTGCAAATATCATTTTCATTAGATAATAATCTATTTTTATTAAAGGATATATTTCATTTCGTTACATTGTGTAGATAAAAATGTTGACAATGATAGATAAGTTGCAGATCTATATTAGTTTGTGACAAATGAAAGAAAAAATATTGGGAACTATTAATTTTATATATAAAGTTTGATTACACAAAGTGTTTTTAAATGATTTTCACCTGTTATCAGATAACAAAGCATGTGGTAAATATCTCATCACACAATTATAATTAGAATGACGGATTTATTGGAAAATTTTCTGTTTCCGAAGTGTTGATGCTGATAAGATCTGTAGGACTGTATAAATATAGTTTGAACTTTACTGTTCCTTATTAGACATTTTGAAGATAATTACAGATAAGGTTTATAGATTTTTGATAGACATTGTATTAATAATAAATGACATTTTGGATTTTTTTATGCCCCCGTCGTAGCGGAGGGGGCATTAAGTTTTACCCTTGTCCGTCTGTACGTACGTATGTAAGTACGAATGAACGTACGTACAGAAGTACTTACGTCCCAAAATTTGTTTCCATTCTCTAACTTTAGTTTGCCTCAACCAAATGTTATGAAACTTATACACAATGCTTATTACCACAAAACACAGATCAAGTTTGAATTTTGGTGGCGTGACTTTAACCATTCTAGAGTTATGCCTCTTTATAAATGGAAAAATCGCAAAATTTTTACTTCTAAATATCAAGTAATATTTATTAAAATTGGACTTAAGTTTGCCCCAACCAAACATAATGAAACCTATACACAATATTCATTACCACAAAACTAAGATCAAGTACAATTTTTTGGTTTCCGTTTTCTAACTTTAGTGCCTCACTAAATGATATGAAACTTATACACAATGCTTATTACTACATAATACAGATTAAGTACGAAATTTGGTGGCAACACTTTTACCATTCTTAAGTTGTGTCCCTTTATAAACATAAAAATTGCTGAATTTTTCATTTCTGTTCTCTTACTTTAGTTTGTCTCAACCAAATGTTATAAAACTTATACACACCTGTTCTAGAGTTATGTGTGTTTACAAATAGAAAAATTGCTGAATTTTAAGTTTCTGTTCTCTACTGAAGTTAGCCTCAACCAAATGTTATGAGACTTGCACACAATGCTTATTACCACAAAACTCAGATCAAGATCAAATTTGGGTATCGTCACTTACCGTTCTTCAGTTATGTCCCTTTATAACTATATGATATGCAAGCGGGTGCATCATCTGTGTCCACATGTGGACACTATCCACATTTCTTTCTTCCTTTTCTTTGGTAAATTGTTTGAAGAATTTTGTGGTAGGTTTGTTTGTTATTCTGTATAAACTAATTTTCTGAATGCTTTATATATATATTTTTTTGATGAAGCAAACTCCTTTATAAACTAAGCTTAGTTTGTCTATTAATAAACTTATATTTAGATTTCTGATTTTGGGCCCAGTTTTCAAGTTGGTCCAAATCGGGGTCCAAAATTATACTGTGTTTGATTTCAACATAAATTGAATATATATAGGGTTCTTTGAAATGCTGAATCTAAACCTGTATTTATTTTCATTATTAATTAGATAATACCACATTGAGGTCCAAAGGGTCCTAAATTAAACTTTTGTTTGATTTCATAAAAAATTGAATTCTTGGGGGTTCTTTAATATGCTGATTCTAACAATGTAGTTAGATTTTGGATATTGGACCATAATAGGTAAATGTCCGATTTTAAATTTTTCAGTTCTTTGACCACATTCATTTTGTGTCACAAACCTATTTGCTGTGTCAAATATTCAATCACAATCCAAATTCAGAGCTGTTTTAAGCTTAAATGTTGTGTCCATACTTGCTCAACTGTTCAGGGTTGGACTTCTGCAGGAAAATCCAGTTTGCTGTCACTCTGACAGCCTCTTGTTTAACCCTTTTGTGAGGAACCAGGGGCCAATTGGGGCTAGACACTATTAAATTATAGAAAAGGTTGGGTTGGGTTTGCTTGTCACTTAAAGACGATAGCCCCCACATTTGAGTGTACTTGTACATGTGCCACTGGAGATAATATCAACTCTAGGTGTCTCAGAATAATTGTTTCTAGTCTTTTTATTTTAAATTTCCATTTTGTAGGAAAATGTATGAATATACATGTTATTTTTAAGGATGTACAGATTATGATGTGTATCATGAGGAGAGTTAGTATTGGCAGGAAAAAAATAGACTCAGCAAAAAATTATTTTGAGAGAAAGGAAATAAAAGCAGTCCTATGTTACACATGAGCTGCGACAGACAGAAATGGACCTTAAGCAAATGAATATCAAAACATCTGTTAACCTATTTCCGCTTGAAAACATCTCTAGTGAAAGTCTGTGACTGTTTGAAAATTAAGTTGTTATAAGATTTCTACAAAACAGACTAAAATTCATCTTTTGTTTCATATTTGGATGTTCCAAAATCAGTCAAAGTCTTATACATGTACATGTATACATGCACTTGCATAAGGTCGATTCCTATCTGTTGCAGCTCATATTATATATATCCTCTGTAATTTTCAGTACACTTATGATTTACGAGCCTCCTCATGGGGTTTTTGATTATGTGATTACTTGGCTGTTTTTACAGTGTTTATTTGATTACCAGACCAAATATTTCATGATTATTTGATTATCTTGTTTAAAAAAATAATTAATGATTATTTGATTATATTGGCAAAAAAATTGTGATTATGTGATTACTTGGACACCCCAATGAGGGGCCTCATTTACATAATTTCATACAAGGGTCATTCGGGATAAAGTCAAAAGGTGAGAGTGAAAAGGGAACAATATCTTCATGTACATAGTTCTGTATCTTGTCAATGCACAAAAAATGCAACAATTTTATCATTTGTTATTTTATTAGATTACATGTACAACAAAGTCATTGTTACTTAAATTACATATGTACCACAAGATTTACACTTATGTTACTTAAATTACATATGTACCACAAGATTTACACTTATGTTACTTTATGACAAAATAAAAACAGTCAACTAGAGAATCATGAAAAATGGAAATAAGATGGTTTATTTTCTAACCTATTTTACTCTTATCTACTGAAGCAATGGTATATAGGGATGTCCATTTGTATGTTTGTTTTGTACCTCCTTGAATTTAGGTATTCTTCCAAAACAAGAAACTGAATTTGAGTGAAACTTCCATATATACTTTAAAATGAGAGTCTTAAGTCCAGGCACTGTTGGCACAGCAGTGCCGGATATAGAAATTTTCATAATTGGGGGCCCACTGACTGCCTCAGAGGGGGCCCGCTCTGGTCATGCTTCAGTGATTCCCTATATAATCAACCAAATTTTTCCCAGAAAAGGGGGCCCCCCTCTAAATCCGCCTCTGGCACAGACAATTTAAAGTGAAGATATTAACTTGAACCATAATTTATAGGGCAACAAAACTCCCATTATTATAGTCATTTCAGTTACCACTAATCTTTGAGTTAATATCCCAGACTAGACATTAATGGTGTATTAATATAACTGCACATGAGTTGCTTACTTTTGGTTGGCATTCAGAAGCACAGCCCTGCAACTGTTCTTGCCAGTGCACCTGTGTGTTCAAATGTGTTCTAAAACTGGCATACTCCCATTTAGTCCAGATTTGCATGACTGCATATTTATATACATGTATTCTGGAAGGGCAAAAGGTATCTTATTGGTAAAAGTGTAAGTAAGTGTACAATACAGAATACAGAATGGAAAATAGTAATGTTTAACAATGCTTTTATAAAAACATTTTTACAGAATAAGGGAGCTACCATTTGATTTTTATGGGGGGGGGGGGCTAGGATGAAATTTGAAAAAAAGGCAGG
Source organism: Mytilus californianus (assembly GCF_021869535.1). Taxonomy (NCBI): domain Eukaryota; kingdom Metazoa; phylum Mollusca; class Bivalvia; order Mytilida; family Mytilidae; genus Mytilus; species Mytilus californianus. The sequence goes on along the minus strand of NW_026262712.1, from coordinate 118,749,978 downwards.
ACAGGAGTTATGAGTAAAAAAAAAAAGGCAGGATGAGCAACTTGGCAAACAAAAAGGCAGGATGACAATTTATGTAAAAAAGTCAGGATAAACTAATAAAAAAAGGCAGGACCGAATAGAGTGGAAAATAAAAAGGCAGGACAGAAATTACAACTAAAAAAAAAATGCAGGACCAAATTTTTCATCCTAGCCCCCATAAAAATCAAATGGTAGCTCCCTAAGTACATTTAATAAACTGGTAAATACTCCTATTTAATTTTATCAAACATATATGGATTCGTTGTGGAAGTATGGTTTTGAATTCCCAGTTTAAATATTTGTGATATAATGTACTAAAATTAAAATATTGAAACTCCTCTCTAGATAATTCTGCAGGCGATGTTGACCTTGTAATTTTAACATACTTTTTTTGGGCCAGTCAGTTCGACCCACCCTATTTGAATGTGGCATGATTGCCAATGAGATATGTATCCACCAAAGCTCTAATGAAGATGATGTAAGCAATTATATGCAACCGTACGGCCTTCAACCCATACCGTATAGTCGGCTATAAAAGGCACCGAAATGACATATATGAAACCATTCAATTGAGAAAACTAACGGCCTAATTTAAAAAAAAAAAATTTACGAAAAAAATATAAAGGCCATGAACCAAAGACAACTGAACTACAGGCTCCTGGCTTGGGACAGGCACATAAAGAATGCGGCGGGGTTAAACATGTTTGACTGCACCAACCCTCCCCTAACCTAGGACAGTGGTGTAAATATACTCATCATAGATACCAGGATTGAAATTTTGTATTTGCGCCAGACGAGCGTTTCGTCTACAAAAGACTCATCAGTGACGCTCGAATAAAAAAAAAGTTAAAAAGGCTGGCATAACCCAGGAACAAACTATGCAAAAAAATGAACGAGAAACAGCAAAAAACGACAACCATTCAATTATTGGCTCCTGACTTAGATATCACACATAGAATGTCAGAGAAAAACATGACCTTGTGCAATGACATCATATAAGTACGACAGAATGTAGTACCATGAATATGCATATGTTATAACAATAATATTAAGTATGGTTTTATTTACAAAATCAATATTCACACCAATAAAAATATATTCAAAAATCAAATTACAGTGTTGAATTAGCAATCCTTTGGAATAAGTTTGTTTATAGGATTTATTAGTTTACCCGGATCGTATCTAGATTTCCGGGCTCGGTAAACGACATCACCGAAAAATTAGGATATGCTATTCCATTTGAAATAAGTTTTCTACAGTACAGGTACAGAATGATCGTTTGATTTATGAATTAACCGATTGTGTCATATTTTGAATAGTAATAATCTATTTCAAAATTGTTTGGAGATAGAAATTAATGTGAATATAAAGATTATATTTCCTTGTATTAAATGGAAAATTTATTTATTATTTCATTACTAAATTGATGGTTTTATTTCCACAAGATTTAAATCTCACATCAAACCGCAACATTAAATTCATCTGAAAGAGAGGCGAAAACCAGAGGGATATTCAAACTCACAAGTCGGGAAAAAAACTGACAATGCCATAGCAAAAAACGAAAAACGACCAAAAGACAAACAAATGTATACAAATCACAGCATATAGAAAACTAAAGACTGAGCAACATGAACCCCACTAAAACCCGTTGGTGATCTCAGTTGCTCCGGGAGAAAGCAGATCCTGCTCCACATGCGGGTCTTTGTGGCACTCGTCGAGTTGCTCATAAGTAAGTACAAACGCGGTGATGTCTAATTCGGTAGGTCACATGCGAGGAGAGGAGTTCGTGATCGTGGCTTCGACAATTGGAATATACCCATCGTCATTTGTGAAACAGATATTCCATAGTAGTCAACCAACTCGTGATGGCGTCAGTAAAATTTTCGAAGGGATGATTAAAAACTCACGTTGTCACAAAGATAGCGGCCATACCGCAAACGGGTATGTTTAACATAACGCAATGCTCTACATTTTGGGGCTGCAGGACGGGCTGCAGAACATGATATTTCAAATTAACTCATATATATATGTGAAATGCGAAAAATACTTCAGTTTAAAAAATGAATGTTTTTGTGCAATTGCGTCACAAAATTAAATAAAACCAGTGTAAAGTCTCACAATATTTTTTAAAATTTCACTTCACTTTTGAATAATTAACACTTTTACAAGTCAATGTCATAAACGTAGTTAATTTGAACAGTCTAAACATAAATTAATTTCTCCCAGGCGGAAACAGGTTCATTCAGTGTCACCATTTTATCACTTCGTATTTCCAACGGATAGAGCTTCAAAATTTGATGGTTGGTAATTCGTGTGTCAGTCTCGATAAGAGCGGATCAAACCAGTTCACCATTTCCATGAATTAAATTTTGTACAACTGCTAATTAGGGCCCCGCCTAGTGGCGGGTCGCCCTATAGTGATCAGTCTGTCCGTCCATCCGTTAACAAATTGTGTCAGCTTTATATCTAGAGAACCGTTGTAATTTCAAACTGTATTCTTGACATGTATATTAACCAACACCAGAGGGTGTGTCATAATGTTTGTACAACTTCCTAGGTCAAAGTTCAAGGTCAAAAACTTTCGTTTCAGTTGACAACCCCATGTCATCGTGTCCGCTCTATATCTTGAGAACCGTTATGATTTCAAAGTTTATACTTGACATGTATATTAACCCAACACCAGAGGGTGTGTCATAATGTATGTACAACTTCCTAGGTCAAAGGTCAAGGTAAAAAAACTTTGGTTTCAGTTGACAACCCCATGTCCTATGGTACAGATCATGTCCGCTCTATATCTTCAGAACCGTTATGATTACAAAGTTTATACATCAACCCATATATCCAGAAGTAACCTAGTGGTCAACAATGAATTCACACCATGCAGTCATATCACTATCATACTATGAAAGGAAGTTCAGGATATTTATCAGTATAACACTTTAACTAAAAAAACATAGAATAAAATCACTCTCAGCACACAAGAGGCCCCTCATGGGGGTGTCTACGTAATCACATAATCTCAATTTTTTTGCCAATATAATCACATAATCATTAATTATTTTTTTAAACAAGACAATCAAATAATCAAAAATACAGTCCTAGATTATCAAATAATCAAATAATCATGAAATATGTTGTCTGGTAATCAAATAATCACTATGAAAACGGCCAAGTAATCACATAATCAAAACCCCATGAGGAGGCTTACATAACGAGACTATGTAATAACTTAAAAAAGTGCTTCCTATCAGCTTATCCATACAATTTTTTGTTATTTACAGCGGGGCCCACTGAGATGGCTCCCATAGTTTTCACTTTATACGATTAATTTCATCGTGTACTTGTACAAGTAATAGCTTTTCTAAACTAGAGGCTCTAAAGAGCCTGTGTCGCTCACCTTGGTCTATGTGCATATTTAACAAAGGACACAGATGGATTCATGACAAAATTGTGTTTTGGTGATGGTGATGTGTTTGTAGATCTTACTTTACTGAACATTCTTGCTGCTTACAATTATCTCTATCTATAATGAACTTGGCCCAGTAGTTACAGTGGAAAATATTTTGTAAAAATTTACAAAAATTTACAAAATTTATGAAAATTGTAAACAAGAGTGCACACGCTGAAATGTCTCGCCTTCTTTACTAATCATTGATATTATGTTGATAGTCCTAAATATAAAGCTTTATTACAACTGTCACATAAACTTAACATTAACCAAGAAAACTAAACACTGACCAATGAACCAAGAAAATGAGGTCAAGGTCAGATGAACCATGCCAGGCAGACATGTACAGTTAACAATTCTTCCATATAACAAATATAGTTGACCTATTGCTTATAGTTTAAGAAAAACAGACCAAAACACAAAAACTTAACACTGAGCAATGAACCGTGAAAATGAATCAAGGTCATATAAAACCTGCGCGACTGACATATAGATCATAAAATATTTCCATACACCAAATATAGTTGACCTATTGCATATAGTATTAGAAAACAAGACCAAAACTCAAAAACTTAACTTGGACCACTGAACCATGAAAACGAGGTCAAGGTCAGATGACACCTGCCAGCTAGACATGTACACCTTACAATCATTCCATACACCAAATATAGCAGACCTATTGCATACAGTATAAGAAAAACAGACCAAAACACAAAAACTTAACTATAACCACTGAAGCATGAAAATGAGGTCAAGGTCAGATGACACCTGCCAGTTGGACATGTACACCTTACAGTCCTTCCATACACCGAATATACTAGACCTATTGCTTATAGTATCTGAGATATGGACTTGACCACCAAAACTTAACCTTGTTCACTGATCCATGAAATGAGGTCGAGGTCAAGTGAAAACTGTCTGACGGGCATGAGGACCTTGCAAGGTACGCACATACCAAATATAGTTATCCTACTACTTATAATAAGAGAGAATTTAACATTACAAAAAATGTTAACTTTTTTTTCAAGTAGTCACTGAACCATGAAAATGAGGTCAAGGACATTGGACATGTGACTGACGGAAACTTCGTAACATGAGGCATCCATATACAAAGTATGAAGCATCCAGGTCTTCTACCTTCTAAAATATAAAGCTTTTAAGAAGTTAGCTAACGCCGCCGCCGCCGCCGCCGGATCACTATCCCTATGTCGAGCTTTCTGCGACAAAAATTGACTATAAAGAGCAATAACTCCTTAAGGGGTCAATTGATAATTTTGGTCATGTTGACTTATTTGTAGATCTTACTTTGCTGTACATTATTGCTGTTTACAGTTCATCTCTATCTATAATAATATTCAAGATAATTACCAAAAGGTGCAAAATTTTCTTAAAATTACCAATTCAGGGGCAGCAACCCAACAAAGTGTTGCCTGATTGGTCTGAAAATTTCAGGGCAGATAGATCTTGACCTAATGAACAATTCTGTCTTGTATGATTTGCTCTAAAGGCTTTGGTTTCCGAGATATGAGCCAAAAACTGCCTTTTTCCTATGTACTATTTTTAGCCATGTCGGCCATCTTGTTTCGTGGGCGGGGTCATCGGACACATTTTTTAAACTAGATACCCTAATGATGATTGTGGACAAGTTTGGTTAAATTTGTCCTAGTAGTTTCAGAGGAGAAGATTTCTGTAAAAGATTACAAAAATTTACGAAAAATGGTTAAAAATAGACTATAAAGGGCAATTACTCCTTAAGGGGTCAACTGACCATTTTGGTCAAGTTGACTTATTTGTAGAAATTTCTTTGCTGGACATTATTGCTGTTTACAGTTTATCTCTATCTATAATAATATTCAAGATAACCTAAAACGGCAACATTTCCTAAAAATTACCAATTCAGGGGCAGCAACCCAACAACGGGTTGTCAGATTCATCTGAAAATTTAGGGGCAGATAGATCTTGACCTGATAAACAATTTTACCCCCATGTCAGATTTGCTCTAAATGCTTTGGTTTCAGAGATATAAGCCAAAATCTACATTTTACCCCTATGATTTATTTTTAGCCATGGCGGCCATCTTGGTTGGTTGGCCGGGTCACCGGACACATTTTTTTAACTAGATACCCCAATGATGATTGTGGCCAAGTTTGGTTTAATTTGGCCAAGTAGTTTCAGAGGAGAAGATTTTTGTAAAAGTTAACGACGACGGACGACGACGGACGACAACGACGACGGACGCCAAGTGATGAGAAAAGCTCACTTGGCCCTTTGGGCCAGGTGAGCTAAAAAGCTAGCCGTCTCTTAGCTGATGAAAGTGGAAAGTGTTCTCGCTTTGTAGATTAATTCATTCAGAATAGCCTTGCAAATCAATCAACAAATTTTACCAAACACATTATGAAGCAGTATGTCGTTTAATGTTGGGTGTTAAATAAGGTCCTTATCGTACTAATCCTTCAAAGCTTAACATACTGCATTGACATAATATTTTGTGAGAGACCGTTCTTTTAAAATGACAACAGTTTTTTTCGTATTTGAAATTTATAATTTTCTTTTATTTCTCTTTTTCTCATTTAGCATATATATATATATATATATAGTATAAATGGTCAATAAACATCAAAACAATTACTAGAAGTTTGTTCTTGACCCTGCTCATTGTTTTAAGTAATATTCATTTTTTTGCTATAAAGATTCTTTTTTTACATGTATTCACAACTATTCTATATGTCATAGCTAGATTTGGGAGGATTAAAAATTTATAAAATATTGTAATGACATGTCCATTGTAGAAGACCGTAGGTTAATTTTTAGAAGTAAATTGTTTTGTTTGTAATTGGGTTAATGTCTAAATTAATTACGTATACTTCATATCTCCTTTCAAATCATTCATAGAAATTAAGCACTGCCAGTGGCGGATCCAGAACTTTTTCTAAAGGGGGGGGGGGGGGAGGGGGGGGGGGCTCTGGCTGACCTAAAAGGGGGGGGGGGGCTCCAGTCATGCTTCAGTGATTCCGTATATAATCAACCAAATGTTTCCCACATAAGCCCCCCCTGGATCCGACTATGACAGCTGAAATATGTATAGATTATAACATGCCCTTTTCCATATTGGCCCTGGTATCATCCCGAGACTCCCATATCGGCCTCGAGGCTTTAGCCGAGGGCCGATATGGGTCGAGGGATGATACCAGGGCCAATATGGAAAAGACATGTTATAATCTATTTATCACATATTTAAGTTCTGCAGAAAAGGGAAAAAAGTTCAATTATAACAATTTAATGAAATATAACAGGTAAAAATCTTTTAAAAATTTTATCACAAAAGTTTTATCACATTTTCAAATTTAGTTTTTATCATTTACTCCATAGAAATTTATTGTCACATTTCCACTTATTTTGGAATATGGCAATACACAATTGCGTAGTTCTCCGGCACTTTTTAACCACTCCTTTAGAATTTTAATGTCACTTTCAGTTTTTTTCTTGTGTTAGCGTTTTTCATTTGCTCTACAAAGTCTGTCATTGTTCGCCGTCGTTAAGGACGCAATGACGTCACGTCACTTGAAATCAGGGCACAATAACCAATAACCTCTTTTTTGCCCCGGGCAATTTTGAGGTTATTGCATATGCAAAACCCAACGTATTCGTAACAAATATGTGATAAGATAGTATACATGTATAATTTCTTTCATCGTCTGAGAATATTAATAACAACATGACAAAACATTACAGAGTGATTAAAGAAACATAAAATAATAGTTCAAATGCATGAGGAAAGGGTCAGTTAGAGTATTTAACTAATTTTCTTATTTTCTAAGTTGCAGGCCTTTATCAAGGTATGCACATAAAATAGATTAAAAAAACTGCTATCTTCATTACTCATGATCCATGTAAAAAGATCATTTCTGTTTAAATTAACTAAACTGGGGTATGTTTTGATATAATCAGTCATATCTCTTCTGAGGTTATTGTAAAGAGGACATCCCAGAAGAAAGTGCATTTCATTTTCAATAGAATTTGAATTACAATTATAAACATATCCTCTCATGTCGAGGTAATATTTCATATTTACCACATACATTGATAAATTGTTCATGTCTGCCAGTTTCTATTCTTAAACAGTGCTTGCTGAGTCTGTATTTTGTTAACAAATGTTTTTGGGGGTGCTTTAAATCTAAATAATTTTCATAGTCAAATGACCTCTTGAATGAAAAACAAGTGTCCAATTTGCCTTGATTCTGTAAATAAAAATCTCGCATTTTCTCCCAATCATTTTGAGCTGTTTTTTCAGTAAATTTTTTAATTTATTTTTGCCTAAATTTTTACATATATTTAGGTCAATACCCAATTTTTAGCTGTAGAAAATGATATTAGAGAGCCATGAGTTATTGGAGCTAGTTTGAGCTTTACTCTCAATCATTTTTAACTCAGCATAAGCACTTTTCAATAAATCAGAAGGGGAATTCTCTAGTCTATGCCAATACATAAATACTACCACAGGACCAACGAGGCGACCTACTACCACAGAACCACTCGGAGGCGAACATACTTCCACAGGACCACCAAGGCGAACATACTTTCACAGGACCATTGAGGCAAACATACTACGACAGGACCGCCGAGGCGAACATACTACCACAGGACCACCGAGGCGAACACACTACCACAGGACCACCGAGGCGAACGAACTACCACATGACCATCGAGGCGAACGAACTACCACAGGACCACCGAGGCGAACATACTACCACAGCACCACCAAGGGGAACATACTACCTTAGGACCACCAAGGCGAACACACTGCCACAGGACCACCGAGGCGAACACACTACCACAGGACCACCGAGGCGAACATACTACCTTTTACCTAACCTGTATTTACCACCTCTACCAGATGAACCACTGGCATTGTTGTCGTTTGTCAGTGTAGATTCTTGTTGAATCCGTATGAATTGTCACAATGTGAATATCCTCGGACACAATAAAAACGGTGCACTTATAAAATCAATTATAGATCAAAATATTGAACAATTACTCTGGACACTGTACATAACCCACCAACATTATATCTACAAAATTACAGTTCCTATTTCTGGGACTGCAACTTAAATGTCATCACATAGGTATCTTGTCCATATCACATATAACTGTTTACTATTTAACTTCAGGGTCATAAGATTGATGCACGCTTTCGGTGCAAGCTAAAACATAGTCCAGCACTAATCTTCTCAATTTGTACATGTTGTTTAGTTGACAAGAAATGAAACTTTGAGCAATTAATAATAATTAATTGAAGCAAGTTGTTACTCTCATGAAATAGTTCATCAAACAGATACCCACTGATAATGTCCTTAAGATAGCATTTTAATTTGTCGATGAACGGAGACCTAATTTCCCACAAGCCTTTACATTTGATTAGAAAGTGTTGACGATCTTCAGGTTCATGGTTACATAGTTGACAAATTGTACTTACGGAGTGTCTACTGAACTTTGCTCTGTCTTGTTGAAGTGAATAGGTTCCACAAGCAAGCTTGGATTTTATGTTACATCGTTTGACAGCAAAAGGTTCTGCGCCCATACGAAACCAAATATGAGTTTTGCCACTTGAATAATTGTGTCATCAATATAAAGTAGTTTTAAAGCTGATTTTTCTTTGGCATCAGGTCTTAGTTTATCCAGCCAATAAAAGTTATTAGCCTTCGAGACCAGTTTTTCCATTTATTTTTGCATGGAGGATTGACTAATAAATCATGAGGAGATGCATGGTAGTCCATACTAAGTCTTGTCAGTAATTTCCACAATTTATAAACCATCTTTTAGAGTCCTTATTTTATATAGCTAATTGTTTATTTGCAATAATGTATTCAACAGAGTTTTTGTTTGCTATTATTTTTCTGAAAGTACACAGCATTCGTGTATGAACAACGGCTTTGGACAATCGGAATCTGACCCAGTAGCAATACGGAGCCAATTTTAGCGGTTCTCTTTGGTAAATGCTGAATTTGTTTCATAAGTTCATAGAAATAAGTACTAAGATTTTTAATATATTTCGCTAAGGATTTGTATAGTAAGACTTACTATACAGATCCTTGCTTTCGCTGACAAACATATCACATCCAATATAGCCATATTTTCCTCACATCCGGGTCTTCTACCACAGGACCACCGAGGCAGTTTAAAAGAGGCTTGAGTACAGACCTTTTGTTATTTCCTTGTAATAGGTAGAAATATTTTTACAGAGAATTAATTTTACTATTGGAAGTTGACCATGAAATATTACATAACTACCAAAAATACAGAATTTTAAGACTGGTATAAAACCATGTGATGAGAATGAATAATAAACTTGACAGCAAAGATGCACAAAGAAGAACTAAGACCAAGAAAGTTTTAAAAAGATGCTGAGCATGCATTTGACAAGACTGGAAAGCAAAATTCTCAGAATGATAGAAACATTCATCAAGTGTAAGTGTTTTTTGTCACTGCATCTGTAACTGTTAGACAATGCTGTTAAAATTGATGAAAAGCTGCAACCCTATCAAGTCACTGAGAAGTGCTACACTGTTAATATATAAGCAGCACATAAACAGTAACAAGAAAGGCTGTTAACTTGTTAATTTTTAGACAGCAGTAATTTCAGAAGTTAATATTAACAGATTTCTGAAGAAAATAGAAACTACATGAAGGAAAAGAGAAAACTATCCTTCCATAAGACCAGTACATCAAGTCCTTACAAAGAAATTAACATTCTCTCGCTCTTTCACTCCCTCTCAAACATACTTCTTTACATACAACTCTCAACATTTATTCTCTCAATTCTTCCTTTCTCTCCCTCTAGAACATACATCTTTACATACCACTCACATTATTTACCCTCACCCTCTCAATTCTTCCCATTTCTCCCTCCCTCCATTTCTCTCTTATCCATACCAACCTTAGCCACCTATTTTAGCCTACTCTATGTATTAGATACCCCTAGTATGTAGTTTGTTAGTTGATGAAAAGAGTTTTAATCATGAAGAACCAGGCATGGAAGAAAAAAAATTTTTCATACTGAACTTTTTGACATCCAACATGGATTTTTTTTTAATTGAGCCAATGTTGAAGTTGTAGTTTTTATTTCAATATTAAATGGTTATATCATTTCCTTAAATCTAAGGTAACAGCCAAAATTACAATAAGCCAAAATGTGTGATGTAAATTTCATAAAGAGGAATGATCCTTGGATAACCATCATGCAGCCAAAATGTGTATTTAATTGAAAGGTGCTAAAAATATTTGAAAATAATTTTAAAAAAATAGAAAAAATAGAAAAAGGTAAAAGTCCTAAGGTAAAAATAGCCAAAAGTTTTAAAAATGCCAAATGGTACAAAAATACCTGTCTGCTTGTACTAGCCATCTGGCCTGTGGGTTATCTGGACTTTAAGGTGCTAGTTCACCAAGACAAATGCCTGCAGTAAGACACCTGCCTCTTCCTTTCGGAGAACCAGTTTTCAAGTCTCTGATTTGACTTTGGCGTGACTTATACAGCCATTTTTTTTTTAAATAAGAAAAGGCCAATTAAAATGTTGATAAAAAAGGCAAAATAAAATTTGGTTAAAACAATAAAATCTCCAATTAAAATTAAAAAAAAAATGTAAAATATAAAACTGGTAAAATACCCCTTTTAAAATTTTGATAAAAACAGTAAAATACCCCTTTTAAAATTTTGATAAAAAGATAAAATGATCCTTTTAAATCTTTGATAATAACTGTAAAATTTACCCAATTAAAATTTTGATAACCCCAATTAAAATTTGGATAAAAAAGGATCCCATTTAAAATTTAGATAAAAACAGTAAAACAATCCAGATTAAAATTGGATAAAACATAAAATACACTCACCCTGTTAATAAACAATAAAATTACCCATTTAAAATAATGATAAAAACAGTAAAACGTTCCAAATTAAAATTTGGATAAAAATAGTAAAACATCCCCAATTAAAATTTGGACAAAAACATTAAAATACCCCAATTCAAATTTGGATGAAAATAGTAAAATATCCCCAATTAAAAATTGGACAAAAACATTAAAATACCCCAATAAAAATTTGGTTGAAAATAGTAAAACATCCCCAATTAAAATTTGGATACAAATAGTAAAACATCACCAATTAAAAATTGGACAAAACATTAAAATACCCTAATTAAAATTTGGATGAAAATAGTAAAATATTCCAGATTAAAAAATTGATAAAAACAAATAAAATACCCTTTCCTGGTTTAAAGCATGTTACAGAGCTTCACATGCTGACTGAGCCACCTGACTCTCAGTCTGGTAACCAGGAATAGCGGACACTTGGATAAAAATAGTAAAACTCCCCCTATTAAAAATTTGATAAAAACAGTAAAACATCCCAATTGTAATTTGGATAAAAATAGTAAAATATCCCTGATAAAAATTTAATAAAAACAAATAAAATACCCTTTCCTTGTTAAAAGCATGTTACAGAGCTTCACATGCTGACTGAGCCACCTCGCTCTCAGTCTGGTGACCAGGAATAGCGGATACTTGGAAAAAAAATAGTAAAACATCCCCAATTAAAAATTGGATAAAAATAGTAAACATTCCCAATTAAAAATTGGATAAAAACAGAATAAAATTTGGATAAAAATAGTAAAATATCCCCGATTAAAATTTGATAAAAACAAATAAAATACCCTTTCCTTGTTAAAAGCATGTTACAGAGCTTCACATGGTGACTGAGCCACCTCACTCTCAGTCTGGTAACCAGGAATAGCGGATACTTGAGTAAAACACCCCCAATTAAAAATTAGATAAAAATAGTAAAACATCCCCAATTAAAAATTAGATAAAAACATTAAAATTTGGATAAAAACAGTAAAACATCCCAATTAAAATTTGGATAAAAATAGTAAAATATCCCCGATTAAAATTTGATAAAAACAAATAAAAGCATGTTACAGAGCTTCACATGCTGACTGAGCCACCTCACTCTCAGTCTGTACCAGGAATGGCGGATACTTGGTACATATGGAAGATAAAATATCCCCACCCACCAAAGTGTTTTGGTCAAGTACTAGCAGATACTTGATACGTATGGTAGGGGACGTTACTATACCTAAAAGGGAGGTATAGCATCTGTGAACCCTAAACACAGAGAGCGGCTTAACTTCCCATACGTATACAAGTTTCCAATGCTAACTGATAATGTTATCATATACTTTTCATGTCAGTCACTGAAAATAATTTATAAAATATATCTATTGAAAAACCTTGGGTTCACCAGTCTATATTTTTTTTATAATGTGACCAACCTTTCATATGTTTCTGCTCTTTGGTGTGGTTGTTGTCTCTGACACATTTCCCGTTCCTATTCTCAATCTTATAAAAATTATTGGGATATATGGACTGTAAGGGCTTCAACAATGAGAAAAACGAAAACTGCATAGCAAGTTATAAAAGGTACGGCCATAACAAAATATGATACAATTCAAATGAGGAAACCATGTACAAAACAACAAACAAAAAAACAAAATTTTATGACATACAGCAACAAATGACAACCATTGAATTACATGCAGGCTCCAGACTTAAGTCCATTTTTAGTCTCTGGCCTTCAACAAGTTATCTTAAAATTGACAAAGATCACAATACTGTGAAATATTATTACGACTCCAAGCAAACCAGTCTTTGTCCTTGCTACTAAATGATGTGTACTTCACAGATAATAAGCAAATACCACATTCAGTCCTAAGTGGTCTGACCCAGCCAGGGATCAAAACTCAAAACTCTTACACTTGGGACGAGATAACTGAAACAAAATCATATCTTCAAATAGGGACTGAAAAAGGGTTTTTATTTTTATTAAAAGGAAACAAGAAACAGTTTCAAATTATTGATATTTATTAAAAAGAGACGAGCTAACTTCTACTACTGCTTTATAATACATAAGAATATGACAGTCATTGAAAAAACATGCACCCTGCATTAAAAAACCCTGAATATAAATTAGGGAAAAAGCATGGGTGTGTAATTGTTACAGAAATTTCAACTTTACAATTGTTATGAACAAACAGGGAAATTAGTTCATGTAATTTTACTAGAAAATAGTAAAACTAAATATTTTACATTTTTTTGTGACTATTAAACATACAATTCAAACAATATTAGCATTCCATAAAATATACCTTCCTTTTAAAACACTATAAAATACTATTTGACATTTCCTTTAAAATATTTAAAAGAAATCACTAACACAAATCAAGAGGAGTGACTTTCAATTTCATGGACAGGGTTTTACACATTTTTTTACAGCTAAGTAAAAAAATTACGAAGTCAAATGATTTATCATTAAATGCAAAAACAAGTTAAATCCCATTTTTTACCAAAAAAAGAGGAATCCCTATTTGCATAAGACTATTATGAAATACCTTAATCAAAAGTACCTACAAATATGGGAGATAACTCATGTTAGGAGCACAGAAATTGGTATACTAACTATATCATTGACATTTGATCAATGATTCCGGGAAGATCAGCAATCAACAAACAAATAAAGGGCATTTGGGGCGGGCTGAATCAAACTTAAAATAAGATGTTGACCCATTATTCTGATGTCATTTATATGTGAGATGACACAAAATTAGAAAGGAGGCATATAATATCAGATACATTTTTGTAGATGATGATGATGTAAATATAATTTGAAATCCCCATGTCAGACCAAACCACTTAATGCATGATCTAGACCTCTGTTTACAAGCTTATTTTTTTTTTTTACAGAGCTCTAAATAATACTTTCATCTTACTTTATATACATCTGATATAGAATATCTAACAAAAAATATCTATTATAAATAAAAGAACTAATACATTCTAAATTATTGCAGGCCTTCCATGCAGTGAAAGAACGAACCCGTATGAAGACACAAGAAGGGGTATTCCCTCCCCTTACCCCTAAATCTCAGCCTGCTAGTCTCTCCATTCATCACAACGAGTTCATTTCATAAAGGCCACTAATGCAATTCTGTAAAAAATAAATAACAAAACATTGTATACAAAAAAAAAATAACAAACCACATTTAATACCACCCAGTTATTATCTAAAACTCTGTTTACAATTTTTTTTTAAATTTTTCTCTCTTTTTTTTTTTTTATACAGAGCTCTAAATAACAACAAAATGTATACATCTGATATGTACAATAAAAGACCTTTACAGAGGGAACTTAAACCAGTATGAAAAGATAAGCAGGGGTATTCCCTCTCCTTACCCCTAAATGTCAGCCTGCCAGTCTTCCCATTCATCACAACTGGTGTTCCTGTTGAAAAAGTTAACAAAACACTCCAAAAATAAGAGTTGTACATCTAGATGGGACATGTTTGTGATGATTACTATAATGATACTAGTAGTCTGCATAAAAAAGTTTTGAATTTTGTACTATGTTGAATACTTAGTTAACCTTCTACAACAAATCAATCAAGAAATGTCCATTAATACAATTTTAAGTTCATAAATTGGCAACTTTTCCCTGTTTGTCCTTTAATCACAAAAAATGAAAGGTTTTAAAAATTTTACTGGTATATTATATAATGTAAAGAAATAAATTCCATATTCCATAATGGTATTATATAAATGTCACCCGTTTTTACATACATATAGTCACTTTTTTCACCTATAACTACTCTTTCCCAAATGTAAATAAGATTGCCAGATGAAATTGTACAAAATTCAAATGAATACTATATTACATTTTGTTCTTTTTTTCCATCCAGATTTATTCTTTTTTAACCAAGTCTGCTCAGTTTAAGTTTTAGTGATCAAATACAGGTCTTGTTTCAAATAGACACTGTACCCACATAGAAACATATTTAAAAAAAAGAGAATTAAACCAATGGCAGTTGATTGTTCTCACTGGTCATATCAAAGTCTTACATTAAATGATACTTTAAACACTACATGTATTAACTATGACCAAGTTAGGGAGAACTGTAGGCCTAGGAAATTCTAATGTAGTCAACATGTCTGGCTGAGAAAGAATAAATCTTTACAACTGGTTCCTCCCTCTCTCTCTCTATTGAAACATAATTGTAATACTACATATATTGTTTGTCAATAAGTGTTTCCAAGTTCCTGATCAACAGAATCCCTTCATCTGCATCAGTTGATTTATATTTCCAAGCATAGTCAATCTACAAACAGAAAATAAAATGTTCACTTACAACATGGAAATAATACATATGTTGATATCCTATCCAAATATGGAGTAATCAGGAGACAGAGGCTGAAGCAATTCTTCATAAACAGTCAATAAATTCTATTTAATCTTAAAGCATCAAGTATGAAATGCCATCATGTACTTACATTTTATTTTTTGTTTCAGATTTGATTAAAATACCCATTTACATTTCTGAGGCACCATGGATTAAAAAATTTCATTTTACCAAAATTAATTATATTACTAACCTGAATGTTCCGTTCCAATCATAGACGTTATACTGTATAAGCTGAAAATTAAAATAGATTAAAAATTAAAAAATGGGCTTTAAAAAAAAATTGTTACGATAAAATGTCATTTTTACAAAATATACCATGCACCTCTATAACATTTTTATGTCATTGGGTTGCTCTCATATTGATGTACACCCCTCATCTCTTTATTACTAACAAAATATCTTTTTCATTGTAGTTTTCACTATAAAAATAAGTACTAGTAGATTGTGTTCTAATTGCCCGAGTAAGACAATTATCAATTAAAAATGTCAATAGTTGTATGCATTCAAATTAAAAATTCTCATGTCATACGTTTCTGTTTTTACTTCCTTAAATCTGATTAACTTAAATCTATCCGACTTAAATCTATCTGACTTAAATCTAAAACAGCAATAGGATTAGTAAAAACTTGCTAGTATCAATGTTTGATATCAAAATTTCATAACTTTCTAATAATTTGGTAAAGACTAATACAGAAACCATAACAGTTTGATGAATTAGAAGGACAATACCTATAAAGGTATTAATTATAATATGATAGAAGCAATAACCTAGAACCCGTCATTAATTTGATGTTAACATTACCTTGTAGTTGGTAATATATTACTTCCTGGTCCTACTCTTCTTACTACAATAGATCATTTACATGTCTTCAAAATGTTCTGGATAACTGAAAAAAAGTGTTGAATCTTAAAATGTAATACTAGTAAAAATTCTTATTGAAGGCCGTACAGTGACCTTTTTTTATTAACTTCTACAGTCTCTTAGTGAAGAGTTGTCTCATTGGCAATCATACCAGATCTTATATTTATACATGTATATGGAATTTTAGTCAATTAATTAACATTTAATCCTAGCAGTAAATACATAAATTTGATCTAACTAGATATCATTGAGATGGGAGCCGTCTCTGTGGGCCCCCCTGTGAATAACGTGGTAGTAAGGTTCTCAAGATATAGAGCGGACACAATCTTCACCATAGGACAGGAGGTTGTCAACTGAAACCAAAGTTTTTGACCTTGACCTAGGAAGTTGTACATACATTATGTCACACCCTCACAATTTGTTACGGACAGACAGACTTATTAGATCACTATAGGGCCCTAATTAGCATTTAATACATATATTATCAGGTATATAATTTCTTCTAAATTTACCAGTGCTGTTCAATTTTTTACTAGTTGGTTTATGATTTTTATGTAACTAGTCCATTTTTACTTGTAATAAGTAATTTTATCAGAATGGTTACGATACCAGTGGAAGAGGAACATCTACCCTTACTTTTCTTTCAGGAGCACCCTAGTTAAAATTCTCCATTTTGATGGGGTTCGTTATTCAATCAAGTTTTCTTGATAGTGTCGGAGTGCTCCCTTGGAAAATTTCTCCGTTATTTACACTAAAACAGAATATCAATGAATACTTTTGGTGCTCTGTGTATTATCTTGTTGTGGATTTAAGATAAGACATATGAATGAACACAACAGAATCATAACTGCTTCAATGAAATGACTAAACATCTACAATATGTATATTGTGTAAAATTACCTTGTATTTTGCATGTACTCTGGTAAAAGCTTCAGACCCAGTTGTGATGTGCCTTTCTGGGGGGATTAATCAGTATATATCCTACTAGCACTGTCCATCCACATGAATACTGGTCACATCATTATAAATGTCTATCATTCACTTGCTCAGGTTCAAAGCTGGTCAAATCTGAATTAAGTCTATTCCTGTCAGTTCCGATTCATTTAAATATTTCATTGTCCACTAATTAATCTGACTGGCCACACGTATCCTCATACAATTTGTCCATTCAAGTCAATATATATTTAAAACAGGTTGATACTAAAAAAAATCATTTACACTTATTTTTATCTAGTTGAATCAAGAGCTATCGTATCTTTTTTCAATTCTATTATCCTCATGCCTTTTCCAAAGTTTAAAAAATATGTGTTTTTTTCTTCTTTTAAATTTGAGATTAATTTTTTTTTCAACATATTTGTTTAAAATTTAGAAAAAGAAAGGATTATTTTATTTATGAATTATTGAAGATGTTTACTATCAAATGTGTGGGAACTTGCAAAGCTTTTACATGAAAAGACAAACGACTTTTTCAGCATGGTAGCTAGTCTGGTGGATAGTAATATCTCATTGGCAATCATTCTACATTTCGTTTTTTTTTTTATTTTCATGAAGAATCTTATATTCATCATCTAAATGTAAGTTTCATTGCCCACTTGATCAGTTATATTTAAAATTTAGATGACATACTTTTTGAAGATTTTTAGTTTTAAAATATTCTATAAATTCAAAACATTCAAAATTCATTAAAAAAAGGGGGGAATCATTACATACATGATACATTATTTAAATTTTGTTATATTTATTATAAGATTTATAAAGAATGAATTGAAATTTCAGGTGAATTAAGTATCTGTTTTCATTTTCTAGATATTTAAATATACATGTATGATTATCTCCCCCTGATTTGGAACAATTTGATGAAATGTCCTTTTTTAATCCATTAACAAGTTTTCAATACTGATGTACTTTCTTGAAAACTGAGAGATGATGTATTGGAAGATAATATTTCTCAAAATTTGCAAATATAAAAAAAACTAATGAAAATAATGCCTTTATTAATTATGACTGCTGTCAATATTGCAGATAGATGCTCAGCGTCCAAAAATGTACCAAAATGTTTTGTGTGAAAAGGCTGACGAAACTATGCCTAAATGTAAAAACAATTTTTTTTGTAAATTTTACATCTGATATCTAAAATTTAATAAAATGTTTTGTGTGAACAAATTTCTGACCAAATAACATTGCCTTGGCATAAAATAAAAATATATGTTTGTTAAATTTTGAAATTTCATTTCTAATTACATTTTTTGTGTAAACAAATTTCTGACCGAATATGCCTTGGCATAAAATAAAAATTGTTTTCTAAATTTTGCATTTCATTTCTAAAATGTACATATTTTTTATGTGAACAAATTTCTGATCAATAAATAAAATTGAGAATGGAAATGGGGAATATGTCAAAGAGACAACAACCCGACCAAAGAGCACATAAAGCCTGAATGTAAAAAAAAAAAATACTGGATATTCATTTCTATCCAAATAATAGATTTTTTTTTCAAACAATCAAAGAATTTTCATTGAACTAGTACACATTTTTGTTTAAGGGCCAGCTGAAGCCCGACTCCAGGTGCAGGATTTTCTCGCTGTGTTGAAGACCCATTGGTGGCCTTCTGCTGTTTTTAACATATGTGCCATCTTCCCGAGAAGTTTCAGGGATCTGGGTTGAAAACTGTAGACATTGATTTAACACAAAACTTGTACCCTCTTTCATAAATTTTGTTGAAAATTACAAAGTTCCCAAGTCTAGAAAAATAACAAAACATTCCTCAAACAATTTCATAATGATAGGTCCAAAACTTTGAACATTTGTGCAAACTTCCTGAAGTTTCAGGGATCTGGGTTGAAAACTGTAGGAGCAGTTTACACCAATTAGGTACCCACTTTTCAACGCCAACCAGCCTGCCACTCGGCCTGCCTATTATCACCATACTATAAACGGGTTTTGGACTTTGTCCAACCTTGCCAAAAATCATGAAAATGATTAATTCAAATCTATATTATGTAATCTATAGTTTTTCTATGGGAAAATAAAATGTAGAAAAGTAAGGAAACTAGGAGTCAGTTAAAGGTCAGAAAAAGATAAACAGAAAACAAGTGAGAACAAATGAAGGAAATATGGAGCAATAACAGAAATAAAATTCAACATACTTGGAAACAGGGAACAGGTTTGAAATAAGAACAGGGAACAGATTTTAATTAAGAACAGGCAACAATTACAAGTTGTGTCATATCGGTTAGGTCCTTTTACACTGCAATCTGTTTGGAAAAACAATTTAGAAATACTTTTTCATGGACGGATATAATTTCATTCATTCGCTTATTTATTTATTGATAACACTTTACCAATGAAAACAAAATTTGTTCTGATTAAATGTTTTTTTTACAATATTTATGTACTCTTTTGAAGTTGGGTGAATTTTAGTATGAATCAGTTTTTCAGTTATGGATAAATAGTGATCCTAAACGGATTTAATGTATGTTAGTCATGCAATGTTCAGTTGCCAAAAATGAATGCGATCATTTCCCCCCAAACATTTTTGTATTCTTTATTTCAAGCTTTGTATTATATTGAAGTGAACTTTAAAAGATGTTAAAAAGATTCTTTTGATTTCCATTAATCTTTATGTCCTTTGCAATTTTTTTAAAGTAATGATTTGATCTTTATAGTGTAAATAAAAAGAGATATGGGTACATTTCAATGAGACATGCAGCAACACAACAACAAAAATAATCTACACATTAAGATGGCAAGAATAGACAATGTGTCACACTCTAAAATATTATTTGTGACTTATCAAAGGGGCTTGGTGAACTGCGAATTTTTTTCTATTTAGATAGGACGCTATTTCAGTTAACCTAAATTATAAAACTTATAATTGGTCTTCGTTACTTTAGTCTAAATTTTTAACTTGAATGTAATTTTGACAATTTTCTTAAATCTTTGATGGGGTGTAAACTTTTTTTCCAACTAAAATTTATATTTTAAATTCAAACAAAAAAGGTGTTTTAATCCTGTACTAATATCAATGTTAAAGACAGGTGAAGTCAATTTTTATTGTCCTTTACTAAATTTTGATTGAAAATTATGTGGGTATTTTTTCAATTAGACAGCAACTAAATAACAACAACAAAAACTGGACCTCAAGAGGCAAACAATCTTCAAAGAAAGACAAAGTTCATGTTTTTATACCATAAGTTTTAAAAAGGGGGATATTTTTTTACTGTTTTTAATATTTCACAGCTTTATCTGTTTAGTAAGGCAATACTAAATTTAACCAAACATTTGTATGCACCTGTCCTAAGTCAGGAGCCTGTTCAGTGGTTGTCATCTGTTGATGTGGTTCACAAGTGTTTCTTGTTTCTCGTTTTTATATACAATAGACCATTGGTTTTCCTATTTGAATTGTTTTACACTATATAGCTTGCTGTATGGTGTGAGCCAATGCTCCGTGTTGAAGGCCGTACTTTGACCTATAATTGTTCTTTTTGTACATTGTGACTTGGATGGAGAGTTGTCTCATTGGCACTCATACCACATCTTCTTATTTCTAGATCAGTAAACTATGCACTGTTTTAACCAAAATTTGGTATAAAAGTGGGATTTCTAACAGGGAGGGGGTATTTAAAAGTTATTTTTACATACTTTTTTAAGTTTAAAATAAAAACAACACTTAGGGGAAGAACACATTAGTGATTTTGGTAAATTTGAATATTACAACTGGAATATCTTGCTATTATTTATGTAAATTCTGAAATTTCAAAAGGGAATAATTTGTCATGCTTTTCACCAAAAGTGCCGGGTTATTTGTACTCCACAAACTTCAAAGCAACAATACATCACCACAACAACAGTGAGAATACAACACCAACAAATAACTTGATTCACCTCATTACCCAGCAACTTCTTCCTCCCCAGGCCCTGGACTTCCCTTACTCCCTTTATCTCCCCATTTCACCAACCCCTCGGGTTACCCTCCCTGACCTCCAAGCCGTTAAATACCAGTCCCTGGACTCCCCTCTCTCCCTTTTATCAGACCTCTGATTTGTAAGCCCCTAGGATAATCCCCTCCTCCAATCAAGTCATTATGAGCTAAATATGAATTTTAAGTACAACAAGAATTGAATAACTTTTTTACTTTTTAATTGACAAAAGGGAATAGGATCTATCAAATTTAAGGGTATATTATATATTGTCCTTTTTTTTCAATGCTTTTGATAAAGAATGAGAAAATCTGGATATCAAACAGTTTTATGTTATATTTTTTTCAAAATCTAATTTTCAACTGAACAATGAAATATTTTCTAGCTTAATGACCTCAACTTTTGTCTTAACAAGGCACTTTTGCTCTTTTTAGCAACAATTACATGGACACATTTTAATGTTTCTTTTAATTTTAAAAAGTGAAGCAATTATTCATCTGAATCTTTATTTTAAAATAAATATTTTACTGAGAATTGGTAATTTTATTGTTTTAGCCGATGTTGTTTTAACTGAGAATTCAAAATTTTATCGTTTTTATCGCTGTTGTTATTACTGAGAATTGGAAAATTTATTATTTTATCGATGTAATTTGAACCGAGAATTTGAAATTTTACTGTTTTTTATCGAAATTCTTTGAATTGAGAATTGGACTTTTTTTAATTTTTATCGATGTTATTTATACTGAAAATTGGATATTTTATTATCTGTATAGATGTTGTTTGAACTGAGAATTGGAAACTTTATTGTTTATATTGAAATTGTTTGAACTTAGAATTTAAAATTTTAATGTTTTTACCTTTTTTCATTGATTATTTGTTTTTTGTTACATTGTCTTATTGTTTTGTCATTTAGGAAATCTGTGTATTAATGGCAGATCAAATCTGATAAATATTCTCTTTTTAACTTTTTTTTAAACTAAATTGTAAACTAGATGTAAACTAAATGGTTAACATATGACACATGTACATTTCTATATTGTCAGACAAGTTTAAACCTCTAGATGCCTTCTGTTTTTATGATGTTGTCAGTAGTCCACATTGATGAAAGGTTAGATGATTTTATTATTTATGGTCTTTTATTTACTAGAATGCTGCCAAAGATACGGAATATTTTGGTGTTTTTGTTTAAAATTTAATAAATTTATTGTTTTTGTTTAAGAAGAAAGTTTTAAATTGAACAACTAATGAAATTTTAGATGTTTTCTGGAAATTGATCAGTGAAATTTTATTGTTTATATATTTATTTCATAGATTACACATCTTCTAATAGACCTTTGAAAATCATTATAGCCAGTCTGGACTAAATGTTGACCTTGACTCTGTGACATTACTTCATCACGATATAATTAAATTCTGAATTGCATTGAAAACAATGTGTCCGATACTTCATCACGATATGATACAATTCCCCATTCCCATGAAAATAATGTGTCCGTTACTTAATCACGATAAAATTGAATTTTGAAATTCCGGTGAAAAGAATGTGTCCATTACTTCATCACGAAATAATTAAATTCTGAAGTATGAGTGCCAATGAGACAACTCTCCATCCATAGATATTAGAAGATGTGGTATGAGTGCCAATGGGACAACTCTCCATCCATAGATATTAGAAGATGTGGTATGAGTGCCAATGAGACAACTCTCCATCCATAGATATTAGAAGATGTGGTATGAGTGCCAATGAGACTACTCTCCATCCAAGATGTCATAGAAATAAGAAGATGTGGTATGAGTGCCAATGAGACCACTCTCCATCTAAGTCACAATGTATAAAAAGTTAACAATTATAGGTCAAAGTACGGCCTTCATCACGGATCATTAGCTCACACCGAACAGTAAGCTATAAAGGGCCCCAAAATAACCAGTGTAACACAATTCAAACAGGAAAACCAATTCTTATTTTATTAAATTTAAAGGCAAAATAATTTGTCACTGAAATTTATTGAAATATATCAGAATACTAGTCACATTTCATGCCCTGTTTCTAAACTGAATAATACATTATAATTTTTTTTTACAGGAACCATTTTTTCGACAGTTCTATGCGGAAACGAAAGAAACAAAGACAGGATAAAAAATCGGATATTTCAAAGCCTCAAGAAGTGAATCGTGGATGTTTGCCAATTAGACAATATCATAAATGTGATGAGAGTAAAATTCTTCCCACAACTAGACTTGGAATAGATGTTTCTTAGATGAGTTCCGGGGGGGGGGGGGGGACTTTTTGTGCCTAATATTTTACTACTCTTACGCGAATAATTTAACATTTTGTACTTATAGGGGTTTAGCTAAGTTACCAGCTAGTTTGGGAAAGTTGAACTTGATTACAATTTTTTTATCAAGATTATTTGGTTGATATGGAGAATTCTGCATGCTTTAAAATTAGTCTCAGTGGATGTGCGTCCTTTTTATCGGACCATTAGAAGTACTACAACCATCAATGGCTACTAGCGTGTGTTTTTGTATTGAAAGACGAATAAATATTCTCTTTAACGCAAAAATAATTCAATTTTAATATTGTAACTGTACTTTAAGGTGGTACCTAATTTTACAGGGAGATAACTCTGTAAAAATCAGCTGAACGTTTTAATCACGTTTTATTGTTAAGGTAATATTAAGCTTCAGTTCAGTTTCTTGTATATTCCTCCATTAATTGTGGAGCACTACCCATAGGGTATAATTGTAGCAACTATATACACCTTAGAACATAAGGAAGCATTTAATTATGTACAGATGACTGAATTTAGGCAATAATAATTACTAAAAATTAATATTATAACTAATTCATAGGATTGTCATCATAAAATTTTAAAAATAATATTCATAATGTGCTGAAGTGTAAGAATAAGTTAAAGGGAAAATTCGCGATTTTTTACTTATCATCTTATTATGTTCATAATACCATTAAAAACATATTCACCAAGTTTTATCTGGATATGAAAACTAATAAAGAAGAAAATTGGGAATTATTAATTCTATTTATTCAAACTTCCTGACTTATGTGACGTAGTTTAAGTCTTTTTGCATGCCGGGAGTGGATTAATCTCATTTAAAGTCTTGTTCGTTAATCATCTAATAACGCGATTTAAAGCGCATCAACGACTTTTGGTGTAGCTATTAACCAACTAACAATTCAGAAAGAAAAGTGATCAGCAGTGCATTTTTTTAAATTAAAATTTACGATTTATATTTTAAGGATTTCTGATATGATTATAGTAATAAAAGCAAATCATACAATCGAATTTTTTTATGATTTTTTTTTTCGACGGATATGTGGAACAACATATATAACTGATAGTATAATAGAAATTCACGTTTGTATTCTCCCCTATTACTTCAGTCGAGGATTTGTCTTACTATACAAATCCTTGCTTCAGTCTAGTACTGTGTAAATACAATGCATGTGTATTATGCTGACACCACCTGGTAAAGGCGTGGTTAAATTCGCGGTAATTAAAAGATTAGCATTATGTAATTTTAATCCTTTGATCTTCACTAGAGTGTTGTTTGTCCTCAAGGGTTCACCGTTGCAGGTATGAGACAGATTTTTTTTAATTATTAAGGGAGGAATATTGTGGCAAAATACCTTAATCGCCGTTATATATATATATTTTTTTAACATTTTGCATTTGCTCAGTTTTTAAATAAATAGGTGAGTATTTTGTTGTAACATCGAAATTCTGAATCACTTTCAATAAAATAATTATATAAATATTATAAATGGCCCACGAAAACGAGCGTATAAATCAAAACAGTACTATTTTAAATTATCATCGGTAACCTTGAATATTTAAATGTGCAGAGAAAATTATCAGTTACGAAAATATAGTTTTGTCGTCCAAAGCGATCTTCATTTACCTAATCAGGAATGCCCTTATTAAAATATTATAAATCTCACAACGTATTTATATAATTCTTAAGCTATTTGACCAACGATGTTTAAAAAAATTAACAGAATCAATCTAACGTCAACTTTCCTTTTTTAAATGGAGACAGAACGGCGAAATCAATTTTCAATATGCTTGATATCTTGTACCTTTGTAAGACTTATCATTCATTCATAAACCCACTCTAAACCAGAGACATATATACGTCTGTTTAAACTGACAAGAAAACTCCTAAAGCGGACAAGCAGTATATTCTGTAAATTTCTGAGATTTAATACAAAGAAATAAAAAAAATCCCGAAATTAATTTGATCCTGGAAAATATTCACATCCTCATTAGGTCTGAAAAAAAGATACGAATTTGGTATACAGAACATGCAGAAGTGTGGATATTATAAAACCTAATTGTTATATCAGAAACCATTATAGATATGAACATGTATACGTGAGACCTCATGGGACGTCACCTAACCACATTCAGGTAATATACAAGTAGCTCTGTTATACCCGGAAATGTCAAGGTTAATCATAGATAGATAGACATGACCTCAGACCACCACCACCACCACCACCACCCCCCCTCCCCCCCCCCCCCCCAAATCGAGGAACAGTATATCTTACAATGTGTATATTCCTGCAAACATAAAAAAAAAATGAGAAAAAAGAAAGAGATGAACGGTAAGTCACATCAGATTCAGATATTTATATAGTTGCTTGTCGTTAAATAGAGATCTAGTGTATACATGTCTCTGCGTTAACTTATAAAAATAAAAGGAAATAATAAACTTGAAATAGATTTATGATGAATACTTTGCAACTGCGACACCCCTTTTTATCACAGCGTACATGCATGCACTTAAATGACTGTCTGTTATGCGATTAAGAATGACAATCGTACGTACAATCCTATAGTTCATGGTGAGTCCTTTTCTATCAGAAATGCGACTTTTCGTATTTATATTTTCTCTTATATTACCGGTACTGTCATTTAATATCTAATGCATAAGTGCAATATTAAGAGTGGTTAAATCCCCTACAAGCTAACTAAATAAATTAATCAACCCTCTAGCTGACCAGACGTTAATACAACTACCATCAGTCTATCCGGAGTGAAGTTTCTTTATTTCTTCAAATAGGCTTTTGGGGATCATTAGTGCACGTCCAGTGGCATATATATATAACATACATGTCGGACCAGGAAAATGTGATGATGACGAATTTCTTAAACTGTTCGAAATAATCTTATTGAAATATAAATCTGTGATTTTACTATGTCTATAGCTTCGATTAACCAAAGCAAGTTAGATATCGACCTGTATTTAAATCAGATTGGTTCTGGATGTTTCTCTCGTATATTCAATATACTTGTATGATATCAGTTCTATATTGCGACTGTCCATAGTTCCCTATAAACCTTCCATCTTGGCGTGTAAACCAATGATCGACAAGTGCCGCACATTTTGTTAAATCAATATTTGTATGTTTCAAAATGTCCATAATTATTGACAACGAGAATATACTTACATTTTCCCCAATTTACCCTTGGAAAATGTGTTAATAGATTTTTATTTCATCAAATTTTTTTTTTTTTTAATTATTTAAATTTTCATAAATATCATTCTTTACACCAAAAATGTTATTTATAAACAAGCGTATGAGTTTAGCAATGACTAGTATATCACTATCGGATACGCTAGACAAAGTTGTATATTACACCTGATAGATTCAAAATGGAAGTTACATGTTATCGGCCGTGTACACTGATCAATACCCCCAGAAAAAAAGTGATGCACGAACTTGTTTTATGTAATTGTGTAATAACAGTTTTAAAGCCCGACAGGAAATCGCTTGAATACCTGTACGTGTCACCTCACAATACCTCTGGGAACAATTCCTTTAGCCATTCTAGTGATCAGATAAGGGAAGGTCCGAATTTATTTTAAAAAGTTTATTACATAAAACAATTATGAACAAACTAGATTTTCAAAAACAATTTTACACGGAACACTTATTTATGACTTTGAACTTTGACTTTTTAACTAATTTCAATTTCTTGTTTTAAATACTTCGTAAACAAAAGTTTCAAAACGACAGACCATACTATTAGTACTAGTTATTTAAAAAATAATATATATAAAATTACATTTTCCGTATCAAGTTAGTTAGGAAAGGTTGCACAACCATGTCTATCATAATCTTTTTTGTGACCCGGGAAACTGTTTATGCTTTCCTTGTCGGATAAAACAACCGTACGCTTGACAAGATATCGACACTCAATTACGGCTACGTTAGGTTACTGCTTGTTTTGGTCCTTTGTGGTTTATAGATATATCGTGGTCAATATTCGGGAATGATGTCAAAATGGCCGCATGTGGAGAATTGATACTCTAAATTTAAAATCGATGGTGATCTCTTAACTTGCAGAATAAAACTTTAATATCTATGAATTTGTGCTTTTTTATACATAATGAACAGAATATGAATTTTTCATTTTTTTGCGAAGTTTCCCTTTAAGTAAGAACTGGATGAATTTAGAATTTAAGTGGTCTTAAATTAAACTTTCTTATAATTGTTAGTTAAAGGTGCTATACGTACATCAGAATTTATAATGAGAAGGTTATTTTATAGGACTTATGTAAAAGGGTTGGGGTTTAGAACAATTCATCATATATACATAAGTTTACCTTCACAGTTTAAAGTTACCTTATTTCGGATCTTATCATTATTCTTTAAAGGTAACTGGATATCTTAAAACTTTGCAAAATTTTTTATTTAATTTAGGTCCAAATACGTCATAAAATAGTAAGATGGTAAAGTAGGGAACTATTTTATTTTAAAAAAAGTTTACTTCTCAATGATCAAATTTAGTGTTTGTCAAACTGCTATATATCCAATGAAATTTTTCCGATAAAGTGTGTGGTTCAAGTTTTTTGAATTTTTAATATTTTTGTCAAAGGGTCAAAGTAAATATTTTGTCAAAGTTTTATGAAAATTAAACGAGCCAAATTAATTAAGGTCAAGGTGTTTGGTACCACCTTAATAACATGATTCTTAACAGAACAAGTAATAATAACAAACTTTTATGATATCATATACTATACTGATTATTAAAATTGTTACGATAAAGTAAATTAAATTCAATGACAAAAAATAATAAAAGATTAATTTCTGTTATGAAACACTTTGCCACAATTGAATACTAAATTAATAAATATTTAATAAATGAACATATAACGTATTCAACTAGCATGTAATAAAATGTCATAAAATCGGAATGATTCTCTTTTTAATGTCCGGTATTTTTTGAGTGCTTGTACAACCCGGATCTGTTCTGGTAAAAGTTACCACATACTGTGCACTGGTATCTATCCGGGTTTGTGTGACTTTTCACGTGTTCTTTAAGATATTTCAGTGATTTGAATACTTTCCCACATGTGTCACATTTATATGCATAGTCAGATTTCTTTTTTCCACAAAGCCCTTGGTGCACATTTCGGCTGCTTGTATATTGAAACTTCTTTTGACATTTTGAACATTCAAAATTTTTTTCACCATCATGGCCTGCCTTATGGCCTTCAAAATCGCCCTTATAATTAAATCCTTTACCACAATAGGGGCATAAAAAATGGAAATTGTTGGCATGTCCTCTTTCGTGATAAGTTAATCCAACCTTTGATTTGAAAGTTTTACTGCATGTTGTACAGTCATAGGTTATATTTTTATGTACAGAATTAAAGTGACGGGCTAAGTCATAGCCACTAAAGAACAGTTTGCTACATTCATTGCAATTTTTCATTTTACCATCATGTTTTTTCATATGCCTATGAAGATTACATTTTTTGGTGAATTCTACGAAGCAGATATTACACCTTATTGAAGATGATTTACAGCTACTGCTTCTCCCATCTGTAAACAAATCAGGGATATCATCGACCTGGTCTTTGTTATTTTGTTCTGCTTCACCGGGATTTGAAAGGCCCTCGGCCAAATCATTATCCTCGTCTGACGTCAAAAACTGTACCCCAAGATGGTCCAAAACAGTTTTGTCTACTGGAACATTCATCTGAAAATATAATTGATAGTTTCTGTCATGTAAGATTTGACATTAGTTATCGTCTGTCGTCCGTAAACTATAATTCTTCTCCTCCGAAACCGCTATGAAAATTTTGAACCATAATTATGTTTAATGGTTCTTGTTTGGTTCTCTTTGAAAATTATGTCCAGTACCCCAGCATATTATAAACAAGATGGATGCTATTACCAAAAAATAGGAAAGGAGGAAAAAGGGGGATTTAGACAAAAAACAAACCCTCTCCTGTTAAATTATTTGGTCAGTTGGAACACAAATTTTAGAAATGGTGATTGTGATATAAAGAGAAGACAGCTTTCTGATGTACACTATGTATACAGAAATACGGATAATTTGTATTATTACATTGGTTGCAATGAATTACATTGATTTCCCAGTGAAATAAAAACCGATAATTTCACATGTGAAATAAACGTGGTTATTTCACTCCTCTGATGTCATACAACAATAGGCGTTGTCATGACGTCGGATCAAAACAAATAGTGAATGCTTAGAAAAAGATATAGTTCCTTACATATTCTAGTTTAATTTCAGAAAAAAGACCATTTGCCAATGTAATAAAAAGAATAACTAATCAAAGAATTCAAATATCGAAAAATATTCAACTCGTGACCGAACAACACTGATAATTAACTCATGCGCTACACGCATTCGTGAATTAATGTGTTGTTCGGTCACTCGTTGAATATTTTTCTCTATTTGAATTCTTCGATTAGTTATTCTATAATAATTTCTAAATGCATGAAGATCACATAACTATGTGAAAGTAATAATACATTAAAAGCCGTGTATTTACACTAGAACCTATATAGCATATACCCTTGGTGACTTCTGAGGATATTAGAATAGTCGTTTACCTCTTGGTCTCTTTTTCCTCCTGAGCAACCGGTATAGCTTTCATATTTGGAAACAGGATGAGAGGTGGACCTATATTTTATTTTATTGTATTTTATATATATATATCTGTTTTTTCACATAATAAGAAATTTATAAACTTATCAGTGTAGGGACTATATCATTTGAGAGATCAACTGTACAATATATCAGACATTTTAAAAGAAAACATATCTGAATTTATCTACAATTATCAAATGTATTCTCACACTGTAGTCATTTCATGCTTTTTAGATCAGTGGGGCCAATAAATGGTTACTACAACTTGTAGATTGTATTCTTTATTCTTGTATACCATATACGGAATGGCTGTTCTTTTGGCTAGCCGGGAAGACAACAAAAAATGCAACAACAACGCTTAAATTGCTGTTTTTCATCTTGAAAAGTTTGATGCCTTTATGTCAAGATTAATTTAATAGTTTCATTTGGTCCATGCGCTTCAGAGGAGAAGATTACTTGAAATGTGAAACGTTAATAGACAACGGACATCACTACGCATTATTTACCCAAGCACTATATTAAATCGGTATTTTAAACTTAAAATGAGAATTATCCGACTACATGAAGAGAGAAAGAAACAAGAGAGGAACATAATCTTGGTTTTTGTATTTTATAGAAATTCTCATAGATTTAATGCACGAAATTTCGGTCAGCTTAGAGGCAAGTAGAATTTCTAAGACGTGTTTCAGAATAGATTACTTTATATTTTTAGTTCCCTACCAATGAAGTTGAAGGGGACTTTAGGTTTGCACTCTGTCCGTCCGTCCGTCCGTCTGTCAGTCAATCCGTCCGGCAAATCAGCTTTTTTGTCATTCTTGAAGATATTGGTTTAATATTTAGTATATAGTATAACCATGACAATTTACAGATCAAGTTCTAATGTTGTTCCAGTCTGATGACTTTTTGCAGAGTTATGGCCCTTAGACTTAGGAAATCACATGTTATCTGTTTTTCGCACTTTTTGTCGTCATGCTTGAAGGTATTGACTTCATATTTGCCATATAGTGTAACCATGACAAGTTATAGGTCAAGTTTGAATTTTGTTTTGGTCTGATGATTTTTTGCAGAGTTATGGTCCTTGGACTTAGAAAATTCAGTCAAATAGTCATGCTTGACTACTGTTATATTGATTTTATATTTGGTATCTATAAATTTTCACAATTTATTTTGCTAATTCTTTGTACCGGTATATAGTCTGAAAACAGATTTACTAAGTACTGCGCAACAGCAAGAAATCTTCAATTGAAAATAAATTCAAATCAATTTCAAGTTCATTGACTACATTTATTCTGTGTCAGATCTTATAATGTGCCAAATAATTAATTACAATCCAAATTCATACCTGTATCAAGCTTGAATATTGTGTCCATTTTTGCCCCAACTGTTCAGGGTTTGACCTCTGCGGTCGTATTCAGCTGCGCTCGGCGAAGCACATTTTTATTATTACTTTGTTAAGAAAATGGAAATTTCGAGTCTTGAAAATGCTGTCGGCACAAGTGCGCTCTAAATTATTGCAAGTACCACTCCTCCCCTGCATCCCCAGCATCCTCTTCAACTCGGATGTATCGGTCAATGTGGATTTGTTTTTCTATAAAATTTATCTTAAACTGTATCTCTAGATCTCTCTAAAATGATATGCATGTAAGTAAAAGTAGAAATTAATTATTACAAAAAAAGAATTTATTATGGAGCTCAATGTTGTATTACTTAATGTTGCTAAATTTTCATAATGTGGGTTATTAACATTAAGGGTTAATTATTAACAGGGATGCACTGATCATTAAAACGTGAATTAAAAAAAAAAGAATATAAAATACGGAATTTCAATGCCGTCCATGTCTCTGGATTTGTAATTATCTAAGAACGTCAAATGTTTGCGTGGGTGTTATCGCGTCGCTTATGCACAATATTGATTATAGGACGCAGTTTTGTAAATCCTGAGTTGACAGACAAGACAATTCACATGATTAAAAAGCTAATTCACGAGAGGTTTGTACAGGTTTTATGGTTTCAGTTACTCTTGCAGTCAGTTATTTCATAGACACTTTATCTAATTTCAGCATTTTGGGACATAATTAGCCTTTTTATAATTATAATTTTTATGAACACTTTTCATATAAATTATATTTATAAACAAGGTAATTAGGTCACAAGGCGTACGATAAAGTGCCTATGAACTCACTGAATGCACGAGTGACTCTATTCATAAAAAGTGTCCGTGTAAGTCTAGGTTAGTCTATGAAAAGGTATATACTATGAAATTCAGAGCGAGGGGCCCCGAGCTCTTAATTTCATACAATATACCTTTTCATATACTATCCAATTTAGCACATATTTACAACTCGAGTAATCTTTTAATTGGTCTATTGATAGTTTTTTGGCTGTCTACTTGTATCACAGGTGTTTGTAAAACGGAGCTCATTAACGAAATTTTGTAAATCTACTCACTAGTATCATTGTAAAATATGTGATTTCAAAAGGTCTTTGACTCCAGAATGAAAAGATGGTAGCTGCTGGTGTAAGTATGTTTATTGATATAAAGCGGTGTTTTACTATACATGTACTTCTTTTCATGGTATGATGACATACTAAATTGACCAAAAGCAGGCAATAATTAAATTGCAGTGGACTCTTTACATGTCTTCAAAATAATTTTCAATTTCACAGTAAAACTAAAGCTATAATAAATTTGAAACATATAGATAGTATGCAGTGGTGGATTTCAGGAGGGGAGGGGGTTAAGGGGGTTGCAATAACCCCTTTTTGGACGATCAGTGCTTTCGAATGGGGACATATGGTTGGAACCCCACCCCCCTTTTACCCTGGGTTGGAACCCCCTTTTAAAAATGGCTGGATCCGCCCCTGGTATGTCCCAATAGATAGTCTAGCGGATAGTCATTAAAAAGCAACTACCAATAGATCAAAGATACTAGGGTTTATGTTTATTTTATTCATTTCAAAGTAAAAATTAAAAGATTTATCAGAACATGTATATATATATATATATATATATATATATATATATATATATATATACAAACAAGTCTAAATTGAAAACAACGTTCAAACCTATGATTGCGTTGGATAAAAACCTCAATTTTTATACGTGTGCATGCAAAACAAATTTCTAGGTAGAGGGGTCTAAATACAGCACAAACAACATTTTCCAAAAGACCAAATGAGTGAAAAAGTATATTTTAACAAAACGCATTTGACTAGCAGGTCGAACAACTGATGTTCTTAAACCCTGCTGACTGCCATTGGCGATTGCCAAATAAACGGATCACCGATGTAATAAATGGATCTTATTATAAATTTAATACTAAACAGAAAACAGTAAACTTGCGGAAAAGATGGTATACCGCATACAAAAGGTGCAAAGGTTTTTGTACACCATATCCGGATTTCGACAATTAATGTCTCTTCAGTGATGTTAGGAATCGAAACGGTTTTCGGAATGCCATATAATTTACCTCAATTTAGGATAGACTCTTAAATTTTGAAAGAGTCAAAATAGGATGAACGGATCATATAAACCCGAAGGCAAATATAATACCAGCCCAAACGAAAAAATATAAACAAGTCTAAATTGAAAACAACGTTCAAACCTATGATTGCGTTGGATAAAAACCTCAATTTTTATACGTGTGCATGCAAAACAAATTTCTAGGTAGAGGGTCTAAATACAGCACAAACAACATTTTCCAAAAGACCAAATGAGTGAAAAAGTATATTTTAACAAAACGCATTTGACTAGCAGGTCGAACAACTGATGTTCTTAAACCCTGCTGACTGCCATTGGCGATTGCCAAATAAACGGATCACCGATGTAATAAATGGATCTTAATTATAAATTTAATACTAAACAGAAAACAGTAAACTTGCGGAAAAGATGGTATACCGCAAACAAAAGGTGCAAAGGTTTTTGTACACCATATCCGGATTTCGACAACTAATGTCTCTTCAGTGATGTTAGGAATCGAAACGGTATTTGGAAGGCCATATAATTTACCTCAATTTAGGATAGACTCTTAAATTTTGAAAGAGTCAAAATAGGATGAACGGATCATATAAACCCGAAGGCAAATATAATACAAGCCCAAACGAAAAAATATAAACAAGTCTAAATTGAAAACAACGTTCAAACCTATGATATATATATATATATATATATATATATATATATATATATATGTAAGACTCTAAAGTGCGATGGTACTCTAAAGTGCGATGGTCACGCTAAAGTGCGATGGTCTACGCTAAAGTGCGATGGTGTCTAACGCTAAAGTGCGATGGTTGTTTGTTTGCTAAAGTACGGTGGTATATCAATTTAAAGTGCGATGGACCAATAGGGTAAGGTTCGAGGGCTTTAAAACGTTAAAGAACATACGATGTAAAAATAGTCCTTTTGCAAAATCTAGTATTCTAAGGTATACCATATGTGATAGGCATTATAATCTACTGGTAGGCTGAAGTGATTGTTTCTAAATTTAGAAGACCGACCACGTAATAATTGCTAAAAAGGTAATTTAGGTGTCACAAAATACTGTATTTCTTGTAAATGAATTTTTAACAATTCGGGCGTATTAAATATTGTGATAATTGGCGTAGCTTGCCATTCACATAGTCTATCACTAATGGGAACACCTCCCCTTACAGTCGTCATTGTAAATTACAAATACAAAATTCGATTCATGATTGTCGGAATATGTAACATTTATTTGTTTAAGCTTTAATTTAAATGAGAGAAAAAGGCGATGTTAGCCGATTTTCTCCTTTTTCGTAGCGACTACACATACATGTTATATTTTCCTATAATGTACAAACTAATATTTCAGCCGACAATTTATAATTTACGCATGCAAACTTGTACCTTTATTTTACCAATGTTACATTTTAAAGCGACAATATTTTAACGGGGACCACAAAGTAAACTGCAACATAAACAATGATTTAAATGTATCCGTTCGCTTCCAATAAAAACAGGATATTTATGCGAATACTATTTTGTATCTAATAGTAAAATGGTCGACTGCAGGATACAAGTTCTTCTTCCAGCTACCGAAAAAAAAAAACATTTGCTTCAGACGTCAAAGCACGGTCAGGTTTAAATTAATTATTTTAAATAAGTCATTGACATTTGGTTTAACAGTTGTTAATCAAATATTAGTAATTTATCTTCCGGCGTGTTCATTTTTAGTTTGTATAAACGACTGTTAACGTTATAATCAAAATACGTTTCTTACGTCTATACTTTCGCAGACCATCGGACTTTAGCGTGTACCATCGCACTTTAGCGTCCCCATCGCACTTTAGCGTATACCATCGCACTTTAGCGTGTACCATCGCACTTTAGCGTCCCCATCGCACTTTAGAGTCCTACATATATATAGTTGGCACATTCTCTTAGACATTATCACGGTTTTTCAACTAGTGACATCGTCCTGAACATGCATGACATATTTGCCACTGGACATTAAGCATCCAATAATCAATCAATCAATCAATTCATGACGAAATAGATAAGTTGCCTTAATTTCCCTTCACAAGGTTTCACACTTTTTGGTGTACAAAGTAATTGCATGGATGATAAATTATCACAATATTAAGGTGATTGAATGATTGATTGGTGTTTAAAGCTCTTTCAACACTATTGTGCTATTTCGTGGTGATCAGTTTTTATTGATGGAGGAAGCCAGAGTGCCCGGAGAGAACCACCGATCTTCGGTAGGAAAACTGACAACCCGAGTCAATTAAGATTGGAGTCGAGTGCACCTGCAACCTCAGTGTTGACTGGCTAGTGATATCGATACAATAGTTCGACTACCTAGACCACTCGGCCACCAAGGCCCCCAATTTTAAGATGGCGTTGTACTCTAATCAAGGTATAAAGAACCATATTTGCTACTCTTTATTTAGATACCAAAGATTTTAATAGCAGGATATTTAAAAATCAATGTGGAAACTAATTAATTTAATTTGGAACACAGCATTTTATTTCAAAATAGCCAGTGGCAATTTTTGTTTTAATATCTTGATTACGATACAATGAAATCTTACCCTTGCGGTCATTCATGCGTAGTTACTTAGTACACGGAAAAAGTATGAACTATGAAAATTAGAAGGCAAATTCAAGCAATTTGATTGGACGAGAAGTTGTAAGTATGTGCTAACACCCGTTATTATACGGTTTTTCTATAGCTCTGCTGGGGGGCAAAGTCGTACAACGGGTGTTATACGCACACTTTTTATAAAGTAACACGCGGGTCCGTGACTGAATTAAAGTATCTATGCCTTATTTTAAGCCTGGATTTTTAGTATTCGTATTGTCATCTGATAAAGTCACGCTAATTGTAAGATGCACAGTTTTCTTTGCTTTCAAAATCTTTCTGTTTGAATCCGTCATGGTTTTCTTACTACAATAATCTTACTATTAACTAATTTTTTATTTAACTAATTATCCAAAATTATTTGCGGTACTATAGTTTAACATAGATTTAAACAACTACTGGAAGAATTCAAGGTTCTCCTGATAGAGGAGGGAATTACAGAGGCAACAGGTAACGGAAACTACATGGCACATATACTATTTGTATCGGTATCGGATTCGACACGGAACTTGTTAATTATTGGTATTATTAATTATTTGTGCGTTTCTCTGTGATGAGTGTTCTTGCGTGTGTTTGTGCTTTATTTCTGTTTTTTCTTAAAATGTTCGGCACCAAGTCAGGAATATGGCAGTTGTTTTCAAATAGTTCGTTTCTATGTATGTTGGCGTTTGTTTTTGTTGCACTTCAGTGTTACTGTTGTTCCTTTGTTTTCCTCTTATAGTTGATGTGTTTCCCTTGGTTTTAGTTTGTAACCCGGATTTATTTCTCTCAATCGATTTATGACTTTTGAACAGCAGTATACTACTGTTGCCTTTATAGGACGATTGAGTAGTAACTTAGTGATATACGGAAAAGCACTGTTATATTTCCGGAAAATTGTTAATTGTAATTTATACATATGTTTATTCAATGGGTAACCCTAAAACTTTTTTTTTATAGTATTCAGGGCTTCTAAGGAGAAAACTGTATCCTTAAAAGATTTGTACACAGCTTAAATGAAATAGGGTATATGTTTAAAAAAAAAAGTATAGCTAGCTAAACCTTTCACTTATATGACAATCGCATAGAACTCAATTATATTGACAATAATGTGTGAGCAAAACAAACAGGTAAAAATGTCAAAAATTGACCATAGCACAATAACGGGATGTATAAATACCGAGCCACGCCAAAAGGATATTACCAAAAATTGACTTAACAGTAAAGGTTAAAAAGAACACTATAACACGTAGTTAAGATGATGAGAAACAACGTCTGTAACTAGAATCTATACATCAAGACCATCATGTATTATTTGTGAATTTAATACGAAATATTTAACAACAAGGTCTTGGTATCTTCCGAGGAACTTTTTTTTTAGAAAAAGGACGAGACGTTCTTTGACATAACCCTGGTTCATCAACTTTCTGCTCAGATACTGCTGACTTTTATCAAGACTACAAAGAGTATATATAAAGAGTAGTAGCTGCAAGCTCTTGAATACCGAATTATATGGGAAATGTATATTCCATATGCAGGTAAAGTTGGTATATTGCTTCTAAGTCAGGGGAAATTTATGATTTCAAAATGAAAATCGTCTCGTTTGTCATAGATTCTGGTACTGAGATGATCGCCTATGTCAAATTCGAGGTATAAGTCTAAAAATGAAGCGGAAGAAGCCGTGTCTATTGTTTCTTTAATTTTTAATTATAGGGTGTGTGTTAATAGAACCCAATCAGAAAAGCTTGAATTGTTAATGAAAAGAACATCATCAGTATATCCGAATGTGAAATTAAATGATCTGGCTTCTAATATTGCATTCTTCTGTCTTTGCATACTATGTTGTTTAATTTATCATAGTCTCAGGTTTTCGGCTATTAGAAGCAGATGGTCTGCACTCATAGGCATCCCAACGTAGATATTTCCAATTTTAAAACCTAGGCTTTCAGTTTCTAGTATATTAACGAATAGTTTGTAAACAGAGGGTCACCATACGCTCCCTGGTCGGACGCCATGGATTTCTGCGAATGGTGTAGATAGTTTGCATTCCCAACGGACTGTCGACTTGATATTCGTATGCCAGTCATTCAAAGTCTGTCAGCTTTGACCAGAGAATCCACTTTGAAAGATCTCTTTCAACAGAGAGGTATGCCAAACAACATCAAAAGCTGATGAGGCATCGACAAAGGTAGTAAATAACATAAGTCATAGTTCTATTGCTTCTATGATCACCTCAGTAAACAGGAGTGCTGAGGTGTGAGTCATTCTCGTTTTAAAGCCTCGTTGTAGACTTTGTACCTCCAGCAATTTGTATCTCGATTGAGATGCACTGATTCCATCAATTTTCCCATGATGAGGGAAACTGAAATTATTCTATAAGATTTTGGTAAGTGTAAAGGTTTACCGGGTCCTTTGAAGAGTGGTGAAATAAGGCCTTCATTAAAACACTGTTGAACATGATTAAATTTAAATACCACATTTTACAGATAAGGTAGTATTTCGGTGGTTGTATCGCCTCCATATTTAAAATGCTCTGCAGAAACTTCCAAATTGGTCGCTTGCTTTTCCAGTTTTCATTTTCGATAGACAGTTTCTAATGGTATTAATGTCATATTCAATACACTTTTCCTCCTCATTATCAGATATCTCTTGGAACAGAATGTGGTCTAGCTCAACTTGTGTGCGAAATTTCTCTTTTCTTGATATATCTGTTGGCGTTGATAAATCACTAAAGTAGTTTGGCCATGCTTCACGAATAAAATCCGGTGTGTCATAATCACCAACGATAAGAAAACTAATCATTCGTTTTCCACTTTGCCTCTGACGACAAATAATCATATAAAAGGTGGTATTATCGCCAGAATGAGCACTCGTAATGTTTTCATATAGAAAGTATCGGTTTCTTGCGTTTAATCGCCTTTGAAGTTGTCTGAATTCCCGCTTTAAAACCAAATGTTTTCTGTTGATAGGATTGTCATTGTCTGAATGACACCCGTGGTTTTTGCATGTTAATGCGCATCCTTAATTTGTTTACACAGTTGTTCTAATGCATTTTCTTTTTCCCATAGATATTTAGGTGCACACTCGAAACTAGTCTTAGTTAAGATATCAAATAGTTCTTAACAGCTCATTTTAGTAATAGAAAAAATACTGTTATCAATGTACATATGACTGAATCGATGTTTTAGTAGTAATTTATGTTTCTCAGGATCCAAATTTTCCAATTCACGTTTTTCATAGTCAATGTAGTCATCACTGGTTTTTGATGTAAATATTTTTTGAAGAAAAAGAACATGCCAAGTGTGCTTGAACTAATCTATGCGATGAGGTGTTCAGTCGGTCATTCACTAAAACCTTAACTTCGAAAATTTAGTCAATCTGGCAAGACTGTTTCCCACTGTGGTGGAAATCAGTATGAGTTTCTGGAAAGTCTTGTGGCAAGATCAGATGTTTTCATCTATGAAAGTTTTGAAACTCTATCTTGACGATAAGTCGTTAATCTACTCAAAATAGCATTCATATTACCTAAAAGTATCGTTGCTGAGTTACCATGGTTTGCCATAATTTCGCCTAATTCGTCAAGAGTACTTTCAGATATGTATATTGAGTAATTAGGACATGGCATAGAAACGCAATACAAAATAAAATCTAAAATATCGGTACTGAGTAATACTGCATACACTCTACCTTCTGACAATATATGATTTGCTTTGCTATTTGGTTTGTCCATAAAATTGCTATTCCTGCCATCCCTCGAGGCTTGGCATAATTTGTAATTGAATCTATGTCATCCACACTTTTTTTAACACAACTCTAGTTATTTTCAGTACATAACCATTCAAGTTTAAATTTTTCAAATGTTATATAAAAAATGTTCCTGAATGGCAATATTAGGGTGATTTTTCATCAGAGATAATATATATTCCTTATTTGATGTGAAGCATTCAATGTTCAAGGTTGATAGATTTAGTTCAATGTATATCGTTACGTTGCTTAAATTTGTGGTGGATGTTTTGACTTTCGGCCTCCCCTAAAAAATGGTTCGAACTGTAGGTTTCACAGTTTGTATCCACAATAGATGATGTAGGGTTGCTTTGGACGCAGGTTGGATATTCGCTGCTAATAGATGTGTCTGACTACGAGTGTCTATTACGGGTTTATTTGCTGACATTGCTGATTTGTTTCGTATCAATTTCGGTGCCTTTAAATTCAATTTACGTTATCAATGTACAGGTACTCTAGGCTGACCGACAGTTATATGGTTTTGTGGAAATTAGGTACTTAAATTTGAAACAGTTTGTGTTGGAAAAATTGTCCTTGCGAAGGATGAGCTGTAGGTACAAAATATGGTTGCGCAATTGTGGTTCCTCTAACAGACATGAAGTGCTGATTGGGTTTAACTGGTACAGTAGTTGGTCTGCCAATATTAATGTTCTGGGGCAGTTTGGTTTGGATGTTATGCATATTTTTGACATCAAATCACACATCCTTTCTGAGTAGACCGAGTAGTCTGTAATGTCAGACAATCCATCTGGGTGCCGATAAACTTGGGTTTGAATCGTCTGGTTTAGCATTGTCACATTAGTTAAATTTTGTGGTAACATATAGGTTTGTCGACGATCAGAGAGATTTGCTTTATTTTGTTTTTAGTGCTTTGAGAAGCTAGGTCTTCAACATTTTTGTTCTGCTCAATGAGTAATCGAGTTTTTAATAATCTATTTGAGTGTTCTAAGCCAATGACTGACCTTTCTAATGCAAAAAAATTCGATCGAGATAATTCCAGCTGTTTTACCACTGCTCTTTGGTCATATTCTTGGTTCTTTTAATTCTTTCTCCTACTTTTCCAACCCCTTTTCCTTCCTTACATATA
Organism: Mytilus californianus; assembly: GCF_021869535.1. Classification (NCBI taxonomy): domain Eukaryota; kingdom Metazoa; phylum Mollusca; class Bivalvia; order Mytilida; family Mytilidae; genus Mytilus; species Mytilus californianus. Next base: position 118,708,558 of record NW_026262712.1, on the reverse strand, counting down.
CACAATTGTCACATAAAAAATGAGTAGTCTAGCAAAAAAACATATAGAATTGAATAAGCCAGCACATAATATAACAACTAAAACTAATAGCACTTAAAAAAAGCAAAACTCTAGAAGCAGAATGAAAAAAAAACCCCTAACAAACAAAGAAAATATGGGTATATTAGGTACGCTGCTGCAGTATACATGTATGGAAGTAAGTGTGGTTAATATTAACAGGCAACTCATATCAAGACTACAAAGAGTATATATAAAGAGTAGTAGCTGCAAGCTCTTGAATACTGAATGATATGGGAAATGTATATCCCATATGCAGGTAAAGTTGGTATATTGCTGCTAAGTCAGGGGAAATTTATGATTTCAAAATGAAAATCGTCTCGTTTGTCATAGATTCTGGTCCTTATGTCGTAACTACAATACCCTTCCCTTTTCACGAATGTGACTTACCGAACTAGACTGTTTACCGGATTTGTAATAACATAAGCAACACGACGGGTGCCACATGTGGAGCAGGATCTGCTTACCCTTCCGGAGCACCTGAGATCACCCCCAGTTTTTAGTGGGGTTCGTGTTGCTTAGTCTTTAGTTTTCTATGTTGTGTCATCTGTACTATTATTTGTCTGTTTGTCTTTTTATTTTTGGCCATGACGTTGTCAGTTTGTTTTCGATCTATGAGTTTGACTGTCCCTCTGGTATCTTTCGTCCCTCTTTTTTCAGGAACATGATCTACCACTCCAGCAAGAGATCATGGACTTAAATTAATAAAACATTTGAGCACCGTCTGAATTCTTCTTGGAGGGAGTTCCAGAGGACTGGAGCAGCATACATAAAATATTGTTTACCACACCTTGTTGTTCTCACTTGTTGTATTTGTAAAAGATTAGAGTATCTTGAATTATATATATGGCCTTGTTTTTTAACTAAGTCTAATAAAGTTGGTTACTAGTAACCGTTATGGAATATCCGTTTCACAGATGACAACGGATATGTTCCAATAGTTGTAAGTACAATCCCGTCCCCTTCTCCCCGAATGTGACCTACCGAATTAGACTTATCACTGGGTGTGTACTTACATGAGCAACACGGCGGGTGTCACATGTAGAGCAGGATTTGCTTACCCTTCCGGAACAGCTGAAGTATCACCCCCAGTTTTTGGTGGGGCTCGTATTGCTCAGTCTTTGGTTTTCTATGTTGTGTTTTGTGTACTGTTGTTTGTTTGTCTGTTTGTCTTTTTCGTTTTTAGCATGGCGTTGTCAGTTTATTTTCGACTTATTAACTTCTTCTTCTTCTTCTTCTTCTTCTTCTTCTTCTTCTTCTTCTTATCTTCTTTTAATAAAACAGGTAGGGATTAATCATGTAATTTATTTTTTATAAGTCTCAAGGGCCATTGTTCTTATCTTCTAGCTTGTAGGTTAGGTATTTTTTCCTTCAATAACAGATCTTGATATGTAGAGACATAATCACAAATCAAATCGTAATGCCCTGTCTTGAATTTTTTCTATTTTCTTTGTGTCGTAAACAGAACAAAAGTGCCAAGACAAGGAACAAAAGTTCAAATTTGACAATATTAAAGTATGAAAAATAGTAAATCTACTTATAAAAAAGAAGATGTGGTATGATTGCCAATGAGACAACTCTCCACAAGAGACCAAATGACACAGAAATTAACAACTATAGGTCATCGTACGGCCTTCAACAATGAGCAAAGCCCATACCGCACAGTCAGCTATAAAAGGCCCCGAAATGACAATGTAAAACAATTCAAACGAGAAAACTAACGGCCTAACTTATGTACAAAAAATGAACGAAAAACAAATATGTAACGCATAAACAAATGACAACCACTGAATTACAGGCTCCTGACTTGGGACAGGCACATACATACAGAATGTGGCGGGGTTAAACATGTTAGCCGGGTACTTGTACATCCAAACAACAAAAAGACACTAAGTACAGATCTGAGAGTACTCGCAGTTACTGACAGCTAGTTCATAGCCACTAACAACTAATAAAAAAAAATCATGCATCTAAGACTAAACTATCAATCCGTACACATCCATCATCCAATGGATTTAGTGTAAAGACGTCATAAACAGTCAGAGAAAAACATGACCTTTTGCAATGCCAAGATACAGGTATCGACAGAAGTTTAGTTTAGTTTACATAGATTTCTACCAATTCTCCTCAAAATATTGAGTTGTTTAACAGTTTTTTACATATGGTTTTAATATGGTTGTCAAAATTTAGCATTAAATCTATATCTACAACTTAAAGCTTGGCTGTCTCTTCACAAGATATATCAGAATTTCTAATTAATAGAAAGAGCTCTATCCGCTGACTGTTCACCAACAGAAATAGCCTGGGATTTGTTAGAATTAGCATGCATACAAATCATAATGAAACCAGTCAATCAAAAGAATGCTCTCAAATTCTAAAACTGTAGTAAGTTCCTCACAATGGTTACAGTTTAGAGTAAATCATAGGATATTAGCTACAAACAAATTTTTGTGTAAAAGTAATGTCATTAATAGTCAACTATGTAATTTTTGTAAGGAAGAAATAGAAACTCTAGAACATGTACTATGGAATTGTGAAAATGTCCAGAATTTTAAAGAAGAAATAGATATATGGTTTTTATCTAATGGTATAAGTATCTCATTCACAAAAAGAATTTTTTGTTTGGTGATGTCTCACATGTATACAACGGTGAAATTTTAAACCTAATTTTTCTGTGTCTTAAACAATATATTTATAATACAAGATATTTCCAAAAAGTTTTATCAATTCATGCTGTGAAGAAAATACTAAAAGATCTTTATAATCTAGAAAAGTGTATAGCAGTAAGAAACAATAAACTTGAGAGTTTCTACAAACTGTGGAATCAATTTACTTATTTGTTCGACTGTAATTAAAGTCCTATTATAATTCATATGTGAATAACATGATGGAATGTTGATTTGTTAACTAAAATGAAAAATATTCATCAGATCAATATATTTATTTTGTTTTATTTTTTATGTATTTAAATTTATTATTTTTTTTTTAAATTCACTTTTTTTTTTCCTCAATATTTCCATTCTTAAAAAACCTATAAAACTTAGAATATCTGTATGTTTGTTAAAAAATTATTCTAATGTGATCATATATTTATTGGTGGTCCTTTTTTGAACATTCTATTGTGTTATGTTTTTCACTTTTTAAATGCAAATTAAAAATGTGGTATTATATTAAGTAACTACAGCTGACATAACTTTTGTTTTTTTAACCCTGTATACCAACTTTCCCCATGTGAAATTATAAAATTGTTTTGAATAAACATTGAATGACAAACTTTTTTCTTATGTGACGTTTACATTTTCTGACGTTAGACACGCGAAGCAATGAATGTGGTTTTTAATTTGATAGATGCTTTTGTGCTTTTTTGTAAATAATTGTTTGTTTTGATATTGTAACACAGTGATGACTGCTGTACCCATATTTTGACTATTTTATTTATAATGTCTGTTTTGTTCACGCATCGTTGTAAATATAACGGAATTTGATAAGACTGTCGTACAAGTGAGAGGTTTAGCGCTATAAAACCAGGTTCAATCCACAATTTTCTACATTTGAAAATGCCTGTACCAAGTCAGGAATATGACAGTTGTTGTCCATTCGTTTGATGTGTTTTGTCATTTGATTTTGCCATGTGATTAGGGACTTTCCGATTGAATTTTCCTCGGAGTTCAGTATTTTTGTGATTTTACTTTTTTTTGTAAAATGAACTAACAAATACTAACCGATATATATTTACATTTTCTATTGCTAACATTGAACGAGGCCGGGATAAGGTACCGGTATTCGATGTTTTCATTACTAACAAATGTACAGATTTCAATAAAAAATGAAAATTAAAAAAAAAAAAAAAGTTCCTCATAATTTGGAGAATTAAAAAAACAAATTATGTCGCCATCATAGTTGAACAAGTAATGTTTTTTTACTAAAATAAAAAATATCGTTATTTAAAACAATTAAGATTAAAGGCTCAATACTTATCCTTATGGCACACCTTTCTGTACATTTGGCCAGCTACAGACAACAGCTCCTATTCTTATCTGTTGATTTCTACTATACAGATATGATGATAATAACATAGAAGCATTCTCAGATAGGCCATAAAAGAACGGTTTACATATAAGACATATAGAAGGTAAAACCATTGATACATGTATTTTTCTTATTATTTACAAACAATCGTTACTCATATAGAAGGTAATATTATTTATTCATGTATTTCTCTTATTATTTACAAGCAATCGTTACTCGTATAGAAGGTAATACTATTTATTCATGTATTTCTCTTATCATTTACAAACGATCGTTACTCATATAGAAGGTAAAACCATTGATACGTGTATTTTTCTTATTATTTACAAACAATCGTTACTCATATAGAAGGTTATACCATTGATACATGTATTTCTCTTATTATTTACATATAATCGTTACTCATATAGAAGGTAATGCTATTTATTCATGTATTTCTCTTATTATTTACATACAATCGTTACTCATATATAAGGTAACACCATTGATACATGTATTTGTCTACAAAATTGTAAAAGCTTTTGATGCTCATATTTCAAGGAGATCAAAAAGTAAAATAACAAAAGTACCGAACTCTAAGGAAAATTCAAATCGGAAAGTCCCTTGTCAAATGGCAAAATCAAAAGCTCAAACATATCAAACGAATGGAAAACAACTGTCATATTCCTGACTTGGTACAAGCATTTCCTTATGTAGAAAATGGTGGATTAAACCTGGTTTTATAGCTAGCTAAACCTCTCACTTGTATGCCAGTCGCATACAATTCCATTATATTGACAACAATGTGGGAACAAAACAAACAGACATAATAGGTAAAAATGTCAAACATAGGGGTACAGCAGTCAACTTCGTGTTATAATCTTAATCACTATAAAATAGTGATGTCAACTCGGTGAAGATTTACCGAGCGATACTCGAGTACTCGCTCGGAAAAACATCTACAAAATAGAAAAAACAAAATTATAACCATTTTACGTATTTTGGGTTGTGTTCTTAAGGACGTAAGACCCTCAACATTATTACATAGGACTAGATAATAGTCCCAGTAATTTTATACCATAATTAATAGCTCATTTACTGCATGCACTAGTTATGTAAACTGTCAATAATCTAATCAATTATTTAATAAACATCTAAAATGTTTACTCAAACAACAGTATTTATGAATCGTAAAGCAAACACATTTAATGATCAACAATGGGGTGATGATGAGAACTTACTGATGCCTTTAATCATTCTCTGAGGGACGACACAGGGTGCAACGAATTTGTTCTTATTTAGAAATATTATCTTTTCAACTTTTTCTGGGACTAGTCAATTTCTCATCTTTGTTACGTAACTAACAGTCCTGCTGATGAAAATATTTGCCCTGCCGGTACAGAGGTGTTGGAATGACTAAGACACGATTCGCTAAAAGTGTAAGCCTTAGAAATTTGCTCTTGTTCATAGCCTACATCTGTTCGAGGGAATTTTAAATGACAATTAAGCGCAAACATTCGAAGACCACAGCGCTTACATATCTAGGTGGATATATATGTATTGACAATCAGAAATAATTACTTGCATATTTGTATATGTACCTCCTAATATTTATACGTATTTATAGAAATATCCCTGGTTTTCAAATATTAGGGTTTTAGCATTCCTAATGAAGGTAACCATTTGGACTTCTTTGAAAAATGATAGGAAAGCGATTGAGACGCACGAAAAGGTGTCATTTTGATATCGATGATCTACACATATCTGGTAAATTTACCTTTTTCTTTATTTTTTATTTATATGCTGATGAATGTTAATCTGGTAAAAGTAAGCCGTTTATTGGCTACCATCAAATCATAAAAAACAAACCATAAATCTCGACTACAACAATTGGCAATATTACTTTTTTTCGGTTTTACTGTTAAACATGCTGTATCTGACCTTTTGTCCAGGCTAGTGTTAACATTTTAATACCTCTTGCTTTATTGTCTTTGAATTCTTGTATTATAAAAATAAGAAGATGTGGTATAATTACCAATGAGATAACTTTCCACCAGATGAATGTTTAGTAGATGGGACGCAATTGAATGCATCTACCGGACTGTGTTAAAACGTGCCTTTTTAAACGCTTGTTAACTCCCTTGCATAAGGAAAATAAATTGAGAAAAACGAAATTTGTTTCTGGAGGTTTATTAAAAAACTGAAGCTTGGGCTTTTTCTAAACTACACAAACAATTATTGCAAATCTGGTAATTACACTTTTTGTGAAACTAGGTCGTGCACCTCTTCAAAAAAACAATTTTGGCTATGTAGTTTCCTACTTATATGTGATAAATTGTCAATACTCTAAAGAGATAAAATCTACGATTTTCACAAACTATAACTTTCTAGGCCAACCATAAATGTTGGGACTCAGCATGACCGGTGAACGAGCTTAAAGGGAAAAATGAACTCGAAAACGCATGCCGCAATTGAAAAAGACTTACATGATCGTTCGTATGGGATGAATGTAAGTAAATGTGATTTAAAGATTAAATCTTAAGGAAAGGATGAAATAAATGAGGTTTTGAGTGAATATATATTTATGATTTACATAATGCTCTTTCTGTAGTTTTCTCTGTTGTGTTAGCTATACTGTTGTTTGCCTTTACCTCTTTTTCGTGTTTTTCTTATATTAACAATAGACGAATGTACTATAAATAAATGAGGTAATATGAGATGCTCAATAAGTGGGTACACCCAAAATGATAAAAGCAACTTTTTCTTTAACTCGTTTATAATACACCTTATCGCTATTTGTCCGCCATTACTGGATATCACACAGGTTCCCGTAAAATTTTGACGTCATAAAACAAAATATCTGACGCCACAATGGAAAAGTGATTGTTGTTGACGTCAAAAGTTCAAGCGGCCGGGTTAGCCGGGAATAGCGATAAGGTGTATAGGGAAGCAAAGTCGGCATGAGGAGAAATTCGTTGCTCTGTTGACGCTTGATATCAACAGATAAATATTCAAATGAAAAGCAAACCAACTCTTTTCGAAAGATAATGTCAGTTTTCTTAAAACAAAATGGATTTAGAACGGACTATCAATTTGTAGTAAGCCTTATAAGTAATGTCGGGAAAATAACAAACCTGTTTTGCTGTTTTGCACGAAAAGCTGTGTCAATAATTTTCAAATTGCTAATCAGTTTTGAAAAATAATAATATGTGTAGTACTAATACTGAATAACATAATACTGAAAATTTTAAATTTATGCCGATTTTTATGATTTTCCTATGTATGTTCTATGTATCTTTTGCATGTGTATTATGTTATGGATTTCAAAAGCGGGTATCTCATAAACTGTATTGGTTACTCCCATTTTTTCGATTTCCAGGTATACTTGTTTTAAAAGAAGTACTCATATGAGTATTTAATCTTTTAGACTTTATAACATTATTTCATTGAAGGAAACTGAACGCCTCCAATTCTGGAAAGGGTGTAGTTCATTGCTATAGTACAAATCCAGAAATACATTTTTTGGATGAAATATTTCAGACGAGAGATTAAACAACCGCCAGATTTATGTACAAAACAATAAACAAAAACAAATATGATAGACAGCAACAAACGACAACAAACGAAAAACTGCAAAATTCAGCTAAAAAGGGCTATGCTGTTTTATCATTAAAGATGAAAAGCACCTCTAGCTTCTGATTATAAGAGACAAAACCTACATCTATGTCTTTGTGTCTCTCTCTGAGTAGATCCCATCTTCAATTTATATTAATTCTTCAATCTTTTCGTCTGAAATTGATCTTATATATGGTAAAAATTGGAAATGTAAAAGGTTTTGCATGGTGAGCTTAAAAATAAAGTAATAACTTTACATTGGAACGTGAAGCAAAATGGGGGAGACCGGGAACAGTACATATTTAAAGAAAAAGTCTTGCCCTATGAAGATAATACATTTCCGATACGCAAATTTCAAGTAATGGTTTAACAAAGTTTTTTGGTTATAAATTAGGAGCAGCCTAGCACCATGGATATCGTTTCGTGCGATTCTTTTATATTTATTTAACAAAATGAATTTAAATCCTGGTTCTGTGCGTAAGACAATCGTGTTCTCCGCAGATTACATCGCGGACAACAATATTTATTTGAGGAAAAAAAAGGGTGATGTAGCGGTAAAAAATGTTTAGCTTGGAAAAGTTTTGAAATTCTAAATTGGTTGATAGTAAAATTTTTGATGCAGATGATTATGCACAATTTTGATTTAGTCAGATAATAATTTAACACTGAAAACATTTTCCAAGAGGGGGATAGTATCAATTTCAGCCGTTCGCCCTAACTCTGTTGGAGCAATTATTGTGTCAGGAGGACACTCCTTTTAATGAAGCCCGTATAATATGACCATGCACGGCCGACTTAATGTATCAAAAAAAACGATAGGGTTAAAAGTATGTTACTATTGAGAAATGGGAAGTTGGCAACTGAGAAGCTGAAAATAACACGTTTGTCATAGATTCTAATTTTGAAGTCGTCATTCTTTGTCATGATCAAAGAAAACATCAAGTTACGGAGCGAAGAGGATTTATGTACAGTAGTGTATACGGTAATGATCAATTACAGATCAACCTTGTAATTTTCAGTGTTTGTAAAACAAAAACTACAAAAAAGCGATATACATTAAGGTAACAATCAAAACTAAATATGTGTACACCTAACAGAAATAAAGAAGTTTTTACTGAAAATAATTTAATCCAAAATGTCACAACCTTGAAGCTTGAGACATCAAAAAAAGTCTATTCAGATAGTCAAAAGCACTTTGAATATCTATAAAACAACCTAACAGCCTTTTTTTTTTAAACCAACTAAAATTGAGAATGGAAACGGGGAATGTGTCAAAGAGACAACAACCCGACCAAAGAGCAGAAAACAGCCCAAGGCCACCAATGGGTCTTCAACACAGCGAGAAAATCCTGCACCCGGAGGCGGGCTTCAGCTGGCACCTTAAAGAAAAATGTGTACTAGTTCAGCGAAAATGGACGTCACACCAAACTTTGAAACATATATATGAACCAAAATTAATAAAGCATACAAGACTAACAAAGGCCAGAGGCTCCTGACTAGGGACAAAACATTTATTAATGGTTGAGTTGAAGGCAAAACTAACATCAGTTATGTACCACGACCTGGTCTCATCTAGGATATTATTTTAGTTGGCCCATAATGATGGTCTTTAGTGTATAACGAAAGTAAAACATTTACAAAAACAATAATTTAGTGTGATACCTCTTATCATATCGGCAAATACTTACTGGAATAATTTTTCCTTTACACCACCGTCTTTGGTAAATGTGTGTATAATAAGTTACAGATCGTTTTTCGCGTTTTGTTCTGTTTGACCGACCTTTTGCAGAAATACGGTTCTTGGACGGAGAAAATTCTATGAAAATTGTACCTGTCAGGACTTATTTGTATTGTACCCAGATCTGAAGTTAACGTTTAGTACAGTAGTGTATGGTGATGGTGTACAGTTCAAAATGTATTTTGTTCCGGTTAACAGATTTAAAGCGGAATTTTGCTGACTTTTGTTCATTCTTTAGTTTTGTATGTAGAGTTTTGAAACTGTTGTTTTCTTTTTTCGTCTTTTTATTTACGATAGAATTATTGGTTTTTCATCGACTTATGATTTTTGATTGTCCCTTTTGTATAATCTGCCTTTTCCACCTAATTTATGCAAGTTTCATTTTAATGAAAGGATAATATGAAAAAATAATGTTATAACAAAAAAAGATAAAACTTAAAAAAAATAGATTGTATAATTTATGGTTTTTACATATCTTTTCCATTATAAAAATATAGCTAATAATTTGATAAGTGTCACTTACATATCATGGCAACTATGCTAAAAATTTAGAATGTTATCGACATATTTGTTTGAAAACATATGTTAGAATCATCTTTATTTTCGATAGTTCAAAAATTAACGTTCCTCATCGTTAATGAAATACTTATTATCTACTTTAATATTTTTTTATTGCTTTACCTTATATCTATTGAAGACGGAGGAAAACATGGAATATAAAGACAAGTGCGAGTATAATGTTTTCAAATGATAAATAGATTGCTGTTTTTGTATAGACCTTTGCTTGAAGATTTTAAGGCAATACGATTTGGATACGTGAAAATGATATAATAGTTGTTTTTTTTTTGCATTTTTCATATAACACTCTCAAATGTGAAGAAGATTGTTGTTTTTGTATAGATGATTACTTGAAAATTTTAAGGAAATACGATTTGAATGCGTGAAAATGATATAATAGTTGGTTTTTTTTGTTGTTGCATTTTATATATAACACTCAAATGTGAAGTAGCTTATCAGATGAAATAACCTTTTAACTATGCATCTTACCTAAATACAAACGTAGTTAAAAACAAGAGGCTCATGAGAGCCTGATATCGCACACCTGTAATTTCAGTTTCAAGCATTTGACTTATTTGTAGATCTTACTTTGCTGAACAATTTTGTCATTTACACTTTCTTTCTATAATAATAATATTAAGGATGATACATAACCAAAAACTGTAAAGTTTCCTACAAATTAACTATTTCTGGACAGTAACCCAACAATAAGTTGTCCTATTGGTCTAAAGAATTCTTGACAGGTAGATTTAATCCTGTTTAACACTTTCATCTATGTCAGTTTTGCTCTTACTGCTTTAGTTTTTGAGATTTAAGCCAAAAACTTCATTTGACCCCTATGTTCTATTTTTAGAGAAACTGCCGCCAGGTTTTTGAATGGATCAAATCCCCGAATACAATCTATAAACTAGATACCCTAAGGAACATTCAATAAATGTTTTTAAGTATTTGGCCAAGTAGTTTCAGAGAAGAAGATTTTTGAAAAAGTAATTAGACTTTCATAAAATGTAAAATAAAAAAACGTTTAAGTGCAATAACTCCTTAAGGGGTGAGTTGACTATTTTGATCATTTGACTAATTTGTAGATCTTACTTAGCAGAACATTTATTGCCATTTATACTTTCTCTCTATCTTTTATACTTTTAAAGAAAGTAACCTTAACCAGTAAAATTTAAAAAAAAACAAACTATTTCCATCAGTAATCCTACAATGGGTTGTCGAACTCGTCTGAAAATTTCATAACAGATAGATCATGACCCATTCATCACTTAAACTCCTTTCATTTTTGCTCTAACTGCTGTAGTTTTTTGAGATATAAGTCAAAAACTGCTTTTGTCCCCTATGTTCTTTTAGCCATGGCGGCCATGTTTGTTGATGGATCAAAACTTCGGATACAACTTATGAAATAGATATCATAAGGAACATTCAGTTAAAGTTTTGAAGTATATGACCAAGTAGTTTCAGAGAAGAAGATTTTTGAAAAAGTAATAGACGCACGAAAAAATGCAAAAAATAAACGTTTCAAGGGCAATAACTCCTTAAGGAGTCAATTGACTATTTTGATCATTTAACTTATTTGTAGATCCTACTTAGCTGAACATTTTTGCTGTTTACACTTTCTCTCTATCTATTATAATATTAAAGATAATAACCAAAAACAGTAAAATTTCATAAAAATAAACTATTTCGGACAGTAACCCTAAAATGGGTGGTCCAATTGGTCTGAAAATTTCATAGCAGATAGATCTTGACTTATCCATCACTTTAATTCATGTCACTTTTGCTCTAACTGCTATAGTGTTTGAGATAAAAGCCAAAAACTGCATTTGACCCCTATGTTCTATTTTTAGCCATGGCGGCCATGTTTGTTAATGGATCAAAACTTCGGATACAATTTATAAACCAGTTACCCAAAGGAACATTCAGTTAAAGTTTAGAAGTATTAGGCTTAATAGTTTCAGAGGAGAAGATTTTTAAATATTAGCAAACATGATGAACAAATTGTGTAAAATTGTCTTTAAAGGGCAATAACTCCTTAAGGGGTCAATTGACAATTTTGGTCATATAAAATTGTTTCGTAGATCTTACTTTGCTGAACACTTTTGCAGTTTACAGTTTATCTTTATCTTCAATAATATTCAAGATAATAACCAAAAATTGCAAAATTTCCTTAAAATTACCCATTTAATGGCAGCAACCCAACAATGGGTTGTTTGGTTCGTCTGAAAATTGCAGGGCTGATAGATCTCGACCTACAGAACATGTCAGATTTATTCTAAATGCTTTAGTTTTTGAGATATAAGCCACAAACTGCATTTGACCCCTTTGTTCTATTTTTAGCCATGGCGGCCATGTTTGTTGATGGATCAAAACTTCGGATACATTATAAACTAGATACCCTAAGAAACATTCAGTCAAATTAAAGGTATTTGGCCCTGTAGTTTAAGAGGAGAAGATTCTTGAAATAGTTTACGGCGACGACGACGACAGACGACGGACGACGACGGACGCCAAGTGATGGCATAATCAGGTTTTTGTATTAGATTGCTTTACAGTCAAAATGTCTTTTATTCAATATGATTATATATCTAAAGGACTAATGCATTGCTTTTTCAACATCCATTGTGATAAATTGACTGTACCATTTCTGTTGTTATTTATTTTTTCACACAATAAACATGTTCCATCTTGTATATAATTGTTGTACGAAGTAGTTACATACCTGTCTTTTTCTTTTATATAATTTAAATACATAGTTTCATTGAGTGCTATATCCTTGAGATAAAGAGCTAATTTTTTCGGAGACACAAAATCCAAAGTAGTTATAAACGTACTCTTCGGTAAAATATCCTTGATATTAGGACAACCCCTTATTACAGGGACTATATCAAAATTCCCCTTATACAACCGGAATGCCTTTTCTGTTATATAGTCTTCACATATAGAATTTTCAAATGAGAGATAGAATTTATATCTATTACTTAAATCTTTTATGCACTCGTCGCCAGATGAACTGCAAGGTTTTCCACATTTTCCAAATACGTCTACATCGATAAATTTCTTCATCTTTTGAACGTATCTATTCCTTTGTGAATGTGTATAACAATTACTAACCACCCAAGCAACATCCTTTGATTTGTGTTGAAATATTTTAGTGTAATTTTTTTCTTTCGGTACTATTCTTTTAGACAATTTTCCATAGGGTGTAAATATTTCCGAATCTTGTCGATAACTCCATGTCCAGTTGAAAGCATTATTCCACTGTTGTTCTTTGTAGGGTCCATACGTATGTACTGGAGACTCTAACGTCATGAATACCCAAATTTGATTCTCCGTTCTTATTGGTGGATTTTTAGTAAGATCAGAGTGATGAAATAACAAAACATCGCTTTTATTTATTAAACTCTTATCGAGTGATATATCACAATTTTTGAATACGCAATTTTTGAATCCGTTCTGAGGTTTCAAATTTGAAGCCCAAAATGGTGGACTGTACCACAGTAATAAATAACTGCTTTTATTTTCTATCCTTGGAATCATTTGTTGAAAATTGTCTCTTCCGAGTAATGAAATATCAGCTATGGTATATACGATCCAACATATGGAAAAGATACAAATAGGATACCTGATTTGAAACGGACCCGTCCAAAAGCGATCTGAAAAAAAGAGTAACAATATGTAAACATAACACGGAATAACATGAATATGAAAACATGCTATTGAAAAAAATCAAAGTCTCTTTAAAAGATATAACATTTCCGAAAATTGTGCATAACTATATGCTTAATGTTCATGCGTTTTCCGAGGAAAAATTGTGATCCTTGCATAATTCCCAGGATAAGTAATAAAGAGATTGTCCATTCCAAATACGATTACATGTACAATCGTGGCTATTCTTTGCAACTCACAATCTAGTCAACGGATGTTGATAAATATTAAAGTCATCAGATATACAGCTTCCATAATCTATGTATAATTCTGCTTTTCCAAAAAAGTAAAGAAGGAGAAAATGATGTTATTCGAACAAACCATAAGACAGTCTCTGGATAAAAAAATTCTTAACGTTTTAGAGTCTTAGTGTTATCAACGAACATCATATTGTCTGAGCCGACGTTTTCTGGGTAAACATTAAATAACTATGGTTGTTTATGTCTTGGACCAAGAAAACTCTCAGGCCTTTACGACTACCATGTTATATTTGTTTAAACAAAATATCAATCTTTTATCTATGAAAAACAAGTTGTACATGGCTTTGAACTAGCTTTCATAAGCCCTAATAAAGTACGATGTTGAAGAGCATTGCAGACCCAAAATTCCGAAAGGTTTTGTCGAATACAGTTAAGGTAATCTATTTGAATTTTCTTTTTTGTTCATATATCATTAACAATTCTAAGTATTTATACATCTTTGGCTTTCGAGTTAAATTCGGGAAAAGTGCTAAGGACGCAAAGGAGTAAGTTCACGAAATGTTAAAATTGGCCCATATGTTTTGATGTTTTTTTTTAATCAGGTCAAAATACTACAAATTTGACATATATATATAGTTGTCATGTTACTCCTACTAGAATGAGTATTTATTTGAAAGTGTCTCAAAAGTTAGTTGTTGCTGGATAGCGATATGTTAACTTAGACTAAAATCTATTTTGTATCTTTATTCTGATGTTATTGTGTATGATATTGTTTTATATTGGTATGTGACACTATAATAAAATATTTGTCTGTCTGTCTGTCTAAATACAACTTAACTTCTTTTTTTCATATGACATTAAAAATGGCGAAATGATAATCGCTTAAGTATGCATTTTTTGTGTGATAACGTCAGTTGCGATCAAATTTATCCACGATTTTTATTTTAGCATAATATACTTTGGTCGCCACCCAGGATCCTAGAGGTTTGTGTGTCTATTGATTTAATATCGTCAATGGCAACTTTTGGTAACAGAACATTTTGGATCCTAGGTTGCAGGCAAGGGTTTCATCAAGCTATTAGGTCGGATAATGCACAAACTCGTCGTATTTTGATACTATATCTAATCTAATCTAGATTTGTGTTACCTTTTAGTAAGTCTTTGAGACAGATCCATTTAAGAACCGAATTATGGCCATTTTGAAATTTTATGATAAATATGAAAATAAGGAAATGTGGTATGATTGTCAAAGAGACAACTATCCACCAAAGTTCAAATGAAGTGGATGTAAGCAGTTATAGGCAACCGTACGATCTTCAACAATGAGAAAAACACATACCGTATTGTCGGCTATAAAAGCCCCCGACATGAAAAATATGAAACAATTCAATTGAGATAACTAACGGCCTAATTTATAACAAAACAATTTACGAAAAACAAATATGACTGACATGAACCAACGACAACCACTGAAATACAGGCTCCTGAAATTCAATGCAATATTTGGCCTTAAGTGAACCTTTTCTTTTATATACATTTGAAGTGTTTTTTCATTGCTGAATTTGAAACAAAGGAAACAGCTAATATATCTTGTTCTGCTTTATTACGTTGACGTCTACCTGGTAATCGACAGTGAATGACGGATAACAAAAATTCCAGTAGCAACTATTTATGACGAACGCTTATTTCAACCCTTTATGGTCACATTTAAGGACTTCTATGATACACGGTTGCTGCTAAGAATAAAACTTCGTATGTAATGTTTATAATTGACCTCGAACGGTTTTACAGACGGCGTCACAACTAAAATGTATGTTACGAAATAACTGCATCGCTGGCTACATGAATATGTTGTTGCCGTAATCTCATCTTAATTTCTTACTTAACGACATTCGTGATGGTGTCATAAAAACTTATGTAGTGTTTCACGTGTTTCCCCTCAGAACTCTGTTGGAGTAGTTTATGTGTAGGGAACATACTCCTGTTAATGAAGTCAGTTTAGTTTGAACATGCACAAGCGTTACGTATTAAATGTGATATATAAACTGTAATCAATGGAGCAAAGAGTATGTTACTGCTGAGAAATGGGAAGTTGACAATTAGAAATCATTACGTTTGTCATAGATTCTATTTTGAAGTCGTCCATCTAAATCAATATCGAGGTTTATACAATTATGTAACGGTACAACAGGAGGGAACATACATAATTGACAAAACACCGCAGTAAACAAGATATAAAAAATATAAGACCAGTATTCAATTTAAAAACAAACTAGATAAACTTTTGGGAAATCACCAACTTATGTATGAATACAAAGAAGAATGTGGATCGGAAAGAAGAGGAAGAAGAAAATAAAGAGCTGCCTATAAAGGACAAAATGGTGCTGCGGGCAGAGTCAACATAAAATAAGGTATGTGTAAACAGTTGGCCACCTTTAAAACGCCTTCCAATAGACAAGATTGCAACTCTGATTGCTTTTGAGCATTATTAAAACAATATATCAGAAGAATATTCATAATGAAAAGCAAAATTCTGTTGAAAGTAACTCTAAAATTGACAATGGAAATGGGGAATGTGTCAAAGAGACAACGACCCGAACATAGAGCAGACAACAGCCGAAGGCCACCAATGGGTCTTCAATGCAGCGAGAAACTCCCGCACCCGGAGGCGTCCTTTAGCTGGCCCCTAAACAAATATGTATACTAGTTCAGTGATAATGGACGTCATACTAAACTCCAAATTATACACAGGAAACTAAAATTAAAAATGATACCAGACTAACAAAGGCCAGAGGCTCCTGACTTGGAACAGGCGCAAAAAATGCAGCGGGGATAAACATGTTTTTTGAGATTTCAACCCTCCCCCTATACCTCTAGCCAATGTAGTAAAAACAAACGCACAACAGTACGCACAGTAAAACTTAGTATATGAGAAGTCCGAGTCCGATGTCAGAATAGGAAACAAAAGAAAATAAACAAAATGACAATAATACATAAATAACAACAGACTACTAGCAGTTACTGACATGCCAGCTCCAGACCTCAATTAAACTGATTGAAAGATTATGTCTTCATCATATGAATATCAGGCACAATCCCTCCTGTTAGGGGTTTAGTATTATACCGTCATAAAATATATGAGAAGAACATAACCCGTGTCATGCCAACAACTGGTTTTAGAATAAATGTGTTTAATTCCGATGCAAAGACCCTATAAGTGAATCAATATTAAAGCCAAAATATGCAATCTTTAATGACCTGACAACAGTATCGTTACTATATCCCTTCTTAATAAGTCTGTTTAAAGGTTTTGTTAGCTTTTTTCTACATATATTCTGTTGACAGTTAAGCTAAAAAAATTAAGTTGGATACAAGTCAATTAACATGTAGAATATTAAAACATGACCAATTGTCCATTCCTGTTACAGAATGCGTTTCTTTGACGATGTATGTACACTGCTTTATATAATGACCAACACAGGAATGTGTATATTTCTGTCGACGTTTTTAACAGAAATTCAGAGAAAATCCGTACTTTTTAAAAGCATCTTATATATTGCTCACGTTTCACCCAAAAAGCAAACGACGATGGATTTTTCATCTTTGCGTTTCACAAAATACATGTTAAAAATTGTCTATTGTAATGAAATTACACCATGAAACCAGCTATATATGTGTGTCTGGAAGGAAGTGACGCTTTTTGTTAGATCAAAAAGTCAACTTGTGTCAGATTATAATCCGTACTAGTAAAGTGCAACACTCTCTTTCAAGAAATGTATGGCACACTTAAGAAATTTGATATATACTGGCAACTTTATTTAAATTGTATCAATCTAGAATGAATATACAGTTAATAAATAGTATGACAAGTACCTTATAAACTGTTTATTTTTACATATGACACAATCAACTGTATCATCTCTAATTAAAAATGTTGTTAATGTTAACATTGGGCCAGATTAGTTATTGCTACACACTATGTATACCCTCGTCAGATAAAGAATCTATTATTATCAGTATGGTCAGTTTAATAAACGATTCTTTATCAGGAAAAATTAATTGGAATTTGAAAAAAAGCTATTTTTAAATTCTACCTATACAGACATGACAGACCTCGTGATCTAAAATATAAAGGAAAAACAAATTAAATCACGTGACCCATGGACACTTCCGTACTAAAATAATGATTTATATGACAGTATCATTTTGTTTGTGAATCGAATACGTTACATACTGATATACTTTACTGTTGTGTCTGATCGTATTCTTCCTCACAAACTAATTTATAATAAATGACAAAATCATAGATCTCCATCTAATCGCACCATTTTTAATACCTTTAAATTGAATGTTTGATAAATATTTCAAGTGGCAGAAATAATATCTAGGCAATAGTCAGTAAAGCTTAAAAACCATTTATTCACATTTACCTTTAGAATGTTGACATATTAAAATCTACTAAGTTCATATGAAACACGAATACATTAAATTCATGTTTTGTACATTTGTCACAATAATCTATATTTACAACATACATTTTAATAAGACCTAGATAATCAAACCTCGTTTTCATATAAATAGATACATCTATATTTTGTCTGTTGCACTTAAAATTATTATGGAAAAGAAATTCTGTTTATCACTGTTATTACATTTGTTACAAAAAATAACCTGGCGTATCTTGATAAATCCTTAGATGATGTTGGGGATTTTACACTAACACTGAAGCTCGCTAAGTTGACCTTAGGAGGGATTGGTCAATTGTATGGTTCACTTAAATTTAAAAGGTGTCAAATATTGTGGGGGCTTAAATTAAAATTTTTAATTTTTCTGGTACTGCAATAATATTAGCGGTGTAAGATTTAAATATCCCTCTTTAATCATCATCAATAATTTGATTGCTTTCAACAAAAAATATACGAGTAAACTACTCGTA
Organism: Mytilus californianus; assembly: GCF_021869535.1. Lineage (NCBI taxonomy): Eukaryota > Metazoa > Mollusca > Bivalvia > Mytilida > Mytilidae > Mytilus > Mytilus californianus. Next base: position 118,689,738 of record NW_026262712.1, on the reverse strand, counting down.
AATCATTCCAGTATAGCTTCAATTGCAATTGAAAGATTGTTGGGTGAAAAGAACTGTTAATGTATTACTATAAGTTAAGTTGACGGCTCAATTAAAAAAATGGTATTCGTGTATTACAATGTATTGACTATTTGTACGTTTGTCACGTTTGTTTATCGTAAAATGCATTAGTGAAAAACCCCTTTTATTATTTTGTTCCAATATTGAAAATAGTGAAACCGATCCCGTAGTTTTTAGTCTTCTGTTCATGCCCGTTTAATCAGTTTTGATCAGTTTGTTTAAGTCACGTGACCTGTTATCGTTGGGATAATTCTTTTAAATTTACACTCAGATATATGCTCCATATTATTAGTTTCACAGTGTGCTAGTGACCTAATACGACATAAATACCATATGGGGTGAGAGCAGATATCGAAATAAAAATGTCATATAGACTTGTATGCACATATTGTTAAAACTACGAAATCAAATATCCAAGAAACTCCACGCCCCACTCCCCCTCCCCCCTCAAATCACGGAAATTGCCATCCACGAAAATAAATGAATCCACAGTAAGTATTTGGTGAAATAATTCATTGGTTATTGAATTACACGAAACATATTGATAATTAAAAGTGACTGCGTCTTTATACTGTGTTAACGAAATTTAAGGAAATAATGAATTAATGACTTTACAGATCTTTTTGAAATCAAACAAGAAGTAATACATTTTGGACAATATAAATTTTTGAATATATTGAAAATTGGTGTGTAAGCCACAAAAATGCTTATGATTGAAAATTGTTCAATTTTTTGAAATTTAATCAAAATTTGGCCGTTTTTTTAAATATTCCACGAAATGAAAGAATTTACAAAAAGGCTCCTTTGGTTGTGTTGAAGATGTGTTTTAGCTTAATGTGAAAAATTTAACTCTGATAGAGATGCTCTCTCTTTGACTTTGTTTGCCAAACAATTCCACATTATTTTCTATACTGGAAAATCAGCAAAAATTCGTTTATTTATATTAAGCTGTGAAGATAATCAGGTCCTTAATGCTGTGGCAAAATTTATTAAAGTCAATAAGAGTTAGATCTATTTATTTTTCATGTAACTATATTATATACTATAAACTAAGGGCTAATTACAGTCTAATTGTATTGTGTTTGTGTATTTAAATTCTATGTATCTATGCTAATCAATATTCTTTTTCCTTATACATTTATGCTCTATATGCCCCTTATGGGCCCTTAATTGGTAATAAAATATGTTCTTGTTCAAACAAAAAGACGTCACACATCTAAAAAAATATGCACTGAATATTCATAGTAACATTCTACAACTTGAAAAGGAAATGGTACAGATATAGAAATAAGTAAATGTAGCAGGATTGCTAATTAGACAAATTGCAACAATTGATTGTTAAATAAGATGAGCATCTCTACGTTAAACCAGATACGAAAGAAACATCAACACGTGAACCTTCTGTTATTATACGAAAGATATATCAAAATGAGAAAGAAAAATAGAATGTTCGAACAACGTTAATAATAATGACCAGTTAAACGATTAAAGTACATTTTCATGAACCCTAACGAAAAGAAAAACCTGAGATTTCGCTTATGTTTTGTATATTAAAAAAAATTATTATCGTCTTCATTTTTTGTATTTTATACTTACTCTGTACACTTGCTTAGTATTTAATCGATGATTAGAATATAATATTGACAGTTATAGTTCAAAGCAAGAAATACACATACCCTCTTTTCCGAGTTGTTTCCTGTTCAAATCCATTATTTCCAAGTAATCATCACCAATAACTATGAATTGGTTACAGTTACTGAATAACATTTAACACACTAAAGACAGGTAAACTACACATAAAAATTTACAAGGATTACAGTGGTATTGTTAATAATTATACTACAAAACGAAATTTAGCCAAGGGCAATCAAAACAATCATCATGAAAAATGTGAGGGAAGTTATGGGCTATTTATTGTGTAATAATTTTATGCATGTTTTATAACATCAATAAAAGAACAGGCTTCTAATGTCCCCGAGTTGGATATATCTGTCAAAGGGAAAAAAGTAAAACAGTATTTTCTTGCTTTGGATTTTGAATATTTTGGCCTCGAACATCATTGAAGAGACATTCATTGTCGAAATGCCCATTTGGTGCAGTATATTTGGTACGTTTATGTTATTTTAACTTTTTAATAAATATCTTACAAAAAATGTAGGCATAAGATCACTTACAATGACATTCTACGTATTCTTCTTCCGTTAACATCCATATATCAAACCACAGATTAATACTCATAATTAATAGATAACAAAAAAAAGTAACCTTATGAGCCTTTGATATAAACATCAATTAAATTCGATAAGAATGAATTATAGGTGCGAGAGGGCTTACCATGCAATGTTCAAAATAAATTACATTTATTTCAAAGAAACATCACTCCTGTAAAGTAAGTAGATCAGCTTTTTTTTTGCGAACTCCCCAAAGACATTGCTGATATAAACCTATGATATAAATTTAAATAAATATCTGGTAATAATTGTACAGTTGAGAGCACTTACAATGAAATTTTCTATAGAACTTAAAACGAAGAATGCACAAGTTGAAAAACTATGTAAATGTTCGATCAAAATCTGTATTTAGAGGCAAAGAGGCTGTAAACTGTCTGGAGATTCTTCACGACAAATATGTTATTGTTCCTGCGGACAAAGCTTCAAATAATATTGTTTTTGTCTAGAAATCCTATTACTATGAGTGTATTGTCAAAGAATTAGGAATGAAGTAACATGAATTTCCAAGTACAAAATAACCTTTGATAAGGATAAGGTCTTGGCAAACCACAAGTCCTTTATGGCCTCATTGAATATTTCAATGAGCAACAAATCTGAGGACTTACCTTGTTTTTATTGGATACATAAACTTCAAAAAGCTCCGTACACACATTGCCGGCTCATCTGCATGTTCTTCCAAAGAACTGTCCGTTCGATTCACAAAAATTTCGTCCGTAGTGAAAGAGGGATTACAGAAATACTGTGACACTATTGACTCGCGTAGTGACAATAATCATATGTGCATTTTGAAGAACACATAAAAACTTCTGAAAATTTCAAATCTCAATCATGCTATGAAAATAAATTCTATCAAAACCTTCCACCTTTTACTTCACCATACCACACGAAAAAGTATAATCCAGTCTTTTTTGGGGCCCTTTATAGCTTACTGTTCGGTGTGAGCCAAGGCCCCGTGTTGAAGACCGTACTATAATGGTTTACTTTTATAAATTTTGACTTGGATGGAGAGTTGTCTCATTGGCACTCATACCACATCTTCTTATATATAATTAAAGAAATAATCCACAATGCATTCCTTCAAAAAGATTTGAACCATATGCTATAAATTTATTGATTAGGGATATAATTTTGCAAATTTTAGAAAAAGGTTCAAAAAGAAAACATGATATACCTAAGAACAAGGGATCAGTATGCTGGAGTTTCTGATTGAACTTTGTAAAAAGTCATCGGTTTCCAAACAAAAAATTAATTAGCAAGGGTTTTGTCATAGAACGTCTCATTCTTTTTCTTAAAAATTTATCGGTAAGTATCAAGACCTAATAGACAAATATTCAGTGTCTACTTCACAAATCATACAAGATGACCTGAGTTATAGATTTTAAGTAATGAAGTTGTGTATCTTTTGATTTATTTTACGGTTTTCTGTTTATTTTTCTCCGTGCTATTTTGTTTCTGTTGGTCGAATGACTTTGGACGTAAGTCTGTATTTATGCATCCCGCTATCGGGTTTCTAACTTTGGGCATTCCTTGTGCAGGTGGGTCCTGAGGTGCGATTCGGATGCAGGAGGTAGTTACAAATGTTTTCTTTTTGTTTATTTTGTATTTATATTTTACTTAATTTGTACTTTTTAGAGAAATTGTATACTATATATGCAATGTACTATTAACTACAAAACTTTTTTTATCGGCGTCTTTGTCAATTTACCATCTTCGGCAAAGAGTGTTTTGATGGCGTCTTTGTCAAATTTACTATCGACTACAGCAACGTTGTTGTTTGCGTTTTTGTTTGATTTATCTATTTGCTGTTTGATTTTTTAGTTAGTTGTGTTTTATGTCTATTTGCACAGTTTTGGCTGCTGGATCCCAATTATTGTCACAAAAACCAATTATTATGAAAATAAGAAGATGTCTGTTTCGGTTGCGCATCTAATTTTGTCAATACAACTGAACTATAAGCAACTGTCACACAAGTGGGAGATTTAGATAGCTTTAAAACCAGGTTAAACCAACCATTGTCTTCTGAAAATGCATGTACGAAGTCAGGAATTTAACAGTTGTTTTTTTAACTCGTTTTGTTGGTTCCTAACATTTGATTTTGTCAGTTTATATTGACTTCCTTTTTTTTAATTGACCTTGGAGTTCGTTATTTTTGGTATTCGCTTTTCCTAAGGGATATAAATCTAAGGGACAATAATTGATAAGCGCTGATTTTAGAACTTAACCTGGGACAGTGGTGTAACAGCACAACATAAGAACAAACTATAAAAATCAGTTCAAAAAGACTTATCTCATCAGATCGACACAAAGAAAAACATCAAACAAAACACAAAGTTTGTATTGGATACCTAAACTTCACAAAATTCCGTACAAACAACGATACATTGCCGGCTCATCTGCATGTTATACAAAGGAATTGTCCACTAGATTGACAAAAATTCTGTCCGCAGTGAAAAAGGGTCTTCAGAAATACTGTGAAACTGTCTACTCGCGTAGTGGTGTTAACCATATGGGGAATCTAAAAAACTCTAAAGAACTTCTGGATAATTTTAAATCTCGATCTTTCTCGGAAACTAATTCTATCAAAACTTTTGATCTTTCAACTCTGTGTACCACCATTCCCCATGTGAAATTGAAAATCGTCTAAAAGAAAAAATCCACAATGCGTTTCAATTTAAAAACGGTAGCATACGCTATAAATTTATTGCTTTGGGATACCATACGTCATATTTTGTTAATAGTGAACAAAAAGGTAAAACATGCTACACAGAGGAACAATTGATCTGTGTGCTGGAGTTTCTGATTGACAACATTTTTGATAAATTTGGAGGTAGATTTTTTTCAACATATTGTTGGCATTCCTATTGGAACAAACTGTGTGCCTCTCCTTGCCGACCTCATCTTATTTTCATATGAGTCGGAATTCCTTCAGACACTTTTCAAAAATAAGTGACTTATAATTCGATTTTGACATAAGTGGTCATCTCAGTACTGACAAACGATTCATTCATTCATTCATTCATTCATTCATTCATTCATTCATTCATTCATTCATTCATTCATTCATTCATTCATTTTCCAAATCATTTGGTATTAAGGAGCCTGCAGCAGCTACTCATACTTTATAAAACGTCATTATTATTTGAGTAGAAATTTGATGAACCAGGGTTATGTCAAAGAACGTCTCGTCCTTTTCCAGAAAAAGTTTATTGAAAGATACGAAGACCTTCAGTATCAACTTCACAAATATTACATGATGGTCTTGAAGTATAGATTCTAGGTACTGACGTTGTTTATCATCTTAATTATATATTATAGTGTTTTTTTTATTTGTATTGTATATTCTAACCTTTAATGTTAAGACCGTTTTTGGTACATACTTTTGGCGTGACTAAGTATTTAGACATTCCGCCATTGTGTTATTGTGCTATAGTCATCTTTGTATTCTTGTCTTTCATTTTTGCTAATGTACTTTGTCTATAGAGTGTCTATATGCCATTTTCTTTTTCTTTGTTGAAATAGTTATTTGATTTTATAGGGATTAAGATTATAACACAATGTTGACTGCTGTACCCCAATTTTTGACATTTTTACCAATTATGTCTGTTTGTTTTCCTCCTACATTGTTGTCAATATAATAGAATTCTATATGACTATCATACAAGTGAGAGGTTCAGCTAGCTATAAAACCAGGTTTAATTCATCATTTTCTACATAAGAAAATGCCTGTACCAGTCAGGAATGTGACAGTTGTTTTCCTTTCGTTTGATGTGTTTGAGCTTTTGGTTTTGCCATTTGATAAAGGACTTTCCGTTTTGAATTTTCCTTGGAGTTCGGTATTTTTGTTATTTTACTTTTACCTGAACAAAAAAAAAAATAGCCCTCCATTCTTGAACAATAGAAAATACCTCAACATTCCTGAACAATGGAAAATTAGTCAACATTCCTGAACAATAGAAAATAACTCACCATTCAAGAACAATAGAAAATAACTCAACATTCCTGAACAATAGAAAATAACTCAACATTCCTGAACAATGGAAAATTAGTCAACATTCCTGAACAATAGAAAATAACTCACCATTCAAGAACAATAGAAAATAACTCAACATTCCTGAACAATACAAAATGATTCTCCATTCATGAACAATAGACAATAACTCAACATTCCTGAACAATGGAAACTATCTCTCCATTCCTTAACAATAGAAAAAATAACTCTTCATTTCTGAACAATAGAAAATAACAAATCATTCCTGAACAATAGAAAATATCTCTCCATTCATGAACAATAGAAAATGAATCTCCATTCCTTAACAATAGAAAAAATTACTCTACATTTCTGAACAATAGAAAATGATTCTCCATTCCTGAACAATAGACAACAACTCAACATTCCTGAACAATGGAAACTATCTCTCCATTCCTTAACAATAGAAAATAACAAATCATTCCTGAACAATAGAAAATATCTCTCCATTCCTGAACAATAGAAAATGAATCTCCATTCCTAAACAATAGAAAATTAATCTCCATTCCTGAACAATAGAAAATAAATCACCATTCCTGAACAAAAATAATGTATATGGATTCAGTGGTATTGGAATTTTATAACAAGTTGTAGTTCACACACCAATCATTCTTCAAGTAAAAATATGAGGATATTTACCAAGATGTTCTAGATACATCGGACATGAAAGTGACCTGAGTCGAATAATACCAAAGATACTAAAGGGATATTCAAACTTATAACTTGATGAAAAACTGAATGGCAAAATAACCAAAAACACGACCAAACGACAAAAACAGCATACAAGATAGATAACTAAAAACTGAGCGAATCCAACATGGAGATATAAACTTTCTGTGCAAGTGTTGCTAAAATGTTACAAAATAGATAACTAAAAACTGAGCGAATCCCACATTGAGATATAAACTTCCTGTGCAAGTGTTGCTAAAATGTTACAAGATAGATAACTAAAAACTGAGCGAACCCCACATGGAGATATAAACTTCCTGTGCAAGTGTTGCAGAAATGTTGCAAGATAGATAACTAAAAACTGAGTGAATCCCACATGGAGATATAAACTTCCTGTGCAAGTGTTGCTGAAATGTTACAAGATAGATAACTAAAAACTGAGCGAATCCCACATGGAGATATAAACTTCCTGTGCAAGTGTTGCTGGAATGTTACAAGATAGAAATGGAAAGTTCTCAATTTGGAAGATGAAATAATCTCTTTTGTCGTACATTTCGTGTTAACTGACCCTTATTGTCAATGTCTAGATGTAAGTCAAAATATGAAACAGACTTATCTATATCTGTAGTATGCTTTATTTCAAGTTTTACATAGTTCCCAAACTTTTAATTATTTAGTGAAAGGACATCATCTATATTGCAGAACATGAGATTGATTGATAATGCTACATTCTTTTCGTTCTTAATAAGAAGCTCCCATGCAGCCTGACGCATTCGTCACACATACACCGTCAATCAGTAAATCAGTCATCTTGATAATGTTTGTTTCAGAAATTTCTTGATTGAATTAGAGTGGTTTTACTAGGTATTATTTGCCACGCTCTTTAAGAAGATATTTGTATCTACATTGGCCACACGTTTTAATGAAACAAAGTAAGACAGATTCTTTCATTTTGTCGTCAGGTTTGGATTAGATAAAATTGAGAATGGAAATGGGGAATGTGTCAAAGAGACTATCACCCAACCAAAGAGTAGAAAACAGCCGAAGGCCACCAATGGGTCTTCCACACAGCGAGAAAATTCTGCACCCGAAGGCGGGCTTCAGCTGGCCCCTTAACAAAAATATGTACTAGTTAACTAGAGAAAACTTGTGTAAAAAGTTAAATCACAAAAATACTGAACTCCGAGGAAAATTCAAAACGTAAAGTCCCTAATCAAATGACACAAACACATCAAACGAATGGACAACAACTGTCATATTCCTGACTTGGTACAGGCATTTTCTTATGTAGAAAATGGTAGATTAAACCTGTTTTTATAGCTAGCTAAACCTCTCACTTGTATGACAGTCACATCAAATTCCATTATATTGACAACGATGCGTGAATAAAACAAACAGACATAATAGGTAAAAATGTCAAAAAAGGGGTACAGCAGTCAACGCCGTGTCACAACCTTAATCACAACAAAAACAAACAAATATTTAACAAAGAAGCACAAAAAGCATATATCACATTTAACAACCTCGTTCATTGCTTACTTATTTCTGTATTTTATTTATGTATGCCAAATCAACCCATAAAGGATCGACGGATTTTAAGCACTGGGACCGAATCGTAATTTTAACATTAACTCTGGCGTAGAATCGCGTGTTTGACGTCAGAATGTAAACGTCACACAGGTAGAGATATAAAATAATTTTGTCGTTCAAAGTATGCAAAAATTATAATAGAACAATAACACAATGGCGGGATGTTTAAAGTACAGAGACACGTCATATGTATCAAAGAAACATAAAAGGTCACACGGACAAAGCACACAAGTAAAAATGCAAAGTAATACAAACAACACAATGACGGGATGCATTAGTACAGAGCCACGTCAAATGTATATCACCAAAAACAGACCAAACAATAAAAGTAATATTAATAAAGACAAATAAAAGAACACTTTAACACATTATTAAGATGATAAACAGCGTCAGTACGCAGAATCTATACTTCAAGACCATCATGTATTATTTGTGAAGTTGGTACGGAACATTTATCAACAAGGTCTTGTTACCTTCCGATGAACTTTTTTAGAAAAAGGACGAGACGTTCTTTGACATACCCCTGGTTCATCAACTTTCTGCTCAGACACTGGTGACGTTTTACAATGTCTGAGTAGGAGCTGCAAGCTCTTGCATACCGAATAAGTTGGGAAATGTATATCCCATATGCAGGTGAAGTTGGTATATTGCTACTAAGGTGTGGGAAATTGATAATTTTAAAATTAAAATCGTCTCGTTTGTCATAGATTCTGGTACTGAGATGACTGTGTATGTCAAATTCGAGGTATAGGAGAGAAAAGTAAAATTTGAATAAACAATTGCAATTGGAAAGAGACTAAGATTTTGTCAACTCTAAAAAATTTTTGAATTTTTACGTACCTAAATCTTATTCACACCACCACTAAACTGTAGGTACTTTCATAATAACTCTGAAGCCCGGCTTTGGTAAGTGGAGGGTTGAGCGCTCAAAAACATGTTTAACCCCGTCACATTCTTTATGTGCCTGTCACAAGTCAGGAGCCTGTAGTTCAGTGGTTGCCGTTGGTTCATGTCTGTCATATTTGTTTTGTTATAAATTAGTTTCATATTTTTCATGTCGGGGTCTTTTATAGCCGACTAAACGATATGGGTTTTTCTCATTGTGGAAGGCCGTACGGTTGCCTATTATTGCTTACATCCATTTTATTTGAACTTTGGTGTATAGTTGTCTCATTGGCAATCATACCACATCTCCTTATTTTTATATTGTGAATAGATACCGTATTATTCAGTTGATTGGATTTACCACAGGATACATTGTCGTGCCAGAGTATGGTTATGTCCGTCTCTCTGTGTCGTTGTCGTTCCTCCCCTTGGTCACGTTCCAATTTTTGTGGCAGCGGTGTGGATATTATTGAAATCATTATGGATTAGCTAATTTTTTTTTATTAAAAATGATGTGTGTTTTTATCAAAATAAATTTGTTATTTAATAAAGTATTTTCGCAAGTTGTATTCTATGGATTCAAAGTAATATTCAGATAATTTTTATGTGAAAGGATTATTGCAAATGGAATGAAATATTTCTCATGCGGGAATAAAGATCAGAAGAACTTGAATGTTCTGCTTCAATTACAGATGATGGCATATCGTACCGCGGAACATGACACGACAAAATACTCGCCGAATATAATGTTATTCGGGCGTGATGTGACCTGATATACGAAACTGTTAGTAAAAATGACAATTTTGATAACCTCTCGGATTATGTGATAAAAGTGAGAACTTATTTAGACAATGTACACGAGTTTGCTAAAATATTAATAATGCTAGTAATAAACAGAACTGGTATTATGACTATAAAGTTAATATTAAACCGTATTATGTCGGCGATGACGTATGGTTACATAATCCGAAGAGAAAAGTTGGGATTAGTCCGAAACTACAGTGTAATTGGAATGTACCTTATCTTATAACAAACAGTATTAGTGACTTGGTATATCGCATTCGAAAGTTAGAATCATCAAAACCAAGAGTTGTTCATTACAACAGACTTAAACCGTATTATATAGATTTTGACAATTGGCTATTTAAAACTGTAATTCAAAAAGTCACTGATTATCATGCAACTGAATGAGAAGAAAATAACATTGAGTCTGAAATTTAACTAAGTGAACATGAACAATGTGATATATCTAATTTTCAAACGAACATTTTTATAGATCAATTATCTATTTATGAATATTGCAATTCAACATATGTTACTTCATATCAGAATTTGTAGAAAAATGAAATAGTGTGTTTTAAATATTTATCACAGTTGATAATCATAGTTGTGCATTTGTTTTTTAATCATATTATCTACGTACAATATACATGATATATATATGCTGACTTAATTTGAATTTATAAAAGATTTACCTTATTTTGAATGTTTTCGTGTTGTTTAAAGACTTCAATGTTGAGTATTAAATTTGTCAGGTACAACTATAGAATGTTTTGCTTGATATAAAGTTAATGCATCGTGTTAATCTATAACACCCAGAACTTATTTAACATTTAGTAAAAAAAATTAGTTCCGGAACAACTTTTACAGTGCTGGAACATATTTCCTTAAAATATATATTCCGGGTATAAATTTTCTGTGATATTAATTCGGATGGAACATATTTCCTATGAAATAAGTTCCGGCGAAAAAAATGTCACCCCGGAACAATTTTTTTGTTACAAAAATTAATTCAGATATTACTTGAAGCTATGAGCAGGGTCAGGAACAAACTTCTAATGTTTGTTTTGAGGTTTATTGAATATTTATACTAGACATGCTATATGAGAGAAAGAGAAATAAAAGAAAATTATAAATTTAAAAGACGAAAATATTGTTGGCATTTTAAAAGATTATTCTTTATTGTATGTTTTCTACAAGAATTGTAAAACAAGTATAAACATACATATACTATGATCCTAAAACAAAAAGACATTTATATGTCAACATACGAACGGTCTCCATACAAAAGATTATGTCAAGCTTTTAAGGGTAAGTATGATAAGGGACTTATTCGTCATCCAACATTAAATAGTATAGTTAATAAATATGAAGATATTTACAAGTAAAACAATAACAAAAGATACAGTATCAAGCTGTATGCTTAATAAAGTTTTTGGTCAAATTTGTTGATTCTCTTATGTTAATGGCCTCACAGTGAACTTAAAATAGCTTTGCAGAACTTATCACCTTCTTTATAACCAACGACGTCCATTATAATTTGAAAAAGAATGGCGGCGAAACTTCTATGTTTTGAATTTCAGGCGCTTATATAACAAATTACCCGTCTCACGACTCTGAGTATTTTTCATCAAAAAATATAATCAAGAAGTCCAATAAAACCAAATAATCTGAAAAAAGAAACATTTAATTGTAAGGATACTCATTATTCAAATATAGAAAAAGAGGCGTGGAGCATTCCACATTGCAGTCCAACTACAACGATAGACAAAATCTTCATCGACAACAAAAATAACCATACATATATGTGAAGCTTTGCATTTTAAGGATCATTTTTGAAAAGATGTGAGATACTATTGGAAATATATTAATTGTGTTCTTATATGTTTAAATTTTACTACGTTTCACTCTCTACACTTTTCGATGCTTATTATGAACGAAAATCTTTCAGGTAGAAGCGACCATACTATTCTAACACAAATAAATAAGCAAACAACCAAAGAAAAGTCAACGAACAACTCCAATATCTGTTTGAAAAAAAAAATAATCGATAAAAAGACATTACCCCTCCATTTCCAGTGTTATTACTTACCCCAAAAAGAAATTGGTAAATCTAAAAAATTGTATAAGCCTTTTATAGTTTTTGTAATCCACTACAATTTACATGGAACTCGTACGGTTGCCTATATGTGCGTACACTTCATTTGAATTTTGGTGGATATTTGTCTCATTTGTAATCATACCACATCTCCTTATTATAATATTGATAAATTTTGCAGATTGGTTTCTCAATGAGAAAATTAACAAAACAGCGATTTTGATAATTAATGAAGAAGGTAGACATGTTAAGCAGAATTTCACAATTCAGAATATAAACCTGGAATGTGTTTCAAAATACAAGTATCTGGGTTTATATTTAAGCTCATCTAGCTCATTTGGTTATATGCTCAAAGAGAACTGTACAGGAAATCCTTAACAGCTTATTATAATCGAGGAAGGACTTATTTTATTACTAAAATAAGTATTCATGTTTTTGATCAGACTGTATAAGCTATCGTATGAGTATAGGTAATGTTTAATTCTCTCGTTACTCCAGAAGTAAGAATAGAGGTGCATTCTTTTGAAAAGATATATTCAGGTTTACCCTGTGCGAGACTTCACATGAAATTTGGCAAATGTATACTTAGGGTGCACAAAAACAACATATACTGCAATGGTATATGAACTTTGTAGATTTCCAATTTATTCCAAGTTATGCTGTTGCAGGTTTTGACTATTAATTACACCTTATGTAAGAATCCTGTATTTTGATTGGTTGATAGCCAGTGTATTTTTCACCAATTTACTGTTATCAAATGAATATCGTTCATTTTTTAACGCCACCGGGGTATATGCAAAAAGGATATGCCTTTTTTACCCTCTCTGCCATGGTATTTGCCAAAAAATACTCTATCCGACTGGACGCTTGTAACGTCACGATCATCAATGCGTTTTTGAACCTTAACATTCGGTGTAATTAAAAAGATATAGCATGTTACGGCTCGCGAAATTTAACATTCTCTCGACTAGTATTTTTCGCAAATACACCTCCTTTACATGATATATCTGTTCAATATAGCTACTACAGTAGCAACTTTCTCATTATTGAATAAAAATATAAATTTTTCACTATCTGATAATTGGTTAAAACATAAAAAATAGAATTGGTAGACAATAAGGTACCCAACACAACCGAATCTGTAATAAATGCATTTTCAGTACTGTCGACGATGGAGCATACATTCTTTTTGATTGCAAATATTTAAAAAGATAGACATGATATGTTGTCTAGCACTGCAAAAATTAATAGTTTGGATGTAGTAAAAACAAAATCATTTGACTTTTTAGTGTAATAAATGTTGAATGATTTACTTTATAAAAAAATAATATATAATTTTTTATATAAGCATCTTTCTTACGACTACTATTACATAATTTGGCTGAATTTATTTATTAGTAGCATCGTCCCCTGATGTCAACTACATTCAAGGTATACCTACGCTTCTACCTTTTATGTTTTTAATTCAGGTAAGAATAGACATTTATACATACATGTATTTATTTAGCATGCCAGTTAGTCCCCAGGGTATCATTCTCTGATGTCAGCAGCATTTGAAATATAATACTACTATCTTATGTGTTGCTCACACGGGAAGGACTGTTAACATGTTGAACCTTCTGTGCTAGACAACTATGTATATATATATACATGTGTTCTGATTTTATATTTACTTTATACAGGTGACAGGTGTATTATAAAACTAACATCAGCCAAACTTGCAGTCTGTGCCAAAAACTTTTCCAGCTACTAGCCCGAATAAGAAATTTCAACATTATTCCTACACAACAAATTTTCACTAAATTTTCACTAACCTGAATCAGGGACATATAACACAATTAGATATCACTGCCTGAATCAATTTTTACTAGACTTGGGCATAGGGCTAGTGGCTGAAGGCACAGACTGAACTTGCGTTGTGTGTTATTATGTCCAAAGCTGCTAAAATATTTACTTAAAAATTAAAAAAAAAAAGATTTTATCATCAATTGATTTTATTGAATGATATTTGATTGTTTTGATCTCGAATTATTGATGTTATTATCATGTCAAATGTTTGTCCCGTTTGGGGCCTTTTATTGGAATAAAACAGTCTCCTTCTTCTATCAATGAGTTTTCATAAAAATGCTCCAATAAAATTGGTCCCGCTATCCACCGACCACGTGATTATTGTATGAATGAAGCTGTTGCATCATTTCACATGTCGATTTATGAAAAACTAATTGTTTGTCACAAAAACCAGGCTTTAAATATCTCTTATAAATAGCATGAGCATTAGCTCCACATTGCACAATTCGGTCATTATCAGCTTTAAAATTTATTTTATCACTGTATATAGACAGCCATTCTGCAAGAGAAGTATCACCAAATTCAATATCAATCAAGTCGTTTTTGTTTTTGCATTTGCTTTGTCCACAGTAAGTCCTATTAGAAATAAGCGAAATGAGATCTTTTCCTAAAACTAAAAACATTTCATCAATTCTGTTATGTCTGTTAATCTGTCTACTTTTCCCATGTCTCCAACCATAATAAAGATTTCCGGCTTTCAAACTATCTAGTCGGTGAAACATTTGAGGTACACATACAAAAGCATCGTCGTCTATTCTTGCCCCCATTAGAGCGTCTGGATATACCTTATGTATATATTTCCACCACACGTACATTTTCTCACCAAATTTAACAGCTCGACCATGGTGGGATACATTTAAATACACTATGTCTTTGTGTAAATTATTTTCTTTAATTGAGTCAAAAGATGGTTCGTCTAACAAAAATTTATACGTTATCTTGAAAGGTAATACCTTGTGTAAACTTAGCATTGTTTTAATCCAAGTCTCTCTTTGAGTATCCCGAAAACGAATTTTCTTTTCTCCACTTAAAATCCCTAATACTATGTGAGGCCGTCTCTCTTGTGCAGTTTGCATTTTATGTTGTTCAGTTCGAGGCGATATTTCACTTTCTACGTAAACGGTCGTAGGGTTTAATTGCCGCATATAATGAACACCAGAAAACGTAATATAGACCAGTAAAAATCCAGTTACTATATGCGGAATCCGTGTCTTGAATAAGCAGTAGAGACCTTCGACAATCGTACTATTCCTGGTCATTGTAAAACTGTCAGTTATCTACAAATATATATATATATATATATATACCTATATACCATATGTAAATCTACAGGGTAAATAATTTACAAATAATCGACTAAACTTCATGTGAGTCAACAGCATTAATGGATAACACAAGTTTGGTCTTGATTTTCTAAGAATTTTTTAACACATTTTTATAAAGTTAATCCTTAATCTTTTTGTAAATCATTCCTCGATTTGAAATTAATTAAACAATATATCAATAAAATATCAGTATATTAATATTGTGAAGATAATTTTAAATGAAATTATAGCAGCTTTTACGAAATTGTTCTAATTCTCAGCATAAAGAATTGTCACAGAGCTTTCGTTAATTGATGTACTGGTTAATTCTACCTGGATCAGTTACAAGTTTATTTCGAACTAAAATCTTCAGAGGTTGTTGGAATATCATATTTAAATCATTTATCATTTCTCCTTTATATTCATTTTTGTAATAATTGCCATTGGACACCAAATAACAACCAATCAATCAAAAGGTAGACTTATATTTAGGGCAATTTGGGCTAGATCATTCTTTAATCCTTTAAGATACTTTTGTATATATCGGTCCAGAAATGTATTTTATTTCTATCATTTGATATATTTTTGTTCACATCATGATAAACAAGACCAATACCGGGTCTGTCCCTGTGTCGCTGCATGTAATTGATTGAGGTTGCATGTATACTGAAGCATAACTGACCATTCCCTTTCATTGAAGGTAAGAAAACTTTGACATGAATTTTCCTTGTACAATGAGTATTGTAAAATTTCAAACTATTCGCAAACAGGAAGTGGCTGAACAGCAGATGTAAAAATTTCTTACGTTCTACAAATCAACATTATCAAGATGCAGATCAAATATTAAACCAGTCTACTTCACAGAAGCCAAGAAAACTTTGACAAGAATATTTTTTGTACAACGAGTATTGTAAATTTCAACTGTCGGCAAATAGGAATTGGCTGAAAGGCAGATGTGAACATAGCTTACTCGCTACAACTCAGCTCTATCAAGCTGCAGACCAAATGTGAAATCGTTCCCTTCAAAAGGAAACATGAAATGTTTGACGAAAATGCTCATTTTACAATGTGTGCTGTATAATTCAAACTATCGGGAAACATGATGTTCTCTATTCATTGTATATACTTTATATTCATGTGTGTGTTGTTCATTCATGTTCAAACTCTTTCTTTTCTTTGTATGCATACTTCATTATTGTTTTGTGTTGTCGTTTTAATAATGTCATATTGTATTATGGTCTTTATGAGCCCATTTAATGGAAATCAAACTTTTTTTTATACTTTCGTTTATGTTCTTCATTAATACTTTTGCTATTTAGCAATGTAAAAAAAAAGGATATGTTGTACAATTTTAAATTTTCAAATTTTCCTAATCTGATCTGTTCTTTCAATGAGTTTACACTATATTCATTACCGTCTCCTCGGAGACGGTATTAAGAGTTGAACGATAGACAGTCTTCGGGATGAAGGCTTTCTTACTACCTGATTGGAAGATATTACTGACACTGTAATAATTAAAGTTCTTTGATTGGTTGGGACAATTCAAACC
This sequence comes from Mytilus californianus, assembly GCF_021869535.1. Taxonomy (NCBI): domain Eukaryota; kingdom Metazoa; phylum Mollusca; class Bivalvia; order Mytilida; family Mytilidae; genus Mytilus; species Mytilus californianus. Next base: position 118,672,697 of record NW_026262712.1, on the reverse strand, counting down.
TAGTAAATGTCTTTTAATCCCGTAGAGTGTCGGATCTGAACTCTTTAATATAGTAAATAGATTTGCCTGGTTACCAATCATGCATATCGATCGGTACACAGGTAACACTTATCTATAATAGCCGAATCTCCTGCAGATTTGTAAACACACACGTGATTATTTCAATCCAGTCGCTCACTGTTACGTACATTTTATACGTGAAAACGGAAAATGTTTTTTCTTAGGTAATATTTATTCATACTCAGTAAGATAATCTAAAGGCAACACAAACATTTTCTTCGACCTTTCTATGGCAGGGGTGAGCAGCTGAGACATCCAATACCCCACCTTTTTAGCTCACCGGGGCCCGAAGAGCCCCATGTGAGCTTATGCCATCACTTGGCGTCCGTCGTCGTCCGTCGTCTGTCGTCGTCGTCTGTCGTCGTAAACTATTTCTTCAAAAAAATCTTCTCCTCTGAAACTACTGGGACAAATACCTTCAAATTTAACTAAATGTTGCTTAGGGTATCTAGTTTATAAATTGTATCCGAAGTTTTGATCCATCAACAAACATGGCCGCCATGGCTAAAAATAGAACATAGGGGTCAAATGCAGTTTTTGGCTTATATCTCAAAAACTAAAGCTTTTAGAGCAAATCTGACATAGGATAAAAAAGTTCAATTGGTCAAGATCTATCGACTCTGAAATTTTTAGACGAATCGAACAACCCATTGTTGGGTTGCTGCCACCGAATTGGTAGTTTTAACAAAATTTTGCAGTTTTTTGTTATTATTTTGAATATTATTATAGATATATATAAACTGTAAGCAGCAATAATGTTCAGCAATGTAAGATCTACAAAAAAAGTTAATATGACCTAAATTGTCAATTGACTCCTTAAGGAGTTATTGCCCTTTAAAGACAATTTTACACAATTTGTTCATCAAGTTTGCTAACATTTAAAAATCTTCTCTGAAACTACTGGGCCAATTACCTTCAAACTTTAAGAAAATGCTCCTTAGGGTATCTTGTTTATAAATTGTATCCGAACTTTGTATCCATCGACAAACATGGCCGCCATGGCTAAAAATAGAACATAGGGGTCAAATGCAGTTTGTGGCTTATATCTCAAAAACTAAATCTTTTAGAGCAAATGTGACGGGGTGTCGTGAAATTTTGCCTCCGAGCGGTTTGAATACTTTAAGAAAAGAATCTGATGGCAAATTATTCACGAAATCAAAGTACAAAATCAATATAATTTATTCACATGGTTATTTACGAATATTAAATAAATAAATCAGTACAGCTGACGAAATACAAAATAAAACACTTAACCTGTGTGTCAGTGAATTTTGTCCAAACCGGTATTAAATATTAATTACCTATAAATAACAGAAACAACAATTTTAGCTAAGGACAAATCCCCGGACTCCAAAATCACTTTCAATGTAAAGACCTAGATTCCGTTATTTCCAAGTTGCGAACTTCATCGCTTTATGACTTAAAAATATATAAGAATATAGGCAATAGTTATTTACTAAAAATATTAACCTTATTAATTCTTTATCCAATATTTAACCCAATTTTCTAAAAGGTGAGGAGCTCAAAGTTTCACGTCCAAGCTCTGGGCAATCTAAACTTTTCTTACCGTTTTGTTTTCCTCCGTTGATTGACAACGTAAATCACGCCCCGTTTCCCGCTATGCAAATTGTTTCGCGGAATTAATAGCCGTGAAAACAAAGTAAAACAATAATAAGGTCTTTAAGTTTCATCATAGAATATTACCTTATCATGCAATTCAGAAATAATTATATACAACTTTACAATGAGCACATACATTCTCATAATAAAAAGTCAAGAGATTAATGTTTCAAAAGAACGATAACTCAAGCGCAAGAGTTCAAGATGTAGATTGGCGGAAACTATGTAAATTGAGTGATAAATATCCCTTTAAAGTAAGTTTCAAGAATACACATAAGTTCCACTTTATTTCGTTTATCATGTCAGTTAAAGAGAACCCTATCAAACTAGTTTAAGTGATTAATATTGTGCAAATTCCCCATAAATGAAAAGACTCGCGTCAATTTTACAACACTGCCCCCCTCTGAGAATCTATTTTGTCCCCAAAATAACTATTTGGCTATATATGTGCTCATTTACGATTTAGACAAATGTTTAAAAAAATATACTCTTTTATGTCATATAACATATAATTTGGACTGAGGACTTCACCTCTTAGTAGCCCAACTGTAATATTTAAAACAGTGGAATGAACTTCACCATTTACTCCACCAAAATATATGTACTACAATTTAAAAACAAAAATGAACTTTTAGTTGTTAAAAAATCATTTCAATTAAACTACATTGAAACTAGTTTCAATTACCAAAATCTTTGAGTCTTTGTTTATGTAGAAAATTTCTTAACAAATTTAAGAAAACTAGTTTTATGAACAACCGAGAACTTCACCTCTTATTGGTGTACATAAAGCTTTAAAGGAGTTATCTAAAATTTCAGACAAATTATTAAAATATTCAACATCACAAAAAAAAATGTTTTTCATTCTTAAAAAGAAAAGTTATATGAACTTAATTTACAACTCAAAACACCTGAAATACCTGAAAATAACCACAATAAAAACAACAACAGCAATGTAATATTACAATATTATTTTAAAATAGTTTTTTCACCAAGCTCTTCATCTTCTTAAATGGTGGTGAATTGAAAGTCTCCCCTACCGGTTCCATATTTTCTTTGGCTACTTTTTCCCTCCTCCAATTCTCTCTCTTTCTATCTCTCTGTTCCTTTTTGTCCCGAACCTGGTCCTCCCACATTTCATTGAACCCTTGGATAAAAGGTTCATTACATCTTAATTCTCTTTTTAAATAAAAAATTTCCTGGTCCCTAGCAGATAATTTCTTCTCTAGTCTAATGATGTATTCCGCTAAATTGTTCATCTCTCTCTTATGCTTTGTCTTTAATTTTTCAATGTTCTCATTGTTCTCCTCTGTCTGGGATGCTGTAGATTCTATAATAGTTTCATTATAAACTGTATAATCTTCGTTGATTTCCAATAAAACTGGAACAATATTTGGTTCTGGATATAAATACTTTTCATTTTTTAATGTCAAGTCACAGTTTCGGTTTCCCCATGTAACATTATAGGATTCTGTTGATATTTGTAAATATTCTTTGGTCTGTGAGTTTTCTTTTTCTAAAAGTATGTGTTGTCTAAAGGTGGTAAGACGTCTTTCAAATGCTTTCAAATTGGTTGCTCTGAATGAACATAAATTACAGAAAAAAGGCACCTTCTCTGGTGGAGCATGGGACATGATTACGTGTCGAATGGCTAGATTCTTGGTACCTTCAAATTTACAATTATCCCAATTGCAAATATAATCGGACATCATAAACTGTAAATATATATATATATATATATCTATAAAATTAGTTGTGTTATCACTTCACTGACAACACAAGGTCACTGGACCTCCCCAAAGATTCATAATTAGTCTACAGGTTCTTCTTGATATTCACAATCCAAGCTGGAACGTCTTCAGAAAAATAAGGTTTCAACTTATCATGGTGTATAATTTCTGATTTTACACGACCTCTGATTTTATATAAAACAGAGCATATTTAGAGCAAATGTGACGGGGTAAAATTGTTTAATTGGTCAAGATCTATCGGCTCTGAAATTTTCAGACGAATCGAACAACCCATTGTTGGGTAGCTGCCACCAAATTGGTAACTTTAACAAAATTTTGCAGTTTTTTGTTATTATTTTGAATATCATTATAGATATATATAGACTGTAAGTAGCAATAATGTTCAGCAAAGTAAGATCTACGGCGGAACAAATGTCACGCCGGAACAATTGTTTTTGTTACAAAAAATAATTCAGATATTACTTGAAGCTATGGGTCAGGAACAAACTGTTTGTTTTGAGGTTTATTGACTATTTATACTAGACATGTTATATGAGAGAAAGAGAAATAAAAAAAATATATATTTAAAAGACGAAAATACTGTTGGCATTTTAAAAGATCATTCTTAATTGTATATTTTCTATAAGAATTGTAAAACAAGTATAAACATACATATACTATGATCATAAAACAAAAAGACATTTATATGTCAACATACGAACTGTCTCCATACAAAAGATTATGTCAATCCAGTATGTCAAGCTTTTTAGGGTAAGTATGACAAGGGACTTATTTAAATGGATATTTTGATATATATGGACCTTCATATTTTCCTGGAATAAAATTCAAGTAATTTAATTGATTATTTTATACACTAACAGTGTATACAAAAAAATTTTGAGCTATACTCTAAAGGTACCACCGCTCTAAGCCCTCTTTGTTTGTTTTAATGAATCGAAATAAGCAGTATATGCCACTGAACCAACCATATTACAAAATTAATAAATCTGTCAACATTTAGTCATTACCGTCTCCTCAGACTGAAGGCTTTCTTACTACCTGATTGGAAGATATTACTGACGCTGTAATAATTAAAGTTCTTTGATTGGTTGGGACAATTCAAACCTAGTGAATGTCTTTTAATCCCGTAGAGTGTCGGATCTGAACTCTTTAATTTAGTAAATAGATTTGCCTTGTTACCAATCATGCATATCGGTAAAGCACAAGTAACACTTATCTATAGCCGAATCTCCTGAAGATTTGTAAACACACACGTGATTATTCCAATCCAGTCGCTCACTGTTACGTACATTTTATACGTGAAAACATAAGAAAACTTTTAGGAAAATGTTTTTTTCTTATGTTATATTTACTTATACTCAGTAAGATAATCTAAAGGCAACACAAACATTTTAAAACGGAGATATCAAATAATTTCTTTTCGATTAATATTAATTTACACGAGAATTTTTATCTCAGGGGGCGGGGGCGGCGGTACTTCGACCTTTCTATGGCAGAGGTAAGCAGCTGAGACATCCAATACCCCACCTTTTATATATATATATATATATATATTGAATGATAAAAGAACATACATGTAGTTACCCTAGCTATCATATATTTTTTACAATAATAAAATTGAGAATGGAAATTGGGAATGTGTCAAAGAGACAACAACCCGACCATAGAACAGACAACAGCAGAAGGTCACCAACAGGTCTTCAATGCAGCGAGAAATTCCCGCACCCGGAGGCGTCCTTCAGCTGGCCCCTAAACAAATATATATACTAGTTCAGTGATAATGAACGCCATACTAAACTCCAAATTGTACACAAGAAACTAAAATTAAAAATAATACAAGACTGACAAAGGCTAGAGGCTCCTGACTTGGGACAGGCGCAAAAATGCGGCGGGGTTAAACATGTTTATGAGATCTCAACCCTCCCCCTATACCTCTAGCCAATGTAGAAAAGTAAACGCATAACAATACGCACATTAAAATTCAGTTCAAGAGAAGTCCGAGTCTGATGTCAGAAGATGTAACCAAAGAAAATAAACAAAATGACAATAATACATAAATAACAACAGACTACTAGCAGTTAACTGACATGCCAGCTCCAGACTTCAATTAAAATGATATATATACCTGCACATAGCTATCATTGTTACGCTATTTCATGGGGAGATACTAGTAAATAGATTTGACAAATATCTTAAACATTTACGAAAGTGATTTTAGAGACATATATACACAATCTCTGGTGATTTTAATTGCATCTGTAAAAAAAAATATCGACATCTGATTAGTTTCAGATTCAATCATCAACCTTGTCTTATATTTCACCTAAATTTCTCTACCTCATGCAATATCATGAAGCTTCAAATAGTGATCTATCCCAGCGACTCATCCCTTCCACTCATTACATAATAAGTGCCCCCCGCACACACCACAAGATCGTTGGGCTAAGTTGGATGTTGTCTAGATCTACCTAGCTAGCTCTTCCTAGCAAGATAGCAGACGTTGAAGAACAGAAGACTAAAAATATATCTAAAAGGGAATATAAGAAGAACAAAAAACGACTCTCAGACGATAAAAGCAATTATACATGTATGCTAACATATTTTAAGCAATGTTTAATTTCTATGAATGATTTTTAAGGAGATGTGAAGTATACATAATTAATTTAGACAGCAACCCAATTAAGCAACAAACAAAACGTGACAATTTACTTCTAAAGTTCAATCTACGGTCTTCTTCAATGGACATGTCATTACAACATTTTAAAGTTTTTTATCCTCCCAAGTCTAACTATAATATATAGAATAGTTGTGAATATGTGAGCCACAATTTGTTCCTGTGAAAAAAGTTCCAGTGGAACAAATATCACAGGAAATATATTCTGGGAGAACTTTTTTCACAGATATTTCTATATGATTTGTTCCATCTCTATAAAATAAGTTCCACAATTTACCTGGTGAAATAAGTTCTGGGGTTGTGAAATTTGTTCCTTACCTAGTGAAATACGTTCTGGGTTTGTGAGATTTGTTCCTTACCTGGTGAAATGAGTTCCTTGTCTGTGAAATATGTTCCACTAGTTATACAAGTTATCTTTAATACTGAGCATAGTTATCAGTGAGTTTAAAGTTATAATTCAAGTACATTATAAAACATGTATTAAATTGGTAATGTAATAAATAAAAGGTGTAAACATCCAAAATGGATTCTGTGGAGTATAACAAAATGTTTAAATACATTAATCATAAAAAAAAATCCCCAAGTGACAATAATTTAATGAGTCAGAAAAGCGAAGAATAAGAAAAATCCATCAGAAAATATGTATAGATCAATCATTTATTTATGAATATTGCAATTCAACATATGTTACTTCATATCAGAATTTGTAGAAAAATGAAATAGTGTGTTTTAAATATTTATCACAGTTGTTCATCATAGTTGTGCATTTGTTTTTTAATCATATTATCTACGTACAATATACATGATATATATATGCTGACGTAATTTGAATTTCTAAAAGATTTACCTTATTTTGAGTGTTTTCGTGTTGTTTAAAGACTTCAGTGTTGAGTATTAAATTTGTCAGGTACAACTATAAAATGTTTTGCTTGATATAAAGTTAATGCATCTATAACACCCGGAACTTATTTAACATTTAGACAAATTAGTTCCGGAACAAATTTTACAGTGCAGGAACCTCTCCTTATAATATATATTCCGGGTATAAATTTTCTGTGATATAAATTCCGGTGGAACATATTTCCTATGAAATAAGTTCCGGCGGAACAAATGTCACGCCGGAACAATTTGTTTGTTACAAAAAATAATTCAGATATTACTTGAAGCTATGAGCAGGGTCAGGAACAAACTTCTAATGTTTGTTTTGGGGTTTATTGACTATTTATACTAGACATGCTATATGAGAGAAAGAGAAATAAAAGAAAATTATAAATTTAAAAGACGAAAATACTGTTGGCATTTTAAAATATTATTCTTAATTGTATGTTTTCTACAAGAATTGTAAAACAAGTATAAACATACATATACTATGATCATAAAACAAAAAGACATTTATATGTCAACATACGAACGGTCTCCATACAAAAGATTATGTCAAGCTTTTAAGGGTAAGTATGATAAGGGACTTATTCGTCATCCAACATTAAATGGTATAGTAAATAAATATGAAGATATGTACAAGTAAAACAATAACAAAAGATACAGTATGAAGCTGTATGCTTAATAAAGTTTTTGGTCAAATTTGCTGATTCTCTTATGTTGATGGCCTCATAGTGAACTTGAAATAGCTTTGCAGAACTTATCACCTTCTTTATAACCAACGACGTCCATTATAATTTGAAAAAGAATGGCGGCGAAACTACTATGTTTTGAATTTCAGGCGCTTACAATAGGTCTTATATAACAAATTACCCGTCTTACGACTCTGAGTATTTTTCATCAAAAAATATAATCAAGAAGTCCAATAAAACCAAATAATCTGAAAAAAGAAACATTTAATAGTAAGGATACTCATTATTCAAATATAGAAAAAGAGGCGTGGGGCGTTCCACATTGCAGTCCAACTACAATAAATAGACAAAATCTTCATCGACAACAAAAATAACCATACATACATGTGAAGCTTTACATTTTAAGGATCATTTTTGAAAAGATGTGAGATACCATTGGAAATATATTAATTGTGTTCTTATATGTTTTAATTTTACGTTTCACTCTCTACACTTTTCGATGCCTATTATGAACGAAAACTTTCAGGTGGCAGCGGCCATACTTTCCTAACACGAATAAATAAGCAAACAACCAAAGAAAAAGTCAACGAACAACTCCGATATCTGTTTGAACAAAATTAATCGATAAAAAGACATTACCCCTCCATTTCCAGTGTTAATACTTTCCCGAAAAGAAATTGGTAAACCTAAAACATTGTATAAGCCTTTTATAATTTTTGTAATCCACTACAATTTACATACAATTCTGAACGAATTGAATTACAGAGAGAAAACATTATCCACTTTCATCAGCTATGAGACGGCTAGCTTTTTAGAAAAGCTATTACTTGTTATTGATAAGCTTTTCAAATAGATAAAGTGAATGGAAAGCTCTCCATTCACTTTATCTATTTGAAGGCTTATTTGTAACAAGTACCTTGTAATCTAGCATCGTGTTTCAAACATTTTAACTTTCTTCAATAGGTTATCATACGATAAAAGCTATCATAATATATCCCAAAGTTGTCTGGTTTTAAAACAGATATTCAATTTTTTCAATTCCTGAAATACAATCGCTATAGGTAATCGTTTTATTGCTGCTCCTTCTGAAATTCAACATTAGCAAAAGCTTCATTCTCTAAATGTTGTATATAGCTTTTTCAACTGAATCCATGATTATGAAATAGATTTATTTAATGATACAAGTGGGATCATTTTTTGGTTTGATCATTTTGTATGAAATACATGGGATAAAAAAAAAATAGTAATTATAATTCAAATTGGATGACTAATTGATTTGTTGTTTGCTTAAATAAATGTGGTATGAATGCCAATGAGACAACTTTCCATCCAAGTCACAATGTTTAAAAAGTAAACAATTTACATCGAAACAACATCTGATACACAAATTTAATAATACTTTTAGATATTTGGATGATATTTTGGCTCTCAATAATGACGACTTCAGTATGTATACTAAAGAAATTTATCCTGTTGAACTTACTTTAAATAAAGCTAATACTAACAATGACCACTGCCCTTTCCTCGATCTTGATATCTATATCATTAACGGAAAGCTTAATATTAAAATATATGATAAAAGAGATGATTTTTCATTTCCTATCGTTAATTATCCATTTTTAGATGGTGACGTTCCCTTGTCACCATCTTACGGTGTTTATATATCTCAACTTGTACGATTCGCTCGTGTATGTAACAATGTTTTAGATTTTAACGAGAGAAATTTATGTATTACTGAAAAAGTATTACACCAGGGTTTTCGATATCACAAACTAGTCAAAACATTTACTAAATTTTATCATCGGTATAAGGACATCATTCGTAAATATAGCTCAACATGCAGACTTCTTATACGTTCAGGTATTTCACATCCAATTTTTTATGGAAATATTCTTTATAAAGCACAAAAATGTCAGTATTCACCTCTGAAGCTAACAAAACCTTTAAATAGACTTATTAAGAAGGGATATAGTTACGATACTGTTGTCAGGTCATTAAAGATTGCATATTTTGGCGTTAATATTGATTCACTTATAGGGTCTTTGCAGCGGCACTAAACACATTTATTTAAAAACCAGTTGTTGGCATGACACGGGTTATGTTCTTCTCATATATGTTATGATGGTATGATACTAAACCCCTAACGGGAAGGATTGTGCCTGATATTCATATGATGAAGACATAATCTTTCAATCAGTTTAATTGAAGTCTGGAGCTGGCATGTCAGTTAACTGCTAGTAGTCTGTTGTTATTTATGTATTATTGTCATTTTGTTTATTTTCTTTGGTTACATCTTCTGACATCAGACTCGGACTTCTCTTGAACTGAATTTTAATGTGCGTATTGTTATGCGTTTACTTTTCTACATTGGCTAGAGGTATAGGGGGAGGGTTGAGATCTCATAAACATGTTTAACCCCGCCGCATTTTTGCGCCTGTCCCAAGTCAGGAGCCTCTAGCCTTTGTCAGTCTTGTATTATTTTTAATTTTAGTTTCTTGTGTACAATTTGGAGTTTAGTATGGCGTTCATTATCACTGAACTAGTATATATATTTGTTTAGGGGCCAGCTGAAGGACGCCTCCGGGTGCGGGAATTTCTCGCTGCATTGAAGACCTGTTGGTGACATTCTGCTGTTGTCTGTTCTATGGTCGGGTTGTTGTCTCTTTGACACATTCCCCATTTCCATTCTCAATTTTATTTAATTATAGGTCAAAGTACGGCCTTCAACACGGTGCCTTGGGTCACACCGATGTCCAATTGCAATTTCTCTTTACATCATATTTCCGGGATAAGAGTACCAACATAAAAAGTCAAATTGCAGACTTCTTCGGAAGGAGGTATGATATGAACAATAATAACATGGTCTTATCGTTTCTTTTTCCGTTCACAGTGTCGTAATTTTACATGTCTTACAAACAAGTTTGGAGGTATATATGCATTATTCTGTCCACACTGCTCAAGGCGCAGTTCAAAGCGTAATTACTTTATTTATATGATGCCAGCAGTTTCGCAAGTTTACAAGAAACTTGGTTTCATTCCGGAAAGAAAGGAGAAAAACCAACAGCCTCAAAGCAACAATCCACTTTCACTGAATCATACATGTACTTTTCTTTAATAAAATATTGACGGGCTAAGAGTACTGACATTAAAAAAATTGATTTGATTTTTGATTTTTGGTGTTTTAACGCCACTTTTAAGCACCGCTTTTGGGCTATTTCGTGGCGGCCAGTTTTTATTGGTGGAGGAAGCCGGAGTGCCCGGAGAAAACCACCGACCTTCGATAGGAAAACTGACAATCCTAGTCAATTAAGACTGGAGTCGAGTGCACCCGCACGAGCGGGGTTCGAACTCACAACCTCAGTGTTGACAGGCTAGTGATTAAAGTAGTTACTACTACTTAGCTGACCACTCGGCCACCGAGGCCTCGACATTTAAAATAAAATTTCAGACTAAAACCAGACTAATTCAGATGAAAGTATCATCTAAATATTTTTAAGATAGTCTTATCTATATACATAATATTGTTTTCTATTTTGTACGTGTTTTAAACGAAGTTTAGGGTCAACAGAAATTATCATTTCCATATAATTGTGAGTTGAATACGTAAAATGATTTGTGAGAAGTGTTAACAGAAAAATAAGATTTTTTTTTTTATATCAGCCTTAATTTTTCAGACTTATTTATACTCTTGAAAAGAATCATTCAAAGAAGCCATCTGATTATTTTGGTGGAAATGGGAAATAAGTAAAAAATGATATTCTGAGCATTTTTTTCGCGAATGATTTATTTCTCTATCTATTATGGTTTTTTAGATATTAGACAATTAATTCATTTAATTCCTATGTTCAGGTAACATGGTTTTTAGACATGGTAGCCATGGTGGTTGGATTTTAGAAAGATAAAAAACACGAACAAAAAAATATAATACTATCGCGCTCATCCATATATATTAAAGATATCCTGAAATTTAAATACTGAAGGACCTTTAGAAATAAATCAATTTTTACCGATTATTTGTAAAGGTCATGAAATATTTCAGGATATCCTGAATTCGAATTATGAAGGTCCTGAAATACTTTAGGACAAAAAACAAGAGATGTGGTATGATTGCCAATGAGACAACCATCCTCCAAAGTTCAAATTAAATGGTTGTATTTGCGTATTGGCTATTCATTTCCATCCATCATAACGTTATGAACGCTTACATTTGTTGCGCGAAAATTTATTTTCACTTTTGTGCACAACTGTTTCCTGCACTTTGTGTTTATTTACAGAATATTCATTTAAATCCTTTCTTATGCAAGGTTATTTATTTTAAGCTCTTACCAGGCTAGAATGTTATTTGCAAACCCCACCCCGGAAAATCAAATGATTGTCTCCTTAATGATACAAAAATAAAATTACCTTCGACTTTAACGCTACAAGTCTATTGAGGAAATAAAATTGCATTTGGATTTGTGTTCATTTATATCTATTTATTTTTAGTTGATTAAATATTGAATATGCCTTTCTGTGTTCAGACAATTAGTCAATAATAAAATATTACATTTTCTGGATAAGAGTAAACGAGTTTCCGTTTAAGAGTAATAAGTTTCAGTTGTCTCCCTTTCCATGAAATTCAATTTTTCAATGTATTCTCCCTTTACAAATAAGAATAATTTCAATATTTGTGCATTATTCAAAAATAATCGAAATACTTTATACCGATAAATGCTTATTAGTTTACTGTAAATCTATTTAAATAAAAAATACTTTACAAATTTTGCTTTGTTGAAAAAAATATTACAGAATATGTTTGTTCCCTGGTTAAGGGTAATGGGATAATTGTAAATTTCCGGGTTAAGGGTAATTCCCGGATAAGTGTATGACATACGTGTGCATGTAAAACAAATTTCTTGGTAGAGGGGTCTAAATACAGCACAAACAACATTTTCCAAAAGACCAAAATAGTGAAAAAGCATATTTTAACAAAACGCATTTGACTAACATGTCGAACAACGGATGTTCTTAAACCCTGCTGACTGCCATTGGCGATTGCCAAATAAATTAATCATCAGAACAAAATGGATCTCAATATTAATTTAATACCAAACAGAAAACAATAAACTTGTTGAAAAGATTGTATACCACAAACATGAGGTGCAAAAATTTGTACACCATATCCGGATTTCGACAATTAAGGTCTCTTCAGTGATGTTAGGAATCGAAACGGTATTTGGAAGGCCATATAATTTACCTCAATTTAGGATAGACTCTTGAATTCTAAAGAGTCGGAATAGGATGAACGGATCATATAAACCCGAAGGAAAATATAATACAAGCCCAAACGGAAAATAAAAACAAGTCTAAATTGAAAACAAAGTTCAAACCTATGATTGCGTTGGATAAAACCCGCAATTTTTATATGTGTGCATGTAGAACAAATTTCTTGGTAGAGGGGTCTAAATACAGCACAAACAACATTTTCCAAAAGACCAAAACAGTGAAAAAGTATATTTTAACAAAACGCATTTGACTAACAGGTCGAACAACGGATGTTCTTAAACCCTGCTGACTGCCATTGGCGATTGCCAAATAAATTGATCCCTAGTACAAAATGGATCTGAATATTAATCTCATACCAAACAGAAAACAATAAACTAGTGGAAAAGATGGTATACCACAAACATGAGGTGCAAAAATTTGTACACCATATCCGGATTTCGACAATTAATGTCTCTTCAGTGATGTTAGGGATCGAAACGGTATTTGGAGGGCTATATAAATAACCTCAATTTCGGATAGACTCTTGAATTCTAAAGAGTCGAAAAAGGATGAACGGATCATATAAACCCGAAGGAAAATATAATACAAGCCAAAACGGAAAATATAAACAAGTCTAAATTGAAAACAAAGTTCAAACCTATGATTGCGTTGGATAAAAACCGCAATTTTTATATGTGTGCATGTAGAACAAATTTCTTGGTAGAGGGGTCTAAATACAGCACAAACAACATTTTCCAAAAGACCAAAACAGTGAAAAAGTATATTTTAACAAAACGCATTTGACTAACAGGTCGAACAACGGATGTTCTTAAACCCTGCTGACTGCCATTGGCGATTGCCAAATAAATTGATCCCTTTTAAAAAATGGATCTGAATATTAATCTCATACCAAACAGAAAACAATAAACTAGTGGAAAAGATGGTATACCACAAACATGAGGTGCAAAAATTTGTACACCATATCCGGATTTCGACAATTAATGTCTCTTCAGTGATGTTAGGGATCGAAACGGTATTTGGAAGGCCATATAATTTACCTCAATTTAGGATAGACTCTTGAATTATAAAGAGTCGAAAAAGGATGAACGGATCATATAAACCCGAAGGAAAATATAATACAAGCCCAAACGGAAAAATATAAACAAGTCTAAATTGAAAACAACGTTCAAACCTATGATTGCGTTGGATAAAAACCGCAATTTTTATACGTGTGCATGTAAAACAAATTTCTTGGTAGATAGAATAGGAAAGATAAAGAATAATGTATGATGTAGCATCGTCCTCAATATCTCTGTAATATTGGCCGATGGACGTTGCAAATTTACTTTACTTCAACAACAGATTTCCTAATTAAGAGCAATTTTCTGTAACCACCAACCATTTTATATAGGGGGGTTGGCACGAATAGTCACCGAATTTTCTGAAACTTAGTCTGACCATATAACTAGGCGAAAAAAGTAAGAAAAATGCCTTCCAAAGTGTTACTCGGTCACGGTTGAAATGGTAACCCAGTCAATGAGTTTTCCCGTACATTTTGGGGAATTTAGGATTGAAAACACAACTACTTTGCAGGCAATCTGAAGCAAAACCAGATTTTATTTAATGATATGAATTAATATTTTCAGAAACATGATACCTAACAAACATAGCAGCAATGTCATATATATATAAAAAAAAAAACATTTTGGCTGAATATTACCACAACCGCAGGAGCAGAGGTCATTTTTCATTGTATTTGTGAAGGCAAATCATCCACATATAGCATGAACAAAAATTACAGTTTTGCATCCACTTTCATTTAGGTTGTAGTATTGAATATAAAGTATCAAGGTTTCTTGTCAATAATTTACTACAAAATATTTGGGATTCAGGGTGCTAGGATGAATGATCTTGAAACCAAAATGTATCATGTTTGTTTGTTTTCTTCAGAAATTCGACCATGCTGTTAAGATTATCAGAAAACAGTAATAACAATTGAATGACTATCATGTGAAAACTATTGAGCATTAAATGACCTTCAATTTAACCAAAGATCAAAAGTCATAGATGACCTTGACCTTTGACCTTGCGTATATTAATTGGATTTTGTAATATAATAGAAAGAAGCAAACAATACGCGAAGAAAATGTTCAGGATGTTCAGGATGATTAAAGCCAGTTTTTTTGTTTACAGGTCAACAGTTAGAAGTTTAGGTCTGGTCAAAAGTGCTTAGCAACCACCCTTATTTGATCCAAAAGAACCTAGTAACATATATGTTTTGATTCAGTATGGATTATAAATAGACCCTTGCTAAAATGTCAGGAGTGAATGTAATCACACTAGTCCTTAGCAATCATTCATTTATAGTGTGAAAGTGCCTAGCAACCATTTATTTATATTGGAAAAGTGCCTAGCAACTGTGTATTTTCGGTTTCATTGAGACAAAAATCAGAAAGACATTGAGATCAAACATGCAGTTTTCTTTAAATTAGTAATCCCTTTGAAGAACACCAATTGTATGTACCGAATTGTTGAATTACACTGACTTGATTGTACACATGCATAATCCAGAATAGTTAATTATATGGAAAATTCAATTTCAAGGTTGAAAAAAATAAGGGTTTGATTACAAATCCAAATACAAAAATTAATATGTGGTATGATTGCTAATGAGACAACTCTCCACAAGAGACCAACTGTTACATTGGAGACAATGATTACTTGTTTTACACGGAAATATAATCTTCATACTATAACGATAAAATATTAATATAATTTGCACTATAATGGACATGTATATGTACGTATTTTTTTTTTTTTTTTTTTTCGGATGAACAATATCTTTTATTTCAAATCACCTGGAATACATTGTCCCTAAGCAGTCCATTATTACTAGGCAACAGTGTTACTTTACATTAATAACTTCTATGTAAATGGGTGTGAATGCAAAAGTGTGTAATTAGTTCATGCAAAATGCCTATAATTTGCCTTCTTGAATATAATGAAAACTCCGTAATTTTAATCAGTGTTGCCACCTTCTCCCCTTTTCATTTTAGAATTATTGTTTATCTGTGAACTAATTAAATGTTATATTTCAATGAACAAATATTACAGTATTCATCTAAATTGAAATGTGTGCATTATAACTGCCTGAAAATGGTAATTTTTCTACCTAAAAAAATGCAATATTGAGCCAAAATTCAAGGAGACCCGTAACCATAGCAACGGGGACATAGACAAATTTGTTGTCAATATATTCCTTACATGTTTGTCGATAGCTACCAACAAACAAAATTTAAAATAGATATAAGACTATGCGTGCCGCAACTTGGTTGGTAGTTACAGAAAATTGCTATTAGATAAATAAATAATCTTGAACTTCATCCAAATTTTATTTATTTATTAGGCAGCAAAATTCAATGTACAGTGAGCTGCAAACGTTTCTATTTTGTATCGATTTCACCTGGATAGATGCACGATCGATGAAGCTAAAGCTTGTCTAGCGAAATATTGCTTTTATTTTTTTATCGCATTGTAAATTATTTTAACATTTTGATATTTACCATGTTTACAAACTAAATAGTGTGTTAAAATTACATTGTTAAACTGCCTAACGTTAAATATATTTGGTTATCTGTTCCTCATATATAATATATGTATATATATATATCCCGTCTTCCTTTCGCCGGGATTCGAACTTATGTTATCGAGATATCGAGACAACATCGCCTGCACTGTGTAGACCACTCGGCCACCTAGACTGATCTTAAAATTCAGCTTTCGGGGGCCTAGTGTCAACTTTCCTCGTCTGTAGAATCTAGAGTTGTAACACAGTACATGATATATTGGGCATGAAGAAGGAATTGATTGCAGATTAGCTAAATTATCTATCGTAGAGGATCGTAAGATGAAGTCACAGAAATAAATATATATACACAACAATGTTAAATCTACAAATTTGCGGAAGTAAATTTTTGTTCTTCCATCGCCGGGATCGTTTACCTCCGCGTTCACGCGAAAATGGCGCGTCATCTTATTTTGTAAACAGTAAACGGGCGTTTACTTTCGCGTTTACTTCCGCGTTAACGTGAAAAAGGCGAGTCTTCTATTTTCGTGAAAAGTAAACGCACATTTCCTGTTTGTAGTAAACGCGCGCGTTAACGCAGATTGTCATCGTATACTGGATACACTGACATTACATATCAAATGATAAGGTACATAAAAATTAAATGACCAACTGGTCATTTTCGAATGACATATTGACGATTACAGTTTATGATATTACACCTTTTTAATTAATTGAAAATTAATCATAGTATATTTGTTTTTCAGCACAAATAAACAGTTCAAGCATGTCCTTCTTTTCTTCAAATAATTAAATCATCAACAAAATCCAGCAGTTTTCACAGCTCCGACTGGCTCAAATATAACAAAATTATTTGACCGCATCAACCAAAACTGTCTGACCATATTTACACTTTATTATATAAATCTATATAGCCTCATAGTAAATCGGTCAGGATGGTGACAGCAATATTGGAACACAACGACTACAAAATTTTGTCTGCATCAATTTAGAGTGCCAGCATGTCCTCTTTTAATTCAAAATATTGAATCGTAAAAAACATTTCAGTAGTTTTGATACCTCAGGCTGACTCGTATAACAAAATTATTTGACCGCATCAACCAAAACTGACCACATTTGCACTTTATTATGTAAATCTTTATAGTCGCATATGTATCAGTAACATTTTTATGTCAGGATGGATTGTATAATACAAATGACAGCAATATTGAAACACGATGACTACAAAATTTTGTCTGCATCAATTTAGAGTGCCAGCATGTCCTCTTTTTATTCAAAATATTGAAACGTAAAAAAATTTCAGTAGTTTTGATACCTCAGGCTGACTCGTATAACAAAATTATATTATGTGGTTGAGTGATCTAGCGCGTCGGGCATAGTGCAAGGCGATTTGGTGCCACGATATCTCAGTAGCATGAGTTCGAATCCCGGCCAGGGAAGAACAAAAAAATTTGCTTCCGCAAATTTACAGATCTAACATTGTTGGGCTGTTGTTCAGACAAATTATATATATATATATATATATACCGATAAATGCTTATTAGTTTACTGTAAATCTTTTTAAAAAAAAAATACTTTACAAATTTTGCTTTGTTGAAAAAATATTACAGAATATGTGTGTACCCTGGTTAAGGGTAATGGGATAAATGTAAATTTCCGGGTTAAGGGTAATTCCCGGATAAGTGTATGACATACGTGTGCATGCCAAACAAATTTCTTGTTAGAGGGGTCTAAATACAGCACAAACAACATTTTCCAAAAGACCAAATAAGTGAAAAAGTATATTTTAACAAAACGCAGTTGACTAACAGGTCGAACAACAAATGTTCTTAAACCCTGCTGACTGCCATTGGCGATTGCCAAATAAATGGATCACCGATGTAATAAATGGATCTTAATTATAAATTTAATACTAAACAGAAAACAATAAACTTGCGGAAAAGATGATATACCGCAAACAAAAGGGGCAAAGGTTTTTGTACACCATATCCTGATTTCGACAATTAATGTCTCTTCAGTGATGTTAGGAATCGAAACAGTATTTGGAAAGCCATACAATTTACCCCAATTTAGGATAGACTCCTGAATTTTGAGGAGTCAAAATAGGATGAACGGATCATATAAACCCGAAGGCAAATATAATACAAGCCAAAACGAAAAAATATAAACAAGTCTAAATTGAAAACAACGTTCAAATCTATGATTGCGTTGGATAAAAACCGCAATTTTTATACGTGTGCATGCAAAACAAATTTCTTGTTAGAGGGGTCTAAATACAGCACAAACAACATATTCCAAAAGACCAAAAAAGTGAAAAAGTATATTTTAACAAAACGCATTTGACTAACAGGTCGAACAACAAATGTTCTTAAACCCTGCTGACTGCCATTGGCGATTACCAAATAAACGTATCACCAGATCTAAAAAATGAATCTTAATTATTAATTTAATACCAAACAGAAAACAATAAACTTGCGGAAAAGATGGTATACCGCAAACTAGAGGTGCAAAAATTTGTACACCATATCCGGATTTCGACAATTAATGTCTCTTCAGTAATGTTAGGAATCGAAACGGTATTTGGAAGGCCATATAATTTACCTCAATTTATGATAGACTCTTGAATTTTGAAGAGTCGAAATAGGGTGAACGAATCATATAAACCCGAAGGAAAATATAATACAAGCCCAAACGGAAAAATATAAACAAGTCTATATTGAAAACAACGTTCAAACCTATGATTGCGTTGGATAAAAACCACAATTTATACGTGTGCATGCAAAACAAATTTATTGGTAGAGGGGTCTAAATACAGCACAAACAACATTTTCCAAAAGACAAAAAAAGTGAAAAAGTATATATATATAATTAAGTCTAAATTGTAAACAACGTTCAAACCTATGATTGCGTTGGATAAAAACCGCAATTTTTATACGTGTGCATGCAAAACAAATTATATATATATATATGAGGAACAGATAACCATATATATATATATATATATATATATATATATATAGATTGCCTAACAATGTAATTTTAACACACTATTTAGTATGTAAATATAAGAATGTTTAAAATATTTACAAAATGATGAAAATAAACGCAATATTTCGCTAGACTAACTAGCTTTATCAAGCGTGCATCTATCCAGGTGAAATCGGATGTAGATGATAAGAAACTTTTGCAGCTCAATGTATATGTTGCACTTGAATTTAGCTGCCTTGAAAATAATACATAATTGGGATGAAGTTCAAGATTTTTACAAAATTGGTAGTTGAAGTTAGCAACGTCCATTGGCCAATATTACAGGATAAAAAGGACGATGCTGTGTACTAAATTATTCTTTATCTTTCCTGTAACTTCATCCCAATTATGTATTATTTTCAAGGCAGCTAAATTCAAATGCAACATATACATTGAGCTGCAAAAGTTTCTTATCATCTACATCCGATTTCACCTGGATAGATGCACGCTTGATAAAGCTAGTTAGTCTAGCAAAATATTGCGTTTATTTTCATCATTTTGTAAATATTTTAAACATTCTTATATTTACATACTAAATAGTGTGTTAAAATTACATTGTTAGGCAATCTATAATTTTATTTGTGTAATTGAATTAATCTCTGTACTGATTAATCCACACTCCCATAGATTTGTATGTCATGTGCTGCTATTTATAGGCACTTATATATATATATATATATATAGATATAAGAAGATGTGGTATGAGTGCCAATGAGACAACTCTCCATCCAAGTCAAAATTTATAAAAGTAAACCATTATAGGTTAAAGTACGGTCTTCAACACGGAGCCTTCGCTCACACCGAACAGTAAGCTATAAAGGGCCCCAAAAATTACTAGTGTAAAACCATTCAAACGGAAAACCAACGGTCTAATCTCTATAAAAAACGAGAAACGAGAAACGCTTATGAACCACATCAACAAACGACAACTACTGAACATCAGATTCATATATATATATATAAGATACAGGACAGATAAAAAAATTATTTATTATGTAGCATCGTCCTTAATATCTCTATGATATTGGCCAATGGTAATATTGGAAAATTTGGATTGTGCTTGATTTTCATATGATGAAGACATAATCTTTCGATCAGTTTAATTGAGGTCTGGAGCTGGCATGTCAGTAACTAGTACTGCTAGTATTTCTTTGTTAATTCATGTTGATTATTGTCATTTTGCTTAGCTTCTTCTGTTACCTATTCTAACATCGACTCCGACTTCTTTTGAACTGAATTTTACTGTGAAATCACTTATTGCTGTGTGTTTGTGTATTTCACATTGGCTAGAGATATAGGGAAGGGTTGATATCTCACACAACATGTTTAATCCCGTCGCATTTTTGTGCCTGTCCCAAGTCAGGAACCTCTGGCCTTTGTCAGTCTTGCATGTTTTTTAAATTTTGATTTATTTATATGTTTTGGAGCTTAGTGTGACGTCCATTTTCGCTGAACTAGTATACATTATTGTTTAGGAGCTAGGTGAAGCACCACCTCCGGGTGCGGGAATTTCTCCATGTGTTGAAAACCCATTGGTGGCCTTGGGCTGTTTTCTGTTCTTTGGTAGGGTTGTTGTATCTTTGACACCAGTCATATTAAACATGTTTTATTGATTTCAGTCTAAATAATGTCAAAATTGACACTGCAGGCCAAGTCTAAAATGTATGCATGCAAAATGATAAAAAAAGGATAAAATATTCTTTAGTAGCAGTGTAAGGGCTGTAATCTGACACCAACATAATAAAATAAATTGATTAAACATGATTACTAACAACAAATGTTTCCAATGTTGATTAAAATGGATATAATTCTAATAGAGAGACGACAGATAGCAAAGTGACATTCAAACTCATAAGTCGAAAACAAACCGACAACGCCATGGGTAAAAAGGAAAAAAAAACAAACAAACAACAGTACACAAAACACAAAATTTTAATTTCACATGTTTTTCAGTAATATGCTGAAAAAAATCAACATACCCTTTTAGAGCTAACTGGTTCCCGGTAGATTGGTACAAACCAGGTAATTTTGATCTGAGTAACTTATTAGAGCTTACTGGTTCCCGGTTGTTTGGTAGTACAAAATAAGTAATTTTGATCTGATTAAAGTGCCAAATATATCCTCATATCTTAATTACATACATTTCTCTTATCATTCATGAGATATTTTTCAACAACAATGGTTCTAAAGTGATTCCATGTCCTTAAACTTTATTTTGATACCACAATTACTCATTTGTTTTTACTTATTGGAAAGTAACAGCAATGCGTAGGAACAAAATTGTTTAAAATATGTACTACTTTCTTGTATGTTCTCTCGGACCTGACCCAAATTAGTGGTTCTATACCAAAATACGTTTCCACGAATTCTTATGTAAATAAAACAAACCTTGAAATACCCTTTGGATATTTAAAACAATTATAACAAGTTTATGTATACATGGGTACTGGATAGAATAATTATCAATTCAAAGCGAGTGAATACACCTACCCATTAATTCAAATCGTATAAATCCACCATGTTCAATGTAGTTATCAGCAATAAATATGAACTGAGTACCATAAGTTTATTAAACAACATATGGTACACTTAACATATGTGAAATACAAATTAATGCGGACAATCGTATAGTTTTTACGTATACTATAAAAACAATTTTACAACAGTTTGTAGTTCGTCTGTCGGACATTATTCATGTAGATATACGAATGTATTTTAACAACTAACCCCCAGTGTATATTTTTATAAATGCTGTACATATTTCCTATTCTTGTTATTGTTAAAATGTGTATGCAAATAATTATAATGATGTTATCCACTTTAAACTGATATTAAGTTTACTATTTTACAGGACTAATCATTATATATTGTATCAGTCAGTTAAGGGGAGTTTTCAAGAAATATTCCAAATTAGAAATAATTCAATTTAGCTGAAATTCCAAAAAATCTATTTTTTTTTATTGAAATAACGGTATTGAATTTTGATGCTATACATTTATTTAATGTAAGTTTAATTATGATTGTACACATATGTAACTGTAAATGAGTGTAAAACGAGTTATTATGTGTTTTGTAAACTTTTGACTTGTTGCTATTTTTAGAAAGTCCCTGTATTTCTTCAGTTTTAACTTTTGCTATATCGACTTTGATCGATTTTCTGTCCATTCCGGATCATGACAGTTACGCATAGTTAGATACACCTTTTCCTGAAGTGGATTTGATTTCTAGAATTTACTTTTCCCCGCTGAATATTATGTTTTACGCTTTATATTGTCTATCCTCGTGTCTGTTACGAGTAACATTTCACGAAACCAGCCGTTAGATTTATTTGTATTGATTGAAGAAAGTTTTGTACAATTATTTTTGTAGAAAAATATAAAGGTATTATTTCATTTTACGAAAATGTTAGAATATGTTAATATTAATATTTTGTAAACTATATATTCTTTGTTTCTTCAAATTGTGATAGAATCCAGTGATGTAATTGGTTATTTGTCGCTAGTGCACTGTGCGCAGATTGGAAACCTTTGGGGCACCATGCATGCACATCTACACCCGTGCATGCCCTCTAACACCGTAAAGGGACTGCAACGCTGTATGTTGGTAATTTTCCGTTTGGAGCGGAACTATGCCAAAATATTCTGAGAAAAGACCATTTTTGACGTTTTGAGAAACTAAATTTATAAATGGAAAACGTAACTTAAATATGCAAGCTACAATGCAAATTGTTAGAAATAGCTTTTTCATCTGAATAATTGTTTTCAATACTACTTTAATAAGTTAAGATTACGAGAAAGCTTTGAATTTTCATTGTTTTTAAATTGGAAAGTTTTGCTTAATAAGTAAATTATTATCGGAAGGTAGTATTTTTCTAGTTAAGAGTTCAAAATTAATCAAATCATTTACTGTACATGAGTTATTAGAATTGAAAGGTATATCTGAGAGTGTTCATTGTTATACTTTCATTATTTTCAATGCTACAAGACATACGCTACTATTAAATTCTTTAGTACATGTCTTGTTGTAAATCATTTAATAAATAAGGCAAATAGGACTCAAGACATACGCTACTAGTTAAGTCTCTGGTACACTTGTCTTGTGATAATTAATTTAATGAATAAGTCAAATAGGACACAAAAATACGGTACTAGTTAAGTTTCTATTTCACTTGTCTTGTGATAAAAGAGAGGCTAAAGGTGCCAAATGGACATTCAAAATTATAAATAGAAAATAAACTGACAACGTCATGTCAAAAAAAAAGGAGAAAAGGACGAAAAGACAAACAACAGTATACAAAACACAACATAAATAAAGACTGAGCAACACAAACCCACCAAAACGGGGGGGAGAGGGGGTTGTCTTAGGTGCTCCAGAAGAGATAGTAGATCCTGCTCCAGGCACCCGTCGTGTTGCACATATGAGTACAAACCCAGTGTTACTAGTAAGTCTAACTTGGTAGGTCACATTCGGGGAAAATGAGGACGGGATTGTAGTTACGACGGGTGCCACATGTGGAGCAGGATCTGCTTACCCTTCCGGAGCACCTGAGATCACCCCCAGTTTTTGGTGGGGTTCGTGTTGCTTAGTCTTTAGTTTTCTATGTTGTGTCATCTGTACTATTATTTGTCTGTTTGTCTTTTTATTTTTGGCCATGGCGTTGTCAGTTTGTTTTCGATCTATGAGTTTGACTGTCCCTCTGGTATCTTTCGTCCCTCTTTTAAGGAGTAGTTTTGATATAGCCAATTATATTTATAGAAAATTACCATGACAATATGCCAATAATAAAGGATTAAACTTAAGTGAATATTCCCTGTCTTTACTTGCATTAGATTTTAACAAATCAAGCGAGACATAGCGATTGGTTTTCCGGTCAAAATTTATTGTACCTTGTGTGACTTAAGTTCGTTCTGATTTTGAAATATAGTCCTGTGTCAGAGTATTTAGTACGTTTATTGATTGGGAGGTTGCTGACCACTTTATTTTTAGCTCTTGTGCGCTATAGTATTAGCTACGCATGGCCTGTTAAGTTTGTTGTTACCTTCATTTCTTTTGATGTGACGTTTATTTCATTTTCAATATTAAACATGTTTCAGATATATTCAAGCGTCATTGTCTTTATCTAAAGTGATATTTCTTTATCTCGTAGATTGTTATTTTGTCTTTTTTTTTTATCTTTTGCTACAATTTTACTTCAGTATTGGTTGCACATTTCGACAATGAATGTCTTTTCATTAATGCTCGAAGTCATAAAATGAATGTCTTTTCATTAATGCTCGAAGTCATAAAATATTTAGACATCCAACATCTATTCAAAAACAGGATAAGGAAATCGATTGAGGAGTGTATCAACTTCTACTTCAAACTAAATCATCTAAATAGTATAGTCTTTTCGTAGGAAGATATACAATCTATTGTTGAGATGGATGTGCGTAATAGCTTCTAATAAAACACATTAAATTTTGTGGATCTAATCAGTCAATTGAATGGTTCACCCTTGTTTTACTTTCAATGTTTTTCATTTAATAGCTGAACATGCTTAGTACATAAGTAACTCATCTCAAGCTAAGGGGTTAAATTGAAGTTCACATGAGGTCGGATTATTCACTTTCAACTTTCAAGTCAAAAATACATCAGCGATGTTTTTTAGCTTATTTTGACAAATTTGGGCCAAACTAACTGCTGGTAACGAAATATGTTTTCAAAATTCCGCTTTTATTAATACTTGAAACAAAAAGATTCGATTTTAATTTTTGTCTAAATCGTAGCTAATGCCTCTTTCAAGTCAACTAATACATCAGGCAATCTACTAATAATACATATTTAATTTCAAAATGCAACAAAATAAAATAAGGATGTATTATAAGAAAAAAATAGTCACAATCAACATGGATCATCTAAAACACGTTCACATTATATTAATTTGTGTACATTTGTTATAATCAACATTGATCATCTAAAACACGTTCACATTACATTAGTTTGTATACATTTGTCACAATCAACATGGATCATCTAAAACACGTTCACATTACATTAATTTGTGTACATTTGTTACAATCAACATTGATCATCTAAAACACGTTCACATTACATTAATTTGTGTACATTTGTTACAATCAACATTGATCATCTAAAACACGTTCACATTACATTAGTTTGTGTACATTTGTTACAATCAACATGGATCATCTAAAGCACGTTCACATTACATTAATTTGTGTACATTTGTTACAATCAACATTGATCATCTAAAACACGTTCACATTACATTAGTTTGTGTACATTTGTTACAATCAACATGGATCATCTAAAGCACGTTCACATTACATTAATTTGTGTACATTTGTTACAATCAACATGGATCATCTAGAACACGTTCACATTACATTAGTTTGTGTACATTTGTTACAATCAACATGGATCATCTAAAACACGTTCACATTACATTAATTTGTGTACATTTGTTACAATCAACATTGATCATCTAAAACACGTTCACATTACATTAATTTGTGTACATTTGTCACAATCAACATGGATCATCTAAAACACGTTCATATTACATTGATTTGTGTACATTTGTCACAATCAACATGGATCATCTAAAACACGTTCACATTACATTAATTTGTGTACATTTGTCACAATCAAAATTGATCATCTAAAACACGTTCACATTACATTAGTTTGTGTACATTTGTCACAATCACTATTGATCATCTAAAACACGTTCACATTACATTAGTTTGTGTACATTTGTTACAATCAACATGGATCATCTAAAACACGTTCAGATTACATTGATTTGTGTACATTTGTCACAATCAACATTGATCATCTAAAACACGTTCACATTACATTAGTTTGTGTACATTTGTCACAATCACTATTGATCATCTAAAACACGTTCACATTACATTAGTTTGTGTACATTTGTTACAATCAACATTGATCATCTTAAACACGTTCACATTACAATAATTTGTGTACAATTGTCACAATCATCAACATTGATCATCTAAAACACGTTCACATTACATTAATTTGTGTACAATTGTCACAATCATCAACATTGATCATCTAAAACACGTTCACATTACATTGATTTGTGTACATTTGTCACAATCAACATGGATCATCTAAAACACGTTCACATTACATTAATTTGTGTACTTTAGTCACAATCAACATTGATCATCTAAAACACGTTCACATTACATTAAGTTGTGTACTTTAGTCACAATCAACATTGATCATCTAAAACACGTTCACATTACATTAATTTGTGTACTTTAGTCACAATCAACATTGATCATCTAAAACACGTTCACATTACATTAGTTTATGTACATTTGTAACAATCAACATTGATCATCTAAAACACGTTCACATTACATTAGTTTGCGTACATTTGTCACAATCAAAATTGATCATCTAAAACACGTTCACATTACATTAGTTTGTGTACATTTGTCACAATCAACATTGGTCATCTAAAACACGTTCACATTACATTAGTTTGTGTACATTAGTCACAATCAACATTGATCATTTAAAACACGTTCACATAACATTAGTTTGTGTACATTAGTCACAATCAAAATTGATCATCTAAAACACGTTCACATTACATTAGTTTGTGTACATTAGTCACAATCATCAACATTGATCATTTAAAACACGTTCACATTACATTGATTTGTGTACATTTGACACAATCATCAACATTGATCATCTAAAACACGTTCATATTACATTAGTTTGTGTACATTTGTCACAATCAACATTGATCATCTAAAACACGTTCA
The DNA here is from genome assembly GCF_021869535.1 of Mytilus californianus. Lineage (NCBI taxonomy): Eukaryota > Metazoa > Mollusca > Bivalvia > Mytilida > Mytilidae > Mytilus > Mytilus californianus. The sequence goes on along the minus strand of NW_026262712.1, from coordinate 118,645,359 downwards.
CATTACATTAGTTTGTGTACATTTGTCACAATCATCAACATTGATCATTTAAAACACGTTCACATTACATTAGTTTGTGTACATTTGTCACAATCAACATTGATCATCTAAAACACGTTCACATTACATTAGTTTGTGTACATTTGTCACAATCAAAATTGATCATCTAAAACACGTTCCTATTACATTAGTGTGTGTACATTTGTCACAATCAACATTGATCATCTTAAACACGTTCACATTACAATAATTTGTGTACAATTGTCACAATCATCAACATTGATCATCTAAAACACGTTCACATTACATTAATTTGTGTACAATTGTCACAATCATCAACATTGATCATCTAAAACACGTTCACATTACATTGATTTGTGTACATTTGTCACAATCAACATGGATCATCTAAAACACGTTCACATTACATTAATTTGTGTACTTTAGTCACAATGAACATTGATCATCTAAAACACGTTCACATTACATTAGTTTATGTACATTTGTAACAATCAACATTGGTCATCTAAAACACGTTCACATTACATTAGTTTGTGTACATTTGTCACAATCAACATTGATCATCTAAAACACGTTCACATTACATTGATTTGTGTACATTTGTCACAATCACTATTCATAATGTGCGTTTCATTTAACACCTAGATAATGTAATCTCATATAAATTTTTTTTTTAATACATCCTTATTTTATTTTGTTGCATTTTGAAGTTAATTATGTACTATTAGGTATTTTCACTTTTCCGTGTTCTGATTATTATTTTTTTTCTTTGCCACTTTTATGTCTTGCGAGAAGATTTTATTTCGCGAAATGTGGCACAAATATTTGGTATATGATATCGAACAGTTTATACGCTTTTGAAACCGTTTATCCGAACACTTTTCCTTGTAAGAGTAATCTCCAAAAACGCTGTTTTTTCTTGTGATCGTTACTTCTTCGCAACCGTAAAAGAAATCGACAAATTTGTTTTTCCAAATTGCCCCTTACATCCTCAGAATGTCGAAAACATTTTTGACTGAAGCAATCCGGAAACTCCATATGAGAGTTATTTCCCCTTAGGTGTTTGATATAAGTGATATTTTTTTGTAACTGGTAAACCATAAGGGATAGAGATCTAGGGTCTTTTGATTTGATGTCCAGGGTCCACCAAAAAGAAAATGGGGTCAAGGTCAATTATCAAGGTCATGTTTTGAATTCTGATTTTTGGCTTATTATAGCTTCTCATCAGAAACCGTATAAGATATCGACAAAATATTTTTACTACATTGTTAGTTACGACATGACACCTTGGTTTAAAGGGTACGTTGACATTTGATAGGAGTTTTCTTCCCTCTTAATTTAAAATTACCTTATTGTAATATAACTCATTATCAATATATAGGAGAGATCTAGGGTCTTTTGATTTGAGGTCCTTGCTTTATGACATTGAAATTTAGGTCAAGGTCAAAAGTAAATTTGACGTTCTAGATTATGAGCTTTGGTAAAAATTCATATTTATACATGATAAAGCTATGGGGTCTTTGCACTAGGTTGGTAGATGTATGACCTTAGTTAACTGGAAGTAGCCATTTCCTGCCCTTGATCACGAGGGTAACTGCAACATACGTTCCGCCCTTGGTAACGAGGTTAACTGTAGCATAGCATCTTTCCAAAACAATGACGTTAACTGCAACATAGTTTCGGTCCTTGATAACGAGATTAACTGTAACTAACTGATCTTTACAATTACGATACGGGTAATGTTTTCCATAAATGAATTTCAGTATATATATAATAAATGCAAATTGAATTCTGACTTGCACTTGGAAATCAATTCCGCCTATCAATCTATCTTGAAATCCACTAACATAAACTCAATGAACAGCTAGTTTATACTATGAATGCTTTCCGCAGAGAGGGTAATGGGAATCTTTAATATATCAGCATATAAAATTTGATTTGATCAGATTACCTCAGAATTTGTTATGACACTTTTCACTCGACTTTGAGTGAACTGTGTGCCTTTAGTTTGCTGATTTGATGTCTTTAGGACATTGCATTCTTCATATGATTTACTGACAAAATATGCAGATTTCTGACAAAATAATATAAAACTACTCATAACACATTCTTTCATGAGAAATTGAATGTTTATTTTAAAGGTTTTAGTCGTGTACAAGTGTCATACGTATAAATGTAATAATGTATTAATAACTTCATGATTAGAATATTTCGTTTTGTTAATTTTCACTATATAACTGTCGTCGCAGTCACATAAAATTTCACAGCATCATGGTTTTGAATGATATTTACTATTTACTTTTCAGGTAAATTTAACCAACCAGATATTTGAGAAATATTGACACATTCACCATACGTTTAAAAAAAATATCAAATCACTGATATATGAAATTAGAATAAAAACAGAAAACCAATAACTTACACACATATCTGATCTCCAATGTAAAGAAAGAGAGAGAAACAGTCTTAGGTTTTGGTACACCTCGAAAACCTACGAATAGATACGGATTACTACAAATTCAAAATAATGAAAACAATTGAATATTTATAAAAAACATATAACGAAGAATATTTTGTTTAATTAGTTTAATTATAATAACAGTATTATAGTTTAACATTATTAGTATTTTTATTATTGAGTTTATACCATATTTGTTGTTTTTAGTTCGACTGGGTCTTCGTAACTTTTAGGACTATCCTAAGGCCATCCTAAGACACCTATGTATATACCCAAAATTTAGGACCAAATTTTAGGAGACTTTCGTTAACCTGACTTATGACTAAGACGTGTCCTAAGACCATTCTAAGACACGTCCTAGTCCTAGGACAGCTTAACTAAACAGTCTACGAAAAACAAATATGACACACATGAAACAACGACAACCATTGAACTGCAGGCTCCTGACTTGGGGCAGGCACATAAAGAAAGTGCACGTGGCGGAGTTTAACATGTGTGTGAGCTTATGTGAAATTTGGACCGGAAAGGATTTACTGTTCAATACATTCCATATAAGATGTAAAGAATTTCTCTGTGTCAAATATTCCGCCGGAAAAAATATCATAGTGGAAGAAATAAACCGTTTCATATACACGTGCGTAATAAACTGGTTCTTGTTGAATGACAAATCTCGATTAAACATTAAATAACTTCGTAATTACTAAAGATATGATTATAAAATTTAAAATTATTTATATTATAGATGATGCATATTTCAAGGTTTTTCTTGTCGTATAACATCCTGACACTCCGAGTCGTATTATACGACAAGAAAAACCACAAAATATGTATTATCTGACTTATATACCGTCAAAAAATATTATTTTCTGCAAAGATTTGTAGGATTTGCATCCTATTTTATCGATAACACTAAAGAGGGATATTTTTTTCGCATGCGTTCAGGTTTAAATAGAGAATTTTAAGTTTCAAACGAAACTTACGTACGTTAACGCAAGTAACTTAGGCTTACAAATATGAGACATAATATGAATTGTAGTTGTCTCCCTTCGCCAGTTTCAGAATTTCAGTCGGATAGTTATAACAGCATTTTAATTATAAAATAATATTTATGTATCAGGCACGGACCATTCAATTTTCGGGTGGAGGGTTTAAAGCGAAAATATTTCTGGCCCTGACTTTGACTGAAATGAAATTTCGCCGTAAAAAGTTAGAAATAAAACAAATTCATCCAAGCACCCACTCCCATAAAAATCAAAGGGTTGCTCCCTTATCAAAAACATGGACATTCCTTCAACTGAACAAAAGTAATATGTGAACAAGAATTAGAAAATAACACATTTATGTAAAAAATAATTTACCACAAACATTTTCGGTACTTCGAACTGACGGAGGAGAGTTCAACTACCTGACTATACCTAAATAGTTCTGCATGGTCGGCGATCTATCGAACTGACGGAGGAGAGTTTAACTATCTGACTATATCTAAATAGTTCTGCATGGTCGGCGTTCTATCGAACTGACGGAGGAGAGTTTAACTACCTGACTATACCTAAATAGTTCTGCATGGTCGGCGATCTATCGAACTGACGGAGGAGAGTTTAACTACCTGACTATACCTAAATAGTTCTGCATGGTCGGCGTTCTATCGAACTGACGGAGGAAAGTTTAACTACCTGACTATACCTAAATGGTTCTGCATGGTCGGCGATCTATCGAACTGACGGAGGAGAGTTTAACTATCTGACTATACCTAAATAGTTCTGCATGGTCGGCGTTCTATCGAACTGACGGAGGAAAGTTTAACAACCTGACTATACCTAAATAGTTCTGCATGGTCGGCGTTCTATCGAACTGACGGAGGAGAGTTCAACTACTGACGGAGGAGAGTTTAACTACCTGACTATACCTAAATAGTTCTGCATGGTCGGCATTCTATCGAACTGATGGAGGAGAGTTCAACTACCTGACTATACGTAAATAGTTCTGCAAGGTCGGCGATCTATCGAACTGACGGAGGAGAGTTTAACTATCTGAATATATCTAAATAGTTCTGCATGGTCGGCGTTCTATCGAACTGATGGAGGAGAGTTTAACTACCTGACTATACCTAAATAGTTCTACATGGTCGGCATTCTATCGAACTGACGGAGGAGAGTTCAACTACCTGACTATACCTAAATAGTTCTGCATGGTCGGCGATCTATCGAACTGACGGAGGAGAGTTTAACTATCTGACTATATCTAAATAGTTCTGCATAGTCGGCGTTCTATCGAACTGACGTAGGAGAGTTTAACTACCTGACTATACCTTAATAGTTCTGCATGGTCGGCGTTCTATCGAACTGACGGAGGAGAGTTTAACTACCTGACTATACCTAAATAGTTCTGCATGGTCGGCGATCTATCGAACTGACGGAGGAGAGTTTAACTATCTGACTATATCTTAATAGTTCTGCATGGTCGGCGTTCTATCGAACTGACGGAGGAGAGTTTAACTACCTGACTACAGCTATATTGAACTGACGGAGGAGAGTTTAACTACCTGACTATACGTAAATAGTTATGCATGTTCGGTAATCTTTCGAACTGACGGAGGAGAGTTTAAATACCTGACTATACCTTAAGAGTTCTGTATTGTAATAGAAAAATGAGGTTTATTTTATTTCATGCAGTTTATTAGTTAATGTATGAAAGATCTACCGTGTAAAATATTTTATATTAAATTATTGTTTAACTGTTCTATACTTTAAAAAGCGTAGGATATTTCAAATATGTCAAATAAGTTTTCTAATAAACTATTGAACTCATCTGTTCAATAAAAATTCAGCTGTGGCCAAACTGACCCCCGGTTGTATGTCTAGCAAAGTTAACAAAACGTCTTAAAAGTTTGGACAGCGGTCAACCTACGTCAGCAACTTTATTTATAAAGCACAAACTAGTACAATAGTTACTTTTGAATTAAGATCTAAATTAATATTTATAATGTTATTTTATACTATGTTATATGTATTTTAAGTTGTATATTGTTTTATATTATAGTTAGGAAAATGCTAATAAATATATTTGAAACATAATTTGGCAAATTTAAAATAAGAAATTGAAGAAATCAAAGAAAAAACATTTTTTATGTAACTTGTAGTTTTGGCCTGGTTTTAGACCGTAACTATATTTGGGCATTCTAAATTTTGTTGATAACTAATAAATCATAAAAAAGGCAACAGTAGTATACCGCTGTTCGAAACTCATAAATCGATAGAGATAAAAACAAATCCGGGTTACAAACTAAAACCGAGGGAAACGCATCAAATAGAAGAGGAGAACAACGACACAACACAAACACAACATTAAAATGTAACACACACAGAAACGAACTATAATGTAACAATGGCCATTTTCCTGACTTGGTACAGGACACTTTAAGAAAAAAATGGTGGGTTGAACCTGGTTTTGTGGCATGCCAAACCTCCCGCTTTTATGGCAATGTTAAATATAACATCAAAATGACAACATTACATGACATGACTACAATACAAATAAATAAGAGAACATATAGGACAAAGAAACACACGAATAATAGCTAACAAAAAGTACTAGGTTTAAAATTTAATACGCCAGACGTGCGTCTCGTTCACACAAGACTAACCAGTGACGCTCAGATGAAAAAAGTTTGAAAGCCAAAACAAGTACAAACCTGAAGAGCACCGAGGACCAAAACTTCCAAAAAGTTGCGCCTAACACGGACAGGGTTTTCTGCCTGGGACAAGAAAATCCTTATTATTTAGAATTTATACTTTTGCAAACAGTAAATTTTATAAAATGACTATATAATAGATATACATGATAAAACCGAAGTGGGGACTAACTACAGAATAAAAACGGATACATTACATAAAACAACTTAATCCAACACATAAAAATACACAGCCGAGTTAGCCAAAGCCTCAACGCACAAAGTGACTTCACATTTGAAATTCTAAAAAAACACACAAAGTGACGTCACATATGAATTTGTAAAAATATTTCCCAAAAATAAGATAGAATTAGGATTGATTCAAGATTAGATTTGTAATACTGACGTTACATTTATTAATAACAATGAAAATTACTATAGTACTATTAATATCAAATTGTGGTAGTAATTAGATAATTAATTGTATTATCTAACTATGTCGGTGTTTCTTCTGAATCAAACTGTAAACCAAATATATCGTATAAATTTCGTTGAACCAAACTAAAATCTAATAAATGAAGAGGGTGATTAATTATCTTTACCATAAATTCTTTTGTTTGTTGCAGTCAGTTAAGGGTTACTAGGACATTCAGAAATTAGTATATAAACTGATCAAGCCGCTATAATATTAGTAGGAGTTTCTTGATATTCTAGGTGAGTCTCTTGGTTTTGAAAATAATTTAGATTTAAAATTATTTTTCTTTTAATTTTATTTTGAAAAAAATAAATAAAGTTTATAAGTTACTGATATTTAAATTACAAGTTTTAATTTAACAGTAATTATTATTGTTCTTATATGATATTTAATTGGAATTGTTTGTAGTATTTTATTATTGTTTTCAATTTATTTTGACTTCAAAATTTGTGCTTTGAAATTATATTGTAATTATTTTGATGTTTTCTTTATCAAATTAATAGCAAGTTTCTTGATATTCTAGTTTGGTTTTCTTTCCCGTTGTTGTTTCCGGCCTCCTACCGTGAGCCTCCCCCTGATCATTACGTAATGTTAAAGCCATATAAAGAATTGGCAAGTCAACATTACGAAATAACAAAACCAAATCATGTAATGAAACAACTACATTACGTTAAGTCACATACACATCAAGTAATGTTAAAACCACATTGCCTAATGACACAACCACATTGAATAATGGTGAAACCACATCGAGTTATGAGAAACCCATATTAAGTAATGACAAAACTATATCAAGTCAATACGAAACCATATCGTGTAATATCGAAATATCATTAAGTAATGACAATTCCATATTGAGTTATATCAAAATATCATTACGTAATGTCAAAACCATATTATGTAAAGACCAAATATCATCAAGCAATAATAAAACAACATAACGCATTATAAGAGTTCCACATAAGACAGCTGTGGGGTTCCATACGATTGTATTTCACAAGCTTATGTGAAATTTGGACCGGAAAGGATTTACTGTTCAATACATTCCATATAAGATGGAAAGAATTTCTCTGTGACAAATCTTCCGCCGGAAAAAATATCATAGTGGAAGAATAAACCGTTACATATACACGTGCGTAATAAACTGGTTTTTGTTGAATGACACATGTCGATAAAACATCAAATAACTTCGTAATTACTAAAGATATGATTATAAAATTTAAAATTATTTATATTAAAGATGATGCATATTTCAAGGTTTTTCTTGTCGTATAACATCCTGACACTCCGAGTCGTATTATACGACAAGAAAAACCACAAAATATGTATTATCTGACTTATATACCGTCAAAAAATATTATTTTCTGCAAAGATTTGTAGGATTTGCATCCTATTTTATCGATAACACTAAAGAGGGATATTTTTTTCGCATGCGTTTAGGTTTAAATAGAGAATTTTAAGTTTCAAACGAAACTTACGTACGTTAACGCAAGTAACTTAGGCTTACAAATATAAGACATAATATGAATTGTAGTTGTCTCCCTTCGCCAGTTTCAGCATTTCAGTCGAATAGTTATAACAGCATTTTTATTACAAAATAACATTCATGTATCAGGCACGGACCATTCAATTTTCGGGGGGAGGGTTTAAGATGAAAATATTTCTGGCCCTGTTTTTAACTGAAATGAAATTTCGCCGAAAAAAGTTAGAAATAAAACAAATTTATCCAAGCACTCACTCCCATAAAAATCAAAGGGTTGCTCCCTTATCAAAAACATGGACATTCCTTCAACTGAACAAAAGTAGTATATGAACAAGAATTAGAAAATAACACATTTATGTAAAAAATAATTTACCACAAACGTTTTCGGTACTTCAAAGTCACTATTTTTCATTCCTTTTTATGCTTTTTCTCGGGACTCAGGGAATTTAACGACTTAACTATACCTTAATACAAATAGTTCTGCATGCGTGGTCTGCGTTCTATCGAACCGACGGAGGCGAGTTTAACTACCTGACTATATCTAAATAGTTCTGCATGGTCGGCGTTCTATCGAACTGAAGGAGGAGAGTTTAACTACCTGACTATACCTAAATAGTTCTGCATGGTCGGCGTTCTATCGAACTGACGGAGGAGAGTTTAACTCCCTGACTATACCTATATTGAACTGAAGGAGGAGAGTTTAACTACCTGACTATACCTAAATAGTTCTGCATGGTCGGCGTTCTATCGAACTGACGGAGGAAATTTAACTACCTGACTATACCTAAATAGGTCTGTATGGTCGGCGATCTATCGAACTGACGGATGAGAGTTTAACTACCTGGCTATATCTTAATAGGTCTGCATGGTCGGCGTTCTATCGAACTGACGGATGAGAGTTTAACTACCGGACTATACCTAAATAGGTCTGCATGGTCGGCCCTTTGCCGGGCTTTGGTATATTGATATTTATATATAATTATTATATATATAATTAATATTTTTAATTGTGGAGCAGGATCTGCTTACCCTTCCGGAGCACCTGAGATCACCCCCAGTTTTTGGTGGGGTTCGTGTTGCTTAGTCTTTAGTTTTCTATGTTGTGTCATCTGTACTATTATTTGTCTGTTTGTCTTTTTATTTTAAGCCATGACGTTGTCAGTTTGTTTTCGATCTATGAGTTTGACTGTCCCTTTGGTATCTTTCGTCCCTCTTTAAAAAAAAAAAAAAATTAGAAATTTAATAACCAAACATAGACAAAAGAAAAATAATTAAAATATTGGCTTGCGGAAAGGGTTTAAAAAGCAAAAAGTTAAAGCTAAAGTGTGAGTCATCTGAATTAAGAAAGAAAATATATGCCAAATTGAGGAATGCTATATATAATTTAGAGAAACCAAAAAGTTGTATGTAATTTTATAAGCCGAATGCGTATGTTTATTGGTGGTGCAAGTGTAGTGCGTTTTATTGTTTGATATTTGAAGTGCCGAATGTGTATGGATTTTGGAGCCGAAATAATTATAGGCAAAAAGTGAATGTAAAATTTAGTTCTTAGAGGTGCTGGCGCACCAGGTGTTGCACGCAGATTAACAACACCCGCACAGGAATCCCTTCACGACGGGTTCTGTCGACAAAACAGTATCATTTCTATAAGGAGCTTACTCAACAGGTGGCCCACAATAATTATGATTTTGCATAGCTACTTTGTAACCGTAGTATATTCTCAAGGAGGGTTGAGATCTCACAAAACATGTTATGTTTGCACCTGTCCTAAGTCAGGAATCTGATTACAGTAGTTGGCGTCTGTTTATGTAGTTCATACGTGTTTTTCGTTTCTAGTTTTTATATAGATTAGACCGTTGGTTTTTTCGTTTGAATGGTTTTACACTAGTAATTTTTTGAGGCCCTTTATAGCTTGCTGTTCCGTGTGAGCTATTGCTTCGTGTTGAAGGCCGTACCTTGACTTATAATGGTTTACTTTTACAAATTTTAACTTGGATGGAGAGTTGTCTCATTGGCAATCATACCACATCTTCCTATATCTATTAACCCCGCCGAATTTTTGCGCCTGTCCCAAGTCAGGACCATCTGGCGTTTGTTAGTGTTGTATGTTTTTGCGTGAATCCTGAGCGGTTCATGCCTCTATATTGGTGAGTTTTGGTAGCTTTTTTGGGCCATTCGGATATGATCGGAAAAAAGATTCTCGGAACTTCTCGAAAATGTTCGATCATTAATACAGGTAGTTATCTATGTCTTGATACGGTCCCTCTATGGATAGGCTACCACGTGACATTTCATATTTCAACAATCAAAGCTCATTTGTAGATCGGTTAGTCAAGAAATAGAGTAGGTTGCAGTCAAAAACATATGTATTTTTAAAAATGCGAATGTTTATTATGAAATATCAAGTAAAATGATAGCGCAATTATATAATTCATGAGACGGTCCCTGTACGTGTTGTGTGTGTAGTTTTAATACAGCGTGCTGTTGTGCATTGTGACAATAAACCTGGGAATAGTTTATTAATTTACAATGTCCCAGAATAAACTGATTATTTCTGAAAGTTTATCACGTGATATTTTGTATTTCAATCATAGCCTGGAAATAAATTGTCGGAAGGAAATAAACTATGACGAAAATAACAAAACGATATTTCTGTTATAAAATTGAGAATGGAAATGGGGAATGTGTCAAAGAGACAACAACCCGACCATAGAACAGACAACAGCAGAAGGTCACCAACAGGTCTTCAATGCAGCGAAAAATTCCCGCACCCGGAGGCGTCCTTCAGCTGGCCCCTAAACAAATATATATACTAGTTTATATATTTATCTGAGGTCGGAAACTAAGTGGTCAGAAAGCAGAAAGATAATCAAACTGAAGGATTTCTCTGTAAAAAATATTTAATTTCATTAATAGTTACTACCCGACCAGGAGAATATTCATTAAAATTATTAAGTTTAAACTGAGACTAAATTTATCCTTAATAGAATATAATTGCAAATGTTATATATACGTGTATTATGTCCCACAGGTTTGAACAGTGAATACATTTATGAAAAATATATGCAACATAAGAGCACCAATGAGGAGGGATGTGTACACATCAGTTAGTATCTAAATTTTAAACGGTAGTGAATGAAAAAATACTTGCAATTGAAAAGGTTTAAAATCCTTGCATATCACAAAAAACGTAATTGATATTTTACAATGATCATAAAAAAAATTAAATACTACGTTAATTATATTATGCGTACTGTTTTAGTATGGGTTTATAAGTCTCTGCTTATATTTTGTATAGCAATATAAACATATAGTGGAAAGGTAGAGTTTAAGAAGAGATTGATTTCATAAATAAAATGTCTACCAGTACATACTTGACGTTTGTGTTTATTGATATTATATTCTAAATTTTCGGAAAAGATTCATTAACAGGAATGTATGTTAATAATTAAATTTCAGTTCTTTTTGTTTTGTTTTTAAAAGTTCAATCTTATAGTATCTAAATCTTTGCAATATTGTATGATTTTGAAAATTGTACTCATTGTGTTGACCATTGGTTCATTTACATTATATAGCACCCTGTTCACACGACACACTCTCGGTTTACGTTCACACAAATTCCGGATTACATGGCAATGAATCCGGAGTCAAAATACTTGAGGTAGGTAGTTTGACATCCGAATTCAACTATTAAACATTATATTTGAGCCAATATTAATATATGTGATGATGCAAATGCGTATTATTATCCAGAATATCAGTGCGTATGCTTTCTATTTACTATTTCTTGCGCAAAAATACCACGTCCATGCATATCATTAATATTAATTTCACTCACGAATGTGAATTTTCGCTTTTCTTATCTAAATTCAGAACACGGCAGTAAGAGCATGACATGTGACATTCAAGCATGGTCATCATTACTTAAGGTATTCTGACCTCTAGCTGTTTCTCTTTTCTTTTCTTTTTTGAGTGACTGTCCTATTATAAACTTTGACATTTTCGAAATGGTAAGAATTTCCTATCCCAGGAATAGATTACCTTAGACGTATTCGGCAAAACCTTTGTTTCGAAATTTTGGGTCCTCAATTCCTTTCAACTTCGTACTTTATTTGGCCTTTTTAACTTTTTATATTCGAGCGTCACTGATGAGTCTTTTGTAGACTGAACTCTCGTATGGCGTACAGCATTTTAATCCTGTTATCTTTTTATATCTACATAGATATAGGAAGATGTGGTATGAGTGCCAATGAGACAACTCTCCATCCAAGTTACAATTTATAAAAGTAAACCATTATAGGTCAAGGTACGGCCTTCAACACGGAGCATTGGCTCACACCGAACAGCAAGCTATAAAGGGCCCCAAAAATTACTAGTGTAAAACCATTCAAACGGAAAAACCAACGGTCTAATCTATATAAAAACGAGAAACGAGAAACACGTATGAACTACATAAACAGACGACAACTACTGTAATCAGATTCCTGACTTAGGACAGGTGCAGACATTTGCAGCGGGATTAAACGTTTTTATGGTACCAAACCTTCTCCCTTTTCTGAAACAATAGTATAACATCACAACATAGAAAAACACACTATAAAATATGAATTGGAAGGCTTAACTCAATCAAAAAACGTAAATTAACACACAATGAACGAATAAATTTGACCTGTGACACCTGAATGCAAATACACAGTTAATAAAAAATTACAGGGGATAAATAATTAAAGTCAAGAGTTAATAAACAGGTTTAAACAAAGTTAAAGTATGATATCACTGTTAAATTTCAAACAATTTATAGAAAATCATCACTTTTGAAGAAACCTGCGTCATATTATACACAGGTAAATGAAAATAATTTTGTTGTTAAGTATACTTCTTCTTCTGTGTGTACATATCTTTTTATATAAATTGGTTCTTTTGAGGGTATGTTCAGTTGTTCATAAAACTTCTGAAAATAAGATATTCTTAAAAACAAGGTTTTCCTGTAGAATATTTGGATTGATTTAAGTAACTTCAGGAAATCCTTAAAATTTGAGATGTTTATGAGACCAAAAAAAATGTCAGTATATAAGAGGTCTTAATGAAGCCCTTGTGGTACTCTTAAGAAACCTTCTTACAAGTTGCATGCCAGAGGGTTTCACTTCACATGAAAATCTATACTACTAAAATAACGAGGTCCAATTAGTTAGCCGGCATGACGTAACAACAAAAAATCAATGAATTCAACTTTATATATAACTTATATAGGACAATGGTGTTGATTAAAAATTACATCATTCAAGGCCCTTTTGTTTTCCACATAATTAATATTACCAATAATAAACAAGTTCCGGGTCGAATCCGATACCGATACCAATAGTACCTTTAACCTGTCGCCTAAACTGTACGTTCCGCCTCTGTCAGGCGCACCGCCAAATGGTGTATTTGAGATTTGCTTTTTAATAAGATAAAGGATTTTTTTTAGAGTCGGCATAGTATACAAATAAGGACACAACATATGTATACATTTATACACGGGTCATAATCACACCTGAACTTCGTCATTATACAGGGATTGACACTACTAAATTCAATCATTGACAAAAAAAAATATATCTATAAGAAGTTTCCGGTTGTAATAATAAAACCAGTACAGATTCAAACAGAACGATTTTGAAAGCAGAGAAAACTGTGCACCTTATAATCAGCATGACTCTATCAAATGACAATACCAATACTAGAAATCCAGGCTGAAAATAAGACATATGTACTTTATATCAGTCACGGACCAGCGATGTCGCGGGTGTGTTCTAGTTAGACTTAAAATTAATCTATACAACATCAACTATGAGTACAGACAGCTTCAATAACGTGTATAAGAATAATTGAAGGCTTCCAGGAAACAAAATATGAAGATATGATAGATAAAATAAATGTAAATGCATCCAGATTATAAAGCAAACTGAGTGCTTAAATTTATATTGCGATTGGTTTGTGCAATCTGCATTAGACATCCGGTTTGCAGAAACTGGGATTTGCAATAGGATTATGAAAAAATGATGTACACTCCCAAGTAATAAATAAAATAGTCAAGAAATTAAGTCATGACGTAAAAATGAAGATCAAAGAATTCAACTTTATATATGACTTATATAGGACAATGATTAAATATTACACCATTCAAGGCCCTTTTGTTTTCCACATAATTAATATTACCAATAATATTCTTATCTAGAGTATCAGTGCGTATGCTTTCTATTTACTATTTCTTGCGCAAAAAAATACAAGTTAATGACCTGGGATCTTTCAATTGAAATTGATGTCATGGTCAAAGGTCAATTTGACGTTTTAGATTTTGACCTTGCTTACTGCTTTACGAATAAAATGCAATGAATGTCGTTTCATTGCAACACATTTAGCTTGTTCGTGAAACAGAGATAGAAGAACAGACGTTGCTGGTAGTTTATACCCATCCGGCAACGATAAATCATGAAATGGTTGTCCCAACTTCAGCCTTAACACTTGAATTTTCCGCTGATGTTTGAGCCATTTGAGTTCCCCTTTTAATGCAGATGGGAATGAAGACATATTAATTAGTAGTTCTCCTTCCACTAATGATATATCTGGTATGCCGAATCTCAATACAGCTGGTGGAAGATTTGAATACCTCTTTGGTAAAAGATGTCTTTGACTGATATCTAAATTAGCTTCAGATTTGTCAAACGTTTGCAAAACTAATTGAACAACCTCCCAAATATGTTGGAATAAAAGATCCTTTCTTCCTGATACTAAAATCTAATAGCTGTACCTCCAAACAAACCCTTAAAAATTATATCATGCGAAAACCAATACTCCACAGTTTTATAATCTTATAATTTTACGAAATAACAGTGGATAAAGTCCGATTGTGGTAATTCTTTGTAACGTTTGTCTCGATAAAGTCCCATTGTGATGATTCTTTGTAACGTTTGTCTAGATAAAGTCCCATTGTGATGATTCTTTGTAATGTTTGTCTCAATAAAGTCCGATTGTGATGATTCTTTGTAACGTTTGTCTCGATAAAGTCGACGTCCGATTGTGATGATTCTTTGTAACGTTTGTCTCGATAAAGGCGACGTCCGATTGTGATGATTCTTTGTAACGTTTGTCTCGATAAAGTCCGGATTGTAATGATTCTTTGTAACGTTTATCTCGATAAAGTCCAGATTGTGATGATTCTTTGTAAAGTTTGTCTCGATAATGTATTTAAAATTTATTAAAAAACCAGGCTTTTGTGGAGAATTTCGTATGTTATACCAGTCCCATCCAATTCTACACAATAATTCAAGTTATGTCTGTTGTTTACAAAGAGGATTTTTTTTACAGAAAGCGCTTCCCATTTTAAAAATTGGTCGATCGCTAAAAAAAAAAAACGTTACTACGCCGTTTCTTTTTTTATCACGATAACGTCGTCTATTTTTATCACGATTACGTCGTCTATTTTTATCACGATTACGTCGTCTATTTTTATCACGATTACGTCGTCTATTTTTATCACGATTACGCCGTCTTATTTTTTCCCAATAACGTCGTCTATCTTTAACACGATTACGTCGTCTATTTTTATCATGGTTACGTCGTCTATTTTTATCACGATTACGCTTTCTATTTTTATCACGATTACGTCGTCTATTTTTATCTAAAGAAATGAGAAAAAAAGAAACTAGCATTGATCATGTCAATTTGGAACATTTCAGGAAAGTAAGGTACTAACCTTACTAAGAATAATAAATATTATGGCATGTGAAATCACGTAAGAATCACACTGTTTTCAAAAATATTATTGTGGTTGCCCCTGAGGGTGGCCCTGTTTGTACTAAACGTAAATTAGGAATTTTTTGCATGCTTTTAGTAATGTGGTTGTTGAACGATGGACTAAACTGCGAGATTTATTTTGAATATAAATATAAATGCTGAATACAAACCTTGCTATCCTAATATAAAATGCGAGTATTATTTTTGTGAAACTTACCTCGTTGCTATTATCGCACTACTCAAATCAAATCAAATAAGTTTTATTTAAAGTCGGCAAGTTAAATAAAAAACAACATAAGTTATAAACGAGCTTTTGAACAGACATACATTACGCAGTTATTATATGTAATGTATAAAATAGCAGTAGTTATTTGTCATTTGTAACATGTGTGTAACGAATTTAAAACGTTATTAGTTTAGAAAAGTAAAACGTATAAAATTTAACTTGCCATTATAATTTCTGATCTAAGCCTTATATGTTCGATTTTCCGATCATTTATCTTTTGAACAAAAAATGCACTTTGCCGCCACAAATTGCAAGTCCTGTGTTTTAACAGAGACACATAAAATAATGTATTATATGTCTCTGGTTAAAAAACATGACATGCACTCATCGCATTTTGTATGAAGATGTAAAGATGCCGTAATTTGAATGATTGATTAATTGACGGTTCCTAAATGTCCAATGGCAACAATTAAATGCTTATTCATAACAACAATGTGTCAATGTGAAGCTAATATTACGCTGCTTCTACTTGACCAACACATTGAGTTTAATATGCTAGTCCGCAAGATAACTGCCAGCAGGAAGACCTGTCACCCATGCATCTGGACACATTATGATGACTCCTAGCAAATGTACCAAACTTCGCTTATATACCGATACAAGTAATAATTTAGAATGTCTCTCATTGTTTTTGGGGGTTTCCGTCGAGCCGGGGACTGAACTCATGACTCCTACCATTTCTCGCGAAAAGTAACTATCATAAATACCTAATCGGCTGTGGGCAAGTAATAGACATGAAATTTATCCTATTATAGAAAAACAAAGGATATGGGGTATCCATCCATGACACAAAATCTTTACAACGTTTAAGAATTGGGTCGAATCAGAACTTGACAAATTGCTAAGGCTTCTTTCTACTGTTGAGGACCTATGAAGAACTCTGACTCTAAGAGATTTTTGTGTCGTTAAGTTGGTGTCTCATTTACCTATACTATACATCTCTTTTAATTCATATTAAAATAACAGTAATAAACAAATAAATATATAAGTACAACCTGTCATAGTTTTCATTCAAGAAAAAAACAACACAGAATACAACACCCTGTCACGTTTAAATCGTGTTGCTTCTATAAACGTCTGTATACTGGTTTGATACTAAACAATAGACAGCTCTATAAACGTCTTTATACTGGTTTCATACAGAACAATAAACAGCTCAATAAACGTCTGTATACTGGTTTCATACAGAACAATAAACAGCTCAATAAACGTCTCTATACTGGTTTCATACAGAACAATAAACAGCTTAATATACGTCTCTATACTGGTTTCATACAGAACAATAGACAGCTCTATAAACGTCTCTATACTGGTTTCATACAGGACAATAAACAGCTTAATAAACAATCCATAGTGGTTTCATACAGAACAATAAACAGTTCAATAAACGTCTCTATAGTGGTTTCATACAGAACAATAGACAGCTCAATAAACGTCTCTATACTGGTATCATACAGAACAATAAACAGCTCAATAAACAATCTATAGTGGTTTCATACAGAACAATAAACAGCTCAATGAACGTCTCTATAGTGGTTTCATACAGAACCATAGACAGCTCAATAAACGTCTCTATACTGGTTTCATACAGAACACTAAACAGCTGAATAAACGTCTCTATACTGGTTTCATACAGAACAGTAGACAGCTCAATAAACGTCTCTATACTGGTTTCATACAGAACAATAAACAGCTCAATGAACGTCTCTATAGTGGTTTCATACAGAACAATAGACAGCTCAATAAACGTCTCTATACTGGTCTCATACAGAACACTGAACAGCTCAAAAAACGTCTCTATACTGGTATCATACAGAACAATAGACAGCTCAATAAACGTCTCTTTACTGGTTTCATACAGAACAGTAGACAGCTCAATAAACGTCTATATTGGTTTCATACAAAACAATAAACAGACAGCTCAATAAACGTCTATATACTGGTTTCATACAGAACAGTAGACAGCTCAATAAACGTCTCTATGCTGGTTTCATACAGAACACAAAACAGCTCAATAAATGTCTCTATACTGGTATCATACAGAACAATAGACAGCTCAATAAACATCTCTACTATTTTCATACAGAACAATAGACAGCTCAATAAACGTCTTTATACTGGTTTCACACAGAACAATAGACAGCTCAATAAACGTCTCTACAGTGGTTTCTTACAGAACAATAGACAGCTCAATAAACGTCTATATACTGTTTCATACAGAACAATAAACAAATCAATAAACGTCTCCATACTGGTTTCATACAGAAAAATAGACAGCTCAATAAACGTCTCTATAAAGGTTTCATACAGAACACTAAACAGCTCAATACTCGTCTCTGTACTGGTTTTTATACAGAACAATAAACAACTCAATAAACGTCTCTATACTAGTTTCATACAGAACAATAGACAGCTCAATAAACGTCTCTATATAGGTTTCATACAGAACAATAGACAGCTCAATAAACGTCTCTATATAGGTTTCATACAGAACAATAAACAACTCAATAAACGTCTCTATACTGGTTTCATACAGAACAGTAGACAGTTCAATAAACGTCTCTACACTGGTTTCATACAGAGCAATTATAGACAGCTCAAAAAACGTCTCTATACTGATTTCACACAGAACACTAGACAGCGTCTCGCTTCAGGTTAAAGGTTTTCTGATCAAGGTAGTTTTTGATGAAGAACACACAGAATACAACACCCTGTCACGTTTAAATCGTGTTGCCTATATAAACGTCTCTATACTGGTTTGATACAAAACAATAGACAGCTCTATAAACGTCTTTATACTGGTTTCATACAGAACAATAAACAGCGCAATAAACGTCTCTATACTGGTTTCATACAGAACGACAAACAGCTCAATAAACGTCTCTATACTGGTTTTATACAGAACAATAAACAGCTCAATAAACAATCTATAGTGGTTTCAACCAGAACAATAAACAGCTCAATAAACGTCTCTATAGTGGTTTCATACAGAACACTAGACAGCGTTCCGCTTCAGGTTAAAGTTTTTGTGATCAAGGTAGTTTTTGATGAAGTTGGAGTCCAATCAACTTGTAACTTAGTACACATGTTCCCTATGATATGATCTTTCTAATTCTAATGCCAAATTAGAGTTTTGACCCCCAATTTCACGGTCAACTGAACATAGACAATGATAGTGCCCGCTTCAGGTTAAAGGTTTTGGTCAAGGTAGTTTATGATGAAGTTGAAGTCCAATCAACTTGAAACTGAGTACACATGTTTCCTATGATATGATCTTTCTAATATTAAGGCCAAATTAGAGTTTTGACCCCAATCTCACGGTCAACTGAACCTAGAAAATGATAGTGCGAGTGGGGCATCCGTGAACTATGGACATATTCTTGTTTATTTTTTATTATCAATGTTTCATAGACTAACCGATACATATTTTTACAATTTAAAGTAGTTTTTAAAATTAGACGAAAGGTCCTTAAATATAATAAAACTCAAGTTTGAAACAAAATTACTAATTTACAAATGAAATTGAACGCTAAGACAATAGTCGTGAAGAAGGGCAATCAATGAACAAAAGACAAACCCGTGAACAGATAAGACACATAACAACAAATTATAGACAATCAACACTGAAAACTAAAAAAAAATGAGAAACATGGATCCAGAAAAAATAGGGGCGACGTCAGAGGGTGAACAGAACTTTCTTCTTGCAAGACACTTGCCGTGAAAACAATTTAATATGAAGACAAGCTTTTGTTTCAACTTATTAATTTTTTTTTGAAATTTCCAAATTGAGGCATTTGCCTCAATTGCCTCAATGTAGTTACGGCCCTGAAGAAGTTAGACATTGATTTGTTTAGGTTATGTCTTCCAGTGGCAAGTATTAAAGGCATATCCGTTGGATTTCCTGTTTGAATTGTTTTACACTAGTCATTTTGGGGCCCTTTACAGCTTGCTGTTCGGTATGAGTCAAGGCTCCGTGTTGAAGACCGTACTTCGATCTATAATTGTTTACTTTTTATTCATTGTGACTATGATGGAAAGTTGTCTCATTAGCACTCATACCACATCTTCTTATTTATATATGTATATATCGTGACAAGAATGTATCAATTTGATGTAAATATGAACTATTTGGCAATATGGCATTGAAAAAGTGAGAATGTGAATATATTTGTTCAAACTCTTTTTATGTCATTTTTTAGTAACAACAAACAAAAGAACTATGTCAATAGGACCTGCTTTGATACAATAAATTAACTTGAAATTTTACTAGATGACATTTTTATTCGCTATGGAGATTCCGTATAGCGTCAAGTTATCGGAATTCAAATGGGGACTAACTGTGCACCACTTATTGCGGACCTGTTTCTGTATTGTTATTGTGGCAGAGTCATATATGATTGATATTTTAATATGATATTATTGATTATTAATTTTATTGCAGTGTTTGATATCTAAGTTACTCATTGTTTCTATTTCCAGCACTACTGTTCTAGTATCATTCTCTTTTCCCTTTGGTGAACGTCTTTTCTTTCATATCATTTTGAAGGGAAAATTCTAACCTTTTTATTGGTCAATCTTTGGGTCATAGGCCTAACTATAGGTTTTTCTTTGTTTCTAGTAAATTTAGACTGCAGACATATTGGAATGCAGTAGCGAAAATTACCTGCTTGACAAACTTTTTTTTTTATATTTATATTATACTTCATATTCTTGGATTTTCAATATTCTTATATTCATTTACAATTTATGACTAAAATCAGCAAAGACCCATCGAAACAACATCTGATAAAAAAAAATTTTATAACACTTTGAATGATATATTGGCTATCAATAATGACGACTTCAGTTTGTACACTAAAGAGATTTATCCTGCTGAACTGACTCTTAATCAAGCTAATTCTAACATTTAACACTGCCCTTTCCTGGATCTTGATATCTATATTTTTAACGGGAAGCTTAATACCAAAACTTACGATACTGTTTCCTATTGTTATTTATCCATTTTTAGATGGTGAAGTTCCCTTGTCATCATTTAATGGTGTTTATATATCTCAACTTGCTCAATTCGCTCGTGTATGTAACAGCGATTTTGATTTTAAGAAATCTCTGTAAAATCATCACACCATGGTTTTATATATCACAAACTAGTCAAAACATTTACTAAATTTAATCATCGGTACAAGGACATCATTCGTAAATATAAATCAACATGCATACATCTTATACGTTCGGGTATTTCACATCCAATCTTTAATGGAAATATTCGATACAAAGCACAAACATGTCGCCATTTACCTCAAAAGCTCACCAAACCTTTAAACAGACTAATTAAGTAGGGATATAGTTACGATACTGTTGTAAAGATGGCATATTTTGGAATTAATATTGATTCACTCATAGGGTCTTTGCATCGCAAAAACTCATTTATTCTAAAATCAGTTGTTGGCATGACACGGGTTATGTACTTCTCATATATTTCATGATGGTATGATACTAAACCTCTAACGGGAGGTAAAGTGCTTAATTTTCATATGATGAAGACATAATCTTTTAATCAGTTTAATTGAGGTCTGTAGCTGTCATGTTAGTAACTGCTAATTGTCCTTTGTTAATTTATGTATCATTGTCATTTTGATTAGTTTCTTCTGTTGCCTATTCTGACATCGGGCTCGGACTTCTTTTAAACTGAGTTTTACTGTGCGTATTGCTGTGTGTTTGTTTATTCTACATTGGCTAGATGTATAGAGGAGGGTTGAGATCTCACAAAAAATGTTTAACCCCGCCGCATTTTTGCGCCTGTCCCAAGTCAGGAGCCTCTGGCCTTTGTTAGTATTGTATGTTTTTTAATTTTAGTTCAATTATATGGTTTGGAGTTTTAGTTGACGTCCATTTTCTCTGAACTAGTACACATTTGTGTTTAGAGGCTGAAGCCCATCTCCGGGTGCAGGATTTTCTCGCTGTGTTGAAGACCCATTGGTAGCCTTGGGCTGTTTTCTGTTCTTTGGTCGGGTTATTGTCTCTTTGACACATTCCCCATTTCCATTCTTAATTTTATCTGTTAATGATAGACACCCTGCATCGGAGTTTACGTGCTATAAATCCACAGGTACTAAGACAAACCTATTTGCAAGTACCTAAAGTTTGGTGCTCATAGAAAAATCTAGCATATGGTGAACTGTCTGACCGTCTGATTAACGCCAGTCCCTACAACCGCAAGTGGATATATAGGGGTTTTAGTTTTAGTCAGACTGACATTCTGAGTAATCAAATTCTGATTAGGAGTTTATCATTCTGTGGAGAACGGGATATAAATGTGTACTAGCTGTAGTATGCACGCGATTTTGGGAAGGAAATGCGAAAATAATTCTGATAAAAAAGAGGTGCACTATAGCATCATATGATTAAGATTGTGAGAAATTTCAATAAATTGTAATTTGGGAATTGTAATAAGGGGTTAAAAAAGGGGGGGAGGGGGGTGTTACGGTTACAAAAATTAGCCCCCACCCTATCCTCCTACCCAAATAGACAAAGAATAAAACAATGGCAAAGTACATGCTTTGGTTAGAAGGGACATTCCCAAAAATGATTCAGATGATAAAAAAAAAACCCCAAAATATAAAGAGATGCACAAATGCATCACTAATAAATGGTTAAGATTGTGAGAAAATATCCATATGGTTGAGGAGTAGTTGCAGTTACAAAATGGGGACCTCAAATAAGGCATGCTTTGATATTGAAGGGAAATCCCAAAAATGATTTGTATCAAAATTCAAAATAGGAGGTGCACCATAGCATCATTATGATGCCGTGGAAGTTTCAATTAATTATAATGAGGGGGTTTCGGTTACAAAATGGGTACCCCATCCCCAACTACCAAATGTGTACAATAGTGTGCGATATAAGTAAGTCCATGTCATCCCAAGGTAAACAACCAAACCCATTCAAATGAAGAAATAGAATAGGAGGTTCAAACGTACATTTTGTTATCAGTGGTTATTTAGATTTTTTGGAAAGTTTCACAATTGTTTTTGAATAGTATAGAAAATAATTGTACATTATAGAATGTTTTTCTTGTAATTTGACAAAATAAACCAAACCTCCATCCCTCCCCTACTTTTACTTCTTATTATTTGCCACTAATTTATTGCAATTCATTATACGATTTTGCCGAGTTGCGCTTGTTAGTAACTTGAAACTTGAAGGCAAACATACACAATGAGTAATTTAGAAATGACAAAAAGGAACTGACAAATTACAATATATATCATGAGGTAGCGAGTTAATCAGTCGAGTCGATTAACAACATATGAAGGGTGCAAAAAAAAACCAAAGGAATTACCGCCCTTGACCTCGCATTCTTTGAAGTTTTGAAGATGGTTTTATTCTTATAAGTTAACTATTATAGGTTTTGGGAATCGAAGGATATTTTGCTCGAGAAAGATAAAAGAGGTTTTGATGTTGTTTTGCCCTATTTTATTCTTTTAAAGTTTCCATTGAATAGTGACAGTTTGACACACGGCCTTTGTCACACCTGTTTTTCATTTCCGCATAAATGTTAAAAAGGGCTGTTGTATTTGTATATAATATGAAATGATTTTTTTTTCACTTCGTTTCGTTATATTTTTGTTTCGTTATTTTTCGTTTGGTTTCGTCAGTTTTTCGTTTCGTTTCGTTTCGTTTATTTCGTTTCTATTTCGTTATTTATTATAGTCTATGAAGAAATCATATAAAAACATATGGTGCACACTAAATAACCCGCGTATCAGAAGACGCGTTACATCCAAAATTTAATTGTTTGAATTATTTAAAAAAAGCCCCACCCCCTCACATAGAGTTCAGTTTAAATATTTAAGATAGTTCGACCTGTTCAGTAAGCTTTGATAGTTAATTAAACCCAAAATTTGAACAATTATACAATTGTCTTACTTTTGAGCTGAGATTTTGAAGAAAAACAAGAGTAATGTAGACAAGGTTTTTGTATTTTTTTTTTATTAATTTCAAGTCTACTTAAGGACAGATATATGGGTCATTTAAAAACAATGTCGAATTTTCAGTACACCTTTGTTAATGAATGTATCTCTGAAGGAAAATGCAGTTGTAAATGCTTAATTGAAAGTTGGTAGAATTTATGAGTCAGAACATTAATAATAAACACCATTTAGATCTATTTTGATAAGATTATATAATTAGAGTATTATATTTAAGTCCGATTTTTCCGTAATTTGTGGGCGACATTGTCAGGGTAACACATTTCAAATGATTTGTTTCCTACTTTCTGATCGCCTTGATATCTACAAAAGGGAGCTTTTTAGAATGTTAATAATAACTCTAACGAAAAATCGCTGCTTCTTTATTATTCTATGTAACATTTGATCTAGATTTGCAAACTAAATTCAATCAGCGTACACGAAGTTCATGTCCATCCTGTTACCGCTACTTAAATCAACCGTTACATTGTTCTCCCTATGAATATTGAACTAGTCAGTGTTGATTTCAAAAGCGCAAAGCAACTTAATAAAAATTAACACAGCACGTTTCTAGCATAACAGTGTAGAGAAAAGAAATTTCAAGACATTTAGTAAAAATAATAGTGGGTACCCTTTTATCATGTCTATGTTGTTACCAACATATTTGTTAATTACACCAATATTATAGTTGTAAGAAGTACAATAACCTGTTGGAAACAAAAATCACAACAGAAAAACATGAAGAAATGTGTCTATCCTGTTATGTCTATCCTGTTACTATTGTTACTATGGTTACAGTAACAGGATAGACAATATTTGACAGAAACGTCTTTAAAAAGTTTAAAATTACATAGTTGTACACATAAGAAAATGTTTCGTTGTTTGAACTCATCTAAAGGTTAAAACATCTTAATCTCGTAATTTAGCATTTGCAATACTGCTTCCGGTAACAGGATAGACAAAAAGGGTAACAGGATAGAACTTAATATGGTGATATATCATTAACGTACGTTCCTGTTACCAATAAAATCACGCCAAAAGTAATCCAACATGCAAGGGAACTACTTGATTTTGGGTTTATTAGAAAGAGAAAAAAAAATGCTGAACATAATGAATTACTATCTTAGACTTGCATTGCTAGTGGTTAATTTTATAACCTTTGAAAACCAATTTTTAGAGGCATTTTTCAGTATAACATGGAAAATTGACAAATAATATACCCTTTCACAGAATGAAAACATATAGAAGTTTTTATTCTTGAAAATCATCTTATTGATTATGAAAAACAAGCTTAAAATTTTATCGAAACCTTTTCTTAATAACCCGAAATTTCTTTTGAACATGGTAACAGGAGAAACAAAATATTGCACCAACTATCAAAAAATGTTTCAATATATTCTTGTATGATATTATCAAGATTGCATCTTTTTATATGTTGTTCCATAAGAACTGTTTGTTTTGATTTGCTTATGAAGAGGGTTGTTTGAATTAGTAACTTTATATCAATTTTGCAATTTCAAAATTCGACATTTTTTGAAAATTACCCATTTACTATTTTTGAAACGTAATTATTGACCATAACGCTAATTATGTTATATACGCTCCATGTGCAAGCTTTATCTATTCTTAATATACATAACAAAAACAGAAGATTTCTAGTCCAACGATTTCTATAGATAAATTTCACATTTTTTTATTTTTTTTATATCGTTTTACTTTATAACACCCATTAAACATTGCCTTAACTTATTTTTTAATAAAAACCCAAATAAAACGACTGTTCAAGAAACCGTTCTGCGATCGACAAGAGGAATATCACTTGTGGTTGATTAAACAATAAGCTTATAAAGGAAATATACTGTCTTTTTTTAGTGGACTGTTTTAAAAAAGAAGCGAAAGATACCAAAAGGACATTCAAACTCATAAGTCGAAAATAAACTGACAACGCCATAGCTAAAACATAAAAAGACCAATAGACAAACAATAGTGCACAAAACACAACATAGAAAACTAAAGACTGAGCAACACGAACCCCATAAAACAACTTGGGGTTATATCAGGTGCTCCAGAAGGGTAAGCAGATCCTGCTCTACATGTGGCACCCGTCGAGTTTCTCATGTAAGTACAAACCCGGTTATAAGTCTAATTAAACTATGTCTATGCTAATGTAGAACGGTTTTTGTCGGACTCACTATTGATAATATCATTGTTATATTTTAGAGCTGAAATCAGCCCAGTTTTATAATTCCTGACGGAAGCACGACCAAGTACCAGAAGTGATATATCAACTGTATCTTTTACTCAATCAGATCAGAATAGCTCTTTAAACAGAACTTCAGATTTTTTATATATATTGGGTCAAAATGAAGGCGATCAAACACCAGACGAAGACGACCAAAAAGAAAATGATCATCTAGAAATAAACACAAAAAGAAATTGAACAGATCGAAGAAATGCATTATCATGCACCAACATAATGTTCGTGCTCTTATCTTTGGTGTTTTTGGGACAGATATTATTTCTGATGATAAAATTGCAGCATATATCAAAGGAACAAGAATGTAAGAAAAATAAAGAAAGGCGGAAAATATCAAAGGGACAGTCAAACTCATAAGCCGATGACAAACAACAGTATCGGCAAAAAAAACAAAAAAAACAAAAAAAAACCAACGAAAACCGAGCAAAAGATAAGCAACTGTATACATAACACAAAAAAGAAAAGGTTTAACAGATCCTGTCCATATGTGGCACCCGTCGTGTTGCTCATCATTTAAGTATAGTATCTATGACAAGTCTAATTCGGTGATGCCGCCTTCCAGGAAAAGAAGACAGAACTGTGGTTACGGCAATTGGAACATATCCGTCGTCATCTATGAAACATAGGTACCATATAGCAATCAACCAAACTCGTGATGGTGTCCATTAAATTTGTCGAAGGGATGACCATAATTTCATCATTTGGAATCCTTGGTTTAAAAGCTTCCTTGTTAGCAACACGTCTTTATCAATGATATCATGATATTAAATACAAGCTCTGGAATATCGCATAAACAGAGAGATACATACACCGTATACAAGCGCTGCTAGAGTTATGGCGAATAATAATTCGAATACACAAAATCCATACATTCATTTGACAAACCCTCAAATAGGGAACAAAACTTTTATTGCTGTCTTTCATCGCAACGTAGCAAAAAGACCTCTAACACGAATCAAAAGCTGAAATCGCACTGTACATGGTATCTTCTATATAAAATAAGGAGATGTGGTCTGATTACCATTGAGACGTTTATAGTTCAAATGACGTACGTACAAACAGGCCACCATTAGACGTTCAATTCCTGTTTATCGAAAAATCTGTTCACGTTTTGCCTTTTACTCAAATTAGAAAATCATTTATTTTATATATCATTATTCCTTATATAATCTGATATTTTTTTGAAAACTCAAGAAGAAATGAAACTGAAGATCATCGAGAACAAGCACACATTAAAGCTGCAGGAAACACCTAGGCAATAATGATTATTAAAAAAAAAGAAGATAATATGTACTCTGGATAAGCATTCTCCCTACAACACACTAATTTTGAATTTTTTTCACAAAATGTTTTATTGATGTAAAAAGTAAAATAACAAAAATACCGAACTCCGAGGAAAATTCTAAACGGAAAGTCCCTAGGCAAATGGCAAAATAAAAATCTCAAACATATTAAGCGAATGGATAACAACTGTCATAATCCTGACTTGGTACAGGCATTTTCTTATGTAGAAAATGGTGGATTAAACCTGGTTTTATAACCTCTCACGTGTATGGCAGTAACATAAAATTCAATTATATTGACAATGATGTGTGAACAAAACAAACAGACATAATAGGTACAAATGTCAAAAATAGGGGTACAGCAGTCAACATTGTATTATAATCTTAAACACTATAAAACATACAAATATGCCAACAAAGAAAACAAAAAGGCATATAGACAACGCACATTAGCAAAAACGAAAGACAAGAATACAAAATTTACCATAGCACAATAACACAATGACGGGATGTATAAGTACCGATCCATGTCAAATGGATATTACCAAAAAACAGACAAAACAGTAAAAGTAATAATTTCCAAAGACAAATAAAAGCATACTATAATAATTTAATTAAGTGTTTAGTTTTGTATGTAGTGTTATTAGTCTTTTGTTATTCCACGTGTTTTTACAATGGTGTTCATGGTGTTGTCGCGTTTTAGTTGATTAAGATTTTTGAATGACATTTAGGTATTTTATGCCTCTCTTTATATAGAAATATTATATAGAAACATACAGTATGGAGCTATAAATTTGCTTCTAAATTTACAAGTGAGAAAAGGTGAAGTATGATAGTATGTATGCTTTAGGTTTTTAAATTTAAATAATTTTCTATTTATAGCAATGAAAAATATTACACAAACAAACACAAATCACATTCGGATGATTAAAATGGTGGCAGATCAAATAAAAGACACATTAGATTCTTTACGTACGATACAGAATAGAGGTAATTCTAATCATAAGGGAAAATATATCACTATGATATTTATACTGAAATATGTAAACATAAAGACACAGTAGATTCTTTACGTACGATACAGAATAGAGGTAATTCTAATATAAGGGAAAATATATCACTATGATATTTACACTGAAATATGTAAACATAAAGACACAGTAGATTCTTTACGTACGATACAGAATAGAGGTAATGCTAATATAAGGCAATATAGACCACTATTACGTACGATACAGAATAGAGGTAATGCTAATATAAGGGAAAATAGGCCAAAGATGTAAATATTAGTGAAAATACACCTACGTCATGTAATTGTAGTAATTCCGAATACACTTATGGCCCCATTTCCCATGTTATAACAGGAGACCTTAACATCGTTCGCGACCGAGAGTTAAAATCATTCCTCAGTAAAGGACCTAAATATCGCCCCCCGTCAATTATTAATTGGAATGAGTGTCGTAATATCATCCACGACTCACTTCGTGCTTACTGTTTGAAATGGATAAAACGGGAAAAAGCTGACAAAAAATCTTTGGACTCTTTTTTTAATTCGGTAATGAAGATAGTTGATATACGTACTAGTATACAACATTTTAAAGAAAATTTTACTCTTAACAACAACCATAAAAATCCTATTTCTCGTATCAAACATAAACTAAAAGAACTAGCCAAGGAATTTGTTTTTGTCCCGGCTGATAAAGCTGCTAATAATATCATTATAGTTTGACGTAAATTTTACATTGAGGTTCTGCAAAAAGAAATCACGAATTCACCAACATTCCAACTGACTTCATTTTTAGAAAACGATATCTGTAACAAACATAAACTATTAGCTACTCCTTTACAAGCAGAACCAAATACAATGAAAGTCCCAACTATGTACTGGCTTCCGAAGCTACACAAATCACCTTACAAATATAGATTTATTTCGTCTTCAAGTCATTGTTCCACTACTAAATTGTCTATTCTACTTACTAGTACACTTGGTACAATCAAAAACCTGATAATAAATTGTTCAAATAAGGCCTTTGAAAATAGTGGAATTAATTACTTTTGGAGTGTCAAAAACTCATTGGAAGTACTTGATAAATTACATGCATATATTGGTGATTTTGAATCTGTTCAAAGTTTTGATTTTTCTACCCTATATACCACTTTGCCTCATATTCTTATTAAGACAAAATTCACACAACTAATTAAATGGGCATTTAAAAAGTCAGAATGCGAATACATATGTTCAAACTCTTTTAGGTCATTTTTTTTAGTAGCAACAAACAAAAGAGCTATGTCAATTGGACATGCTTTGATACTATATCTGCCCTTGAATTTTTACTTGATAACATTTTTGTTCGCTTTGGAGATTCCGTATATCGTCAAGTTATCGGAATTCCAATGGGGACTAACTTATTGCGGACCTGTTTTTGTATTGTTATGAGTTACAATTTATGACTAAAATCAGCAAAGACCCATCGAAACAACATCTGATACAAAAATTTAACAATGCTTTTAGATATTTGGATGATATATTGGCTCTCAATAATGACGACTTCAGTATGTATACTAAAGAAATTTATCCTGTTGAACTTACTTTAAATAAAGCTAATACTAACAATGACCACTGTCCTTTCCTCGATCTTGATATCTATATCATTAACGGGAAGCTTAATACAAAAATTTATGATAAAAGAGATGATTTTTCATTTCCTATCGTTAATTATCCATTTTTAGATGGTGACGTTCCCTTGTCACCATCTTATGGTGTTTATATATCTCAACTTGTACGATTCGCTCATGTATGTAACAACGTATTAGATTTTAGCGAGAGAAATTTATGTATTACTGAAAAATTATTACACCAGGGTTTTCGATATCATAAACTAGTCAAAACATTTACTAAATTTTATCATCGGTACAAGGACATCATTCGTAAATATAACTCAACGTGCAGACATCTTATACGTTCGGGTATTTCACATCCAATCTTTTATGGTAATATTCTTTACAAAGCACAAAAATGTCAGTATTCATCTCAAAAGCTAACAAAACCTTTAAACAGACTTATTAAGAAGGGATATAGTTACGATACTGTTGTCAGGTCATTAAAGATTGCATATTTTGGCTTTAATATTGATTCACTTATAGGGTCTTTGCATCGGAATTAAACACATTTATTCGAATTCTAAAACCAGTTGTTGGCATGACACGGGTTATGTTCTTCTCATATATTTTATGACGGTATAATACTAAACCCTTAACAGGAGGGATTGTGCCTGATATTCATATGATGAAGACATAATCTTTCAATCAGTTTAATTGAGGTCTGGAGCTGGCATGTCAGTAACTGCTAGTAGTCTGTTGTTATTTATGTATAATTGTCATTTTGTTTATTTTCTTTTGTTCCCTATTCTGACATCGGACTCGGACTTCTCTTATACTGAGTTTTACTGTGCGTACTGTTGTGCGTTTGTTTTTACTACATTAGCTAGAGGTATAGGGGGAGGGTTGAGATCTCAAAAAACATGTTTAACCCCGCCGCATTTTTGCGCCTGTCCCAACTCAGGAGCCTCTGGCCTTTGTTAGTCTTGTATCATTTTAAATTTTAGTTTCCTGTGTATAATTTGGAGTTTAGTATGACGTCCATTATCACTGAACTAGTAAACATATTTGTTTAGGGGCCAGCTGAAGGACGCCTCCGGGTGCGGGAGTTTCTCGTTGCATTGAAGACCCATTGGTGGCCTTCGGCTGTTGTCTGCTCTATGGTCGGGTCGTTGTCTCTTTGACACATTCCCCATTTCCATTCTCAATTTGATCAATATTATATTTATACAATACTGAATTATGTAAACATTAAGACATCGAACACATACTTTATTTGACAAAGATAAAAACTTTTCTGCTGTCAATATCTGGAACCTGTTTAACTAGGATAATGGTCATACCTTTAGTTATGTGTACGCGAAATACAAATACATGAGATGTATCATTATTCCAGATTTCCTTTGGTTGTTATTGATATTGTATGAGATGGGTGTTTTGCAAATGGTTCAAAACAAGTTCTCCTAGAATTCCATTCCGCCCTATCAACGGATTTTTCACATTACTGGTTTATTACTACTAGTATATGATATTATGTTGCAAATGGTTCAAAACAAGTTCTCCTAGAATTGCATTCCGCCCTATCAACGGATTTTTCACATCACTGGTTTATTACTATATGATATTATGTAGCAAATGGTTCAAAACAAGTTGTTTTAGAATTGCATTCCGCCCTATCAACGGATTTTTCACATCACTGGTTTATTACTACTAGTATATGATATTATGTTGCAAATGGTTCAAAACAAGTTCTCCTAGAACTGAATTCCGCCCTATCAACGGATTTTGCACATCACTGATTTATTACTATATGATATTATGTTGCAAATGGTTCAAAACAAGTTCTCCTAGAATTGCATTCCGCCCTATCAACAGATTTTTCACATCACTGATTTATTACTATATGATATTATGTTGCAAATGGTTCAAAACAAGTTCTCCTAGACTTGAATTCCGCCCTATAAACAGATTTTTTACATCACTGATTTATTACTATATGATATTATGATGCAAATGGTTTAAAACAAGTTTTCTTGGAATTGAATTCCGCCCTATCAACGGATTTTTCACATTACTGATTTATTACTATATGATATTATGTTGCAAATGGTTCAAAACAAGTTCTCCTAGAATTGAATTCCGCCCTATCAACGGATTTTTCACATCACTGGTTTATTACTACTAGTATATGATATTATGTTGCAAATGTTTCAAAACAATTTGTCTTAGAATTGCATTCCGCCCTATCAACGGATTTTTCACATCACTGATTTATTACTATATGATATTATGTTGCAAATGGTTCAAAACTAGTTCTCCTAGAATTGCATTCCGCCCTATCAACGGATTTTTCACATCACTGATTTATTACTATATGATATTATGTTGCAAATGGTTCAAAACAAGTTCTCTCCTAGAATTGCATTCCGCCCCATCAACGGATTTTTCGTATCACTGATTTATTACTATATGATATTATGTTGCAAATTGTACAAAACAAGTTTTCCTAGAATTGCATTCCGCCCCATCAACGGATTTTTCGTATCACTGATTTATTACTATATGATATTATGTTGCAAATTGTTCAAAACAAGTTCTCCTAGAATTGCATTCCGCCCTATCAACGGATTTTTCATATCACTGGTTTATTACTATATGATATTATGTAGCAAATGGTTCAAAACAAGTTGTTTTAGAATTGCATTCCGCCCTATCAACGGATTTTTCACATCACTGGTTTATTACTACTAGTATATGATATTATGTTGCAAATGGTTCAAAACAAGTTCTCCTAGAACTGAATTCCGCCCTATCAACGGATTTTGCACATCACTGATTTATTACTATATGATATTATGTTGCAAATGGTTCAAAACAAGTTCTCTCCTAGAATTGCATTCCGCCCCATCAACGGATTTTTCGTATCACTGATTTATTACTATATGATATTATGTTGCAAATTGTACAAAAGAAGTTTTCCTAGAATTGCATTTCGCCCTATCAACAGATTTTTTACATCACTGATTTATTACTATATGATATTATGTTGCAAATGGTTCAAAACAAGTTCTCCTAGACTTGAATTCCGCCCTATAAACAGATTTTTTACATCACTGATTTATTACTATATGATATTATGATGCAAATGGTTTAAAACAAGTTTTCTTGGAATTGAATTCCGCCCTATCAACGGATTTTTCACATTACTGATTTATTACTATATGATATTATGTTGCAAATGGTTCAAAACAAGTTCTCCTAGAATTGAATTCCGTCCTATCAACAGATTTTTCACATCACTGATTTATTACTATATGATATTATGTTGCAAATGGTTCAAAACAAGTTCTCCTAGAATTGCATTCCGCCCTTTCAACGGATTTTTCACATCACTGGTTTATTACTATATGATATTATGTTGCAAATGGTTCAAAACAAGTTCTCCTAGAATTGAATTCCGCCCTATCAACGGATTTTTCACATCACTGATTATTACTATATGATATTATGTTGCAAATGGTTCAAAACAAGTTCTCCTAGAATTGAATTCCGCCCTATCAACGGATTTTTCACATCACTGATTTATTACTATATGATATTATGTTGCAAATGGTTCAAAACAAGTTCTCCTAGAATTGTATTCCGTCCTATCAACGGATTTTTTACATCACTGATTTATTACTATATGATATTATGTTGCAAATGGTTCAAAACAAGTTCTCCTAGAATTGAATTCCGTCCTATCAACGGATTTGTCACATCACTGATTTATTACTATATGATATTATGTTGCAAATGGTTCAAAACAAGTTCTCGTAGAATTGAATTCCGCCCTATCAACGGATTTTTCACATCACTGGTTTATTACTACTAATATATGATATTATGTTGCAAATGGTTCAAAAAAAGTTCTCCTAGAATTGCATTCCGCCCTATCAACGGATTTTTCACATCACTGGTTTATTACTATATGATATTATGTTGCAAATGGTTCAAAACAAGTTCTCCTAGAATTGAATTCCGCCCTATCAACGGATTTTTCACATCACTGATTAATTACTACAAGTATATGATATTATGTTGCAAATGGTTCAAAACAAATTCTCCTAGAATTGCATTCCGCCCTATCAACAGATTTGTCACATCACTGTTTTATTACTATATGATATTATTTTGCAAATGGTTCAAAACAAGTTCTCCTATAATTGAATTCCGCCCTATCAACGGATTTGTCATATCACTGATTTATTACTATATGATATTATGTTGCAAATGGTTCAAAACAAGTTCTCCTAGAATTGAATTCCGCCCTATCAACGGATTTGTCATATTACTGATTTATTACTATATGATATTATGTTGCAAATGGTTCAAAACAAGTTCTCCTAGAATTGAATTCCGCCCTATTAACAGATTTTTCATATCACTGATTTATTACTATATGATATTATGTTGCAAATGATTCAAAACAAGTTCTCCTAGAATTGAATTCCGCCCTATCAACGGATTTTTCATATCACTGATTTATTATTATGTTGGCTGTATGTGAAGCAGAGTATGCTAACCCGTTCTGAACATTTTGATATCATATCCGACTGTCAAGGACGTTCACACGAAATGAGCTTTAGTTTTCATTGTGGTAACTTGTTTCCCTGCTGCCTCTATTTTCAGTGGTAACAGTTTTGTGTTGATCGCCCCATATTTCTATCGAGGAAACTGGATTTGTTGATTGAGTATAATGTTAAGAAAGACTTTGATTTCAACAATTATGGTTTTGATAGTAGCTTTTTTGTTTAGAATGAAAGTCTTATGTGCTATATTGTATTTTATAAAACTTTTTCATCCAAAAATGACAGAGGCTAAGGAATGCAGCGAAATAGTATCTGATTTTGGCAGTGTATATACTATATACCCAGTGACTTTGAGCACACCAGTTCTAGTGTATTGTATCATGGAAAACAGAAGGAAGAAATGGACAGTAAGTTAATCATGGCTGTATTCAATCGACGATTTTTTTACTTCCAATTGTTTCAACCTTCGACTATTGAAACATGAAAGCTCAGTTCAATTTTATAAAATCTTCATTCAACTGGCCTCTAAAAAAAATCAATATTTTTTTAGTTAAAGCGGTAGATTTACAATGTAAACACGTTACATATTTTCCATTTTCTTCTCCAGAATGTATTATTTTCTAATGATAAGGTAATTTAAGTATTGTATATACAACGAGGCAAATTACAAAAAAAGAAGAACTGGGAAGGCAATTTGAACATGTTCGTCTTCCACGGTTAGGTTACTCATGGTAATGTCCTATTCCATATTTTTGCAAATCAATTTCCTTGATCAATTCGATGATTTACTCACAAATTTGTATACTTCAACCTAACATTAAGCAATGTCTTTTATGTCATAAAACTACAAATAAGGACACCTGATTGGTTTAGATTATATTTTTATTTTTTGACTAATACCAAATTCTATGTCCACAAAATACATTTTAGTGTTTTTATATAAACTCTGTGTCAGTATATTATGTGCAAGGCTGCGGCATGTAGTTGTGGAAATAAAGCAGTGATAAGCTTAACCAAAGACACTGTGCTTATTTTATCTAATTATGTAAAGAGATTCACAAAATACTGATAGCTTGTACAAAAAACATTACAATTTGTACACAACATATATAAAAATTCATTTAACCGAAAACTTTATTTATTTCATGATATTGTTTTAATCCGGCCAGAAATTACTTCCTTTATTCATCTTGTTTTATTTTTATTTCATTAGTTATATACATTGTAAGTGTTGATGATTGAGTATGTTTATTGTGAAATTTTAGTTTCAATGCTATATTAAGTACATTTTGATATCAAATTGCTGTTCAATTTTCTGGCCAAGGGAAATACCTGTTGTTAAAAATAGATTCTAATTTGATGAAATACAATAGATAGTTACAGAAATAGGTTTATAGGTTGGTTTAGACTTGGTGGAGTATGGTTCAGACTGGTCGAGAATGGTTAAGACTACGTCAAGTATGGTCCAGATACTTACAAAATGGTTAAATACTGGTCGAGTAAAGGTAGAGTATAAGTTCAGATTGTTAAGTATGGTTCAGACTACAGTCGATTAATATCAAGTAAATTTGAGACAAATTCAGACTGGTGGAGCAAAAATCAATACAGTCGAGTACAGATATAGGCCATTTCAGACTTTTACTTGTTTGTACTGTGTGCATTAACTGAAATTCGAAATTTACTGTGGTCTCTATGACAATTTATTATCATGATTATAGCTACACTGAATTAGTAATGTATTAAATATGTTTATTCCTGTTCACGATGCAAAATTATTATGAGCAGGAGATCAAGATGATTACACAACATGAGGCAACGTTACTGCATACATGTATAATTTGAAGACCACGTGTACTTTCGATCCTTGATCATAGAAATTAACATTTAATAATTAAAAAAATGAAGTAGTGCATATAATGTGTGAAAACAAAAACATTCTTACCTCAGCAACTAAGACTTCTTTTACAATTAAGTCGTGTTTTCACAATTAGCTATTGTCGGCAAAAATAAATTGATGAAGAGTCATGTTACCAAAGGTCATCATCAATTTCGTGGTTCAGTGAATCGTTAATAAAATCATATACAATAAAGGTGAAGAAACGTACCGTATTCCGGTAAATATTTTATTATGTTGAACTGTTCTAATGTATTAATATACCAAACTTTATAGATATACTTTTTTGAATATTTTCCCTAGATATCCAATAACTAAATTACAGAGATACTTAATTGAAGCTGTAGATTGAGTAAATTGTTAACAGTAAAGGTGCAATTAAATTGATTAATTTGTGTAAAAAAAAAGATATATTATGATAAACATGATGCAATCAATAGTTTTTTTCCCATATTTTGTCGTATGTTGAGAGACAATGCGTAAACGACCTTTTAGGGACAGTATTGTGTATCAACATACTTGTATAAAACTAACTTTTACTCAAATTGATAATGAAATAGAAATAAAGAGTAATTTTTCCAAAATCATAACGTTTTGCCATTAGTAAATGATAAACAATTTGCTCTCTCCCAACATGTAAAATCTGGAATCAAGTATAAATGTATGTGTTTTCCCATGTAGACATGATACCGATACATTAAGGTTACAAAATTGTGCGAATTTTTAAAGCATTTTATCTTCCTTGTCTTGTAAACATTTCTCATTTTAAGGAAAATGAGAAATGTTTACAAGACAAGGAAGATAAAATCTGCTCCCGGCAGAGCTACAGTAAATGCAAACTAGTTTTCAATTTTCCTTGCGTAACCCCAAGTATTTTTTGTTGCACACAAAGGCTTAGTGAAATGACATAATTTATAAGGGTGTCAGTACATCAAATTTGTGCAATTGGCAAAATCAGAAAATTTTGCGTTTTTAGAAAAAAAAAGGAGAAATAAATGTGTATCTAAAATATAATTGCTATTTCAAAGTTTCGGAACTGAAATAAGGTCATACGTAGGTCAAATGCAAAACATTTCCCACGTATCTATAACTTTTCTACATGATAATGATAGCCATGCAAGCTTATTGTGTGTCGGACATACTGGTTAGTTGCCTATCGGTCGTGTTGGCTAGTTGTTTGTCGGTCATGCTGTCTTGTTGCCTGTCACAACGATGATTACACCAAACAGTACAGTCCAATAATTATTAGGTTCAAATTTTGGTGCATATTTATTTTCAAAATAGAGGGTCGATTAATAAGTTGACGTCAGCGTAGTACAAGGACGATTGAAAACGAATTACGGAATGACTTAATACAGAAACACAGTTAAGATACATCCTTGTACTTGTGTTTCCATCCAGGCTGCAGTGTGAATAGGTTTACCTCATTTGAAACGATAACAAAATTCCAAGTTATTATCTTTAATCCAATGACAAACATGTAACAATATATTAAAAATAAAACATTTTAAAAAGATGAATATCACATGTGATGCATCAAATTAAACCCGGAAATATGTTATTAGTTAAAAAATCCTAAACTGTTGCCTTTATACAAACAAAACAGCGAAATAAATACAAATTACCAATATAACATGTACAATGTATGAATATGCAAAAGAACAATAGGATAAAGACACAAATATTATAGTTTTCATCATGTTTATTGAAAATATATCATGATACTAGTTTAAAAAAAATGTCATGCAAACATTAAAATCTAGCATATTAGTCTTAAGTATTAATACTCATAACACATTCTTTTTTATAGACAACTGGTTTTTGATTGATTGCTTATTTTAATGGAGTATAATTACTTATTTGATTTTTTGGTAAGTAATAATTGACCAATCTTTCTCACACGTCTGTCGTGTAAAGCTTTGGAAAACAGATAGATAATCTCTTCAAAATAACATGGAAATATACCACCCCCCCCTAACAACAAAAAACAAAAAACAAAAAACACGTGTTTATCTATACTATTGTAATTTGAGATACAAACATGGCAACAAGAGAGGACAGGATTGTAGTTTTGACAATTCAAACATATCCGTCGTCACCTGTTAGACAGATATTCTATAACAGGGCAACCAACTTGTGATAGCGTCTATAAAATATTCGAAGGAATGACTGTATCTTCACCACTTGGAACCTCTCTTAACACAATTGTAGAAGCGATTCTTTGAATGAAGTGTTCAAACATCACATCGACGAATACATGCACGAGACAATAGTCAATTAAACATACATCAACATTAATGATATTCATATAAATCCATTTTGAAGGCGTGTTTATCTTTCAGCTATCTTAAATTTAAATTATTTTTAAAGCACCGTTTAGGTAATTTGTAATTTGTAAAATGCTGACTGTCGAAAACTAACTAGTAAAATAATACATATGTAATATAAAGTCATCATTTTAAAAAATAGATCTTTAAAAAATCAACAAGAAAATGTAAAAATGAAAACAACGGCGGTAGGCAACAATATAGGCAATAGTAATATACCTCTGATCAATAGTCATAATTCGATTTAACAAAAATAAATCCGGGTAAAACAACTAAAACCGGGGGAAACACAATATCATCAAACGGTTGTCGAGTTTTCTGCTACAAATGACTGGAGAACAGTATCCGTGGTCGGATTTGGTGAGAGTGCTTGTCCTCGTAAGGCTGAATTAGTCTCTTCAACATTTGTCTAAAATATAAAACTAAGATATTATTTTCCTGTATGCACATACATTTTATTCAAATTTAAAGACAAAACGTTTAGGAGGAGTAATGATCTATCTTAAAATTATCTCATTAGTCTGATTTGAAAACTTCATTTTATGTTCCAAAGTGTGTTAAGCAATACCATTTGATCCGTCGGATGTGGTTATTATAAATGTATGCGACAGTAGTTTACAAATATTCAAATCTCGACAAGTGGTTTTTGTTGCAACCGCAAGCTACCTGCACTGGTATTTTCAGTCCTTATTTATTTTGCTATAATATAAGTTAATATATGAATATATTTCAATAACAATTCGATGTACTTACATGACCGTTTTTTGTTTGTTCCGAAGCACGGTATTTTTCATCTGGATTGCTACCTAAAATAAAGTGTGAAATTTTTATTCATATTTGTATACATCGTAACGTCTTATTCATTGTTTACCATTCTTTAATTCCAATTATATATATACATGTTTTGCCATTCTTTATACAAGCTTCATATCAGCACTTACAAAATTATATTCAAATTATTTGACACTCAAAGTATTTTTTTTAAATAAATCATGTCTGAGATTAGTTAAAATATTTTTGTGAACTATAATTAAATTTTCAATAGCAATTATTTTCTCTATATTGATATATGATACGTTTTATGTTAATATTTCTTCATTTTATGCATAATTTTATTATCTTTAGCAACAACATGGCTTGTTGTTAATATTCCACGTATAATATACGTGAATGTGAAGACGCTGAACCCTTTAAAATTTCTCTGAAAATTTCAAACAGACGCAGGTGTACCTCCACTTGATTTCATGACTTTTATTGCTACTCAACGTGAAATTGTGCAAATTTAAACTTACTGGTTTGAGAACCACCAACGAGAATGTGCATGTGCTGTCACAGAATATCTCTGGCATCGTTTATATCACTTTTTTTTAGTTTTGATCTAAGTCAGAATGGCATTTTGTAAGAAATATGTCCTTGCTTTGTTTTAAATATATATAACACATCTTAAAAAACATAACATATCATATATCTGGGTAGGTACCTCGGCTGTTAGTCCTCGAGGATATCACCAAACCAAGTAGCCAGTTTTGCAAAGACATACGGATATTATTTGAATGGACATTTGCTGTTACAAATACTTGGAAATCATTTTAAATTAGGGAATGCATCTCCCTCGTGCACTGCTCAGATTCCTTATCCGGGTTCGGCTATATTTTTGGTCCTGTTTGGTCTAGCAGTTCTTCAATGCATAAGATTCAGATTTTCAAATATTTCTATCTTCAGCTTCAGTGAAAAGATATTCTGTTTTGAAATGTGCATTTGTTGCAGGAAAATAGGTAACGTTAATGTTATTTGGTACACTCGCAATAAAAAAAAAACCACGTAAGGTATTTTGGCCAATAACGATTAATAGGAAACATAGTAAAATGCTATTATTTAACATTTGATATATTATGAATTTGTATACAGTGTCATTCAATATATAAAGCTTTATGTCATTCATTTGCTTGATTGATTGGTGTTTTTAGCACTCTTAGCTTCTTCGTGGCGGTCTATTTTTATTGGCGGAAATGGCCGGAGTGCCTTGAGGGAACAACCGACCATCTGCAGGAATCATACATTTGTAAAGTGTATTACCTGAAGACGGTACTTTAGTTTGCTGACTTGGTCTCACTGTTGATGTTATCTTGGCATTTAGTGATGGAACAAATTTTATATTGTCAGTCTCGTTTCTAAGTTTCAACTAATAAATAAAAGAATAGAATACTTTGAATAAAAGGAAATATCAGGTATGCGCCAATAGAAGCACAAACAAAAAAACTAAAATGTCAAAAAATTATTTAAAATACGTTTTATCTAAATATCAATGTTGCCTCTCAAGAACGCTTGAGGTCAATTTCTGAAAGGATCAAAATTCGGCATAATGCATTAATGGTATAAACACAGATACAGATTATAGGGATTTTTTTTATGATTCTAAATAAATAATATAATTTGCTACGACAAACACTTTTTATCGATTTAAAAACGGATGTTTGAATAGGACATCAACAAATATTGTATATTTCCAAAACAAAATTATAGTGTTTGTATATGGAAACATGTGATATCTTAATAACTGAAATTTTTCCAAAATAGAAATGCAAACACTTTTTATCTAACTATTTTCATGCATTCTTATAAACTGCAAATATAAAAACATTATCGTTCTATTAATAAATATATCCACAGAAATGTAAATGATAATTACCTTGGGAATAAAAAGTATGCATAAAACTAAAGCTGTACAGAACATAACAAAGCAATTCATCAGAACAAATCTTGCTGTCTTCTGTTCGTCATCAAGTATATGATTTAATGGAACTCCAATAAGGCAAACCACCACAATGTTATAAACACAGAATCCAATTAACTTGGAATCGTTTAAGGCAGGAACCTCTACTTTTCTTGTTTCCCACGCTAGGAATGTACCAAAGGCTAACAGAAGACCTTTGTAAACATACTGGACACATAACCAGTAGACCTGTGTAGAACTTGTACATACAGTATAAATTTCTTTGTGTGTTATGTCATTTTCTTCATCCTGTAAACATTAAAAACAAAAAGTATACAATCAACTCTGAAATGAGTTGTTACAAAAAAAGTTGATCAGGTTAAATATTGTATAGATCCCCTCTGAAGACTTCATCAATATTTGAATAACATATTAAAGTTAGTCATGTTTTTGTTATTTGGGGAATTTAATAGAATAGAGAAGCTTAAAGCCACCTTTGGGACTTGAACGCATTGAGAAAATCTTGCACCCGGAGGCGGGTTTCAGCTCGAACCTAAATAAAGGCGACAGTAGTATACCGGTGTTCAAAAGTCATAAATCGATTGAGAGGAAACAATTCCGGGTTACAAACTAAAACCGAGTGAAACACATCAACTATAAGAAGACAACAAAGGAACAACAGGAACACTGAAGTGTAACAAAAACAAACGCCAACATACATAGAAACGAACTATTAGATAACAACTGCCATATTCCTGACTTGGTACAGGACATTTTAAGAAAAAATGGTGGGTTGAACCTGGTTTAATGGCTAACCAAACCTCCCGCTTTATGACAATGTAAAAAAATATCACTACAATGACAACACTACGTGACAGAAATATAGCACACATACATAATATAATAGTCGACACAGCATGCAAACCGCAGAACAACAACGAACATATTCCATCCACGACAGACACCACAGGAAATCAAAAACAGTGACGCGCTTACGTAACTAACATGCAATCTCGAACTTTATACAATTATTTTCACATTATTCGTCCAAACAATTTTCATGACAATGATGTTATGGAAAGGCAATTTATAATTATTTGGACTACAAACAATAAGACATAATAAATTATCCAACCGAAAACATAACAGAAGCATCAAAAATAAATACATGAATGTTTGATGTACAAAATACCGAGACACGTCGTATAGCAATGCAAATTCACACTCGGTATAACAGGCATATACGGGAATATGACACATAATTAAACCACAATGCATACTTGTTCAGCTATATGGACGCTACACTAAACTCCGAATCATACAAGTGAACCAACATTAAAAATGCGGCGGGGTTAAACATGTTTTGTAAGATCTCAATCCTCCTCCTTTACCTCTAGCCAATGTGCAATTAGCAAACACATATACATACGCAGAGTAAAAATCTTTTTAAAAGAAGAACGAGTCCGAGATTAGAATTGGTAGCAGAAGAAACTAAGTCAAATGGCAATGATCAAGATAAATGAACAAAGGACTACTAACAGTTATTGACATGCCAGCTCCAGACCTCAATTACACTGATCATTAGATTATGTCTTTATCATACGAAAATCAACCACAATCCCTCCCGCTAAACAGATCTTTGATTGTCTAAAATAAATATGCTCACAACTATTGTTGACTTTTAGGTTTTACAGTTTGACATATTGCATGCACACTTGTCTATTGTTTAATAATGTGTGTTAATTTTTAGATGTCTTTTGTTATTTGTGGCGTTTTGTTGTTGTCCCATTATCGTATAATCTACAGCTCCTTTATTAATATTTGAAAGTATATGATACTGGAAATGCTGGGTAAACCTAAAATAAGACAGAAACTGGCAAACTAGTTCACAAAAAGATATTTAGATCCTTTAAGAACACCCGAGTTCATTCCTTCTGTATTGAGAGTGGTAATCCTCGAACTCCAGTTTTATTCAAATGTTTTGTGGAGTGTTGTTTGTTAAACTTTTATATTAGGTAAGGTACAACGTCATGCAAGTATTGTGCAAATTAGATTCCATTTTCAGGCATTATTGAGTCCCAAAACCATCATATAATACACATGTACATGCATCTCAATATACTTAAATTAAATGAGTGTACCTCAATTGTAACAACAACCTCTTTCCGTGTAAGAGAAAAGAATAGCGTCCACGGTACCAATATTGACAGATCTATAGCCATCAATACACCACACACTGCAAACAACTGAATATCTTTTATGACCTGAAGACGAAAGAGATTATGTTAACTACCTGACTAAAATTAAGTCCATTATACATACAGCGTCTTCAAACACTAGAATTAAAATTAAAATAAGGATCATTTTGGTTAATTCAAATGGAAATAAACATGATCTTAACTAAAGCAACAGACAGAGAATGCAAACTCATCTTATCATTGAAGCATACATACATTATCTAACCCCCATCATGTGTTACATTGAATTCAACTGAAATTGCCCTTATTGTCTAGTAAAAAGTAAAATAAAAAAAATGCCAAACAATATCAAACACATCAAACAAATGGAAATCAACTGTCATATTCGTGACTTGGTACAGGCATTTAATGATTAATGCAGTTTATAGAAAAAGTATACACACAGTTTTTGGTGGGGTTCGTGTTGCTTAGTCGTTAGTTTTCTATGTTGTGTCATCTGTACTATTATTTGT
The DNA here is from genome assembly GCF_021869535.1 of Mytilus californianus. Classification (NCBI taxonomy): domain Eukaryota; kingdom Metazoa; phylum Mollusca; class Bivalvia; order Mytilida; family Mytilidae; genus Mytilus; species Mytilus californianus. Next base: position 118,600,870 of record NW_026262712.1, on the reverse strand, counting down.
CTGTTTGTCTTTTTATTTTTGGCCATGGCGTTATCAGTTTGTTTTCGATCTATGAGTTTGAAAGTCCCTCTGGTATCATTCGTCCCTCTTTAATCATTTCACCTTTTTTTACAAAAGTTTTGATGACTTTCCTTGATATTTTGCTTGATAACCTTAAAACAAAATAAAAAGAATAAGTGTCATCTATGCTTAAAATGTTCAATAAACAAACCTTCTTCTTGATACTATTATTATGAAATAAGACATGAACCCTCCATGTCTTTGAGAACAATGCACCAAATGCTGAGGTAAATCCTACTGCTAAGAACCATGAGCTTAACTGAAAAATAATTAGTTAAGAATAATTCTGAAAAAACATTGAATTACATTTAAACAAATGTTTCCTTATCGTATATTTTTTCCGGTCTTTCATTAGTTAAACATATTTTCATCTTATACATTTAACAAGAATGTGTCCATAGTACATGGATGCCCCACTCGCACTATCGTTTTCTATGTTCAGTGGACCGTGAAATTGGGGTGAAAACTCTAATTTGGCATTAAAATGAGAAAGATCATATCATAAGGACCATGTGTACTAAGTTTCAAGTTGATTGGACTTCCACTTCAGCAAAAACTACATTGACCAAAAATTTAACCTGACTTGACCAAAAACTTTAACCTGAAGCGGGACGGACGGACGGACGAACGTACGGACGCACAGACCGAAAAACATACTGCCCCTAGGTGGTGCATAACAAACGAAAAACTTAAAGTAAAGACCACTTTAATGCCTAGCTCTTAGAAGATTTGTCGACGGAGCATGATTTTGACCGAAGTTTGCTAAATATCATTAGAATAAGAAGAATATATAATGCATTAACGACTTATAATCAAACCTCCGATGAACGTCAAAGCAAGTGATACAGAGGACCAGTTAATTATTTTGATTTTTGCATCGAACGCACTTTCTTATAGTCGTTTCAAGTAAACAGGGCTATCACGCTTCTGACCAACTATATCTTTATCTTTCTCAAATTTGAACCAAAAAATGTTTTCTACTAATTTCATTGCAACATTATATCAGGTTATATGTTCAAAAGATCAACTATTAAATACTCACGGGAACCAATTTGTCAATATAATGATAAAAAAGAGGTACTGGTATAAGAGAGAACTTAACTAGATGAAAACGACAGCTCATGTGTTAATTTAAAGTAAAGAGTTGGTACAGGCATTTCCTTATGTAGAAAATGGTGGATTTTTATTGGTTTTATAGCTAGCTAAACCTCTCTTTTGTATGACAATGGCATAAAATTCCATTATATTGGCAACAATGTTCAAAGATCAGTTACTATAAAATCCAACACTACGTACATTTTTTGAGTTAATGAACTTTGTTTAGGATTCACAATGGGACGTTAATGGGAACATATTATCTTCTTATTTTTATACATGAAATCAATATCTTAAATGGGTTTTGGTTGATCTATGAATCAACAATCACTTAAATGATCAGACAATATTATAGATCTAAGACTTTCACTACTACTACTATTGCTAATAATGATAACAAGGATCAAGATTAAAGCAATACAAACCGTCCCTTTGGTAGCTTTCAGTTTTGGTCTTTGTGTTTGTTGTGATTCAAAATTTCTCATTCGCTCAAGTTTTAGAGATAGACAAATTAATATAACCGATTGCTTACTAATTCGGTGATGTCGTCTTAGGGTTAAATCAGTTAATGAAAAATCCACTATTGCTTGATGCCTAATCAATTGATATTATTTATCAACTTATGTTATTGGAATAACACGACGGATGTCCTAGGTGGAGCAGAATGTGCATACCCTTTCCGGAGCACCTGAGATCATACCCGGCTTTTGAAGGGTTTCGTGTTGTTAATTTTGTGGTTTTTTATGTAGTGTTTTGTGGAATGTTGTTTGTCATTCTTTGTTTTTCGATTTTTTACATGGCGATGTCAGTTTCTCCTCGACTTATATTTTACACATGCAATAGCAAAGCGTCAGAAAAGACTTGTTTGAATATATATAACATCGAAATTTGGACATTCTTTTCAATTTCATACAAAACCAATGCATATTACTTTTGAATATAACATAGAACAGTATGACAATGGATATGGAAACTCTTTGCTGATATCGTCATCTTTCGGGATGAAAATGCTCATCCAAAACTGATAAAGCAAGTTTAGTTTAGCATGATTATTTGTCTATCAACACATTGATATCCCGTTATTCTCTTTAAAACCGTAAATGCTGCAGAAAGAGGCGTTAGACATTATTTTTTTGGTAAGGGTTCGTGTTGCTCAGTCCTTAGTTTTCTATGTTGTGTTGTGAACTGATTTTTGTCTTTTTGTCTTTTTCTTTTTTTGCCATGGCATTGTCAGTTTATTTTCGACTTATGAGTTTGAATGTCCCTTTTGTATATTTTGCTTCTCTTATACCAGAGGGACATTTAAAATTCACAAGTCGAAATAAAAACTGATAACGCCATGGTAAGACGACGAAAATACAAACAAGTAAACGAAACACTACAAAGAAAACCCAAAGACTTAGCAACACAAACCAAACCGAAGATTGGGGATGATCTAATGTGCTCCGAAAGAGTAAACAGATCATATTCCACTGTGTCTGTGCTGAAGATTGAACTTATATTTTCTCTAATTTCCTATTTCTCTACTAATTCATGTTGTGTTTAATAATCATATTTACCATACAGAGTGCTCCATTCTCAACCAGGTTAAGATATTCCGTCATAGATACATACACAGACATGAACATAATGATACCACCACATATGATTATGTTGTTAATTTTTGGACTCGACATCTTGATATGCCTATAACAAATTATTTTTATTCTTTAATATTGAAAATATTTCTAAAGCTATTTTGGTTGTATAATGATGATGCCAATATACTTGCTTTCTACTTGTTCCAAACATTTTGGCAAGGAAAGGATAACTTTTCAATTACAACAAATTGCTTAGTTTAACTGGGCATTTCATTTCTTAACATATATCAGCGATCGGAAATATATATTTCCTCTTAACGTACATGAACATATGCCAAGGCATCAATATTTATCAAACAGAAATGTTTGCAATAGCCAAATAGTCAACAGAACTTGTATTTAGAGTTTGGCATATTAAATAGACACCTGACTATTGTTTACGATTGTATGTCGACCTTTTAACATTCTTTAGTTGTATGTGTCTTTGAACTGCAGACAAATTTACATTTGCCCTTAACCTCCCTTTAATCATATTTTGATCGCAGAGTAATGTTTTTTATGTGTCCTTAATGTATGATTTATTTTCTAATGTATTTGTTTGTCAGGATCTTGATCAATCTGAGAAAACAATTGCTTAACATGTACAAAATATGAATAATATTGTTATATTTTTCCGCATACTAACTTCATGAAGTCGATAGTTTTTGACATTCGATTTAAATAATTAAACTGGTACCTGTTTTTTCTATAGAAAATGTTGAAAATAAGAAGTCCTATTGCACCAATTAATCCAAAGGATGTTAAAATTCCAAGGATGATAACCGCAGCTATGGAAGATGCGAGCAGTTCTGTTTGTGTTTTAGAGCCATCCTTCGGAATTTTATTACCTAGTGAATAATAATAGAATGCATGTACATTTCATAGAAGTATTGATCTACTATAATTACATTTTGAATTTCAAAATACCGTTTCATTTGTTGGGAAATGCTACATTGAAAAGGTGTATTCGAATTTATCGTAATACAAGACCTTCAGGGTTATTTCACGTTTGCTGTTGTCCCTTAGACACTTTATTATTTTCATAATTATATAAGAGTTTCAATTCAATTCCTCACTAGTCATAGAGACCAGTAGGTTTGAAATCACGTAACACGTGTAACACTTTATTCACTTCTTCTTTGCGCATGTAGCAGATGAAAAAAAAACCCAAAAAAAAAACATTAGTGTGACTTATAAAACAGAGAACACGAAGCCCTCTGCACCGATTGATGTATGATGAGACAGGCAGTGAACTATAGAATATAGTTTCAAAATTAAAACGAATAATTCAAAGGAAAATACTTAATGTATTCTCAAAGAAAGAACCCATTTATTAAAGATATTGTTTTATGAAATATAATTGATGCGGGTAAATTTCGTTGGGTGAATTTGATGTTCAGGAAACGTTCAAACAAATAACAAGAACTAAGTTTTCTACGCTCACACTTAGATAGACTTAACTGGAATTGGCAAAACTTGTTGTGTATTTTTGGTTTTAAAAGGTCTTCAACATCATAATTTACTTTGCCTTCAAATTATTTTAATTAGAGCGCCGAGGTGAGTCTTATGTAGAAGTATTAATTATAAGCCTGGTTTTTCTTTATTACAATCTATGGATATAATTTTAACCCAACTGTATTTGATCTATAGAATAGTTTTTTTTAGCTACTGGCTGATGGTTTCCATTGTTTAAGACATTAATCAGTCGCAACGGTGTGTGTACGCTTATGAAAACATTACACAATAACCTTCTGAAATGGAAAATATTTTAGAAATTTTCTTTTATTCGTGTAGTTCGCCTTAACGAAAAAAAAAAAAACAACGTTAAAACAATATGAAGTCGTATTCAAAGCCAGGTTAATCTATAGATTATGTTTTAGCGCTTTGAATATTAGCACCAAGAGATAAAATTACAGAATCCCATTTGATTCTTAACCTGTCTGCAATATAAATAATTGCTTCAAATACTTTAGGATTGAATCCTTACCTGACCATAACGACGATGGATTTATATCCCACGTGATACTTCCTATGTCTGGATCGAAACGACCAGCATCAGTTCTGTTGTCTCCTGTCAAATATAAAAACAAGCTGCTTTCTTTAAAAAAAGAAAAGCAATACGTGAACCCGACCCCGCTGCCTGGTCATCAAAAAATTGTTGCTGATTTTTTCTTTTTGCTTTTGTTTAAACACCTTTATTGAAAATATGTAATTTTGTGTAGATTCTTGCACAAGAAGTCAATTGAAAGCAATATTGGATTTTAGTTGTAAATAGAAAATTGTATACAGCTACCATTTGAAACTACCTTTTGCGGCCTGACTATTTTATTTATTACTTCGGAGTGTACATTATTTTTTCTCCGTGTTTTATGTACAAAGACCTAATTCTATTGCAATTCTCAATTTCTGCAAACCGGATGTCTAAAGCAAATTGCACAGACCAATCAAGATATAAAATTCAGCAATCAATTTGCTTAATAATCTGGATGCGTTTAGTTTATCTTTCATATCTTCATATTTTATTTCCTGGATGCTTTAAATTATTCTTATACTCATTGAAGTTGTCTGTACACGTGGAAGAAGTTGTATACAGAAATTGAAGTCCAATTTCCATGTGAAGTGTAACTCTGTGACAAAAATTATAAGAAGATTTCGTATTTTGTTCTTGAGAGTAACACACCAGCTTCATTAAGACCTCTTATATACTGACAATTATTTTGGTCCGATAAATCATTTCAAATCTTAAGGATTTTCTGAAGTAACTTAAATCAATTTAAAAATTCGACAGGAAAACATAGTTTTGAAAAATATCTTGTTTTTATAAGAGTTGTGAATACACGAACATGCACTCAAAAGAACCAATTTATATATAAAAAGTTTATAATTTTGGTAAAAATCAATAAACTCATCATTAACACGTGGTCAGGATTAAAGTTTTGTACGCCAGCCGCGCGTTTCGACTACAAAAGACTCACCAGTGACGCTCGAATAAAAAAAGTGAAAAAAAGGCCAAATATACAACAAGGTTTAGGAGCAATGAGGACCCAAAATTCCGAAAGCTTTTGCCAAAAACAGCTAGGGTAATTAATCTAAATATATATTCTGGATATATTCATTTGCGTCATCATGTATATTTATTCTAGGTTCAAATCTAATGTTAGTTGAATTCGGATGTCAAACTGCCTACCTCAAGTGGTTTGACTCCGGATTCATTGCCATTCAATCCGAAATTTGTGTCAACGCAAACCGATATTGTTGTCAAACCATATTTTAAATCCAATTTTGTTGTTTTGTGTGGAAGACTGGGTGTAATAATAATAGTATTATTATGTAAAAAAACGGCAAGACGTTTGTAGAGTAGCTTGACAACACAATGCATACAATATTCAAAAAAGCACAATCGTTGCAAAGATTAAGATGCTATAAAGTTGAACCATTAAAAAAAGAATTAAAATTTAATTAACTTACATTCCTAGCTGTTAATAAATCTTTTTTCGGAAATTTAAGATATACTATCAATAAACACAAACGTCAAGTATTTACTAATGGCAATTTTTTTTATCAAATCAATCTCTTGTTCAAGTCTTACTTTCTATGTTATTTCTATACCATATATAAGCAGAGACTTATAAAACCATACGTAAACGGTATAAAATTAGTAACGTATACGTAGTCATTAATATTATTGTAAAATATTAATTACGTTTTTTGTGAAATGCAAGGATTCAAAATTGTTAAGAATTGTAACCATGCTACTATTTTTTTTCATTCCCTACAGTTTAAACATTAGATGCTAATTTATTTGCATTCATTCCTGATAATTGGTACTCATATGTTGCATATGCTTTTTATAAATGTATTCACTCTTAAAACCCGCGGGATGATAATAATATAACATTATTAATTATATTATATTAATGCTAAATTTAGTTTCAGTTAAAACTTTAATAATTGGTCTGTTAGTATCTATTAACGAAAATAACTATTTTAGGTAGAATATCGTTTTGTTTAATTCTCTTTTTTTTCCGACCTAAGATAAATATTTGAACAGTAATATTGTTTTGTTCATTTTCTTCTTGCTTTCCGACATTTGCTCAGGCTACGATGGAATTACAGATATGTAAAGTAGTTTATTCTGGGACATAATTTAATGTCAGTATATTATTCCCATGTTTATTGTCACAATGCACAATAGCACGTTGTATTAAATACTACCAGAAGTCCAATACTCTAGTAATGGACTTCTGATACTACACAAACAACGTGTACAAGGACCGTCTCAAAACATAAATTATACAATTGCAATATCATTTTACTTCATATTTAATACTTTCAAAAAAAAACACATATGTTCTGTCAAAAGCAAATAGGTTGGAATATATAAATGGCTTTCTTACTGCAATCTATTATTTATTTTTTTCACTTTCCGATCTACAAATAACTTTAATTTGATTGTCGAAATATTAATACAATATCACGTGGTAACATATCAATAGAGGGACCGTATCAAAAACATAGATAACTACCTGTCTAAATGATCGATAATTTTCGAGACATTCCGAGAATCATCTTTCCGATGATATCGAATGGCCCATAGAAGCTTCCAAAACTCATCAATATATAGGCGTGAACCCCTTAGGGGGTTCAAACAACAGGATAATATGAAGACAAATATAATATACATATTTTAGAGAGAACAGTAGTTTACCGATGTTCAAATCTCACAAATTCATTTAGAAGATACAACGCAGGGTAAAACATAAAAACTAAGAGAAAAGCATCACCCGTCATGTGAATCCACACGCAGGCAAAATAATAAAATTGCTACAGGACACAATCAGTAAGTTTATGTATTGGACGATTTTTTGGGGGTATTTGAAGATCTCAGAAAACATGTCGGTAGTGATTTGAGACACAGACACATCGTATCCGTCAACAAATTGTACGGTGACCGTAAAACTTATGTATTGTCGAATTCACTCATTTTTGCTCTTATTCCTGTTTGAACACATATACGGATATTAGAGGCAACAGGAAGATACACATACAAAACTAAGAGAATCGCACGAACTCAAAAAAGGACCGGGTGCGTCCACAAGGTAAGCTTCTTATACATGTATTATCTGTCATTTAATTTCACATTGAGGCAAAATGATTCAATAGGCAATAGGACACATTCAGTTAGTTATAGATCAGACGGTCTTTCTCGTAACTTTAAATCTCCGACAACGAAAACGTGTCGGTATTGAGTTGAGACACAGACATATCTAATCGGTAAAAAAAATCTTATGGTGACGGAAACCTGTAGTGTCGATTTCAGTCGTTTTTCATCTTAACCCAGGTGGAGCAGTTTGTGTGTCCGGAGCACACTCCTGTCAATTAAATCAGTATAGTGTGAACATGCAAAACCGTGACGTATAAATTGAAATTAGTGTAAGCCATACGATGGAACAGAGGATATGCTACTGTTGAGAAATGTGAAGTTGACAATTGGAAAGTTGAACTCATCACGTTTGTCATAGATTCTCATTTGGAGTCGTTCGATCTGTGACAATATCGAGGAAAGTATCAACATTTGAAGCAGACTTTCTAGTTTGGGTTGTTTCCTTTATCAGTTCACTAGCATATATGAGATGCAAGCAATAAAAATAGATAAAAAAGAAAAACGACCAAAATACAAACATAAACGGTATATATACAAATCCGCTTAAAGATATTAATATCGGTATTATTTTTTCCTAATCTGAAATAATACCATTATCCGCCTTGATCAGCTTGCATTAGTGAAGTTTTATCCTATCTTGAAACAATCTCTGACAGGGTGAAATCGATGATTACAAAATAAGCAGTCACTGCAGCTGTTCCTTCGCTTAGCACGTGGTGGTTAGGGTTAAGGACTGATAGAGAGAGAAAAGAGTACATTACCTTTATTTAGTTGTATAAACGATTGTCCTATACGCCTTCCATCCTTGAAGGATACTGGTCCCTACAATACATGTCCTTGTTATTGTACGGGTGTTTCTTGAAATGGAATATATTCTAAATGACTGAACAACTAAACTCATTCGACCTATTGTTTATAGTTACTGTACCACAACAGCTGTATATACAGAATATCAAATAATGGAAAGTGCTCATATCAATAAATTTCCAGATAGTTTTTTTAACAGACTTTTTGAATTTTATTACAAAACTCCCCGTCATTAAACATAAAACAGCTTGATTAATATAATACTTCTATCCCAACCTTTCGAAATGTCAAACTTAAACAAAAACTTACAAACTTTAAGACATTTTAACAAGTGTTTTAAGTTTTATTTTATAATATCGTTATATAGTATGTCACAAAAATCAAGCGATCATCACAATATTGAATCAGAATATTCTAACAAAACATGAAACAAGTCACTAAATATTTCCGCTCTTCAGCAAGAAAAAAACTAAATATCCTTTGAAAAGAAATGCGTGGTTATCAAAGACAAACTGACAACGCCATGGCAAAAATCGAAAAAAGACGAAAAAACACACAACATTCTCCAAAACACAACATATAAATCTATAGACTGAGCAACAACAACCGGGGACTGATCTCATGTGCTCAGGAAGGGGAAGAAGAATAAGATAAATTTTGAAAAAATGCACTCCTTTAAATGTCGTCGGATTTAATGTTGAATTTTAAAGTACGTCAGAATGGAATACAATAAACATATGAGCTTTATGCTTCTGTATTATCAATAATATTAAAATGAAGTAATCTGGTACCTCATAATACACATACACAACTTAATCTGTAAATCACGACATTGGTATAAACATTCCATTCAGATAACTGGGCAATGCACTTTATTTTAGTTACCACGTAGCGTAAATATAATAAAATTAATGTTTTTATTGAAAATTCGCATATTATTCACCGTAGATTTACTAGTTACATATCATTCTTTGAATGTAGAGTTCAATCTATATTTACCCTTATTTTTCCAAAATTGAACATGAATATGTAACACATTCATACTTAATTACCTAGACACATCAAATTTCGCCTCAACCATGTTTGATTTTGTATTAAAACGTCAACTGTTTATGACTACTGATGTAATTTTGTTCGTTTTGATATGTTCGAAAGTTTTCGCTCGCCCTTTACCTTGAGACTTAAATATTTTTAGACAGAAATGATCTTTAGTCGTATAAAATTATCTTAAAAAATCTCAAACTCACTGATACTCCATCAAAACTAACTTCATCCATGCCTTTTATGATACTTTCTCTTATGTCAGACCTGTCATAGCTAAAATCTTCCAGTTTACTGCCGTTTAAATATTTCAGACTATTGTTGAGGCCTAGTGCTAAAGCCCAGACGGCATCATATATCCAGGGATGGGATCTTGTTAGACTGTACGCAGTATTAGATGCCTCACTTTTCATCCACGAATCATACTCCGCCGGTGTCTGTTGAAAAAAAAACTGATTATAATAATGCATTTTCATTCATGTTTGACACTTCAAATCATCATCAGCAGCAGCAGCAGCATTGTCGTCGTCATCATCATCATCATCATCATCATCATCGTCATCATCGTCATCATCATCATCATCATCATCATCATCATCATCATCATCATCATCATCATATTAGGTAAAACTATTTATGTACTTATATGGGAAATTGATTAAGGTAAATTTTGAAATTTTGAAATTTGTTCTTTTTAAAATCATTACTATTAGGTGATCATGTGTGTGATTACCATTGGAAATATCGTTATCGATACCTGAACGACAAATGTATATATTTCTACTGTAACTTTCAGATATGCATTAAAATTACCAGGAGTTCTTCTTTACGTAGTTCGAAAATAAACAGACGTTAAGGAATATACATCACTTTATTGAAACAACAACTGAACAAGCCACGTAAACCATAACAATATCATCTAAATCATGAGACAGTATAATAATAATAATATGTAGCTTACCCGACCGGAGAGAGTAACTGTGTTTTCTGAACTGAGTTGATTTTGGTCCAGTGTTATCATGTGATCGGCTGCTTCGTATAAGTTAGCTTTAGTACAGGGAAGATCTTTTACATCTGCATTTTTTATCCAGTTCCTGTACATTGAAGCACCAGTTAGTATCCAGGTGTATCGTTTTCCGTAGAGCTTTTGCTTATATACCTAAAAAGGAACAAGTAACATCAGTGCAATATGTTTGATACTTGTATTGTATAAATAAAATGATATAAAAGAAAAGAAAAAGCACAGAACTATAACATATTACACTTAAAAAGGGTGAAAATCAAATATAGCCGATCTCGGAGAACAGACTCCTAGGCACAACAAAGTCAGCGAAATCAGAAAACACTGGGGGAAGTTAAAAGTATCTGTATGTATACATTATGCATTGATTAAGAATTTCTAATATGATAGGCACGACAACTTTAATATAAAATTTATCTATATTACGTTTGAGTTTAGTCGATCGAAGGTAATCACAATAAAACGCGGGAGAAATATATTTGCAATAAAAAAGATAAGTGGAATGCTTGATTGCTCGTGACCTTTATAAACTAATTAGTTTGCTTTTCACGAAGTCTCTATTATATGGTTTGTTAACTTATGTCCCATAACGCTTGCTAAAAAGGATTATTTGAAACAAAGCTAAATATATAATCAATTTGATGATCATAAAAGAGAGCATTTTATGCCGACATTCTTACTAGTTTATTCTTTTCATGTTAATATAAAAAAAAACCCAAACAAACGGGAAAGTTATTTGTATAATAAAAGTATCAAAAAAAAAAAAATTGTAATAAGAATGACATATAAAAAAAAATAATTGCAATAAAAATGACATAAAGACAAATGAAAAAATACAACAATGAAAAAACATAAATAATTGGTATTTGTTTGAATGTTCCATGGTTTGAAAGAAAAAAACATTTCATTCAGAAATCAAATGATCGCCAGATGTATAATTGCCTAACCCAAATAGCTTTTTTAATACTTACCATACAACTAACTTTCTAATTTGGAGAGAAATCATTAATTTGTAAAACAATTTCAACTCAGAATTCATTACAAGATCGGCAATATTTTTCTTATATCAATTTTGTTTGTTCTTATATGCCCAATGAACAAGCCATCCTACCTCACAGAAAATAATTCTCGCAGCTGAGCTTCGGAAGGCACCAACAATTACTCTGGAATCATATTGCTGTAAAATATTTAGAAAGCTTGTTAGCGTGTGGTTTTAATAAAACTTTGAAAAATATGAAGCTGGTTTCTTGTTATCATAATGTTAAAGACATTATTGAACCAATGCATGCATATATACTAAACTGAGTTCTTTTTGCACGTTTTTTTTTGAAACATTTTTTATGAATCTATAACGTATAATCGATACATAATATGTTGCTCATTGATTGTTGATCCTGATCGCAAGCTAAGTAACTTCCGAGTTTGTTGCCGAAGTTTACCGGATCGTGACATTGATAAACAATCAACACAGAATCATGGCGTACGTGCAAAAAAAAGTGAATTGATAGAGCAATGTTATTTTGTTTTCATATTTTCCATGCCTTCCCATTTGTTAATTAAACTTTTCCAAAACGGTTGGTAATGATTTGGTGTATTTCATTTATTCTTTAAGAATTAATTAATTTTATTACCTTTCGGTGCACGTGTTTACATTCGTTCATCACGAGTTTTTCCTCACACTTGCTCTGTGCGGTGGCCGAAGTTCTAAAGAGGGGTTTCGTAGTTAAGCTCACTGCATAGTGATACGAAGTTATACCGCCGAATTAGAGTATGAGAAAAAAATAGTTCATTTACAGTACCTTTTTGTAAGTTTAGGATTTTACTTTACAAAACAGTTCCCGTACACTTGTTTTATAGTAAAACTTAGCCATTCAAGTATATAAAACATATTCATCTTCTTTTTGTTAAATTTGAAGCATCATATGACATTAATAATGAGAATCACCTAATAATAATAATAATAATAATAATAATAACAACAACAACAATAATAATAATAACTAAGCATTTTGAAGCAAACAGGAAAAACAAATATTTAAAAAAAAAATACGTTGACGAAAGAATTTGAAAATGTACCATACTGGTTCAGTACCAGTTACCGTCAATAATTCTTTGTTTTTTTCGGATATATTGTTACTGGGACTCTCTTTGAAAATATTTTTTAACATCAAAAGGGTTACCAAAAGTTATATCAAATACCACATACACGGACTTTAAATCATCTTGTAAACAATGAAAAGCGGTTTGCAAGTGTGCCATTTTTGTGGAGAAATTTTATGGTTACGAGGACCAGTTACCGTCACTTATTATCTGACCATTTAGTGAGGATCGTAATGGGGGGTACCTTCATGACAAATAACGGTAAACAATCTTGCCAAATGAAGTTAACGGTAATTTATGGTGCATGACGATAAAATGTACATGTCCTTTATGACGATAAAAAAATCGACTGATTTTGACAAAACACGTTAAATTCTTTCCAAAAATAACGGTAACGGATAATCATTTGAGACCCCTGACGAATCACGCTAAGGATATTTTGACGAATCACGATAAAATTTTAACCAATTTGACGCTAACGGTAGGCAAAAATGACTGTTTGACGCCTGACATTACTGGGCATTCCTACCCTCTTTAATCATAGTTAATATGAATATTAATGTCGTATCTGCCATTTGATATTTAGAAGAGAAGTAGATTCGTTAAATAAACCAAAAATGTAGTCATTGCGTCCAAAAATTCTTAACCTTTTCTTCCATTGGCTAAATCTGATCTGACCATGAATTGTGTCACTTGAGACAAACACAGTACACTGTATTGAAAGGGAGCATAGAATATGATTTTTAAAGTACCGGTATTAAACTTGTTTTGATTTAAATTAAAGAAATTTGTATTCTAAAGCAAGCTTTGATATATAATTTGTTTAAAAACGGCAAGTTTTCCAAAATCGAGGACGACAAAAAGTGATGACGTCATGTCCCCGCACGCGTTTCTTCCCACGACGTGTTACAAAAACAAAACACTCGACATGTCATTGTCTTAATGATAATAGCAGTATGCTGAATGTTCGCAATGCTTCCATTACATAAAATGCATGGTGACGGTAACTAGTAACTGACGCTTACAGGTCCTCGGCCAGTAGAAACAAATCAACATGATTATTTTTTAGACATAACGAAAACAACCTCCAACAGCACTTGAATACTATTTCTTTTTTTATTTCACCAAATAACATTTCTTCATTAATTTATTTATTAGTTTCCTTGATCTTTTATCAACTAATGACGAAAGGAATTGTGATGTTTTCAGCAATGAATGAATCTCCGAATAGCTCCGAACCGACATGTACGTCTAATAACGAAAGGAATCGTGATGTTTTCAAAAATGAATGAATCTCCGGATATTTCAGAACCAAAATGTACGTCTAACGCATACGACTCTAACCGTTTGCATTTATTTTAATACAGCATCTGCCTAAAACAAGAATTAACATGCAAATGTGAAATAAGAGTTTGAGGGATTATTTCTGAGATTTTTCAGACAGGATTACATTAAGACATGTATAGTTTCATTGTTGAGGACAGTGTAGTTACAGCACCTTGCGGAAAATGTGGTGATAGAATATAAACTGATTGAAAATAGTATATTATGTAGAAACTGGTGGATAAACACTGGTTATGATGATAACAATCACATGTGAGAACAAGGTTATGAGGATAACAATCATATGTGAGAACAAGGTAATGATGATAACACTCATATGTGAGAACAAGGTTATGAGGATAACACTCATATGTGAGAACAAGGTTATGATGATAACAATCATATGTGAGAACAAGGTAATGATGATAACACTCATATGTGAGAACAAGGTTATGATGATAACAATCACATGTGAGAACAAGTTTATGATGATAACACTCATATGTGAGAACAAGGTTATGAGGATAACAATCATATGTGAGAACAAGGTAATGATGATAACAATCATATGTGAGAACAAGGTAATGATGATAACAATCACATGTGAGAACAAGGTAATGATGATAACAATCATATGTGAGAACAAGGTAATGATGATAACACTCATATGTGAGAACAAGGTAACGATGATAACAATCACATGTGAGAAAGGTTATGATGATAACACTCATATGTGAGAACAAGGTTATGATGATAACAATCACATGTGAGAACAAGGTAATGAGGATAACAATCACATGTGAGAACAAGGTAATGAGGATAACAATCACATGTGAGAACAAGGTTATGAGGATAACAATCACATGTGAGAACAAGGTAATGAGGATAACAATCACATGTGAGAACAAGGTAATGAGGATAACAATCACATGTGAGAACAAGGTAATGAGGATAACAATCATATGTGAGAACAAGGTTATGAGGATAACACTCACATGTGAGAACAAGGTTATGAGGATAACAATCACATGTGAGAACAAGGTTATGAGGATAACAATCACGCTGTAATTAAAATTTTCTGACACCAAAAGCATCATTTTGGTATGTGTAAGCAACGGTTGTAGCCTCCTCTAACGCTGGCGGCGGTTTAGGGACTAGCATTAACCTTTGATGACGTAGGTAGATCGACAAAGCCCTTGCCTACTACTGCGTTTTCATCTTCCCTCTTGTTATTGGATATATTAGCGACGATCTGACATCGTTTCATTTAGCTTTTATTAACACTTTAGGTTAAATTTGCTAAACACAACCTGGTTAAATTCTTCCTGGCTATCCTCGTCCAAATTAAAAAAAAAAATTTTCCCTATACTCCTTAGTATAAATGAGACAAAACTCTAATATAGATTTCGTTGCTCGCAGTAACTTGTTCTTTTCTCTTGCAAAGAACGTTTAATAACATGATAGTATGGCAATATAAATCATTATATGATCTTGTGTTTGTGGTTTAATTTTCAAAACCTGAACGTTTTGCTGATAAATGATAACACTTCTATGCAAATATTATAACTGACCAACCGTGAGTCTGGTGATGTGATTTTCTACATAGTACTAACCCTCCTTGAGCCTGGTGATATGATTTAATACATATCAATGAATAACCTTGAGCCTTGTGATATTATTTTTTACATATTACTGACCCACCTTGAGCCAGGTGATTAGATTTTCTACAAATAAATGACCAACCTTTGGCCTGCTGATATGATTTTCTACATATTACTGACGCACCTTGAGCCTGGTGATATGATTTTCTACATATTGCTGACCCACCTTGAGCCTGGTGATATCATTTTCTACATATCAATGACCCACCTTGAGCCTGTTGATATGATTTTCTACATATTACTGACCCACCTTGAGCCTGGTGGTATGATTTTCTACGTATCAGTGACCAACCTTGAGCCTGGTGATATGATTTTCTACATATTACTGACCCACCTTGAGCCTGGTTATATGATTTTCTACATATCAATGACCCACCTTGAGCCTGGTGATATCATTTTCTACATATCAGTGACCAACCGTGAGCCCGGTGATATGATTTGTTACATGTTAATGACCCACCATGAGTCTGGTGATATGGTTTTCTACATATTACTGACCCACCATGAGCTTGGTGATATGATTTTCTTCATATCACTGACCCACTTTGATCTAGGTGATATCATTTTCTACATATCAGTGACCAACCTTGAGCCTGGTGATATGATTTTCTACATATTACTGACCCACCTCGAGTCTGGTGATATGATTTTCTACATATTACTGACCCACCTTGAGCCTGGTGATATCATTTTCTACATATCACTGACCCACCATGAGCCTGGTGATATGATTTTCTACATATCAATGACCAACCGTGAGCCTGGTGATATGATTTTCTACATATAACTGACCCACCTTGAGCCTGATGATATGATTTTCTACATATTACTGACCAACGTTGAGTCTGGTGATATGATTTTCTACATATTACTGACCATCCTTGAGCCTAGTGATATGATTTTCTTCATAGTACTGACCAACCTTGAGCCTGGTGATATGATTTTATACATATCACTGACCAAGCTTGAAGCTGGTGATATGATTTTCTACATATCACTGACCCATCTTGAACCTGGTGAGATGATTTTCTACATATTACTGACCCACCTTGAGCGTGGTGATATGATTTTCTACATATTACTGACCAACGTTGAGTCTGGTGATATGATTTTCTATATGTTACTGACCAACCTTAAGCCTGGTGATATGATTTTCTACATATTACTGACCATCCTTGAGCCTGGTGATATGATTTTCTTCATAGTACTGACCAACCTTGAGCCTGGTGATATGATTTTCTACATATGACTGACCAACCCTGAGCCTGGTGATATGATTTTCTACATATCACTGACCGATCTTGAGCCTGGTGAGATGATTTTCCACATATTACTGACCCACCTTGAGCCTGCTGATATGATTTTCTACATAGTACTGACCATCCTTGAGCCTGGTGATATGATTTTCTACATAGTACTGACCAACCTTTGGCCTGGTGATATGATTTTCTACATAGTACTGACCCACTTTGAGCCTTGTGATATTATTTTTTACATATTACTGACCCACCTTGAGCCTTGTGATATGATTTTCTACGTTCCTGAGGTCTGTGATGATCCCAGATGTAATAAGTGTCATATTATTGTCTATTAAGGCCTGGTGAAACTCGTCGATTTGCTACAATTGTAAACAACAGAAATTTAATGCAGGTGGGTGGGTAAACGGCATTCGACAAAAATAAATGTATTTTTTGCCGAGTGAAATCGTCAAGAGATATTTCAATCGCTACATTCTGTGCTTTTGTTGTTAAAATTAAGTACAATTATCCCACTCTTTCCTAGAACCCCAACTTGATAGCTTATTATATCACCTGCGATAATAGTTTACAGTAAAAACTCATATTGGCCGTAAGGTTTAATTATCATTCGATTCGGGAATTATCCCAAGCGTGAAAAAGTTTACGTATTGAAATTTCAAAAAAGTAATGAATAACATTGTTTATAATATTAAAACATTTCCAATAGTTCAATGACTTCTTGCAGAGGACAAAGTCTTTGGACCTCAAATGATGAACGCAATGTTTTGGTGGAAAGACATAGAAAAGATATAATTAACTTTATTAATATTTTTGTTCTTAAACACAGTGTTTCTACTTACAGGCATTCATTATAATAATCACATACAAAATGAATGACATAATGTCGTCTTTGGTGTAGATAGTATTAAGATGATAATAATCTAAAGAAAAGCCATCGATATAAGAGTGTAGTATGGAATAGTTTTAAATCAACTGGTTTAGTATTTAGTTCTTGCCATATATATTTGCTTCTTTGACACTGTTTTGTGACCTTTTATTTGTCGGTTGGTATTTGTATCACTCGGTTGCTGTCTCATTGACGTATACCACTCATCTCCTTTTGTTTACGGTGTTGTCTTAACCATTTTGCTGTCTATTATTCACGGCCGTATAATGACCTCTAGATTTCTTCTGGTTATATGGCTAGTTGGTTTGCTGTTTAATTGATATATACATTCCATCTACAATACATCAGTTTAAAGACAAGGAGATGGGTTATAACTGCCAATTGTAGACAACTATCCACCAAACATGATTTACCCTAGCCTGAAACACCTTCCGGATCTTGTTAAAGTATTGGTTTAGTTTCGTGAACAAGAACAAGAACATTTTATATTCTACTTTTTCAAGTCAGAAATGTTCAATAGACTAAGGTTTATGTGGATAAATAATTCAATCTCTTAGTAATTAACGTTGCAGTTTGTCATTTATCAGATTTTTAAAACCAGAACATTGAGCTATGCAGTGGTTATAGGTGACTTTTGCTGAACACTTGTTCTCGTTCTGGTTAGTCTTTTGTCTGAATTGATGAATAATGAGGTTCTGTTAATTATCTATCTCGTACATGGATATAAAGACCCAAAGTAAGAGAAAAAATGTAAACAACACATTATAAATTTCATGCGTCCGAAGCGCTTTTATTGATTTACCTTCATCAGGAAAGCTCAAAGCTAAACATTTGAAAGCCAAGGATGTATAAGAACCGAAACAATTAAAGAGCTTTATGATCAAAAAGGACTTTAAAAAATAGCCAAAGCCGTCTAAGGTCAACTTTGCCTGAGGGAGTTGAAACTTTAGTTTCTTATAATTTCTTAATATATTATCGGACAATTTTAGAATGATTTGTTATAAATCATGTCAGTACCGAAGTAGTAAATACTGAGCTGATGATACCCTTAGTATAGACCCAGTGATGTAAAAAATGAAATACGTTATAAATTTCATACGTAAGTGGATACTTACTGATGTAAATGTATCATCATTATACGCCAAGGTTGCCACCCTGTTCCATCCAAAATATTTCATTAAAGCTATACGTAATGGATTTAGGTCATCTTCTATGTAATTGGTGGAATATAAGGTTGGATATACAGATCTGTCTTTCGTGGTAGATGTTTTTGCTACGAAATTCATCTAAATACATAAACATTGTAAAGACCATGAAAAGTTTATCAATAAAAACACTTACATTTAATGTAAAATACAAAATATATCGACACAATTTTTTTTTAATAACTTACAAATTCTATTCAAATCAACAATGTGCTATCTGACTAATTTTGTCATATTACGAGTATAGTACTGGGTTAAGGCTGCTCACAAACGTGATTCTGGAAGACACTGAATCACATTCCCTATAGTTAAATTGACACCTCTTAGTAACAATTTTGTTTGGATTCACAATCGCTCGAAATTAAAGATTTGTCAAGCTAAATACGAACGGCCAAACAGTTGTTCTGAAGTCAGACATACATGCAGAAATCGTGCGTACTTATCTAATTGTAAAAATAGTCATTGTACTAAAATAAATTAATAATCGGTTTCCAAAATAAATAGGGTAAACTGTGTTTGAATGTCATACTTTCAGTACTGAAATCTTCATAATGCAAATATAATTTCTTACTGAGACACTACTCCCGCGCTTCAACACTTATAGCTTATGTTTAATGATCTATCTTTGTGTACCACATTTGTATGTTCATTCGTAGACAAAGTTTACTGACAAAGACCAATCAATCATGTATCAGACTTAACGGAAACACTAAAATATAATTGTTATGAGTTATTGAACACTTAATTGCATTATCTTTGTTTACCTTTTACCAGTAAAAATATCAAAGAAATACATTATATATGTTCAAATACTTGTCCTGCTATCTCTTATAGCAATAAAGATTACAGCCATCACTTAACACAAAGATTACAGCCATCGCTTAACACTTGTAATGCATGGACTGACAATGTTTAATCAATACTTATCATCCTGTCTGAAGGTAACGAATGTTTTATTGTAAATCTAGAGCCATACCGGTACTAACAATAATGTATAACATGTCAGTATTTAACATGTTGTAATTACGCAACAGTGAAATTCGTACATAACGATAGATTTCTGTTTGTTTAATTACAAATCATATCACGAAATGACATTTTTCAATTTCAAAGATATTAAAAATTCATTGAATCATATTGATTTCGGAATAAAAATGAACAGTTATCTTTAAATGAAAATGTATTTAGTCTCTGAAACTGTTTTGTTAACGGAATTTAAGATTCTATATAATGTTATTTATTTAATACGTCACCGAGGATAATTCTATGATCATGATGATTAGTTATTAAATATTAATTTATTTTAATGGATTGATACAAATAAGATTTAACTGCCAATAAGCTGCTATACGAAAAAAATGCATATGGTACATTTGTATTAACTGAAACTTTAAAAATTTTTTTTAGTTAAATTTAGTTTGATGCATAAGGCAATAGTTGATTGGCTAAATATCTGTCTATTATAAGGCAAAAGTTGATTGGTTGAATATCTGTCTATTATAAGGCAATATTTGATTGGTTAAATATCTGTCTATTATAAGGCAAAAGTAGATTGGTTGAATATCTGTCTATTATAAGGCAATATTTGATTGGTTAAATATCTGTCTATTATAAGGCAATAGTTGATTGGTTAAATATCTGTCCATTCATCTTTTTGTCTAAGCAGCAAGTAGCATATTTGTTACAGCGAAATGTTGAGACATCGACGAAGTTTGTTTAACCGCAGGTCGTACACGATGCATACATATAACAATCCATAACAAATGTGTGTACACTTGACCTGCAGATAGAATTTAAAGCTAAATATTTTTCAATATAAAAAAAAAATAAAAAATCACTGATTAAATAATCTTCGCTGTTTCAATACATTTATCTAGCCTTTACTTTGCAGATAGACATATTTCCTTTATTTTAGAATTGAATGCTTTATTTTATAATTTTATTAAGGTTTAAATGCGTTGACAGAAGCACATTTTTTATGAAGCATGGAAGCGCTTCTAATTAAAATATGCAAACAATCAACGCTTTTACAACCCTATAAAATTATAAAAGGCATATTCAATTCTTAAAATTAAATTTTTAGGCTACAACCATGAAATTATAGTATTAAGCTTTTCGTTTGTTTTTCTGTGCATGGTTTTAAAATTGTCACGGATAGATGATGAACCATATCGGTGCAGTCATAGCTGTTGTATTTTATATGGTAATAGAATTTGACATGGGAGTGCCTCGTGATTGTCAAGATTACGGATTCTTATGAAACATTCATATAATGTTAGTATCACACTAATATTTACTTCAACTATTTTGTAGAGTGATTGGAAGGCTCTAGCCAGAAACATTCTCTCTTTTATCGGAATTATTTTGTAGAATTTTATGTTAGCTGCCGCCGGTCTATTAGATAAAAAAAAACCCTCTCGGTTAATAAATTAAGAAATAACGTAGAAACTAAGGTTCCAACTACATCAGGCAAAATTGACCTTTGATGAAATTTATAAAGTGTTATTTTCATACTAGCAATGGGTATATACCACTGCAGAAGGAATGTTTGTAGCACTGGGTCTATACCACTGCAGATGGAATGTGTGTAGCATTGGATATATACCACTGCAGATGAAATGTTTGACTCTGGGGGTATCATCAACTTACTAGTAAGTGCTTCGATTTTAACAAAGTTTACAGGTTAATTTTTAAAATTACCCAATAATAAATTAAGGAATTTTTAATTCACTCAGGCAAAGTTGACTGTTGATGAATTGTGTAATTCTTTCCAGGGTGATCTCTTTTGGTCATATATACATGTATCTCCTAACGTTGTTGTGTATTTTTACATCACTGATGACTATAAGATATTTGAGATTGAGCGTTCCTGATGAAGATAAATCCAGAAAACCGCTTCGGATGCACGAATTTTTTTATGAAATGTTTTTATCATTTACCTGAATTATATTGTAGAATATAATGAAAGTTGCCGCCAGTCAGTTTTACCTAAATCACTTAGTATAATATCATGATAGTTGTAACCAGTCTTATTTACCTGAATTATATTGTAGAATGGTGTGATAGCTCCCGCAAGTTTCACTTCGTCAGACATCTGAGGTCCAAACACTGCTATTTTTGTCGGAGACGCAGACAATACTTCATTTAAGACTTTCCCTGCCAAACCTTCTTTACCCTAGGACATAAACAAATGTGTTAATGTCTTTCTTATTATTACTATTGTCATTTATATTATTATTCTGTCCTTCTTAATATGTATAATTCTAGTTATGTTTTACTTATTTCACCGTTTTTCATGTAATTATTTTATGTATGAATATATGTGCATGCGTACTATACTGTATGCGTTTTGCTCATTGTTGAGTACACAGTGCTCTATCGTTGTTTTACATCCTCGTCGTGTGTCTCAGGTGTATCGTTGTCTCATTGACAATCATACTACATCTCTTTATTGTTTTAGTGTCTAGGTTGCTTCAACTTGAAATTATTTATTGTCATCATGTGCAAAGGACATTGTCAGTAATATGATAATTCTACGATTCTGAAAAATCAATAATTATTTTAGACATATGTACTTCCCTTTCCTGGATTAAGAAAAATACATTTGATCTCGCTTCTATTTATTGAAATTTGATTATTATGTGAATGCAATCATTTAGTTTACACGATAATTAAACCTCTATCTTGATAACTACAGGGATTTACACGACCGATATCAACGTTCTCGACCGCTCTATCTAAATAACTACAGGGATTTACACGACCGATATCAATGTTCTCGACCGCTCTATCTTAATAACTACAGGGATTTACACGACCGATATCAATGTTCTCGACCGCTCTATCTTGATAACTACAGGGATTTACACGACCGATATCAATGTTCTCGACCGCTCTATCATGATAACTACAGGGATTTACACGACCGATATCAATGTTCTCGACCGCTCTATCTTGATAACTACAGGGATTTACACGACCGATATCAATGTTCTCGACCGCTCTATCTTGATAACTACAGGGATTTACACGACCGATATCAATGTTCTCGACCGCTGCAGATTGATAACTACAGGGATTTACACGACCGATGTCAATGTTCTCGACAGCTCTATCATGATAACAACAGGGATTTACACGACCGATATCAATGTTCTTGACCGCTCTATCTTAATAACTACAGGGATTTACACGACCGATATCAATGTTCTCGACTGCTCTATCATGATAACTACAGGGATTCACACGACCGATATCAATGTTCTCGACAGCTCTATCATGATAACTACAGGGATTTACACGACCGATATCAATGTTCTCGACTGCTCTATCATGATATTTACAGGGATTTACACGACCGATATCAATGTTCTCGACCGCTCTATCTTGATAACTCCAGGGATTTACACCACCAATATCAATGTTCTCGACCACTGCATCTTGATAACTACATCAATTTACACGGCCGATATCAATGTTCTCGACCACTGCAGATTGATAAATACAGGGATTTACACGACCGATAGCAAAGTTCTCGACCGCTCTATTTTGATAACTACAGGGATTTACACGACCGAAAGCAATGTTCTCGGCCGCTGCAGATTGATAACTAGAGGGATTTAAACGACCGATATCAATGTTCTCGACAGCTCTATCATGATAACTACAGCGATTTACACGACCGATATCAATGTTCTCGACTGCTCTATCATGATAACTACAGGGATTTACACGACCGATATCAATGTTCTCGACCGCTGCAGATTGATAAGTACAGGGATTTGCACGACCGATATCAATGTTCTCGACCGCTCTATCTTGATAACTACAGGGATTTACACGACCGATATCAATGTTCTCGACCGCTCTATCATGATAACTACAGGGATGTACACGACCGATATCAATGTTCTTGACCGCTCTATCATGATAACTACAGGGATTTACACGACCGATATAAATGTTCTCGACCGCTCTATCATGATTACTACAGGGATTTACACGACCGATATCAATGTTCTCGACCGCTCTATCTTGATAACTACAGGGATTTACACGACCGATATCAATGTTCTCGACCGCTCTATCATGATAACTACAGGGATTTACACGACCGATATCAATGTTCTTGACCGCTCTATCATGATAACTACAGCGATTTACACGACCGATATCAATGTTCCCGACCGCTGCAGATTGATAACTACAGGGATTTACACAAGGAGCTTTATAATGGGCTATCGTAAAAATAAAAGGAGATTTCATGTATAAGTCAAAGCGATAGCACATGACGACTCAACAAATTACTGAACTGTTCTGTACATGTATTCCACAAGCATAATAATTATGCAATAGGCCAAAATACAGTAAAGATGTTTTGCCAATGACACAAATATCGATAAAAACTAATGAACAAAAGATCAGCAACGAATCGCGACGAATTAAAACAAGAAGTGATTACATTAAGCAGATATTATCGGAAATCGACCTCAACTCCAAATTCCCTTAATACATTGGCATTTCGTAGGGCTGCAATTAACGAAGTTTTTGACATGGGACAGGTCCATACACAGGCGTAAGCAGTAGGTTGTGTTAAGTGTTTTTGGCATTCAACCCCCCCCCCCCCCCCCCCCCCCACCCCCCTGTAATCTCGATCAGTTGAATAGTAATAAAAAAAGAACATAGAAGAAGTTGTAATGTACAGGCAATTATTGTAAGCTAGAATATGGTGCGATTTTGAATATTAAGAAAGAAACGTGAAAAAACATTTCCATACATTTTGATGCTTTTGCCATATCATATGATAGTATTACTCATTTGAAAAATATTGACATTTATCTCCAATAATAATGAGAATATTTCATGTCGCAATCTGCATCGTGAATCTTTCAAATGAATAAAATATTTAAATTTGAGATCACGCCGGTTTTTGGTGGGGTTCGTTTTACTCAGTCTTTAGTTTTCTATGTTGTGTTTTGTAGCCTGTTGTTAGTCTTTTAATCGTTTTTATTATTTGGCATGGCTTTGTCAGTTAGACTTATGAGTTTGAATATCCCTTTTTGGTATCTTCCGCCTCTCTTCTTTTTAAATTTTGTTTATAACTACATATACAGATATATGTGAAGGGGTAAAAAGTAAAACAGCAAACATATCGAACTCCAAATTTGACAAATACTAGTTTCAATAACCTATTTGTCGATTTTCGTGAATTGATATTCCAACAAACTGTTTGTATTCCAATAGGATATAATTGTGACACCAACTGGCCGTCTTTTGTTTACAATATGAAGCAGAATTTGTACAAAACCGTCCCCAAGACGAAATGTAAAAAAATGTTGCCAAGTTCTTTAATTTCACGTTCAGACAACCCATATATTGATAATGCTCTTTCAGCGAATGTTTGCATCTTTTGTACCGCATTGACCTTCACATTAAGAATACTATTGAACGTTTACTGTATGATCATATCCGAATCTTTTTCTTGATATTTATAGATAGATAGACGAATTCGAACATCAATAAAAAACGTCTATTGTCGGATATCGTGCGTAATTTAAACCTCTGTTGACATTTAAAAACCCGTACCTGGAAATTAATATACATTAGGTACGACGATGTAGGTTTGAAATGCTGAGAAACGAGACACATCAAATATATCAGAAGTGTTTTATTGAAATCAGATTTTATGTATAAATATTTGATTTGATCTTTGACAGAACTTTTGTGTAGGCTTATTGAAATGATTTTTTTGCGTTTACACACTTGTGCTGAATAAGCGTTAGAAGATATGTACATCTATTATTTAAACATACAAACGACGAAAATGTGCCACTCGAGCAAACCCTTCCTATGAAACGTTTTGAAAAATGTTTCTATATGTGGTCCGCTTATTTTTAACATACATAGGTCAATGAAATCATTGACATGATTCTCATATTTCGTTAAATACCCAAGGGTATCCCGGGGTATACAAAATTTCAATGGTACTATGTCTAATGAGTACAACTCCACCCGAAAGGAGTATTTAATTGGCTATAGGCGGTATTCAAAAATGCAGTCACGCCTGACTGCGATGGTAACATAAAAAATGGTAGGATATACCAAATATCACGAGTCGAATAAAAGCAGACAACACCACTGCAGTAAAGAAAAGAGTCAAAATGATAAGGAACAGTCCACTTATCAATATACAGTAAACGAAAGATTGGGTAACACTAACCTCACCAAAATCAAGGAGAACTAAAATGCTCCGTACGGGTATGCAGTTCCTAATCCTCTAGTTACATCCGTTGCGTTACTCATTCCAAGTTAAAATTCGATGATAAGTTGCATTTTGTGATATCACGATAGAGAAGAGGACAGAATTGAAAAAAACAATTCAGAAAACATTGTCATTAAAGTTTGAATTGTAAGAACGGAAGACTTGCTATTTTCTGTTAAAACGTATAATCAAGTTAAAAACTTTTACATCACCATTCGATGATTCCATCAGTTGATATGTTATGTAAGTTCATACACGTTTAGGCTGTTGGATTTTCAAGTTTTATATGATCTTGTCCTGCGATGCGCATTTCGTCAATTAATGTCCCTTCAGAGATGCTGTATATAACCATTCTATAATACTTCATGGGCAGGACTGATTGAATTTGCCTCGAAGGTTTTGATACAACAAAAGACAAAAATTGTGATATATATTTGCTAATGATACTCTAGCGAATAAAAGAAAATAATTTTACATGAAATGGATGTATTATGTAGAGCCATCAAGATTAAACGATCAAATAAACAATGATTTTACTAAAATGATACTTGTTTTACAGCTGAAAAAGGGATTAATAAGAATCGAAGGAAACCAACATTTAGAAATGAAAACCACAGAAAAGTATTGAAAAAGAAAAATTCTAAAATGTTTTTTTAAATGGATAAATAAGTTAAGATATGTTGATCCTGATAATTTTTGTATACACATAGTACGTTATTCATTTTCATACGTGTACATTAAGGCGCAGTAGTTTACCGATGTTAATCGTTAATCAATTATTAAGAGACAAATCAAAGAACCAAACAAAAACTGAGGGAATCGCATGAAACCCAAAAGGAGACCGGATTTGGCTACAGGGTAAAAGAGAGGCAAAAGATACCAAAGGGACATTCAAACTTACAAGTCGGAAATAAACTGACAACGCTAGGGCTAAAAAAGAAAAAGACCAACAGACAAACAACAATACACAATAAACAACATAGAAAATTAAAGACTGAGGAACACGAAACCCACCAAAAACTGGGGATAAGAGTCTCTTGCTATGCATCCATCGCCCGCCATGTAAATTCACAATAAGTCAAAATGTCACAATCGGGAATAAGAAACAATTGGTAACATTACAGACCAGACGACTGTAGTGATATCTAAAGATATAATACAGCAAAAACATGTCGCTGTTGTGTTGACATACCGACACATCGTATCGGTCAACCAATTCGTGATGTTGACCGTAAATCTATGATTTCAGTCGTTCTTTCTCGGAACCTTTGTTGCAACAGTTTTCGTGTAAAGAACACACCCCTTTTAATGATGTCCGTATAGTGTAAACATACACGCCTCACTGTGACAGTTGAATGCCTCACTGTGACAGTTGAAGGCCTCACTGTGACTTTGAGATGAAGAACAGCAATAAAAGCGCTGTTCCTTTGCTTTTTGTGTGTTTTAGCTGTGCATGTACTGATTTTGTGTCATGGATGGATATCTCATATCCTTTGGTTTTCTAACGTATTAACTGAGTTACGTAAAAGTCATACGATGGTGGAGAGAGCAATTTACTGCTGAGAAATGGGTAAAAGAAAGACGAAAGATACCAAAGGGATATTCAAACTCGTAAGTTGAAAACAAACTAACATTGCCATGTCAAAAAACGAAAAACGATGGGATGATAATAAATTTTATCACAAATTCTAGTTCGAAGTCGGCCATCTTTGTTAACATCGAGGAAAAGATCAAGATAAGAAGCAGACCTTCAACTTTCGGTAGTATCCCTAATCTCAAGTTCACTTGGATATGTGAAATGTAAGCATGTAAGCACTCATTGAAATGTGGTTTATTGAGTGACAAGAACATCATTTATATCTGAAAGCGATATGCTTTTTCTATTTGTCTTTGAGAAGCTTCTGTGTGAACTTTGCTGCATATGAGACTAAAAACAGTATAAAGATAAGGAGATGTGGTTCTTGCCAATACGACAACTATCCACCAAAGTTCAAATGAAGTGGATGTAAACCATTATACGCAACCGTATGGCCTTCAACAATGAGGAAAAACCCATACCGTATCGTCGGCTAAAAACTGCCTCGGCATGAAAAACATGAAACAATTCAATTGAGAAAACTAACGGCCTAATTCATAACAGAATAATATTCGAAAAACAAATATGTCAGACATGAACCAACGACAACCACTGAACTACAGACTCCTGATTTGGGACATAACGAATGTGGCGGGGTTAAACCTGTTTAAAGGCACCAACCCTCCTCTAACATAGGACTGTGATGTAATGGCACAACATGATAACTATAAAAATTAGTTGAAAAGGGCTTAACTCATCAGATCGATAACAAGCAGTTACAAATCTAACAAAAACAAAGACCTGGCGTGATAGGGAATTTATACATCCCTCACAACAAAAAAGACTTGCGGTCATGAAACTTTCGAGCACGATTATTGTATTCAGACTCAGAGATTAACCAATCAAAATACTGGATTTGGTGTTTCGAGCACAAATTTTGTACTCCGAGTACTGAGCAAAGTTTTATGACCGAGGGCCCAGATCTGAGAGTATTCGCAGTTGCTGACAGCTAGTTCAAAGCCAATAACAACAAATAAAAACTTTGCCAGAAGGGATGCGCAATTAGTATCCAATGAAATATCGACTGTCTGCTGAAATATCAGACCATAAAACTTAACAAATATTTTGTTGATCAAAACGTCCAACATTTTATGATGTCATCTTCGGTGTAATTGTTGTTGGAATCAGTGTTGTTCTTCATAAAAGTAAGGTTTTTCATGACCTAAAACAAGGAATGTGTATCTAGGTTTCCCATTTCTGTAGATAGTAAGTAGTCCTTGGAAGGCATTACACACTGTCACTGTTTTAAAGATTTTTCTGTAGTGATATTAAGCAAACATGACATTCGATCCATTTGACAATATTATCACATATGTTTGATCGAATCAATCTAAATTTCATGCTATATCGAATACTATCGATGAAATTCCGATGTCTCTTTGGTATCTTTCGCATCTCTATTAATATATATATAAATATATATATATATATATATATATGTGTGTGTGTGTGTATGTTGGAAGACTATTGATTGTTGCAAGAACTTGTAAGCTAGACTTTGACGATATTGCTCCGTATGAATTATATATGTTTGATTATTTTGATGGAGATCATACCTTAAACTTGAAAAACTGCCTGTATTTATGTCCTTCTGACATGTCTGAGCGAATTTTTGCATAAGAATAAATCTCTATCGTTTACCTAACAAAATCGATGGACATTTATAACAGTAGTTACGTAAGTACTTAACTAAAATTTGATAACATTTTGAAAATAACTCTTATGTGAAATAAATCAAAAGTCAATTAGCCCTTACTTTTTGTGATTGACTTATTCAAAGGGGCGGGGCTACACGTTGATTTTTGTTAGGTTTTATGGACTCCCTCTTTTTTTAATAAACCTGGGAGTTCAATAGTTTTGTTAATACTTTGTTGTTATTTATTTAACCCCTACAGTTGAAAATGGGTCATTGTTTAAGAAAGGTCTTTCTTGGCCGCCAATAATGAACAAGGGAAGATGTTAGGTTTAGTTAGTATTATGATTTAAAGATTTTTACACCATAGGTAAGTTCCTTCCTTTCATTAAGATGTACGATTGCCTGTTTGGATAGGCTTCAATACCTTATGGGTACTACAGCAAAACAGAAATATATTACCTTTAATATGTGGGTTTTATTATCTCGGACCGAACGTTCCTAATATTGACATTGATTATTTTTGTAATTATAGTTTAATACAATTAGAATTTACATTCATAGTTTTTGCTTTGCGTAAACTGTATTTGTTTTGTGACAAATAAATTAAACCAGTCAAAAACTGTCATGTACAAAAGAATCTTGCAACTTAATGTAACTCAACATTTTCGTTAAGAAAATATGGGATTCAAGCTATTTCCATCACCAACCTACAATTCCATTATTTATTCATGATGTTTTCATGTTTGACTTTATCAGTGCATTCAGTTTAGTTTGAAAGCCTTGTGTTCAGAACATTTGTAATTTTATATTTTTATAGTCATTGTCCTATTTTTATTAAATTCGAATCAGCTGCTAATTTAAGCTGAACAGAATAATCCATTTGGGAACTAGAGTAAGTAATATATTTTTTTAAAAAATGACAATTAGTCTTTCTGGTGAATCTTTATTTATGCTTGCCAAAGATACCATTGAAAACGAAGAAGTTAATTAGATATATTAAAAAAGTTGAATTTAGAACAAACGATGGTTCAAAAACGAAATACACAGCAACAAGAACAAAAATGGATTATCGCATTTTTTTAATGTCACAGAAAGTTTGTATCAACCAACTATGAACACACAAGACAGCAAAAGCATCAAACAGCATTTAACAAATAGGAATAAGAATGGAAAATATACCATTAAAACGTTTAAACCCGCTGCATTTGTTTGCGCCTGTCCTAAGTCAGGAATCTGATGTTCAGTAGTTGTCGTTTGTTGATGTGGTTCATAAGTGTTTCTCGTTTCTCGTTTTTTATATAGATTAGACCGTTGGTTTTCCCGTTTGAATGGTTTTACACTAGAAATTTTTGGGGCCCTTTTTAGCTTACTGTTCGATGTTAGCCAAGGCTCCGTGTTGAAGACCGTACTGTGACCTATAATGGTTTTCTTTTATAAATTTTGACTTGGATGGAGAGTTGTCTCATTGGCACTCATACCACATCTTCTTATATCTATATATCGGTGTATTTATGAAAAAAAATGATAGTCAATGATATTGTTTAGTCCTTCTTTGAAAGAATACTAAACATATAGAGCGTTTTCATCGTTCTTTGCCTTTTCCGACTGATATCTCTAAAGCGGTTCACAAATAAATGTATTGTCTGTCCAAATTGATAGTCAGTAACGTAAAACTTTAATTGGTCTGTATCTATTCAATAATTTATTCTTTACTTAATCATGTTGCAATTATTATTGAGCTGATATTTTTTAATGAAAAATCTGAGACGAAAATGAAAGTGTATTTAATTAAATGTATAAAATTTATTTCATAAGATGCGAATTTCATCAGTCAATGTCTCTTCAGTGAAACTCGAGACCAAAAGATTCGAAATCCAAAACCTAATACAAACTTTAATCTATATTGATAATCAAAAACCAATACTTCTAATGACAATCCTTCATCGTTGGGGGATGTCTATTCATAATTTGAAGATGTAAGATCAACCTATGAATACGATCAAGATAATACATGAAAAAGGTAAAATGTATACAATAGGGCTGTCTGCTTTAAAAATTAATTACTTTCAAGTGTACCATATATATCATATAGTCTGTTTAATTTCTTTAAATCTCCAAAAATAAATTATTTAAATTCATATTTTTAAATTACATCGTTTATATTGCATTACATATTTATATATATAGTGTTCGAACAGTGAAAATTAATTTCAGAAATTTTGCCCAAGCAATTAATTTGTCCATTTGATCTAATGTTAAAATTTCATTATCAAGATAATAAACGGAAATGAAAATGTTTAACTGCAAGTGACAGCAACTGGTTAGTGATACTATTGATTATTCCAAAAATACATAATTGAAGTAAAAAGGGAAATGATATTGGTCAATGGTCTTTTATTTACATTTGAGTGAACGGTACTGCTAGCGATAATTGAATGGCTTTCTGTATTCATCAACTGTACCTCCCTCTGTATATGCTTGATTGGGAAACTAAAGACAAACTTTTGTATTTATTGACAAACAATTCTGGCACAAATTGTCAACAGAAATATGGTACGGAAATCCAGATACCGTAAATGATATTTGGATTTTTTTCCTTATTTACTATTGAAATTTATAGAACTCAATGGACTTTAAGTACAGCTATGCTCTTAAACTTTTCTTTATTATTTCTCTGGGAGAAAGTATCTAGGAAATCTATATTGCACATCACATCTTTTGACTGGTAATTAAAGTTGCCATATCTGTTTTAACATTATTTATTTCAAGTATTAAATTTTTTACCCAGAAATATTCATTTTTGGAATCTTTATTATGGCTATCAAATTATTACTGCATTTGCATGTACATGTAGGATTTTAAATCATTTGATGTCATTATTTGTTGTGTCCTCTATAAAAAAATATTTTGCCAATGTGTAATCATTAAAAGGTACAGATAAGGACGCATACAGCTGGCTGACAATATCTACACTTTTGAGACTTTTAAGGCAGACAGGCAGTACGGTCGATCTCCTGTATAATCGTATACAACAGATGATGTCACAGCATAATGAAAAGAATTTGCGATTAATTCATATCCGTATTAACCTTGTATCAGCAGAAGGTACATCATTCGCAACCCTTGGACGAACCAACACCTGCGAAAGTATGTAGTACTGGGTTTATCTTTTCGTAATAAATGCAAAATAGATTTAGATACTAGTATTCAGATTTAAGATTTGAATACTATCAACTTTATGCTTTTCATAACAACGAGAAATTCGTTTTGACAAAATTACCATTTGACAATTGTTCATCGGAAACTACCGTGTATTTTTAATTTTATCTAAATGCAAATTAAAAGAAAATGAACAGTGTTATGTTTTATCAGAAATCAGAGAAAAGGTGTTTCATATTTTTTGGGAATGTAATATTGTACACAATGTTTGGCCATTCATAATAAATTAGATGAACAATTATGATTTTTCCTTGTCCTTTAGTGCCAAAAAAAAGTGTTTTTTTCGGAGTTTTTGAGGTTTTTCTTTAGTGGTAATTAAATTCTATATATAATACATGTATGTATATACAAATGTAGATGTAAGAACACACAATATGATTAATCAGAAGTGGCAATTTTTAGAAGAAGCATTTAATTAACCAAATCAATAGCAATATGTTTATTTATATCCTAATCAACTTTAGAAATGTTTCGTAATGTTTATACATTGTGCCTTATACTGTATTATGTAATTGTCATGTTTCATTTTGAAAAAAAACAAAAAATAAAAAAACAAAAAAAAAAACAAATACAAAATAAATTTAAGAAGGCGAATGTCTGGCCAAATCTCCAGATGATACTTATGTAATTTGGACTCTTTAGCAGACGTTCTCTCGGAATGCAAAAGAGACAACCCTTGGTATCTTTCCTATCTTTTTTTGTCAATTCATTAAATGGAACTATGAATTAAAGATGCAAAGCTGTTGTGTCAATTGGATGTCATATTAACACCAGTCTTATCCCGCAAAAATAACGTTGCGTATTAATATTTTCATCCATCCGTCATTTTTTTCAACGTCTTCAGATTTAACACATTTTATTGTGTTTGCCATACTGTTAGTGATCTTCTTGTTTGAGCTAGGTTCTTATTTTGATGTGTTTTTAGTATTGAAAAAAAATTTTGATTTCTAAAGTAGTTTATCGTTTATTTTGTTGATTAGTATATGCTTAGTTTAAAAATTATTCGATATTTATCTATACATTATATCAGTGAGAAACATTGGAGTATGATGTTTCGGGTATGGTATTCCTTAGGTAGAAACAAATCTTTCTATCGTTATAATCTTATTAATACAAATGCACAACTTATTCAACACATTGATTAATATAATAATTCAATTACTGATTAACAAGAATGTCTTAGCTTAGAGACTATATTAAACTCAAACCATCTGAAACAATGAATAATCTATTTAGTTCATTTGCACTTCCCGCGTTACGTGATGACTGAGACAACTTGAAGTGATAACGGAGGCAACATGTAAACCCATATCTATTATCGTTCTTCGTCAGAGTAATTTATCATTTGAAATCACATGGGTATTAATTTATGATGATTCAAATTGAAGCCTATTAGATAACAATTTGAATATATAAGTTGAAATGTTGAAAAGATGTACAGATACAAAAAATGCATTAATCAATCTGTACAAGGCCCCGTAATTGTGTAAGAATGTACCAAACATCACAAGATTTTATTTTCAACCCCCAATGACTACAAAGGACAAATCAAAGACATAATGAGTTACATATATATTTTGTAAATTATGTCTATCGTTACTATGACAAAAATATTCAAAAAATCTATAAATCTAACGTAATGACTATCGGCAGTCTGGATCTAATCATTTTTAGTAATGTCAAAACTTACCGATACTCCGTCAAGATCAAAAATTAAAATAAGACTTGAACCTAAAAGAAAACCAACAAAAACAAAAACAAAAAACAAAAAAACCAAACAAAGTTTCAAGGGTACTGGGAATCACAAATGTTTGCAACAATTACTAAAATGTGATATATAAAATTACTACAAAATACCATTTCATTATGGAAAAGTCTGTATAAAAATGAAATAAAAAAAAAATGTTTACGACCGCATTGCGTC
Organism: Mytilus californianus; assembly: GCF_021869535.1. Taxonomy (NCBI): domain Eukaryota; kingdom Metazoa; phylum Mollusca; class Bivalvia; order Mytilida; family Mytilidae; genus Mytilus; species Mytilus californianus. The sequence goes on along the minus strand of NW_026262712.1, from coordinate 118,565,953 downwards.
TCCTATTTTCAACGCTATTCTAACATATATACATTATTTCATCACCCTGTTTATAGAATGATACAGGTTATACCCATCCACTGCAACTAATACCCCACTCCCCTATTCTCCCAAATTTTATGAGGGTTCTATGCGGCATGTTTAGATTACTAAATTTCATTTTGGTTCACCGTAAACACCTCGTATCTATGATTTCCTATTTCTCTGTACACACAATTATAGTGCCTTTTACCTTGTCGTGTGTAGACCCTATTGTGTAGTAATAATTCGATTGTAAACTGTCCAATATTTTTGGTAATTCCTGTTATCCGTTTCATGTATTCGTTGATGTAATTTGCTTGTACCTCATCCGATATCTAGTACCTGTTACATGCCAACATACCAAGTTAAGAGTTATCATTGAACAATTTGTTTAAATCTAAACACCACCGACATACACCTCCTGCTTCTGACGCAACAGGATTATGAGGCGGAACGTCTAAAATGGACCCTACACAAGTTTTACGGTCATCATAACGAATTGGTTGACCGATAAGTTGTTTGTGTCTCAGAAATGTTTTCGCGTTCTTAGATCTTTAGATACAGACGAGACGACTGATCTGGACATAAATAAAGGCAACAGTAGTATACCGCTGTTCAATAGTCATAAATCGATTAAGCGAAAACAAATCCGGATCACAAACCAAAACCGAGGAAAACAAATCAACTTTAAGAGGAAAACAACGGAACAAAAGAAACACTGAACTGCAACAAAAGCAAACGCCAACATACATAGAAACGGACTATTTGATAACAACTACCATACTCCTGACTTGGTACAGGACATTTTAAGAAAAAAATGGTGGGTTGAACTGGTTTTATGGCTAGCCAAACCTCTCGCTTTTATGGCAATGTTAGAAATACCGCTAAAATGATACTATTACGTGACAGGAATACAGTGCACATAAACGCAAGAACACTCAGGACAGAGATACACATAAATAAATAATATAATACCGATTGGATTCTTGACATTTTGACGCTGTTTAGACTGGCATGGCGGATAATGAATGTTTATCAGGAGACGCTTACCCTTTCCATGTACTCGGTCTTGCTGCTCCTTTATGAGTTGTGAGATTCATTTAGGTTTTGTTTTTTATATTGATTTGTATGTTCTTAATGGATTTACGAGATTTAAACCACAAAATTACTGTTGCCTTTCGTTATTGAGATCATTGCAAATAAACTCATCATAGATACCAGGATTAAAATTATGTAGGTCTTACGCGCGTTTCGTCTACAAATGGCTCATGAATGACAATCGAATCAAAAATTTAAAAAGCCCAAATAAAGTACAAAGTTGGAGAGCATTGAGGACCCCTAATTCCGACAGGTTTTGTCAAATACAGCCAAGGTTATCTATTTCTGGGGTAGGATCCTTAGTTTTTCGTAATATACAAAGTTTTGTAAACAGTTAATTTTTTACGAAGACCATATCAATGATAATTCATTTCAACACAAAAGTGCTAACTACTGGGTTGATGATACCCTCGGGGAGGCAACCTCCACCAGCAGTGGCATCGACCATGTGGTTATAAAGAAACTCATCATAGATACCAGGATTAAAATTTTGTACGCAAGACGCGCGTTTTGTTTACAAGGGCTCGTCATCGACGCTCAAATAAAAAAAGTTTTAAGAGGTCAAATAAAGTCCGAAGATCAGGATCATTGAGGACCCAAAATTCCGAAAGGTTTTGGTAATACAGCTAAGGTAATATATTCCTGGGGTAGAATATCTTTAATATTTCGAAGAATTCAGGAATGTAACCGGTTGATTTATGATTATGATCATATCAATGATAATTCACGTCAACACAGAAGTGCTGACTATTGGACTATTGATACCATCGGGGAAGAAATCTTCAACAGCGACAAGCACGCCTCCTACTAATGAGACAAGCTCTGCATCGCCTTGCACATTTCAACTGTTGCATTTTGATTGGTGATTCTCGTCTATATTGATGAACTCATTTGTTGAAAGCTTATTAATGAAAGATATGAAAGATAAATTAATTACATTTTTGGCTTTCGTATAGGAAAAAATAATAGTACTATAATTAAAAGTATAATCAATAGCATTATTAAAATCAGGAACGTGGAGTTGCCTGCCTTTTCATTTCTCTAAACCTCCGTTAATCTTATATATTTTAGTTTTGTAAACATCATTGTAATAAAATAGCATATGATGAATATGTTACTTTATATTTAAGTATTTTCGTAAGTATTAAGAAACAATCAATATCCAGTATGTTTTTACCGTTGACGCTGACCGTGTTTGTTCGGCCTTAGATTTCATTTTTTATTGTATTAATTTGAGTCTGCAGATATGTTTTACTGAATATGTTTGTTTCAAACTGGAGAATGTGTTGGTTTCAAACTAGAGATAAATCTACAGATTTCGTCGTGTGAATATTTTAGTGTTATATGTCCACTTTTAAAAAAAATGGAGAAAGCTATATATTTGAGACCCAAGTGCAATGATCTATCTTCCTATACAACTATTATACGAGATTTCTACACTCTTCGAGTTTTTGTCAGAAGTACTATACTACACTGTTCTATCACTACAATCCCAATAAATTAAAATGGCTTATTCATCTAGTTAGTTCAGAGAGAAATATTATTTAGTGTTGTATCTCCACTATTTCTCATGTTTTTTTGCTGTTAAATAATTGTTATCAAAATTATCTTAGTAGTACTGTGATTACATTGCTTGTATAGTTTGAACTCAATCTATGAGCAATTCTTATCAAATCCGGCAGTACAGAATTGGGGATATTACAAAGTAAAAAAATCCATGGTTTAATTCCAATGGAAATATAGGGATTAATTTCTAAAACTAAATTGTTTTTATTGAAATGTTCTATATCCAAAAAAGGGGATGCTTTATTTATCTAAGTTGCTTGTCTATAAAAAAAAAAAAAAAAAAAAAAAAAAAAAAACAATCGAACACAGAGTTACTCTTCATGTACTTAAATTCGATTCCTATATAACGTTTTATGTCTCAATCAAATATTAATGATATATAGCTTTTAAACTTTAATTTGTGTTTTTACCAAATGGGAAATACATCATAATAGGATTCAGACGACGATTGCTTTGTTTCAATCTGAGGAAATATTTATACTGACTACAGTACCTTATCTTGATGTAGACAAATGATCGTATAAACATATTCAATTAAACCGTTTTGTACTTGATTTACTTCTGTTGATTTTCTATAAACCTTAAAATGTTTCAAGTTATTCGGTTTTAAGGTGCTTGTGTTATTTCGTTAATACATTTATACGATTTAGGTGTGGGTTTACTTTGACGTTGTCAAAAATATATTTTGTAAGTAACAACTGTTTGCCAAATAACTATTTTATCATAAATATCTTTACATAGCTATTAAAAATAATATATTGTTAAGATTTTCTGTTTATTTTCGGAGAGTAAACACATTTTATTCCTATGTTATTTTCGAACACGAGAAACTGTTCACAGAACATATAATATGTAATAGTTAAGTCTAACATATAACATGTAATAGTTAAGTCTATTCATTCAATAGATATAAGAAGATGTGGTATGAGTGCCAATGAGACAACTCTACATATATTTGATGTTTGATAATTTAATAGCTTCAAGAAATGTTTATGACCAATAGAAAAAAAACACATGAAAAAGCCCCAGAAGTATGTTTTGGAACAGATAGTTTGTAAAATTAAATCGATAATATAATGCTCAGTACAATTTAGACCTACTTGAAGAAACTTCATTTGCGAGCAGAACAAGAAAAAAATTCCCATAAAGATATCGTAACAACATTTCTTAGACGTTTTCTCGCTTGTTTTATAATCACAAAATATCTTCAACTGATAACATAAAAATACATTTAGCTTATTTCAATATATCTTACCTTAGTATCACCATATACAAATTGTAATTCATATCCGTCCAAAATGTCCGTTCGATTTGATATTTCGTCCGCAGCGGATCTGAACAAAGTAGGCAAAAATTTGGCATATTTACTCCACCAATGATCTGACATTTCTAACAATCCGGCAACATACAAAGTCTTGGTAGCGCGGTATGATGGTGTTGATAAAAACAATACCAGTAGACTCAGCAACAACATCTTCAAAGAAATGATTTAACACATTGATGTAATATAGATATATTAATATAGATCAATACCTCAATCCTAGATTCCTAACATCCAATCGAACTGCTTACTTTAATACGAAGATTTTATATTCGCACTGCTGTTTAAAGCGTTTTGTACAAATCGTTCCATATTAGATAATTAAATAATCATGATGGTTTGCATCATCATGCTCATATGAAAATGAAATAAAATAGCCATCTACAGTTTTCATTTTCTTGGATTAATTAGTCACATATTATTGTTTTACATAAATCTGACTAATGTGTGTGTCGTGTATATAACACACACTAATATCATTTGTACAAGTATTTTATATTTGTTAATCTCATTGAAGCTGTCCCATCTATCTTTCTTTTATTATATATAACAAATGTAAATCTCTTGAACCCTTTTCAAAAATAGCATTTTGAAACAGAATAGTTTAAGAAATAATTATACTCAATCGTAGAAAAAGAGTTACATGAAAATTGCCAATACATGTTGTACGCTTTCCAATTCCCGTGATCTTAGGATAAACTAAGCTGATTGCAATTAAATACATTAATTACAGTTTGACGGTTTAGTATCTATACGATGTGTCTGTGTCTAAACTAACTAATGACATTTATACCACGTCTTAGATTGTGGTTTAACATCTATGTCGTCTGTCTGCTGAGAACCGAACGTGACCTATTCCCGAATATGACTGTTATACCGAGAGTGAATTTACATTGCTATACGAAGTGTCTCGGTATTTTGTACACACAACATTCATGGTTTTATTTTTTGATGTTTTTGTTATGGTTTCGGTTGAATAATGTGTTATGTCGTATCGTTTGTTGTCCAAATAAGTATAAAATTGCCCTACGTACTATTTGATAACAACTGCCATATTCCTGACTTGTTACAGGACATTTTAAGAAAAAATGAAGGGTTGAACCTGGTTTTATGGCTGGCCAAACTTCCCGCTTATATGGCAATGTAAAAAATATCGATAAAATGACAACATTACGTGACAGGAATACAGTACAAATAAACGCAAGAACACTCAGGACAGAGAAATACATTAATGAATGATATAATAGTACATTGCAACATGTAAACCACAGAATAACAATGGACACCTCCCATGTACATCATAATGAATTAGGGGCCTCGGTGGCCGAGTGGTTTAAGTAGTTACTACTGTAATCACTAGCCAGTCAATACTGAGGTTGTGAGTTCGAACCCCGCTCGTGCGAGTGCACTCGACTCCCATCTTAATTGACTAGGACATGGTTACCTAAGGTCCTCTGCTCACATTTTAATATGTTTGCTCATTTAAAATTTGGTGTTGACTGCGAATCTTTTGTTGTGTTGTGTTGTGTTGATAACAACTAAGGGCTTGACTCGTCAGATTGGTACAAAGCACAAAAACAAATAACTAAATTGAAAAATTACTGTTTTAAGACTAAAATCTATGAAGTCGGTATTTTCATCAGAAGATGTTCTTTTTGATTTTTGATTTAGCTGTCTCACTAACGACACAAATCTTTGTGGTCATACATTGAAGAATTATTAACTGTTCATATATACAAATCTAATAAGGAGAGCTATGAATATCGATGGATCATAATTGTATTATCATTCAGAATTGTGACAAAAACATTAAACGTGCTACAGATAATAGATTAAATCACGAAATAAATTGTATAAATATGCATAGACTATCGAGTAAGAATGAGTTAAATACTCTTAGGACAAAGGATTTGCATATTTTCATTAACCATCGCATAAGAAAAACATGTGCACAATTTGGCCAAGGTTTTGACGTTTTTGCCTATTTTGCAACAACAACAATGGATGTAAAAAGAAAGAAACTTGGTTTTATATTGAATTATGAATATTATATTGTGATAAACAGAATAGTTTTTTTATACTGTTTCCTTAAATGGATAAAAAAATAAGTAATTGAAAAGTATCGATTGTCTTTTTGTACCTTAAGAGATTAGAAGAGAGGCAAAAGATACCAAAGGGAAATTCAAACTCATAAGTTGAAAACAGACTGACAACGCCATGGTTAAAAAAAAAGACAAATAACAGTACAGAAAAAATAACATAGAAAACTAAAGACTGAGCAACACGAACCCCATCAAAAACTGGCGGTGGTCTAAGGTTCTCCGGAAGGGTAAGCATATCCTGCTCCACATGTGACATAAATAAATTCATCATAGATACCAGGATTAAAATTTTATATTTACGCCAGACGTGCGTTTCGTCTACAAAAGACTCATCAGTGACGCTCGAATCAAAATATGTTAAAAAGGCCAAATAAAGTACAAAGTTGAAGAGCATTGAGGACCAAAAATTCCTAAAAGTTTTGCCAAATACAGCTAAGGTAATCTATTCCTGAGGTAGAAAAGCCTTAGTATTTCAAAAATTCAACGTTTTGCTAGCAGTTAATCTATAATTATGAACATATCAATGATAACTCAAGTCAACACAGAAGTGCTGACTACTGGGCTGGAGATACCCTCGGGGAATTTAAAACTCCACCAGTAGTGGTATCGACCCAGTGGTTGTAAATAAACTCATCATAGATACCAGGATTGAAATTTTATATTTACACCAGACGTGCGGTTCGTCTACAAAAGACTCATCAGTGACGCTCGAATAAAAAAAATGATAAAAAGGCCAAATAAAGTACAAAGTTGAAGAGCATTGAGGACCAAAAATTCCTAAAAGTTTTGCCAAATACAGCTAAGGTAATCTATTCCTGAGGGAGAAAAGCCTTAGTATTTCAAAAATTCAAAGTTTTGTTAACAGTTAATTTATAATTATGAACATATCAATGATAACTCAAGTCAACACAGAAGTGCTGACTACAGGGCTGGTGATACCCTCGGGAAATTAAAACTCCACCCGCAGTGGTATCGACCCAGTGGTTGTAAATAAACTCATCATAGATACCAGGATTGAAATTTTATATTGACGCCAGACGCGCATTTCGTCTACAAAAGACTCATCAGTGACGCTCGAATCAAAAAATGTGAGAGAGAGAGAGAGAGAGAGAGAGAGAGAGAGAGAGAGAGAGAGAGAGAGAGAGAGAACAAAAGAGATATATAGAGAGAATCGCAAAAGACAAAAATATGTATCAGTAGTAAATCAAATAATGAATTTTAAAAAAAGAGATAACATTTTCCTCGATTTCATCACTGAAATGTGTTTTAGAGTCGTTTTACACGCTTTTCATCCTTTCACAAACGGTAAATTTGATTGAATTTGATATATTCTAGCATATTTTGCTTCATAAATCATGCATTTTTATCATAGCATTTAAAACTTATATCATTTTTTATATCGCAAGAAAACTGATAAAAAGTAAAATAACAAAAATACCGAACTCCAAGGAAAATTCAAAACGGGAATGCCCTTATTTCATGGCAAACACATCAAACGAATGAAAAACAACTGTCATATTCATGACTTGATATAGGCACTTCCTTATGTAAAAAATGGTGGATTATAATATGAAATATAAAATGAGCAAGAAAGAGTTACGTATTTGTACCTGTATATGTCATGTAATGTGAAAATGAATGCATGTATTTCTTTGAGAGTTAAACTGTTGTGTATGTTATCTTGATAAGTCTATATATGGAGATCCTCAAAAACATCTGTAAAAAACAACATAAACACTAGTTTCTAATATCTTTAATCTAAAAACTTAGCCGTTTGTTTACCTGAAGTAAAACAAGCTCAGAAAGCTCAAAAGAAATTGATGGCAGAAACTGATGGGTGTCCTTTCTTTCCTACGTTAAAAACAAATCTGCGAAAAACGAAATTCGGAATCGTCAACGTTCTGCATACAACACTGATATGGATAAAACTTGCTTGTAATCGACGACACTGCCCAGTATGATGTTAGACTCTTACGGCGCTAAATATCACACCAAAAAAGCCGTAAAACCAATCAAATTCCGGAAATACTACCTCACAACCGACAGTGTAAATCTCCTGAAGATATTTCGAATGGTTTTGCTGACTTTTATGCTGACGTCTATACACCAACCGAAAACGCTAAATTTGACAGTAATTTTAATGTCTATGTGACTGAAGTTGTAGATTGCACACTCAAGTCATATAATATAAATAGTGGCCTTCTCCAAGGAAGGAAAATAATTATGTATGAATTCGAAACTATTGTTCTACATCGCTATTGCTATTCTTTATAAGTTGTTCAAAACTGTCGTAAAGAAGCGTCTATTACCCTCTTTGGAAAATGGTTCGTTCCATAATTCACAATAACAAGGTTTTCTGAATGATCTTAGTTGTAGTTCTGCCTCCGTCAACTTTTAAAAACTATCTATAACCTTTAAGAATTAGGATGCAAAGTGTACATTGCATTTTTGGACAGTTCCCGTGTGTTTGATACGGCGTGGCATAGTGGTCTTATTTAAAAAATGTTCCGACTCGGAATAAAAAGTAAAATAACAAAAATACCGAAATCCAAGGAAAATTCAAATCGGAAAGTCCCTTATCAAATGGCAAAATCAAAAGCTCAAACACATCAAAGGATTGTAAACTTCTACAAGTGATTTCTGATTATTATAGCGATAAAGTGCCGTTTACGTCAATGAACACGTATTAGTACCCTTCCAAGTCCAGCAAGGTGTTAGACAAGGTGGTGTACTATCGACTCTTATTTACTTGGTTCACATTAGTGACCTATCAAATAAGCTAGAATTAGTTGGTACAGCGAACATTTCAAATATTGATACAAGTACCTCATCATTTGCTGATGATGTAGTGTATATCGGTACTTCACCACAAAGGTCTCAAATTCTGTTGAATTCTATTTACGATTATTCACTTAAAAGGAGATTTGAGTTATTCCGCTAAAGTATGTCATCTTATATGCTACAGAAATGAAACGGACCATTTATTCAAACTAGTTGCTATCAATGTAAATGTGTTCAAGCTTCTCGGGATATTAAGAACGGTAGATATTCAGCATTCATTTAAAAAGGGTCGATATGCTTATTTTGCCTAAGCCGCTACTGGATCTTGGATTTTATCAGATTTCAAAGATTGACTGAGACCGATATGCTAAAATAACTGGCAGACTTTTAACAGTGAGTGAAACATGTAGCTAAACCTCTGGCTTATCCCCCGACTAGAGGAAACTGCAAACTGTGTGGACACTTTGTTCAAGATACCCAGAACCATCAAATCAGTATGTGCACAGAACTACAAACACAGAGACTCTTGTTATATAATTGATTAACTGAATTGATTAGTGAAATTTCATATACAGACTGTTTTCAGTATTAGACGAGAGCATTTCATGTTTTCTACTTGGCAATCAGGAAGATTTCTGGGGCATTCAAACACCAGAGTATTGTTTGGTAGTTCTTAACAAATAATTTCCCTTCTAAAATACTGTAGCCTGTAAAAATTTTCCATCCAAAATATTAACTGACATTCTCATATAATGTATTCAAAACTTTATAATTGTACAGATTATATGTATGTGGTGTTTTGTCAATCTCCTATAGCTATAGGAGGAAAATTATGATGATGATGATTGTTCGGGATGTAAATATATATAAATATATATAAGAAAAAGTAGGGCGTAATATTAATATTCCAAGGAATTGTGATGAAATTGAAAATAAATCCAAATCTTATTTTTCCAAAGACGTAAGAAATGTATTCGGATGCCGGTGATTTTTAGTCAAATAATTCCGTTACTGAAAGAAGTCGCTATTTGTATTTTTGCCATTGTCGCCCGTCAGCTCATGTCAAATAAGGAGATATTGTAAGATTGCCAATGAAACACCCATCTAACAGAGTCAAAATGACGTGGATTTAAGCAACTATAGGTCACCGTACGATCATGTCTCGTTCCGTTTTTTTTTCTAATAATTTATTTTAACATTATGTAAGGTAAATAAAGGCAACAGTAGTATACCGCAGTTCGAAACTCATAAATCGATAGAGATAAAAACAAATCCGGGTTACAAACTAAAACTGAGGGAAACGCATCAAATATAAGAGGAGAACAACGACACAACAAAAACACAACATTAAAATGTAACACACAGAGAAACGAACTATAATATAACAATGGTCATTTTCCTGACTTGGTACAGGACATTTTAAGAAAAAAAATGGTGGGTTGAACCTGGTTTTGTGGCATGCCAAACCTTTGTGGCATGTAAAAACGTCTGCTTTCTATAAGAATATACAGAACATATTTTCCTGTTTTGAAGAGAAAATATTCTGCACTATTCCCCAGACATTCTTTATAACTTTCGTAAAGTTAAACCATCAATTTGTTTTGCAAAGAAGTCTGTTCTATCGAGAGAATCAAAGTATCTTTTTAATACCGAAAGGGTCACCTTGGATCAAATGTAATTTTTTATTCGTGACATATTCATGGATCTTGTTCAAAGTCTTTTGGTGATGGAATTTTTGGTCTAGAATTTGCGTCGTTAAGGCTTGCAATTTTGTTTTTAAAATAAGCCAATTATAAATGAGACATTTGTTGTTTACATCATTAAAGAAGTTTTGTGATGGGCATGCGTTGCACGATATACAAAATGCATATCGTTGATGAATCATATCCAATGAATGGCATGAAAAAAAAACGGAACTGTAAATATTTCTTGCTTAACCCTAAGACATCGACAAAATTCATTAACCATCTTGACTTGTAAATTGTTTAATCCTAAAAGTTATCCGAGTGTGAACGTTTGAAAATTATAACTGTGTTTTTCTTTAGTGGACAAAAAAAGACACGACTGTTACCCGTAGAAATAGCGCACTAATCGAAATATTATCATAGCAAATATGGACATGCATCCCCTGTGAAACAAAACGAGGGATTAACTTGGGTGTTTCAAAAGTTCCTGATTTAAGAAAAGATGAGACTTCAAATAGAAAAAAAACGTACTATAAACACAGCAAACAGTTCGATGAAAGCTTTATGCAAAACTAACTGCAATCAAACATTGAGTATTAATTTATGTTGGACATGTTGGACTCTAACAAGTTACACATTATAAATTGAACTTTTTGCGGAAGGCCTTAAAGCAATATTAAATGAAATCACACAATTCTATTACCAATTCGAAGCGTACACTATATACAGCTGTTTATATTTGAATTGTGAGTGTCGTTGGATCTTGTATAACTGCAGTAAATATCCTTTAGAAACTCATTATTGGCTAAGGATTCCACATATAGCCCTACCTAAATCTTTGGGTCAAAGTTTGAGTCTTTGACAAAAAAACAGACAAAGCATGTTGACACTTTAGATAGTTCAAAAAACTTTTTAAAAAAAGTTGCATATCATAGAAAGCTAAATCTTAATATATCTACTGTATACATATAAAACCAATATCTCAATTGTTTACATTTATCAGACACTTCTTGGAATATTGTTGCAAAAAGTGTGATAATTGTTCTACTGCTGTTTTTCTGAGACTCAATAAAAAAAATCCGTGTCGAAGACTACAGCATTGTGATAGGTTTAAGTATTTGTTAAGGTTAAACACGATTTCTTGTTAATCTTGCGTGAAAAATTTCCGTAAGGCGTGAAAAACGGCAAACACAACTCTCGCAACTCCTCACAATCTTCATTAACTTTATTCTTCTAGGATTTCACCTATGGACTCTGATATCAACTATTTGCTTTTCAGAGAAGTACACAGTGTTAAATAACTTCAAGAAATTCACTCACATTTCACACGTGCTTTGTTTCGTTATTTTCTTTCTTTTTAAAAATCCTATGTTTCAGTATATATACTGTAATGATTGTTTTGTTTTAGAGATGACCTCGTAAGTGTTAAACATGTGTCCTATACATTGTTTCTAATTATTGATTGTCGTACATTATGTGATGGTTGAAATTTACCATTTTAGTAAGCTAGAACAGTTCTTTAATGTAGAATTAGTAATAAAAGTGAAGAATGTAGGCGATCGTTTTGTAACAGATTTAGGTGGCTGTAGTCGTACACATACAATTGAATCTTGAATTTAAGATTGCCTGTGCCAGTTACATGTACAACGCTGATTACTGAACTAATCTCCTCCTCTAGCTGAATAAGCTGATTACTAAACTAATCTCCTCCTCTAACTGAAAACGCTGATTACTGAACTAATTTCCTCCTCTGGCTGAAAACGCTGATCACTAAACTAATATCCTCTTCTAGCTGAAAACGCTGATTACTGAACTAATCTCCTCCTCTAGCTAAAAACGCTGATTACTGAACTAATCTCCTCCTTTAGCCAAAAACGCTGATTACTGAACTAATCTCATCCTCTAGATGAAAACAAATGTAATTAGGTGTTGTAGAAAATACTATTTTTATTTTTATCATAGATAAATAGTTTGTCTGATTATACAACAATACCACATAACAATAGAACTCACATTTATTATTTGTTATTTTTAATTTTTTATTAATGGTTTTGGATAATGCTCAGTTTGTACAAACTGAATGAAATGCATGCATTTTTCTATCAACGGGGGTATTGTTTGAATATAATTTTGTCTTTAGAACAGATGTTTTTTTGCCCTAGGATATAGATAGAAAAATAGACTTCCAACATTCATGAAGCCACAAGATGCCTGTACGTTAATAACAAGCTGTAGTGATAAGTATGTCATTACCCTGAAATACATTTTAATATTAGAAAACAATTTGTTTTCCATTATATCGATTAGATGAAATTCTAAATTATTTACAAGCTTTACTCTGCAATGCAATCTTGAGAATACAGAAAAAAACATTAAGTTGGATAAATACTTAAAATTAATAAACTGTATGATTAATTTATTTACTATCTAGGAAAAGAGAGCCTTTAAAAAATTATCTGTTAATATTTGATGGATAACGGATGCAGACAAAGAAATAAAATATTACAAATAAATGATTTTCTATTGTTAACAGTAAAATCTATTACATAAATGACAGATATTTCCTTACTACACATTCATATACACGATTCCCCCCTATTCTATTTGTGGGATAAAGTTTACTGCCAAGTGATTGGTATTCTGATTAAGTGTTGTCTTTCTACATCAAGTATCAAATATGACTGATGTACTCCTTAAAATCTAAGTAAAAGAAAGTTTGATGGTAATTTTCATACGAAACGGAACAGTTTTCCTTTCCCATTGTGCATTTTCTTTTCCATGATGCTGATATATAGTCAGCTCTTTGTTATTTACTGTATATTCTTCAGTTTGTTCGATATAGTTTGTTAAATTAATGCATAGTTTTAATAAGACCAGAGATGAATCCGAGATTTTTACATGTTTATTTTTTAATAGGACATACAACTATCTTGTCGTATTTGTATCATTGACGCATACCCTACAGCTTTGGGATGTCCTTTACATCCTTTTTGTTCATTCATAAGATTTGTGTTCCTGGTTTTTATCGTGATGCGAAGTAAATATAGCTCACTGAAACCTGAACAAAAATATAGAAGAACGCTTTTCCGAACAATAAATAATAATTCATGGCGTGTTATCTAATAAGTAGAATATTAAATATATGTCATGCATAACGGATGAACGCTTAATATTTGTCGTAAAGATCTACGAATGTTGATTTGAATATGGCAATCGGTGTTTTCAGCACATTTTAGTTGTCCGAAAGAAATAATAATATGATTAGGTGCAGATGTATGACCTTATAAGACCTTAAAAACAAAACCTAGGACATCACTTATTCTAAAAAGTTACCAGTTCAACACTGTAATTAACTGTTTAAATATTGTTTTTTCAGTATAAATATTGATTTCTTTATCAGTAAATTCAAACCAAAATAAATTTGTATTGTTATACACATATGTACATTCACGGTTCTGTAATCTGTCGATACCTATATTTTGGCTTTGTACATGGTCATGTTTTTCTCTGACTGTTAATACCGTCTTTATACTAAATCCTTTGGATGTGTACTCATTGATATTTCAGTCGTTGAATCGTGATTTTTTATTAGTTGTTTGTAGTTTTGAACAATCTTTCAATAACTGCGAGTACTTTCAGACCTGTACGCTGTGTCTTTTGTGTTTTTGTTAGACTTTTTATGTTCTTTGTATCGATCTGATCTTTTAAGTCCTTTTCAATTGTTATTATAGTTTATTCTTATTTCGTACTACTACACAACTGTCCAAGGTTAGGGGGAGGGTTTAGCGCAAGCAAACATGTTTATTCCCACGACATTCCTTATGTGCCTGTCCTAAGTCTATACGGTTTAGATTTGCTGATTGTTGAAAGCCGTTCGTTGACCTATAGTTGTTAACTTGTATGTCATTTGGTCTCTGATAGAGAATGATCTCATTGGCAATCATACCACATCTTCTAATTTTTACATCCCAAAAGATGTAGAATGGACACCCCTAAGATGTATAATGAACAGCCCAAAGATGTATAATAGACACTCCAAGGATGAATAATGGACATCCCAAAGATGTATAATGGACACCCCACCGATGTATACTAAACACCCCGAAGATGTATAATGAACATCCCAAAGATGTAGAATGGACATCCCACTGATGTATACTAGACACCCCGAAGATGTATGATGGACATCCCAAAGATGTATAATGGACACCCCACCGATGTATACTAGACACCTCGAAGATGTATAATGGACATCCCAAAGATGTAGAATGGACATCCCACCGATGTATAATAGACACCCCGAAGATGTATGATGTATGGACATTCCAAAGATGTATAATGGACATCCCAAGGATTTATAATGGACATCACGAAGATGTATAATAGACATCCCACAGATGTATAATGGACAGCCCAAAGATGTATACTAGACTCCCGAAAATGTATAATGGACATCCCAAAGATGTATAATGGACACCACGAAGATGTATAATGGACATCCCAAAGATGTATACTAGACACAGCGACGATGTATGCTGGACATCCCAAAGATGTATACTTGACACCCAGAAGATGTATAATTGACATCCCACAGATGTATAATCGACATCCCAAAGATGTATACTAGAAACCCCGAAGATGTATAATGGACATCCCAAATCTGTATAATAGATACTCCAAGGATGTATAATGGACACCCAAAAGATGTATAATGGACACCCCACCGATGTATACTAGACACCCCGAAGGTGTTTAATGGACATCCCAAAGATGCATAATGGACGACCCACCAATGTATAATAGACACCCCGAAGATGTATAATGGACATCCCAAAGATGTATAATGGACATCCCAAAGATGTATACTAGACACCCCGAAGATGTATAATGGTCATCCCAAAGATGTATAATGGACATCCCAAAGATGTATAATGGACACCCCACAGATGCATACTAGACACCCCGAAGATGTATAATGGACATCACAAAGATTTATATAGGACATTCCACGAATATATACTAGACATCCCGAAGATCTATAACGGACATTCCAAAGATGTATAATGGGCATTTTAAAGATGTATAATAGACACCCCACCGATGTATACTAGAAACCCCGAAGTTGTATAATGGACATCCCTAAGATGTAAAATGGACATCCCACCGATGTATACTAGACATCCCGAAGATGTATACTAGACACCCTGAAGATGTATAATGGACATCCCAAAGATGTATAATGGACACCCCACCGATGTATACTAAACACCCCGAAGATGTATAATGGACATCCCAAAAGATGTGTAATGGACAGTCAAAAGATGAATAATGGACATCCCAAAGATGTATAAAGGACATCCCACCGATATATACTAGACACCCCGAAAATGTAAAATTGGCATCCCAAAGATGTATAATCGACACCCCACTGATGTATACTAGACAACCCGAAGATGTATAATGGACATCCCAAAGATGTATAATGGACATCCCAAAGATGTATACTAGACACCCCGAAGATGTATGATGGACATCCCAAAGATGTATAATGGACATCCCAAAGATGTATAATGGACACCCCAAACATGTATAATGGACTCCCAAAAGATGTGTAATGGACCTCCCACCGATGTATACTAGACACCCCGAAAACGTAAAATGGACATTCCAAAGATGTTTAATGGGCATTTTAAAGATGTATAATGGACATCCGTAAAAATGTATACTAGACACCCCGAAGATGTAAAATGGACATCCCAAAGATGTATAATGGACACCCCACCGATGTACACTAAACACCCCGAAGATGTATAATGGACATCCCAAAAGATTTGTAATGGACCTCCCTACGATGTATACTAGACACCCCGAAAATGTAAAATTGGCATCCCAAAGATGTATAATGGACACCCCACTGATGTATACTAGACACCCCGAAGGTGTATAATGGACAACCCAAAGATTTATATAGGACATCCCTCGGATATATACTAGACATCCCGAAGATCTATAATGGACATTCCAAAGATGTATAATGGGCATTTTAAAGATGTAGACTAGACAACCCGAAGATGTATAATGGACATCCCAAAGATTTATACTAGACACCCCGAAGATGTTTAATCGACATCCCTAAGATGTAAAATGGACATCCCACCGATGTATACTAGACACCCCGAAGAGGTATAATGGACATCCCAAAGATGTATAATGGACATCCCACCGATGTATACTAAACACCCCGAAGATGTATGATGGACATCCCAAAGATGTATAATGGACACCCCAAACATGTATAATGGACTCCCAAAAGATGTATAATGGATACCCTACCGACGTATACTAGATACCCTGAAGATGTATAATGGACATCCCAAAAATGTATAATGGACATCCCATCGATGTATACTAGACACCCCGAAGATGTATAATGGACATCCCAAAGATGTATAATGGATATCCCATCGATGTATGGTAGACACCCCGAAGATGTACAATGGACATTCCAAAGATGTATAATGAGCACCTCTGAAGATGTATAATAGACACCCCGAAGATGTATAATGGACATCCCAAAGATGTATAATGGACATCCCATCGATGTATAATAGATACTCCAAAAGATGTACAATTGACATCCCATCGATGTATACTAGACACCCCGAAGATGTATAATGGACAACCCAAAGATGTATAATGGACGTTCCAAAGATTATAATGGACGTCCCAAGGATGTATGCTAGAAACCCCGAAGATGTATAATGGACATCCCAAATCTGTATAATAGATACTCCAAAAGATGTATAATGGACACCCCACCGATGTATACTAGACACCCCGAAAGTGTATAATGGACATCCCAAAGATGTATAATGGACGACCCACCGAAGTATAATAGACACCCCGAAGATGTATGATGGACATCCCAAAGATGTATGATGGGTATCCCAAAGATGTATAATGGACACCTCACTGATGTATACTAGACACCCCGAAGATGTATAATGGACATCCCAAAGATGTATACTAGACACCTCGAAGAGGTATAATGGACATCCCAAAGATGTATACTAGACACCCCGAAGATGTATGATGGACATCCCAAAGATATATAATAGACATCCCAAAGATGTATAATGGACACCCCAAACATGTATAATGGACTCCCAAAAGATGTATAATGGATACCCTACCGATGTATACTAGATACCCCAAAGATGTATAATGGACATCCCAAAAATGTATAATGGACATCCCAAAAATGTATAATGGACATCCCAAAAATGTATAATGGACATCCCATCGATGTATAACTAGACACCCCGAAAATGTATAATGGACATCCCAAAGATGTATAATGGACATCCCATCGATGTATAATAGACACCCCGAAGATGTACAATGGACATTCCAAAGATGTATAATGAGCACCTCTGAAGATGTATAATAGACACCCCGAAGATGTATAATGGACATCCCAAAGATATATAATGGACATCCCAAAGATGTATACTAGACACTCCGAAGATGTATAATGGACATCCCAAAAATGTATAATAGACATCCCACCGATGTATACTATATACCCCGAAGATGTATAATGGAAATCCCAAAAATGTATAATGGACATCCTACCGATGTATACTAGACACCCCGAAGATGTAAAATGGACATCCCAAAGATGTATAATGGACATCCCAAAGATGTATACTAGACACCCCGAAGATGTATGATGGACATCCCACCGATGTATACTAGACACCCCGAAGATGTATAATGGTGATCCCAAAGATGTATACTAGACACCCCGAAGATGTATAATGGACATCCCAAAGATGTATACTAGACACCCCGAAGAGGTATAATGGACATCCCAAAGATGTATACTAGAAACCCCGAAGATGTATAATGGAAATCCCAAAGATGTATAATGGACATCCCAAAGCTGTATAATAGATACTCCAAGGGTGTAAAATGGACACCCCACCGATGTATATTAGACACCCCGAAGGTGTATAATGGACATCCCAAAGATTTATATAGAACATCCCACGAATGTATACTAGACATCCCGAAGATCTATAATGGACATTCCAAAGATGTATAATGGGCATTTTAAAGATGTATACTAGACACCCCGAAGATGTATAATGGACATCCCAAAGATGTATACTAGACACCCGAAGATGTTTAATGGACATCCCTAAGATGTAAAATGGACATCCCACCGATGTATACTAGACATCCCGAAGATGTATAATTGACATCCCAAAGATGTATAATGGACACCCCACCGATGTATATTAAACACCCCGAAGATGTATAATGGACATCCCAAAGATGTTTAATGGACATCCCACCGATGTATACTAGATACTCCGAAAATGTAAAATTGGCATCCAAAAGAATTATAATGGACACCCCACTGATGTATACTAGACACCCAGAAGATGTATAATGGACATCCCAAAGATGTATACTAGACACCCCGAAGAGGTATAATGGACATCCCAAAGATGTATACTAGACACCCCGAAGATATATGATGGACATTCCAAAGATGTATAATGGACATCCCAAAGATGTATAATGGCCACCCCAAACATGTATAATGGACTCCCAAAAGATGTATAATGGACACCCCAAACATGTATAATGGACTCCCAAAAGATGTATAATGGATACCCTACCGATGTATACTAGATACCCCAAAGATGTATAATGGACATCCCAAAAATGTATAATGGACATCCCATCGATGTATAATAGACACCCCGAAGATGTACAATGGACATTCCAAAGATGTATAATGAGCACCTCTGAAGATGTATAATAGACAACCCGAAGATATATAATGGACATCCCAAAGATATATAATGGACATCCCAAAGATGTATACTAGACACCCGGGAGATGTATAATGGACATCCTAAAGATGTATAATGGACATCCCACCGATGTATACTAGATACCCCGAAGATGTATAATGGACATCCCAAATCTGTATAATAGATACTCCAAAAGATGTATAATGGACACCCCACCGATGTATACTAGACACCCCGAAGGTGTATAATGGACATCCCAAAGATGTATAATGGACGACCCACCGAAGTATAATAGACACCCCGAAGATGTATGATGGACATCCCAAAGATGTATGATGGGTATCCCAAAGATGTATAATGGACACCTCACTGATGTATACTAGACACCCCGAAGATGTATAATGGACATCCCAAAGATGTATACTAGACACCTCGAAGAGGTATAATGGACATCCCAAAGATGTATACTAGACACCCCGAAGATGTATGATGGACATCCCAAAGATATATAATAGACATCCCAAAGATGTATAATGGACACCCCAAACATGTATAATGGACTCCCAAAAGATGTATAATGGATACCCTACCGATGTATACTAGATACCCCAAAGATGTATAATGGACATCCCAAAAATGTATAATGGACATCCCAAAAATGTATAATGGACATCCCAAAAATGTATAATGGACATCCCATCGATGTATAACTAGACACCCCGAAAATGTATAATGGACATCCCAAAGATGTATAATGGACATCCCATCGATGTATAATAGACACCCCGAAGATGTACAATGGACATTCCAAAGATGTATAATGAGCACCTCTGAAGATGTATAATAGACACCCCGAAGATGTATAATGGACATCCCAAAGATATATAATGGACATCCCAAAGATGTATACTAGACACTCCGAAGATGTATAATGGACATCCCAAAAATGTATAATAGACATCCCACCGATGTATACTATATACCCCGAAGATGTATAATGGAAATCCCAAAAATGTATAATGGACATCCTACCGATGTATACTAGACACCCCGAAGATGTAAAATGGACATCCCAAAGATGTATAATGGACATCCCAAAGATGTATACTAGACACCCCGAAGATGTATGATGGACATCCCACCGATGTATACTAGACACCCCGAAGATGTATAATGGACATCCCAAAGATGTATACTAGACACCCCGAAGATGTATAATGGACATCCCAAAGATGTATACTAGACACCCCGAAGAGGTATAATGGACATCCCAAAGATGTATACTAGAAACCCCGAAGATGTATAATGGAAATCCCAAAGATGTATAATGGACATCCCAAAGCTGTATAATAGATACTCCAAGGGTGTAAAATGGACACCCCACCGATGTATATTAGACACCCCGAAGGTGTATAATGGACATCCCAAAGATTTATATAGAACATCCCACGAATGTATACTAGACATCCCGAAGATCTATAATGGACATTCCAAAGATGTATAATGGGCATTTTAAAGATGTATACTAGACACCCCGAAGATGTATAATGGACATCCCAAAGATGTATACTAGACACCCGAAGATGTTTAATGGACATCCCTAAGATGTAAAATGGACATCCCACCGATGTATACTAGACATCCCGAAGATGTATAATTGACATCCCAAAGATGTATAATGGACACCCCACCGATGTATATTAAACACCCCGAAGATGTATAATGGACATCCCAAAGATGTTTAATGGACATCCCACCGATGTATACTAGACATTCCGAAAATGTAAAATTGGCATCCAAAAGAATTATAATGGACACCCCACTGATGTATACTAGACACCCAGAAGATGTATAATGGACATCCCAAAGATGTATACTAGACACCCCGAAGAGGTATAATGGACATCCCAAAGATGTATACTAGACACCCCGAAGATATATGATGGACATTCCAAAGATGTATAATGGACATCCCAAAGATGTATAATGGCCACCCCAAACATGTATAATGGACTCCCAAAAGATGTATAATGGACACCCCAAACATGTATAATGGACTCCCAAAAGATGTATAATGGATACCCTACCGATGTATACTAGATACCCCAAAGATGTATAATGGACATCCCAAAAATGTATAATGGACATCCCATCGATGTATAATAGACACCCCGAAGATGTACAATGGACATTCCAAAGATGTATAATGAGCACCTCTGAAGATGTATAATAGACAACCCGAAGATATATAATGGACATCCCAAAGATATATAATGGACATCCCAAAGATGTATACTAGACACCCGGGAGATGTATAATGGACATCCTAAAGATGTATAATGGACATCCCACCGATGTATACTAGATACCCCGAAGATGTATAATGGACATCCCAAAAATGTATAATGAACATCCTACCGATGTATACTAGACACCCCGAACATGTAAAATGGACATCCCAAAGATGTATACTAGACACCCCGAAGATGTATAATGGACAACCCGAAGATGTATGATGGACATCCCAAAGATATATAATGGACACCCAAAAGATGTATAATGGATACCCTACCGATGTATACAAGATACCCTGAAGATGTATAATGGACATCCCAATAATGTATAATGGACATCCCATCGATGTGTATTAGACACCCCAAAGAGGTATAATGGACATCCCAAAGATGTATAATGGACACCCCAAAGATGTATAATGGACATCCCAAAGATGTATACCAGACACCCCGAAGATGTATAATGAACATCCCAAAGATGTATAATGGACATCCCAAAGCTGTATAATGGACACCCCACTGATGTATACTAGACACCCCGAAGAGGTATAATGGACATCCCAAAGATGTATACTAGACACCCCGAAGATGTATGATGGACATCCCAAAGATGTATAATGGACATCCCAAAGATGTATAATGGACACCCCAAACATGTAAAATGGACTCCCAAAAGATGTATAATGGATACCCTACCGATGTATACTAGATACCTCAAAGATGTATAATGGACATCCCAAAAATGTATAATGGACATCCCATCGATGTATAACTAGACACCCCGAAGATGTATAATGGACATCCCAAAGATGTATAATGGACATCCCATCGATGTATAATAGACACCCTGAAGATGTACAATGGACATTCCAAAGATGTATAATGAGCACCTTTGAAGATGTATAATAGACACCCCGAAGATGTATAATGGACATCCCAAAGATATATAATGAACATCCCAAAGATGTATACTAGACACCTTGAAGATGTATAATGGACATCCCAAAAATGTATAATGGACATCCTACCGATGTATACTAGACACTCCGAAGATGTAAAATGGACATCCCAAAGATGTATACTAGACACCCCGAAGATGTATAATGGACAACCCGAAGATGTATGATGGACATCCCAAAGATGTCTAATGGACACCCCAAACATGAATAATGGACTCTTAAAAGAGGTATAATGGATACCCTACCGATGTATACTAGATACCCTGAAGATGTATAATGGACATCCCAAAAATATATAGTGGACATCCTACCGATGTATACTAGACACCCCGAAGATGTAAAATGGACATCCTACCGATATATACTAGACACCCCGAAGATGTATAATGGACATCCCAAAGATGTATAATGGACACCCCACCGATGTATACTAGACACCCCGAAGATGTATAATGGACATCCCAAAGATGTATAATGGACACCCCACCGATGTATACTAGACACTCCGAAGATGTATAATGGACATCCCAAAGATGTATAATGGACATCCCACCGATGTATACTAGACACTTCGAAAATGTATAATGGACATCCCAAAGATGAAGAATGGACCTCCCACCGATGTATACTAGACACCCCGAAGATGTATGATTGACATCCCAAAGATGTATACTAGACACCCTCAAGATGTATGATGGACATCCCATCGATGTATAGTGGACATCCCAAAGATGTATACTAGACACTCTGAAGATGTATAATGGTCATCCCAGCGATGTATACTAGACACCCAGAAGATGTATGATGGACATCCCAAAGATGTATACTAGACACCCTAAAGATGTATGATGGACATCCCAAAGATGTATAATGGACATCCCTAAGATGTAAAATGGACATCCCAAAGATGTATACTAGACACCCCGAAGATGTATAATGGACATCCCAAAGATGTATAATGGACACCCCAAACATATATAATGGACTCCCAAAAGATGTATAATGGATACCCAACCGATGTATACTAGACACTCCGAAATTGTAAAATTGGCATCCCAAAGATGTATAATGGAAACCCCACTGATGTATACTAGACACCCCGAAGATGTATAATGGACATCCCAAAGATGTATACTAGACACCCCGAAGAGGTATAATGGACATCCCAAAGATGTATACTAGACACCCCGAAGAGATAAAATGGACATCCCAAAAATGTATACTAGACACCCCGAAGATGTATGATGGACATCCCAAAAACATATAATGGACATCCCAAAGATGTATAATGGACACCCCAAACATGTATAATGGACATCCCACCGATGTATACTAGATACTCCGAAGAGGTATAATGGACATCCTAAAGATGTATAATGGACATCCCACCGATGTATACTAGATTCACCGAAGATGTATAATGGACATATCAAAGATGTTTAATGGACATTCCACCGATGAATACTAGATACCCCGAAGAGGTATAATGGACATCCTAAAGATGTATAATGGACATCCCACCGATGTATACTAGATACCCCGAAGATGTATAATGGACATCCCAAAGATGTATAATGGACATCCCAAAAATGTATAATGGACATCCTACCGATGTATTCTAGACACCCCGAAGATGTAAAATGGACATCCCAAAGATGTATACTAGACACCCCGAAGATGTATAATGGACAACCCGAAGATGTATACTAGACACACCGAAGATGTATGATGGACATCCTAAAGATGTATAATGGACATCCCAAAAATGTATAATGGACATCCTACCGATGTATACTAGACACCCCGAAGATGTAAAATGGACATCCCAAAGATGTATTCTAGAAACTTCGAAGATGTATGATGGACATCCCAAAGACGTATAATGGACATCCCAAAAATGTATAATGGACATCCTACCGATGTATACTAGACACCCCGAATTTTTAAAATGGACATCCCAAAGATGTATACTAGACACCCCGAAGATGTATAATGGACAACCCGAAGATGTATGATGGACATCCCAAAGATGTATAATGGACACCCAAAACATGTATAATGGACTCCCAAAAGATGTATAATGGATACCCTACCGATGTATACTAGATACCCTGAAGATGTATAATGGACATCCCAAAAATGTATAATGGACATCCCATCGATGTATAATAGACACCCCGGAGATGTATAATGGACATCCCAAAGATGTATAATGGACATCCCACCGATGTATACTAGACACCCCGAGGATGTATAATGGACATCCCACCGATATATACTAGACACCCAGAAGATGTATAATGGACAACCCGAAGATGTATGATGGACATCCCAATGATGTATAATGGACACCCCAAACATGTATAATGGACTCCCAAAAGATGTATAATGGATACGCTACCGATGTATACTACATACCCTGAAGATGTATAATGGACATCCCAAAAATGTATAATGGACATCCTACCGACTTATACTAGACACTCCGAAGATGTAAAATGGACATCCCAAAGATGTATACTAGACATCCCGAAGATGTATAATGGACAACCCGAAGATGTATGATAGACATCCCAAAGATGTATAATGGACACCCCAAACATGTATAATGGACTCCCAAAAGATGTATAATGGATACCCTACCGATGTATACTAGATACCCTGAAGATGTATAATGGACATCCCAAAAATATATAATGGACATCCTACCGATGTATACTAGACACCCCGAAGATGTAAAATGGACATCCTACCGATATATACTAGACAACCCGAAGATGTATAATGGACATCCCAAAGATGTATAATGGACACCCCACCGATGTATACTAGACACCCCGAAGATGTATAATGGACATCCCAAAGATGTATAATGGACACCCCACCGATGTATACTAGACACCCCGAAGATGTATAATGGACATCAAAAAGATGTATAATGGACATCCCACCGATGTATACTAGACACTCTGAAAATGTAAAATGGACATCCCAAAGATGAAGAATGGACCTCCCACCGATGTATACTAGACACCCCGAAGATGTATGATTGACATCCCAAAGATGTATACTAGACACCCTGATGATGTATGATGGACATCCCATCGATGTATAATGGACATCCCAAAGATGTATACCAGACACCCTGAAGATGTATAATGGTCATCCCAGCGATGTATACTAGACACCCAGAAGATGTATGATGGACATCCCAAAGATGTATACTAGACACCCTGAAGATGTATGATGGACATCCCAAAGATGTATAATGGACATCCCTAAGATGTAAAATGGACATCCCAAAGATGTATACTAGACACCCCGAAGATGTATGATGGACATCCCAAAGATGTATAATGGACATCCCAAAGATGTATAATGGACACCCCAAACATATATAATGGACTCCCAAAAGATGTATAATGGATACCCCACCGATGTATACTAGACACTCCGAAAATGTAAAATTGGCATCCCAAAGATGTATAATGAACACCCCACTGATGTATACTAGACACCCCGAAGATGTATAATGGACATCCCAAAGATGTATACTAGACACCCCGAAGAGGTATAATGGACATCCCAAAGATGTATACTAGACACCCAGAAGAGGTAAAATGGACATCCCAAAGATGTATACAAGACACCCCGAAAATATATGATGGACATCCCAAAGATGTATAATGGACATCCCAAAGATGTATAATGGACACCCCAAACATGTATAATGGACTCCCAAAAGATGTATAATGGATACCCTACCGATGTATACTAGATACCCCAAAGATTTATAATGGACATCCCGAAAATGTATAATGGACATCCCATCGATGTATAATAGACACCCCGAAGATGTATAATGGACCTCCCAAAAAAGTATAATGGACATCCCATCGATGTATAATAGACACCCCGAAGATGTACAATGGACATTCCAAAGATGTATAATGAGCACCTCTGAAGATGTATAATAGACACCCCGAAGATGTATAATGGACATCCCAAAGATATATAATGGACATCCCACCGATGTATACTAGATACCCCGAAGAGGTACATGTATAATGGACATCCTAAATATGTATAATGGACATCTAACCGATGTATACTAGATACCCCGAAGATGTATAATGGACATCCCAAAGATGTTTAATAGACATCCCACCGATGTATACTTGATACCCCGAAGAGGTATAATGGACATCCTAAAGATGTATAATGGACATCCCACCGATGTATACTAGATACCCCGAAGATGTATGATGGACATCCCAAAGATGTATAATGGACATCCCAAAAATGTATAATGGACATCCTACCGATGTATTCTAGACACCCCGAAGATGTAAAATGGACATTCCAAAGATGTATAATGAGCACCTCTGAAGATGTATAATGGACAACCCGAAGATGTTTAATAGACACCCCGAAGATGTATGATGGACATCCTAAAGATGTATAATGGACATCCCAAAGATGTATAATGGACATCCCAAAAATGTATAATGGACATCCTACTGATGTATACTAGACACCCCGAAGATGTAAAATGGACATCCCAAAGATGTATTCTAGACACCCCGAAGATGTATGATGGACAACCCAAAGATGTATAATGGACATCCATAAAATGTATAATGGACATCCTACCGATGTATACTAGACACCTCGAAGATGTAAAATGAACATCCCAAAGATGTATACTAGACACCCCGAAGATGTATAATGGACAACCCGAAGATGTATGATGGACATCGCAAAGATGTATAATGGACACCCAAAACATGTATAATGGACTCCCAAAAGATGTATAATGGATACCCTACCGATGTATACTAGATACCCTGAAGATGTATAATGGACATCCCAAAAATGTATAATGGACATCCCATCGATGTATAATAGACACCCCGAAGATGTATAATGGACATCCCAAAGATGTATAATGGACATCCCACCGATGTATACTAGACACCCCGAAGATGTTTAATGGACATCCCACCGATGTATACTAGACACCCCGAAGATGTAAAATGGACATCCTACCGATATATACTAGACACCCTGAAGATGTGTAATGGACATCCCAAAGATGTATAATGGATATCCCGAAGATGTATAATGGACACCCGACCGATGTATACTAGACACCCCGAAGATGTATAATGGACATCCCAAAGATGTATAATGGACACCCCACCGATGTATACTAGACACCCCGAAGATGTATGATGGACATCCCACCGATGTATACAAGACACCCCGAAGATGTATGATGGACATCCCAAAGATGTATACTAGACACCCCGAAGATGTATGATGGACATCCCAAAGATGTATAATGGACATCCCAAAGATGTATACTAGAAACCCCGAAGATGTATGATGGACATCCCATCGATGTATAATGGACATCCCACCGATGTATACTAGACACCCTGAAAATGTATAATCAACATCCCACCGATGTATACTAGACACCCTGAAGATGTATAATGGACATCCTACCGATGTATACTAGACACCCCGAAGATGTATAATGGACATCCCAAAGATTTATACTAGAAACCCCGAAGATGTATAATGGACATCCCAAAGATGTATACTAGAAACCCCAAAGATGTATAATGGACATCCCTAAGATGTAAAATGGACATCCCTAAGATGTATAATGGACATCCCAAAGATGTATACTAGACACCCTGAAGATGTATGATGGACATCCCAAAGATGTATAATGGACACCCCACCGATGTATACTAGACACCCCGAAGATGTATAATGGACATCCCATCGATGTATAATGGACATCCAAAAAATTTATACTAGACACCCTGAAGATGTATAATGGACATCCCAAAGATGTATAATAGACACCCCGAAGATGTATAATGGACACCCCAAACATATATAATGGACTCCCAAAAGATGTATAATGGACACCCCACCGATGTATACTAGACACCCCGAAGATGTATAATGGACATCCCAAAGATGTATACTGGACATCCCAAAGATGTATACTAGACACCCTAAAGATGTATAATGGACATCCCAAAGATGTATAATAGACACCCCAAAGATGTATAATGGACACCCCAAACATATATAATTGACTCCCAAAAGATGTATAATGGACACCCCACCGATGTATACTAGACACCCCGTAGATGTATGATGGACATCCCATCGATGTATAATGGACATCCCAAAGATGTATACTAGACACCCTGAAGATGTATGATGGACATCTCAAAGATGTATAATGGACATCCCAAAGATGTATAATGGACACCCCAAACATATATAATGGACTCCCAAAAGATGTATAATGGACACCCCACCGATGTATACTAGACACCCCGAAGATGTATAATGGACATCCCAAAGATGTATACTGGACATCCCACCGATGTATATTAGACACCCCGAAGATGTATAATGGACATCCCAAAGATGTATACTAGACACCCCGAAGATGTATGATGGACATCCTAAAGATGTATAATGGACATCCCAAAGATAAATAATGGACACCCCACCGATATATACTAGACACCCCGAAGATGTTTAATGGACATCCCAAAGATGTATAATGGACATCCCACCGATGTATACTAGACAACACGAAGATGTATGATGGACATCCCTAAGATGTATACTAGACACCCCGAAGATGTATAATTGACACCCCACCGATGTATAACGGACAGCCCAAAGATGTATTATAGACACTGCAAAGATGTTTAATGGACATCCCAAAGATGTATACTAGACACCCCGAAGATATATGATGGACATCCTAAAGATGTATAATGGACATCCCAAAGATAAATAATGGACACCCCACCGATATATACTAGACACCCCGAAGATGTTTAATGGACATCCCAAAGATGTATAATGGACATCCCACCGATGTATACTAGACAACACGAAGATGTATAATGGACATTCCAAAGATGTATACTAGACACCTCGAAGATGTATAATGGACACCCCACCGATGTATAACGGACAGCCCAAAGATGTATACCAAACACCCCGAAGATGTATAATGGACACCCCACCGATGTATAACGGACAGCCCAAAGATGTATACTAGACACCCTGAAGATGTATAAAGGACACCCCACCGATATATAACGGACAGCCCAAAGATGTATTATAGACACCCCGAAGATGTATGATGGACATCCCAGCGATGTATTATAGACACCCCGAAGATGTTTAATGGACATCCCAAAGATGTATACTAGACACCCCGAAGATGTATAATGGACATCCCAAAGATGTATACTAGACACCCCGAAGATGTATAATGGACATCCCAAAGATGTATAATTAAACAGATCCACGATATGTAATGGACAGACCAAAGATGTATAATAGAAACCCCACAGATGTATAATAGACATTCCAAATATGTATAATGGGCACCCCAAAGATGTATGAAAGACATCCCAAAGATGTATACTGCAAACCCAATAATGCATAATGGGCACCCCAAAGAAGTATAATGGACATCCCAAAGGTGTATAATGGGCACCCCAAAGATGTAAAATAAACCCTCTAAAGATGTACAATGGACATCCCAAAGATTATAATGGACACCCCAAAGATGTATAATAGACATCTCAAAGATGTATAATTGGCACCCTAAAGATGTATAATAAACCCTATAAAGATGTATAATAAACCCTAGAAAGATGTATAATGGACATCCAAATATGTATAACGGACATCCCCAAAGATGCATAATGGATATCCCAAAGATGTTCATTTGTAAAAGGAAATGTTTCGTCACATTTTAATTATGTTATTAATGGTTTGAGTTAAATCATATAGATTTAGTGAGATAAAGATAAATCAAATTTGAAATGACAACAGGTTTTTTTTCTCGTCGCAGAAACTATACTTAAGCGTGCTGTTTCTGGCATCGTGTGATCTGCGTTAACAATGAATACATTTTGCATAATAAGTGATGTGTACCATTGTTTGTTAATAAAGATAAAAGATTATCACGTGAAAAATTAGAACGATGTTAAATTCGTTGTGCGAGTAATGCGATTGCCATGAGACTTGCGATTGCGTTGTCTTTTATAAACAATATCCATGATCTGAATTAAGGAAGTTTAAGATATGTTCCTTTGTCCCATGATTTTGTCATTCCGACCTAGGGTACACGATATCTGTAGTCGTGTCATCAAAAACAGTTAGCAAATATTAATGTAATTTTTAAATTATTTATGTGATAGTCCCTGTTTTTTCTGGACAGTTTCAAGTGGTTGGAAATTGAAAAAAGTTAGTATCGCGTTTTTCTCAATGTTGATAAATCCAACTTTTGCATTACTTGAATACGTCTGCGGAAACAGAATTGATGTTCATAAGCTTTATCAAAATATGTATCAATCATTTATTTCTTATGTCTATTTTGATCAATATGAAGATGTCTTTCTTTGGTATTTGCATTTAGAAATTCCAACATGTGGTAATGAAAAAACAGATTCTAAAAAGTCAATTAATTCCAAATAATGACATTGTACACCAACGTTAACGGCATTTATCCAATTTCAAACTAATCAGTTTTAATGATCACTACTTTGTCATCTTAACCATGTTTCTGATTTCTTCATCGAAAAGACAATTTCAGCATTTTAAACCATAATTATTTTGTTTGTTGTATTTCCCCATGGAGTTCGAGCGCACAGGCGTACAGTTCATTTGTCCAACTCGAGATGACAAAAGACTGATATACTACACCCGCGGTACTTCTTTGAAAAACGATCGTTATTATGCATAACAAGGGTATGGTGTTAATGAACATTTGACAATGATTTCTTGATATTCTGAGAAAATAAACAAATATCAAACTATTGTATTGCCTTTCTACATTTAAAAATCAGGCCCCGGTTGTTCAAGTAAAAGTTTATACCTTCTTCACCTAATCAAATCAAGATCTTTATATATTGTGTTTCCTTCTATGCCAATAAAAAATTGTAAAGCAAAATTATGGCATGTTTGAGTAAGATGATAATAAAATTGAGAATGGAAACAGGAAATGTGTCAAAGAGACAACAACCCGACCAAAAAGCAGAAAACAGTCCAAGGCCACCAATGCATGTATCGTTAACGATGAACGCTTAATTTATATATAAAGTTACAAAACAAAAGGTGCTATTTGTCACGTTTGCGTTGTTATTGTACTAAATATTGATCTGCGACGTTCTGAAGCGTTTTGATCTTAACAAATAATCACATGTACCGACCATAAAGGTTTATAGGACCATAGAAAGTCACTAAAACGTAACTATGGGTTACGTAACCAAGGGTTAAAAAGCAGTTGAGCAACATAATTTCAATTCTTGGTTACTTAACCATTTGATAAAATATTATAACTAAGAGTTATATTTACAATAAACAACAGTCAAACATGTTGGAGATTTAGCCAGCTATTTAACCAGGTTAACCCACCATTTTTGTCGGAAAATGTCTGTACCAAGTATGGAATATGGCAGTTGTTTTCCATCGTTCCGTTGGTTATTAAAGTCTAATGTTTTATGTTTTCAGTTTTTATGGACTCCCCTTTTTTGAATTTTCCTTGGAGTTCGGTATTTTTGTTATACTTTTTTAACAAAGGGACGAACAACCGGGTAGTAGTTTAGGAAAGACATCTGCCGTCGTGTATTCTTGTAGTTTAATATGTTTTTTTTTTCAAATCATGAAAACACATAAATTTGATATCTATAAAACATCAATTAAATCAAATACGTACTTTCAAATATTTCAAAAGGTAAACACAATCTGAACTAAAGGTGAACAACATACTTTGGTCATATCAATTTTGCAGACAGGTGTTTTGTTGATAAATACGCAACAAGTTAACATTTGTTTGTTTTACTTGATTAATTATTTCAACTGAATTTATCAATACACGAGACAGTGATGTTCCTAGCAAAGACAATCATATGAAGTGCTAAATACGATACGTGTAAAGATAAGAATTATTGTACGATTGCCAATGAGATAACATCCCATTAATGACCAAAGGGCTAAAATCTTTACAGGTTATTGTTTGGCCTTCAATATTTAGAACACCAACACATAATAGTGTAAGCTATAAACGGACCCGGAATAACATAATGTGAAACAATTAAAAAAAATAATGGCCTAATTTATACTAAATCAATTACAAACGAAAAACAATCATTACATAGAGCAATCAACGACTGCCATTGGATTCCTTGATTGAGGCTGTTTAACATGCTAGTAAACGCCTTATTCTCCCAAACATTGGAAAGAGGTGGTAACAGAAACAAAGGGATATTGGGGATTCAGGGGATATTGACCCTAATTATTTTCTCATAAGGAACCTTGGCTATCTTCAAAGTATTACATTTTTGTCGTATTACATGTCTAGGATACAATTTCAATACGTTTAATGTCGGTACGAATATCAGTCATTAATATATCAGGCATTTTATGCACCCGCCGTATGCGAAGGGGGCATTAAGTGTTACCCTAAAGGTATGCCCCTTTTTGTTAACGTTAGTGAGGTAATCGCCTTGACTCATAGTAGATTAAGCAGACCAAAACACCTGTTAAACATCTGATAAAGGGACAGCTCTTTTTATCCACAAGGATTTCAATGAAAGTATTTTGTTGTGTAATTTTATTGCGAGTCGGATGTGTAAAACTTTTGTATACTGTGAGATAATGCGATTTCAAAACAGATTGATAACATGCAGGAGGAGAAAACAGTGGTAATCGCCTAATCTGATAAGAAGAGATAATAGCGATAACAATGTAAGTGACGTCAACACATGACATAAATAGTTTTATTTAAGTTCATTACATTATTCTACCGTAATCTGTAGAGAAATCTCTGTACACCTAACCACAAATCCTCTTTTACTATAGAAAATAAGTAATGAGTTTAGTATGGCGTTCATTATCACTGAACTAGTATATATATTTGTTTAGGGGCCAGCTGAAGGACGCCTCCGGGTGCGGGAATTTCTCGCTACATTGAAGACCTGTTGGTGACCTTCTGCTGTTGTCTGTTCTATGGTCGGGTAATTGTCTCTTTGACACATTCCCCATTTCCATTCTCAATTTTAATCACTGTTTTTTAATGGGATTCATTTAGTTTTTGTTTGTAACTTGATTTGTCTTCTTAATCGATTTATGACATTAGAAGATTGGTAAACTACTGATGCCCTAATATATACCAATCTCTTTTCTATAACAACAAATGTCAACGTATATTTGTTTCACTTTATACAAGTTTCTCTGCAAATCTTGTAATAAACAATGCTATGATATATCTTCCTTTCGAAATAAATTTTCATTACCCTTAATTCCGTTAGGCACAAAGATTGCAATTTTTTTTTTCAGTAATAATAGCATGCCATGAGATTTCTTCCGTTTGGAACTACTATTATAAATGAATTTCTATTCCATGACGTAAAAAAAAATGTCTATCCCACAGACAATTATATCAAGAGCTTGATACGATACATATAAAGATAAACTACGATTGTCTATGAGACAACTATCCATCATTAATGACCAAAGGACAAATGTGCATTACCGGTCATCGTACGGCCTTCAACTATGAACATAACCAATATAGAATAGTAGGCCTAATTCATACTACAACAATTATAAACAAAAAACCATTATGACAGACAGAAATTAACGGCAACAACTAGATTGCATGAGTTTGGCTGTTTACCATGTCCATGAGCGCTTAAAACTCCCAAACAATGGGGACAGTGATTAAATGAATTCGGCTGTTCACCATGTCCGTGAGCACTTGACACTCCCTAACAGTGTGGACAGTGGTTTAACAAAAACAAATATGAACGCTGTAAAAATCAGTTGGAAAGGGCATGGAATTGTTTACGTTTTGTCACGCCGTGATCTTTTAAAGCTTACTATATAGTATGGGTTTTGCTTTTTGTTAAAGACCGTAGAATGACCTATAAATGTTTAAATATACGTCATATAGTTAGTTGTTGAAAGTTTCCCATTGGCAGTCTGAGAGAAGCCTGAATTTGTGCAAATCTAGAATATAGTATCGACAGATTGTAAGAGCATGCAATACACGTTCAGTACGATCTTAAACTATTATAAATAAAAATGATAGAACCGACAAAGAGCATTTTCAATTATCGTGCTACTATATTGTAATTATATTGATAACTTTGAAGCGTTAGTTTACTCCAAGGAATATATGAATTATGTCTTAACTACGTACTCTAGATCAATATCACTGATATATATATATATATTTATATAGCAATATGCTATTCTGCTTACAATCCGATTTCGTCAGTTCACCCCCAAAACTAAAAAGATTTTTTTGTGATGTGTAGAGAGTCATTACTGTCAATCGATTTGAAAAGACCATTAAAAGCACGTAATTTTATCTAAAATATGCGAAGATTTTTTTCACACTAATAAAAGATTAATTTCAAAATGTTTATATGCTTTATTACAAAAAAATTAAGTAAATCAAATTTATAGTAGTAAGGGAACTAGTTAAAAGGACAGAGAAAAGTAAAAAAAAACAAAAAAAACAACTGTCATATTCCTGACTTGGTACATACATTTCCTTATGTAGAAAATGGTCGATTAAACCTGGTTTTATAGATAGATATTGTAGATGTATGATAGTCGCATAGAATTCCATTATATTGACAACAATGTGTGAGCAAAACAAATAGATATAACACTAACTTTGACCTATAATTGTTTACTTTTTACACAATGTGACTTGGATGGATAGTTGTCTTAATGGCACTCATACCACATCTTCTTATTTAAATATAAAAATTGTCAAAAATTAGGTTACAGCAGTCAACATTGTGATATAATCTTAATCACTATAAACACAAATAACTATTTCAATAAAGAAAAAACAAAATGGCATATAGACACTCTATAGACAAAGTACATAAGCAGAAATGAAAGACAAGAATACAAAAAAAATGTGAGTTGTGGAACACTTATTACAATGATTAATCATGTTTGAAGCATTTGTAAGCACATTTGGCTATTTCATGGCTGTCAAATTTTATTGGAGGAGGAAGCAGGGGTTTCCAGAGAGAACCGCTGACCTTCAACAGGAAAACTGTCAATCTTAATGACCTTGCAATGTGCAGGATTCAAACCCAAACACTCAGTGTTGACAGAACACTTATTAGAAGTCGAGATTTAAATAATATTTGACGGAGTTTGTAGCCAATACATGATATAGACCATCAAATGTTCAAAAGAGGCCTCAAACTAAGATGTGGTAAACATAATGTATACTAGTATATAGACATTTATGAAATACTTATTAGAAGTTGTGGTCATGTAAGGAATATCCAATACTGTGTTAATGGAATACGAACAAATATGTTATAATTAGAACAGTCAGTTCATAATATGATTTATTTATCTTAAAAAGCATATCTATCTGCAAGTAATATATAACTGACGTTTTCTTTTGATCACAACAGGACAGGTTTGCTTCAATCAAATTACTTTTGTCAAAGTGGATGATTGCTGTCTATTATATTTGTCTTTCTTATAAAAAGAAACAAAACCACTAATTCATAGTCCCCATTGCTTTCTATATTAAGCTCTGAAATTTCAATCATTCATAACTATTGTGTCTTCAAGTTTAAATAAAGTGACAGTCATTTCATGTAAAAACTGTAACTTATCATTGCCTGTGCTGAAAAATAGAATTTACCTCTAACTGCATTTACGAGTGGACTTAGAATTTACCTCTAACTGCATTTACGAGGGTACTGGTTCCTGGAATTTAAATCTAACTGCATTTTCGAGTTGACTGGTTCCTGGAATTTACCTCTAACTGCATTTACGAGTGGACTGGTTCCTAGAATTTACCTCTAACTACATTTACGAGTGGACTGGTTCCTAGAACTTACCTCTAACTGCATTTACGAGTGGACTGGTTCCTAAAGTTTTGTAACACATTATAACATGTACTTCTGATCAAGGAACAAGCAAGATATGTCATTCTATTTCAATTTGATAAAAGATGTCTAACTATTAAAAAGAGTTTCAACAAGGGTTCTATAGTCATTCCAAATATTTAAGTCTTCATTTGAAACCAAAATTACCCAAGTGCTGTACTTATTTACAAAGAAACAGCTAATCGTATAACCTATTTTGTTTAAAATATGTACCAGTTTCGTATATGTTCTTTCTAACCGTGCCCGAATTAGTGGTTCTACACCTATAATAGACACAACTTACCTTCAGACAAACAATTAGAAGTGTGATCGGTACTAGCGAACTAAGAATTATATAGTCTTTCTAACTTCTCTCGTTTTAGATATGATTTATTATTCCAATTGCATTTATATATTATGTTTTGTAAATTATGATCAATGCTTGTCGTGTCGTCTTCGCTATTACGACAGTTGTATGATTTAGGATTACAACTGTCACGTGACAACTGTCAATACATATTTGTAAATTCTTTGATATCAGGTGGCATATTTTTATGTGATGAAACTTTCAAACATTTTAGCAT
This sequence comes from Mytilus californianus, assembly GCF_021869535.1. Lineage (NCBI taxonomy): Eukaryota > Metazoa > Mollusca > Bivalvia > Mytilida > Mytilidae > Mytilus > Mytilus californianus. Next base: position 118,528,738 of record NW_026262712.1, on the reverse strand, counting down.
TATATATATATATTGATATTCAGATGTACGTGTCTCGCAGATGTTCATACTGGTTTATACAGATTTGGTAGACGATTCTGTACATAAATATCCTATGTTATTATTTTCATCCTATGTATGACAGAAATGAAATTTTACTGTTTTAACCCAACTAAATAGATATGCTGGTTACCCGTAAGAACTCCGTATTTTTAAAACAATCAATAAAAACAACGATTAAATTGCTTTTTCTATTTTAGATTTGAGAATTTCTATTTTGATGTCCTTGCACCTAGTATAAATGTCGGAAAGATACAATGCCTCGATTTTGTTTATTTGTATGACAAACAAATATTAATAGTTCGATGTATTGCAACCATTGTAGTATTGGAACAAACCAGTTGCTTTCAAATATCGCCATAAAACGCACAAAAACGTTTCACTTTATGGTGTTAACCTCGCCTGATTCTTCAGACTGAAACATACAATTCAGGACTTTTAATCATTCTTAGTCTAAAACCATTCATTCAGGTTTCAGATAGTTTGTAAGCTTATGTGTTCTTAACTTTTATATTTGAATAAATATTGACATGACGTATACATGCTCATCGGGTGTTATGTAAAGATTAAATAAAAGCTGAACAATTAACAATATCAAGGAAAAGGACCAATAGATAACATTCAATCGAATGAATTTAAAAAAAAAAAAAAACATTAAGCAATACGAATCCCGATGGAGAGTAGGATCCGCACTGACATGCTTATTTACATGACACATTCTGTGTATCTTTTTTTATTTATAAAATTATATTTACTTAATAAAGATAGTTGGTTGGCTGTTTATGGAATATCTGTTTCACAGATGACGCCGGATATGTTCCTATTGTCTGTCATGGCGTTGTTATTTATTTTCGATTGATGAGTTTGAATGTCCTTTTGGTCTTTCGCCTCTCTTTTGCAGGAACTATTTTGATATCTAAATTCATAGTATAATCATGATAATAGCAGTGATGTAAGCTATAACATGAAGAAGCTCATTTTTCTAATTATAAGGAATTTAAACGGTAATTACATTGATTTTCTGATAGTAATGATATTTCATGATACCTTGTAAATGTTAAATTAAAATACTGGTTATGTCCTCAAAGAAAGAAAGACATTTTTGTATTCGTTTTAAAATGAAAATGAATACGATAAGTTCCGTGGAGCGTTGTGGCATAGTAAGATAATGGCTTACTTTGTAATTTGTTGTGTAACTTCATACTTATTGTTCTTGTATAAGCAACAATAAACGTTACATTTTTCATTCATATAAGTAATTAATTCTTTCATTTGTTTTCGTACATATATTTTCCCTGATATATTAGTTTCTAATATATATCTATAAATAAGGAGATGGTGTACATGTAGGAAAAACCAATGTTTAGGTAGTAATCTATGATATTCATTAAGTCTGATATCCCATTAATGTTAATCTGCCTATATCATAGAAGTAAATGATGACTCCTGAATTATAGAGGTAAATAATGATTCCTCCACAATGTATCACTTACATTTTCATGTACATATTTTTGAAGACCTACACTTTTACAAAAAAAAAAGATAAAAAAAAAACTGAACGGCAACCATTGAATCTTTTAATTTAGACAAATCCTTCTATTAAGAATATAAAACACGTATTATACAGGTTGTAATGTAGGTGATGAAATATCAGTAAAAGGTTTCTACAGTCTAACCAATACACGTTGTTCACTTATACGTCATTTGGCCAATAGTGTATAGTTGTTAACTTATACGTCATTTGGCCAATAGTGTATAGTTGTTCACTTATACGTCATTTGGCCAATAGTGTATAGTTGTTAACTTATACGTCATTTGGCCAATAGTGTATAGTTGTTCACTTATACGTCATTTGGCCAATAGTGTATAGTTGTCTCATTTGTAATCATACCACATCTTCTAAGCTTCATATTATAACACTTTCTATGATTTTGCTTATCACACATCTTTCAGCTTAGATCCATGAATTCGAAATGCAACCTTATTAAGTATATTAAACAGTATGGTCGCCTTTTTTCATGACGTCACAATAGGAATTTCAGAAAAAAAACAAAAAAATTTGACAACATAATTAAATTTCGACTAATCATTTGCAGAGAACAGTTATTTCACTAGTGAAGAAAACAATTTTTTCACAATTGGTTGGGAAATGGGAAAATAGTGCAAAAATTAGAGAATACCTGTTCCTGTTGGAACACATATTCTATACTTTTTATTTCGTAAAGAACAAAACTAATACTGTGAAATGTATTCAAGAATATTTCTTCACTTAGGAACTAAATTATAAACCGCACAAACCGCACTATGTCTAGCAAAGACAATCATATCAAGAGCTAAATACTATACGTGTAAAGATAAGAATTATGGTACGATTGCCAATGAGATAGCATCCTATTAATGACCAAAGGGCAAAAATCTGTTACAGGTTATTGTTTGGCCTTCAATATTTAGAAAACCACACATAATATTGTAAGCTATAAACGGACCCGGAATAACATAATGTGAAACAATTAAAACAAATAATGGCCTAATTTATACTAAATCAATTACAAACGAAAAACAATCATTACATACACTGGCAAAAATGCCACACATGTGTACATGCGTGACACATGCGTTTCACATGTGTGTCACACGCATGTGAAAGAGACGTTTCATGCCACGCATGTGATACATGTGTGGAAAACACATGTGATACGCATGATACACACATGTGATCATGCGTTTCACATGTGAATAACATGCGTAAGGAAATACACCTGTGATACATGCGTGATTACTGCATTTAAAAGGCATGGTGCCTGTATTAAATATTTTTCAAAATGTCCTCCTATTAGTCCAATTACCATGATTGTTGACATGTATCTTAGTTCTCAAGTGAATTACATGCGTTTTGTAACACATGCGTTATACATGTGTTTTCTATATATATACACAGGCAAATTTTGTGCTAGTAAATTTCTTGTGAGAATCACCTCAAACAAGCTTATACATGAAACCCATGTGCAATTAATGTGAATTGAGCTTTAAGGTGAAATTCATGTTAAATGTTTCATGTGAAGCTAACGTGAATCAAGCTTTCATGTTAATTTTTCTAAAACGAAATTAAGGTGAATTGAGCATCAATCACACAAATTCACAGTATTTGAGCATATTTTAGATAAGTTAATGCTAATCTAGTACACGTTCTATTTTGATATATATAAATATTCTTCTTGGTCTTGACTATGTGTTCATACTTCCATTATATTTTACTTTCTTGATCCTAAACAATACAAAAAATATTTATCTATCAACTCCCAACTCACAATATCTCCAATGCAAGAGATAGGATGCAATAAAACAAAGAAGGCAAGCAAATATCCAGGTCACCTTAGTTCACTCCTAGAATTTTTTCGGTTATGGTCAAGTCTCAATACTTTTTTTAAAAGTGATGTAAGGATTGGTGATTCATTTATAGAATATGTATGCACTGATGTGTATTTCATTTTTAATATGTTTGTACAAGTCATTTTGTGGTTATCAGTGATGAGACAATGCAATCACATTGTGGAAATTGTCTCACTTGCAAAAGATGCCAATTTTTCTTTTGAAAGTTTTTAGGAAAAAAAGTAGTTCACCCTGCCACATATTCATGTGCCTGTTTCAAGCCAGGAACCTTTTCAGTGGTTGTCTAAAGTCTCATCCTAATAAAAAAAAATATTTAAAGAATTTGGTGTTGATGGAAGCTCTTTGATTGGTATAGACTCTGGTTAATTAAGTAGATCATGACATATACCATATTGAAAGTCTTGCTGTTATTTACAACCATTTCCTTCTTATTTCATATATGTATTTCAGTTTTTTTCATTTCAACACCAATCTTAATAAGGTTAAGGCAAAACGAAAACAAATGTTGACAAACAACAGGCATATACCATTAGAAGATCTCAAAGTTTGGCTGCACAATAGACTAAAAATTCTTGTTATTTCAAATATTTATATAAAATTCAGTATAAACATGCATTTTCCATTTTTAGACTATAATTGTCATGTTGACACAATAATTTGAATTTGAATTGTATTATATTCTGAGAGTACTTGTGGTTGAAATAATATACACAATATTTAATTTCATGTGTTTTAGATTTCTTAAATACACCACTCCCATATAATGACTACATGTCTGTTAGTAATGTTTAAGAGTTCTCTCCTGCATGTAATTGCTGGAATTGCTATTTGTACCCAAGGCTTCCTTCATACATTTGCACTTATCCTTCTAAGATGTTGCTTGAATGATAAAATCCTGTAATACATTATCAGCCATCAGACTCTTGGAATACAGTTGCTGTAATAAAAAAAATAAACTGTAATCACAGAGATATGTCTCGCTTTTTAGTAATTTCGATAATGCAAATGTTGAAATTAAAATAGCAACACTTTAACATGTAAGATTTGCAAATATTCAAAGTCAATGAACCATGACTAAAGGTACATGGCTAAACAATCTCCATGGAAAGTAGATGTGCCAATGCTAATACAACGCATACCAAATACCATTGACTTATCATAAGTAGTTCCCTTTAAAAAACCTAAACACAAACTAATACATGTAAACTAAGAAAATTTTAAAGTCAATAAACGATAACTGAGGGGGGGGGGGCAAATAATCTTCATGGTAATGAGATGTGCCAATGCTAATACAACTGCATACCAAATATCATTGACTTACCACTAGTGGTTTCCCATAAGCCGACCTAATCACAAACTAATACATGAAAACTAAGCAAAAGTTTCAAAGTCAATAGACCATGACTGAGGGGGCAGGGCCAAATAATCTTCATGGAAATGAGATATGCCAATGCGTATTCAACTGCATACCAATTATCATGAACTTACCACTAGTGGTTCCCCATAAACTGACCTAGTCACAAACTAATACATGAAAACTAAGCAAAAATTTAAAAGTCAATAAACCATGACTGAGAGGGTGGGGCCAAATAATCTCCATTGAAATGAGATATGCCAATGCTTATACAACTGCATACCAATCATAATTAACTTACCACTAGTGGTTCTCCATAAACTGACCTAATCACAAACTAATACATGAAGACTAAGCAAGAATTTCAAATTAAGTCAATAAACCATAACTGAGGGGGCGGGGCCAAATAATCTCCATGGTAATGAGATGTGCCAATACTAATACAACTGCATACCAAATATCTTCGACTTACTACTTGTGGTTCACTATAAACTAGACCTAATCAGAAACTAATACATTGTTGACGCCGCTGTCGTCACCAACGCCAGAAACAGCATACCTATGCCTCGCTTTTTGACTCCGTCAAGCGAGACAAAAACAGCATATATTTTTTGTAAAACATACATCAAATATTGGCTTACCAATCAGGCAAAAAATGATAACATCAATTTAATCTCCAATGATTTACCAAACTTACATATATATATATATATATCGTGTGAACAACTGGAGTGGAATATAATAGTTGTTGTTTATCATATTTATTTTTCGTTTAATGTCTTTTACATAAATTGGAATTGTATTACATCTGTCATTTCAGGACCTTTTATAGCTTGCTAGATGCAGTATCAGTTTTGCTCATTGTTGAAAGCTGTTCATACAGTGATCTATAGTTGCTAATATTCAGTCATTTGGACTCTGGTGGATAGTTGTCTCATTGGCAATAATACTACATATTCTCATTTTTATCAACATAAATTACCGTAATAATGAAAACTAACTCTATTCATGCATGTGTACTACACATTACCTGTATATATAATATATACTAGAATACTCCCGGGACATCATGGTGTCGTGACTGAAGCAAAGTACCTTAGCCTTATTTTTAGCCTGGATTTTAAGATTTTTCGTTTTGTCATCTAATAATGTCATGCTGGTCATTAGGTGCACAGTTTTCTCTGCTTTCAAAATCTTTCTTTTTGAACCCTTCGACCCAGAACTTGTTAATTATCTGTAGTAATAATTATGTGGAAAACAAATGGGCCTGGAATGGTGTAATTTTTAATCAACACCATTGTCCTATATATATAAGTTATAAATAAAGTTGAATTCTTTGAATCGTCATTTTTATGTCATGCCGGCTCACAAATTGGACCTTGTTATTTTAGTATTATAGATCTAGATTACTAAGTGCTTGTAGAAACACAATTCCTCATTTTTCAAGCCCCTTTCTTACATGTCTTAACCTCATTTAAATTACAATACCAACTAAAAGCTCCAAGGAGCCTGTGTCGCTCACCTGATATTTTTTTTATTTTACAATTGATGCATGAAATAATGCAACCGATATACTTTTGCTTTAGTTTCAAAGATATAAGTCAAAAACTGCATTTTTCCCCCTATGTTCTATTTTTAAACTAGATACCCTAATGCTTATTATGGCCAAGTTTGGTTAAATTTGTCTCAGTTGTTTCAGGAAAAGACTTTTGTAAAAGATTACAAAAATTTACGAAAAAATTGTTAAATTTGACTTTAAAGTGCAATAACTCCTTATGGGGTCAATTGACCATTTTGATCCTGTTGACTTATTTGTGAATCTTATTTTGCTGAACATTATTGCTGTTTACAGTTTATCTCTATTATAATGTTCAAGATAATAACCAATAAATTGCTTTGCCGAGCGCAGCTGGATATGACCACAGAGGTCCAACCCTGAACAGTTTGGGCAAATATGGACACAATATTTGCGCTTGATACAGGTCTGAATTTGGATTGTAATTCAATATTTGACACATAATAGGTTTCTGACACAGAATAACTGTAGTCAAAGAACTTAGAATTGGTTATATGATTTGAATTTATATTCAAAATTTTGCTTATGTGTAATACACTATGCAGTTGCGAATTGACCTCCACCCCCTTTTTTTCAAAAAAAAAAAAAAATTGAAGGATTTTCTTTTTGATTTTGATTTCTGAAATCTTGAGGAGAAAAAATTGTCCCCCCCCCCCCCCTTTTTCCCAAAAAAAATTCTTTCCATCAGTTATGGTCATAATTTCAATTCAAATTTCCAAGATGTATTTGAATTACCTCCCTTACACTGTAATTTGTACTTAAGTAATTGTCCATTAACCAGGACACCCTTGTTTTTTCTCACTTTTTTGCCCCCAATTCCTAAATGGTTTGAGCAATAACCCCCCAAAGCCAATCCTAACCATCTCTTTGTGGTATGGAAACTTGTAGTATAATTTCAGAGAGATCCATACACTGTTCCACAAGTTATTGTTATGAAACTAGAAAAATGCTTATATTTTATTTGGGCCCCTAATTCCTAAACTGTTGGAACCATAACCCCCAAAATCAATCCCAACCTTCCTTTTGTGGTAATAAACCTTATGTTTAAATTTCATAGATTTCTATTTACTAATACTAAAGTTATTGTCCGGAAACCAAGTGTCTTTGGGCGACGACGACGACAAAGTGATACCAATAATTTTTTGTGGTCGTATAAAAATTGAAAAAAAATTTCTTAAAATTACCAATACAGGGGCAGCAACCCAACAGCGGGTTGTCTGATGCGTCTGAAAATTCAACAGAGATAGATATTCACCTGATGAACAGTTTTACCCCGTGTCAGATTTGCTCTAAATGCTTTGGTTTCAAAGATAGAAGCCAAAAACTGCATTTTACCCCCATGTTCTATTTTTAGCAATATTGGTCATCTTGGTTGATGGCCAGGGTCAAAGGATACATTTTTTAAACTAGATACCCTAAGGATGATTTAGGCCAAGTTTGGTTTTATTTGGCCCAATAGTTTCAGAGAAGATTTTTGTAAAAGTTAAAGGACGAAGACGGACGCCAAGTGATGAGAAAATGATGCAATTAACAGCAAAAGTAGGCGAGACACTGGGTTCTGCGGAACCTTACGATTTTTTTGAAATTGCCTTGGAATTCAGTATTTTTGTTATACCATTTGGAAATTAAATACTGTAACAAATACATACCAGTTACATTTATATATACTGTAGCTATAGGATCTCCTCAATATCTAATCCTGTTGTTAATTTCATTTAAACATATAATGTATATAGCTTCCCTTCCACTTACATCTGAGGAGATAATTCTGAAAATTAAAATTCCTGTGACTATCATATAAAATCTTAACCTGATGCAGTCTGCTTTCCAATAAGAATAAATTAGGAATACAGTTATCCCTTGGTAAAGAGAGAGAAAACAAGTGATATTTTTATATTATAACCAATACTGCACATGGTAATTGGAACATCACTAGTTTTCTGGATTGGATTGTTGCTCACTTTGTCAGGATCTTTTACAGCTGACTATATAGTATGGTTTTGTTCATTGTTGAAGGTCATACAGTGACCTAAATTTTTTTACATCCTCTTTGACTAATGGAATGTTTTCTCATTGACAATCCTACCATACATTGTAAGACCTTATTAATAAAATACTAAAAATTTCAATCTGTGACAATAACATTTTATTAATTAAATAAGGTAATCTGATCAACATTATGAAGCAATGTTCAAAACACTCTGTCATTGTCTGACAGCGATCAAAGTAATTTTAACTTCTATGACAATGTACAATGATGTATATATGTGCAAGACTCAAAACTAAGTATTACAACTAAATTCATACATATATCCATATACATTTACAAGGTACTTAAAAAATCAGCGAGACTGACGCATAAAATGTAGGTAAAAAAAATATACTTTTGTTGGATCCTGCATCATAATTATTACAAGTTAATGAAGGCAAGTCATAATCATTGAGTACATGTACATAATATTTGAACCTAAAGTAAAGGATAATCTGATTAGTCTCTAATTAGTAATGAAGCCACACAACACTCTGTGACAACAGTGACATATAAGTCTCCCATAGATGCAAATACTATTATTTTAGGTCTTTTGTATATATATGTTTAAGGTTACTTAGAATTGGCTGTTGACATACATGTACACATGGACTGTCAGGCATGGAGTCATTGGACCCTAGGTTACTCCAGTCTATTATCAGTCACTATTAATAGTCAACTCCTCTGTCCATTTGTTGAAATACAATGTACAGCTGAAAGGGAGAAAACAGTATTTACATTTCATTGCGCTTTCCAAGTACAATAAGTTGGTACGTAATCCATCAAAACGAAACACTTTCGTTGCGTTGACTTTCTAATGTATTGCTTCGTTCCCCGGATTCAGTTAATCGACAATGTAAGTTACTAACCCATTTCAATATATCTGTTGATAATAACTTTTTGATCCATCAGTTTGAAAAATCAAAGGTCTTTGTATCAACTATCTGACTATCTTTGTCCATTCTTTTTAAAAAGTAAAACATGAATTCAGCAGCAGACGAGCGTCCATGGATTTTGCGTCATAGTATAAAAACGGCAACGGTGAAAAGATTTCCGGGTTTCCGTATTCGACGTGCCAAGCTTTCGTACATTTACGTATATATATATGAGAGTTAGTCTGGAATCAAGAATGGGGATTTAAATAAGGACACAAAAAAATATATAGATAGTTGAAAAGCAAAAATATAGAAAGAAGGATCATAGAGAATAATTGAGTATACTTAATTATGAAGAATTATGCAAAGACATTATTCTCAGAGCATATACATGTCTCTGGAAGAATTGAGAATAAAAAAAAACTAAATAAAGAATAATCAATCATTTATATATTATTTATAACTCATTCACATTTTGTTCCATTCAGAATAAAATAACTCTGCTGAGGGGGGCATGGGAAGTTTGGAAAATTGACAAACGATAATTACTCTAATCAGAGGAGAATTAAATGTTAGACAGTTAGAGTGTAATAAATAAAATATAAACATATATTTTTCAAAATGATGTCACAGAAAACACAGATTTTTTTTATTACTAATAAGATTCTGCAATTTGAGTATCTATGTCCAACAGATGTCAGTGAATTAGAAATTTTACTAATCTGATAGACGTTTAGTTAAGAATCTGTGACAAGTTCTTTTGTAATATTATTAGGAAATTGCCTACCGCCTCCTTGATTTAGAATTGCATACTCTTCAAGATTAAGGTAGACTACACAAATAACAGCCAGTTTTGGACTTGATCTTTTTGTCCAAGGTTAAACAATATATTTTGTTTTATAATTTTCAACTCACGAACTATGCAAATATTTTTAACACTATCTCCTCGTGATATTCGACGAAAAGCTCACCAGATCTTATCTTCACATGTTTGCCAATATGGCGAATCAAATCAAAGTATTACTTACTTAATTTGGCAATTACATGTATACTCAAACCTAGGTTGCCACATGTTGAGCAGAAAGTTCCTAACTTTATCATTCACAATACTTGAGTTCACCCATGTATTTTGGAGGTTCGTGTTGCACATAAAGGCGGATTAAGAGCACCCTGCCCCTCCCCTTTTTGTGGGAAAAATTTGATCTATTATATTGGGAATCACTGATGCATGACTAGGGAGGCCCCCTCTTTAGCAGTCAGTGGGCCCCCTTATGAAAATTTCTGGATCCGTCAATGGCACAATCCTTAGTTTTTGTGTAATGTTAAGCCCAACGGTTACTGGGAATTTCTGTCCAGTATTTCATACCAAGGTTGTTTGGGTATCACAGTTTTAAAATGTTATCACCGTTGATCCAATAAACAAATCCTTGGTTGATCTATTCTTAAACAACTTCTTTCCAGTAGTACCCTCACAATGGTATTAATGACATTAATGCCTCCAACCTGGGACTATTATGGAGACTATTATACAATAGTCCCAGCTCCAACACTGATCATTGATATTTATGTTCCCCTTATAAATAGAATTGAGAAATTGAGGACATTTGTTCCACATTTTATGAACTTTGAAAAAACACAAGCACATGTAACTTTTGACACCACCTGCGGGCAAGTGCCTGCAGGACACTGATGTGGTGGCACGTGGGTGGTGGTAAGTCAGTGGCGGATCCAGAACTTTTCATAAGGGGGGCCCGCTGACTGACCTAAGGGGGGCCGCTCCAGTCATGCTTCAGTGATTCCCTATATAATCAACCAAATTTTTCCCACGAAAGGGGGGCCCGGGCCCCCAGGCCCCCCTGGATCCGCCTATGTAAGTTTATAACCGCCGTTACAGTAAACCCCTCTCAACCCACCAAATGCTTGCTTGAAACACAAGTAAAATATAAGCAGGTAATTATGTCCTTTGCTTTTATTCCACACCAAAGATGAAGAAATGTATGATAAAGTTATAATGGTATATTATTCTGTACATTGTATAAGCCTAAAAATTAAAGGGACGAAAGTATGTAGTGACTATTGTTTGTCGTGATTTAAACACGATAATAGTGTTGCTTTCCCCTTTATCTTATGAGCCGTATTGAACATGACAGACTACCCCAAACACTCTGAAACTTTTCAAGTACTTTCTATATGCTCATGTGTATTATCTTGTTAGCATAGTTTTGTACTTGGACAGATAATCAGAATGGTCAACAATCAAGTATTGACAATGTTAATTGGTCACGTTTGTTTGAACTACCAAACCAGGTAATTTTTAAATTTACACTTGTACAACCCAATGTCAATGTTACATACAATCAGTCATTTTTGTAACACAAGGGTTACAAATAAGAAAATACTAAATAAAATATACAAATGTATAATTTAGTTCCATAACTGTATGAAGCACCTAAGACTTAAATATATCTACTGGGTGTATCTGTCTGTCTTTTGTCCAAGATAGTTGGCAGATATCCATATAGGAATAAAAAGAGATGTAAGATTATTGTAACACACCTTTTAGAAAGTTATTCAAACAATAATAACAAAAACACAACACAACACATCTAGATATTCCAAGTTCTAAATCATTTTTTTCAAAGTGGTGAAGATCAAAAGATCTGCAACTAACACCAAATTCTCCCAATATAAACGCATAATTCTTTTACCTATGTATATGTATTAAAAGAAATACCAATGAAAATCTTAATTAAAATAAATGTTTAAAGATTAAACTTTTAATTGTTCAAATAAGAAGAACATTTTATGGGGGAAGGGGGATGATTCACAGAATCCCCTGGCCTACTCCCTTTAGGAATTATATATAGAGAGAGACTTTTTACAAGTCTAGTGTCACTTTTTTTTCAGGATCCTGGACCCATATCTGACAATTATTGCAATTTTATTTACTTTGCCTTTTTTTTCCTGCGATTATTTTCCTAAGCTGATTGGATAAAATACCATTTATTATGGTGACAATTAAGGATAATCAGGGGCTGATCCAGCCATTTTTAAAAGGGGGAGGGTCCCAACACAGGATAAAAGGGGGGTTCCAATTATGTTTCCCCATTTAAATGCATTGATCATTCAAAAAAAGGGGGGTATCCTGTGAAAATAAATTTTTTAAAAGTAAAATAAGATTTTCAATGGAATAAATAACTTACAAGGTATTAGATGTTAATAAACAAGTTTTAATTTTGATGTTAATTTTTTTCTGCTTGGACACAATTAACTTTTTTTCATGTGAATTTCACAAATTTAACGTAAAATTCACGTGAAAAATTTAACTTGAATTCACATCAACAAAATTTTCCTGTGTAACACATGCGTTTGACTATACATGTGTTACACATGCAAATATCGCATGTGTCACATGCGTATTCCAACACATGCGTGACACAGGTGTTTTTCTGACACATGCGATTCACATGCGTGTATTACGCATGTGAACGCATGTGTATCACGCATGATTCACATGCGTGGCAAGAAACATGTGTATCACGCATGTGACACACCTGTGACACATGCGTTTTTAGGTACATGCGTGACACATGTGTGGCATTTTTGCCCTAGTACAGCAATCAACGACTGCCATTGGATTCCTTAATTGTGGCTGTTTAACATGCTAGTAAACGCCTAATCCTCCCAAACACTGGAAAGAGGTGGTATCAGCAACAAAGGGATAGTGGGGATTCAGGGGATATTGACCCTAATACTTTTCTCATAAGGAATCTTGTCTATCTTTAAAGTATTACATTTGTTTCGTATTACATGTCTAGGATACAATTTCAATACTTTTAATGTCGGTACGGATATCAGGCATTAGGATTTCAGGCATTTTTTGCACCCGCCGTAGTGACGTTAGTGAGGTAATCGACTTAACTCATAGTAGAACAAGCAGACCAAAAACACCTGTTAAACATCTGATAAAGGGACAGCTCTTTTTATCCACAAGGATTTCAATGAAAGTATTTTATTTGTGTAATTTTATTGCGAGTCGGATGTGTCAAACTTTTGTTTATGATCAGATAATGCGATTTCAAAACAGATTGATAACATGCAGCAGGAGAAAACAGTGGTAATCGCCTAATCTGATAAGAAGAGATAATAGCGATAACAATGTAAGTGACGTCAACACATGACATAAATAGTTTTATTTAAGTTCATAACATTATTCTACCGTAATCTGTAGAGAAACCTCTGTACACCTAACCACAAATCCTCTTTTACTATAGAAAATAAGTAATCACTGTTTTTAATGGGATTCATTTAGTTTTTATTTGTAACTTGATTTGTCTTCTTAATCGATTTATGACATTTGAACATTGGTAAACTACTGATGCCCTAATATATACAAATCGCTTTTCTATAACAACAAATGTCAACGTATATTTGTTTCAAACAAATGTCAACGTATATTTGTTTCAAACAAATGTCAACGTATATTCGTTCACTTTATACAAGTTTCTCTGCAAATCTTGTAATAAACCATGCTATGATATATCTTCCTTTCGAAATAAATTTTCATTACCCTTAATTCCGTTAGGAACAAAGATTGCAATTTTTTTTTCAGTAATAATAGCATTCCATGAGGTTTGGAACTACTATTATAAATGAATTTCTATTCCATGACATGAAAAAAAAATGTCTATCCCACAGACAATTATATCAAGAGCTTGATACGATACATATAAAGATAAACTACGATTGTCTATGAGACAACTATCCATCATTAATGACCAAAGGACAAATGTGCGTTACCGGTCATCGTACGGCCTTCAACTATGCACATAACCAATATAGAATAGTAGGCCTAATTCATACTACAACAATTATAAACAAAAAACCATTATGACAGACAGAAATTAACGACAACAACTCGATTGCATGAGTTTGGCTGTTCACCATGTCCATGAGCGCTTAAAACTCCCAAACAATGGGGACAGTGATTAAATGAATTTGGCTGTTCACCATGTCCGTGAGCACTTGACACTCCCTAACAGTGTGGACAGTGGTTTAACAAAAACAAATATGAACGCTGTAAAAATCAGTTGGAAAGGGCATGGAATTGTTTACGTTTTGTCACGCCATGATCTTTTAAAGCTTACTATATAGTATGGGTTTTGCTTTTTGTTAAAGACCGTAGAATGACCTATAAATGTTTAAATATACGTCAAATAGTTAGTTGTTGAAAGTTTTCCCATTGGCAGTCTGAGAGAAGCCTGAATTTGTGCAAATCCAGAATATAGTATCGACAGATTGTAAGAGCATGCAATACATGTTCAGTACGATCTTAAACTATTATAAATAAAAATGATAGAACCGACAAAGAGCATTTTCAATTATCGTGCTACTATATTGTAATTATATTGATAACTTTGAAGCGTTAGATTACTCCAGGGAATATATGAATTATGTCTTAACTACGTACTCTAGATCAATATTACTGATATATATATATATATTTATATAGCAATATGCTATTCTGCTTGCAATCCGATTTCGTCAGTTCACCCCAAAACTAAAAAGATTTTTTTGTGATGTGTAGAGAGTCATTACTGTCAATCGATTTGAAAAGACCATTAAAAGCACGTAATTTTAACTAAGTTATGCGAAGATTTTTTTCACAATAATAAAAGATTAATTTTAAAATGTTTATATGCTTTATTACAAAAAAATTAAGTAAATCAAATTTATAGTAGTAAGGGAACTAGTTTAAAGGACAGAGAAAAGTAAAAAAAAAACAAACAAAAAACAACTGTCATATTCCTGACTTGGTACATACATTTCCTTATGTAGAAAATGGTGGATTAAACCTGGTTTTATAGATAGATATTATAGATGTATGATAGTCGCATAGAATTCCATTATATTGACAACAATGTGTGAGCAAAACAAAAAGCTATAACACTAACTTTGACCTATAATTGTTTACTTTTTACACAATGCGACTTGGATGGATAGTTGTCTTAATGGCACTCATACCACATCTTCTTATTTAAATATAATAGGTAAAATTGTCAAAAATTAGGTTACAGCAGTCAACATTGTGATATAATCTTAATCACTATAAACACAAATAACTATTTCAATAAAGAAAAAACAAAATGGCATATAGACACTCTATAGACAAAGTACATAAGCAGAAATGAAAGACAAGAATACAAAAAAAATGTGAGTTGTGGAACACTTATTACAATGATTAATCATGTTTGAAGCATTTGTAAGCACATTTGGCTATTTCATGGCTGTCACATTTTATTGGAGGAGGAAGCAGGGGTTTCCAGAGAGAACCACTGACCTTCAACAGGAAAACTGTCAATCCTAATGACCTTGCAATGTGCAGGATTCAAACCCAAACACTCAGTGTTGACAGAACACTTATTAGAAGTCGAGATTTAAATAATATTTGATGGAGTTTGTAGCCAATACATGGTATAGACCATCAAATGTTAAAAAGAGGCCTCAAACTAAGATGTGGTAAACATAATGTATACTAGTTTATAGACATTAATGTCACATATTTCAATATTTGTTAGAAGTTGTGGTCATGTAAGGCATATCCAATACTGTGTTAATGGAATACGAACAAATATGTTATAATTAGAACAGTTCATAATATGATTCATTTATCTTAAAAAGCATATCTATCTGCAAGTAATATATAACTGACGTTTTCTTTTGATCACAACAGGACAGGTTTGCTTCAATCAAATTACTTTTGTCAAAGTGGATGATTGCTGTCTATTATATTTGTCTTTCTTATAAAAAGAAACAAAACCACTAATTCATAGTCCCCATTGCTTTCTATATTAAGCTCTGAAATTTCAATCATTCATAACTATTGTGTCTTCAAGTTTAAATAAAGTGACAGTCATTTCATGTAAAAACTGTAACTTATCATTGCCTGTGCTGAAAAATAGAATTTACCTCTAACTGCATTTACGAGTGGACTTAGAATTTACCTCTAACTGCATTTACGAGGGTACTGGTTCCTGGAATTTGCCTCTAACTGCATTTTCGAGTTGACTGGTTCCTGGAATTTACCTCTAACTGCATTTACGAGTGGACTGGTTCCTAGATTTTACCTCTAACTACATTTACTAGTGGACTTGTTCCTAGAACTTACCTCTAACTGCATTTACGAGTGGACTGGTTCCTAAAGTTTTGTAACACATTATAACATGTACTTCTGATCAGGGAACAAGCAAGATATGTCATTCTATTTCAATTTGATAAAAGATGTTTAACTATTAAAAAGAGTTTCAACAAGGGTTCTATAGTCATTCCAAATATTTAAGTCTTCATTTGAAACCAAATTTACCCAAGTGCTGTACTTATTTACAAAGAAACAGCTAATCGTATAACCTATTTTGTTTAAAATATGTACCAGTTTCGTATATGTTCTTTCTAACCGTGCCCGAATTAGTGGTTCTACACCTATAATAGACACAACTTACCTTCAGACAAACAATTAGAAGTGTGATCGGTACTAGCGAACTAAGAATTATATAGTCTTTCTAACTTCTCTCGTTTTAGATATGATTTATTATTCCAATTGCATTTATATATTATGTTTTGTAAATTATGATCAATGCTTGTCGTGTCGTCTTCGCTATTACGACAGTTGTATGAATTAGGATTACAACTGTCACGTGACAACTGTCAATACATATTTGTAAATTCTTTGATATCAGGTGGCATATTTTTATGTGATGAAACTTTCAAACATTTTTAGCATTATATATATATATTGATATTCAGATGTACGTGTTTCGCAGATGTTCATACTGGTTTATACAGATTTGGTAGACGATTCTGTACATAAATATCCTATGTTATTATTTTCATTCTATGTATGACAGAAATGAAATTTTACTGTTTTAACCCAACTAAATAGATATGCTGGTTACCCGTAAGAACTCCGTATTTTTAAAACAATAAATAAAAACAACGATTAAATTGCTTTTTCTATTTTAGATTTGAGAATTTCTATTTTGATGTCCTTGCACCTAGTATAAATGTCGGAAAGATACAATGCCTCGATTTTGTTTATTTGTATGACAAACAAATATTAATAGTTCGATGTATTGCGACCATTGTAGTATTGGAACAAACCAGTTGCTTTCAAATATCGCCATAAAACGCACAAAAACGTTTCACTTTATGGTGTTAACCTCGCCTGATTCTTCAGACTGAAACATACAATTCAGGACTTTTAATCATTCTTAGTCTAAAACCATTCATTCAGGTTTCAGATAGTTTGTTAGCTTATGTGTTCCTAACTTTTATATTTGAATAAATATTGACATGACGTATACATGCTCATCGGGTGTCATGTAAAGATTAAATAAAAGCTGAACAATTAACAACATCAAGGAAAAGGACCAATAGATAACTTCAATCGAATGAATTTAAAAAAAAAAATAAACATTAAGCAATACGAATCCCGATGGAGAGTAGGATCCGCACTGACATGCTTATTTACATGACACATTCTGTGTATCTTTTTTTATTTATAAAATTATATTTACTTAATAAAGATAGTTGGTTGGCTGTTTATGGAATATCTGTTTCACAGATGACGCCGGATATGTTCCTATTGTCTGTCATGGCGTTGTTATTTATTTTCGATTGATGAGTTTGAATGTCCTTTTGGTCTTTCGCCTCTCTTTTGCAGGAACTATTTTGATATCTAAATTCATAGTATAATCATGATAATAGCAGTGATGTAAGCTATAACATGAAGAAGCTCATTTTTCTAATTATAAGGAATTTAAACGGTAATTACATTGATTTTCTGGTAGTAATGATATTTCATGATACCTTGTAAATGTTAAATTAAAATACTGGTTATGTCCTCAAAGAAAGGAAGACATTTTTGTATTCGTTTTAAAATGAAAATGAATACGATAAGTTCCGTGGAGCGTTGTGGCATAGTAAGATAATGGCTTACTTTGTAATTTGTTGTGTAACTTCATACTTATTGTTCTTGTATAAGCAACAATAAACGTTACATTTTTCATTCATATAAGTAATTAATTCTTTCATTTGTTTTCGTACATATATTTTCCCTGATATATTAGTTTCTAATATATATCTATAAATAAGGAGATGGTGTACATGTAGGAAAAACCAATGTTTAGGTAGTAATCTATGATATTCATTAAGTCTGATATCCCATTAATGTTAATCTGCCTATATCATAGAAGTACATGATGACTCCGGAATTATAGAAGTAAATAATGATTCCTCCACAATGTATCACGTACATTTTCATGAACATTTTTTTGAAGACATACACTTTTACAAAAAAAAAAAGATGAAAAAAAAAAACTGAACGGCAACCATTGAATCTTTTAATTTAGACAAATCCTTCTATTAAGAATATAAAAACACGTATTATACAGGTTGTAATGTAGGTGATGAAATATTAGTAAAAGGTTTCTGCAGTCTAACCAATACACATTGTTCACTTATACCTCATTTGGCCAATAGTGTATAGTTGTCTCATTTGTAATCATACTACATCTTCTTAGCTTCATATTATAACACTTTCTATGATTTTCCTTATCACACATCTATCAGCTTAGATCCATAAATTCGAAATGCAACCTTATTAAGTATATTAAACAGTATGGTCGCCTTTTTTCATGACGTCACAATAGGAATTTCAGAAAAAAACCAAGAAAATTTGACGACATAATTAAATTTCGACTAATCATTTGCAGAGAACAGTTATTTCACTAGTGAAGAAATCAATTTTTTCACAATTGGTTGGGAAATGGGAAAATAGTGCAAAAATTAGAGAATACCTGTTCCTGTTGGAACACATATTCTATACTTTTTATTTCGTAAAGAACAAAACTAATACTGTGAAATGTATCCAAGAATATTTCTTCACTTTGGAACTAAATTATAAACAGCACAAACCGCACTATGTCTAGCAAAGACAATCATATCAAGAGCTAAATACTATACGTGTAAAGATAAGAATTATGGTACGATTGCCAATGAGATAGCATTCCATTAATGACCAAAGGGCAAAAATCTGTTACAGGTTATTGTTTGGCCTTCAATATTTAGAAAACCACACATAATATTGTAAGCTATAAACGGACCCAGAATAACATAATGTGAAACAATTAAAAAAAATAATGGCCTAATTTATACTAAATCAATTACAAACGAAAAACAATCATTACATACGACAATCAACGACTGCCATTGGATTCCTTAATTGCGGCTGTTTAACATGCTAGTAAACGCCTAATCCTACCAAACATTGGAAAGAAGTGGTTATAGAAACAAAGAGATATTGGGGATTCAGGGGATATTGACCCTAATACTTTTCTCATAAGGAACCTTGTCTATCTTTAAAGTATTACATTTGTTTCGTATTACATGTCTAGGATACAATTTCAATACTTTTAATGTCGGTACGGATATCAGGCATTAAGATATCAGGCATTTTATGCACCCGCCGTAGTGACGCTAGTGAGGTAATTGCCTTAACTCATAGTAGAACAAGCAGATCAAAAACACCTGTTAAACATCTGAAAAAGGGACAGCTCTTTTTATCAACAAGTATTTCAATGAAAGTATTTTATTTGTGTAATTCTATTGCGAGTTGGATGTGTCAAACTTTTGTATACAGTGATAATGCGATTTCAAAACAGATTGATAACATGCAGGAGGAGAAAACAGTGGTAATCGCCTAATCTGATAAGATAATAGCGATAACAATGTAAGTGACGTCAACACATGACATAAATAGTTTCATTTAAGTTCATTACATTATTCTACCATAATCTGTAGAGGAACCTCTGTACACCTAACCACAAATCCTCTTTTACTATAGAAAATAAGTAATGAGTTTATTATGGCGTTCATTATCACTGAACTAGTATATATATTTGTTTAGGGGCCAGCTGAAGGACGCCTCCGGGTGCGGGAATTTCTCGCTACATTGAAAACCTGTTGGTGACCTTCTGCTGTTGTCTGTTCTATGGTCGGGTTGTTGTCTCTTTGACACATTCCCCATTTCCATTCTCAATTTTAATCACTGTTTTTTATGGGATTAATTTAGTTTTTGTTTGTAACTTGATTTGTCTTCTTAATCGATTTATGACATTTGAACATTGGTAAACTACTGATGCCCTAATATATACAAATCTCTTTTCTATAACAACAAATGTCAACGTATATTTGTTTCACTTTATAGAAGTTTCTCTGCAAATCTTGTAATAAACAATGCTATGATATATCTTCCTTTCGAAATAAATTTTCATTACCCTTAATTCCGTTAGGCACAAAGATTGCAATTTTTTTTTTCAGTAATAATAGCATTCCATGAGATTTCTTCCGTTTGGAACTACTATTATAAATGAATTTTTATTCCATGACATGAAAAAAAAATGTCTATCCCACAGACAATTATATCAAGAGCTTGATACGATACATATAAAGATAAACTACGATTGTCTATGAGACAACTATCCATCATTAATGACCAAAGGATAAATGTGCGTTACCGGTCATTGTACGGCCTTCAACTATGAATATAACCAATATAGAATAGTAGGCCTAATTCATACTACAACAATTATAAAGGAAAAACCATTATGACAGACAGAAATTAACGACAACAACTCGATTGCATGAGTTTGGCTGTTCACCATGTCCATGAGCGCTTAAAACTCCCAAACAATGGGGACAGTGATTAAATGAATTTGGCTGTTCACCATGTCCGTGAGCACTTGACACTCCCTAACAGTGTGGACAGTGGTTTAACAAAAACAAATATGAACGCTGTAAAAATCAGTTGGAAAGGGCATGGAATTGTTTACGTTTTGTCACGCCGTGATCTTTTAAAGCTTACTATATAGTATGGGTTTTGCTTTTTGTTAAAGACCGTAGAATGACCTATAAATGTTTAAATACACGTCATATAGTTAGTTGTTGAAAGTTTTCCCATTGGCAGTCTGAGAGAAGCCTGAATTTGTGCAAATCTATAATATAGTATCGACAGATTGTAAGAGCATGCAATACACGTTCAGTACGATCTTAAACTATTATGAATAAAAATGATAGAACCGACAAAGAGCATTTTCAATTATCGTGCTACTATATTGTAATTATATTGATAACTTTGAAGCGTTAGTTTACTCCAAGGAATATATGAATTATGTCTTAACTACGTACTCTAGATCAATATCACTGATATATATATATATATATTTATATAGCAATATGCTATTCTGCTTGCAATCCGATTTCGTCAGTTCACCCCCAAAACTAAAAAGATTTTTTTGTGATGTGTAGAGAGTCATTACTGTCAATCGATTTGAAAAGACCATTAAAAGCACGTAATTTTATCTAAAATATGCGAAGATTTTTTTCACACTAATAAAAGATTAATTTCAAAATGTTTATATGCTTTATTACAAAAAAATTAAGTAAATCAAATTTATAGTAGTAAGGGAACTAGTTTAAAGGACAGAGAAAAGTAAAAAAAAAAAAAAACAACTGTCATATTTCTGACTTGGTACATACATTTCCTTATGTAGAAAATGGTGGATTAAACCTGGTTTTATAGATAGATATTATAGATTTATGATAGTCGCAGAGAATTGCATTATATTGACAACAATGTGTGAGCAAAACAAATAGATATAGCACTAACTTTGACCTATAATTGTTTACTTTTTACACAATGTGACTTGGAAGGATAGTTGTCTTAAAGGCACTCATACCACATCTTCTTATTTAAATATAATAGGTAAAATTGTCAAAAATTAGGTTACAGCAGTCAACATTGTGATATAATCTTAATCACTATAAACACAAATAACTATTTCAATAAAGAAAAAACAAAATGGCATATAGACACTCTATAGACAAAGTACATAAGCAGAAATGAAAGACAAGAATACAAAAAAAATGTGAGTTGTGGAACACTTATTACAATGATTAATCATGTTTGAAGCATTTGTAAGCACATTTGGCTATTTCATGGCTGTCACATTTTATTAGAGGAGGAAGCAGGGGTTTCCAGAGAGAACCACTGACCTTCAACAGGAAAACTGTCAATCCTAATGACCTTGCAATGTGCAGGATTCAAACCCAAACACTCAGTGTTGACAGAACACTTATTAGAAGTCGAGATTTAAATAATATTTGACGGAGTTTGTAGCCAATACATGATATAGACCATCAAATGTTAAAAAGAGGCCTCAAACTAAGATGTGGTAAACATAATGTATACTAGTATATAGACATTTATGAAATACTTATTAGAAGTTGTGGTGATGTAAGGCATATCCAATACTGTGTTAATGGAATACGAACAAATATGTTATAATTAGAACAGTCAGTTCATAATATGATTAGTTTATCTTAAAAAGCATATCTATCTGCAAGTAATATATAACTGACGTTTTCTTTTGGTCACAGCAGGACAGGTTTGCTTCAGCCAAATCATTTTTGTCAAAGTGGATGATTGCTGTCTATTATATTTGTCTTTCGTGTGTTCATTTGTAAATTGATCATGCCATTTGTTTTCTCGTTTGAATTGTTTTCAAATTTTTTCATGTCGGTCCTTTTATAACTTGCTAACCGGTGTGGGTTTTGCTTATTGTTGAAGGCCTTGCGGTGGCCTATTTATTGCTTGCATCTACGTCATTTGGTTTGTGGTAGATAGTTGTCTCATTAATACCACATCTTCTTATTTTTATATAGAAAAATCATGCTTTGCAAGCCCATACCTAAGAGTCTCCCATTGATACATTGAAATATACAAGAACTTATGTATACAGTTGAGACTTATGAGTTTGAATGTCCCTTTTGTATCTTTCGCCTCTCTTCATTAAAGAATTTACCTCTAACTGCATTTACAAGTGGAGTGGTTCCTAGAATTTACCTCTTACTGCATTTACGAGTGGATTTTACCTCTAACTGCATTTACGAGTGGACTGGTTCCTAGTATTTACCTCTAACTGCATTTACGAGTGGACTGGTTCCTAGAATTTACCTCTAACTGCATTAACGTGTGAACTGGTTCCTAGAACTTGCCTCTAACTGCATTTACGAGTGAACTGTTTCCTAGAACTTATCTGTAACTGCATTTACGAGTGGACTGGTTCCTAGAATTTACCTCTATCTGCATTTACTTCTGATCAAGCAGCAAGAAGACATGTCATTCTATTTCAATTTGATAAATATGATGTTGTCTGCTCTTTGGTCGGCTTGTTGCCTCTTTGACATATTCCCCATTTCCATACTCAATTTTATTTACTATTAAAAAGAGTTTCAACAAGGGATCTATAGTCATCCCAAGTATTTAAATCTTCATTTGAAATCAAAATTACCCAAGTGTTGTACTTAATTACAAACAAACAGCTAATCGTGTAACCTATTTTGTTTAAAATATGTACCAGTTTCGTATATGTTCTTTCTAACCGTGCCCGAATTAGTGGTTCTTCACATAAAATAGACACAACTTACCTTCAGACAAACAATGAGACGTGTGATCGGTACTAGCGTACTGAGAATTATATAGTCTTTCTAACTTCTCTCGTTTTAGATATGATTCATTATTCCAATTGCATTTATATATTATGTTTTGTAAATTATGATCAATGCTTGTCGTGTCGTCTTCGTTTTTACGACAGTTGCAACTTCTGATTTAGGATTACAACTGTCACGTGAAAACTGTCAATATATAAATTCTTTGATATCAGGTGGCATATTTTTATGCGATGAAAACTGTCAAACTTTGTCAGCATTATATATATATTGATATTCAGATGTACGTGTCTCGCAGATGTTCATACTGGTTTATATAGATTTGTTACATGATTCTGTACATAAATATCATATGTTATTTTTTTCATTCTATGTATGACAGAAATGAAATTTGACTGTTTTAATCCAACTAAATAGATATGCTGGTTACCCGTAAAACTCCGTATTTTTTAAAACAATCAATAAAAGCAACGATTTAATTGCTTTTTCTCTTTTAGATTTGAGAATTTCTATTTTGATGTCCTTGCACCTAGTATAAATGTCGGAAAGATACAAGGCTGGATTTTTATATTTGTATGACAAACAAATATCAATAGTTCGATGTATTGCGACCATTATAGTATTGGAACAAAACAGTTGCTTTCAAATATCGTCAAAAACGCACAAAAACGTTTCACTTTGTGGTGTTAACCTCGCCTGATTCTGTAAGCTGAAACATACAATTCAAGAATCTTAATTATTCTTAGTCTGAAACCATTCATTCAGGTTTCAAATAGTTTGTTAGCTTATGTGTCCTTAACTTTTATATTTGAATAAATATTGACATGACGTTTACATGTTCATCGGGTGTCATGTAAAGATTAAATAAAAGTTGAACAATGAAAGAAATCAAAGAGAAAAGACAAAAAGATAACATTCAATCGAATGAATTATATAAAAAAAAAAAAAAATAAGCAATACGAATCCCGATGGAGAGCAGGATCCTCACTGACATGCTTATTTACATGATACATGTTGTGTATCTATTTTTATTTATAAAATCATATTTACTAAATAAAATGGTTTGTTGGCGGTTTATGGAATATCTGTTTCACAGATGACGCCGGATATGTTCCAATTGTCTGTTATGGCGTTGTTACTTATTTTCGATTGATGAGTTTGAATGTCCTTTTGGTCTTTTGCCTCTCTTTTGCAGGAACTATTTTGATATCTAAATTCCTAGTATAATAGCAGTGATGTAAGCTATAACATGAAGAAGCTCAGTTTTCTAATTATAAGGAATTTAAACGGTAATTACATTGATTTTCTAGTAGTAATGATATTTCATGATACCTTGTAAATGTTAAATTAAAATACTGATTATGTTCTCAATGAAAGGAAGACATTTTTGTATTCGTTTTAAAATGAAAATGAATACGATTAGTTCCAGGGAGCGTTGTGGCCTAGTTAGATAACGGCTTACTTTGTAATTTGTTTTGTAATTTCATACTAATTGTTCTTGTATAAGCAACAATAAACGTTACATTTTTCATTCATATAAGTAATCAATTCTTTCATTTATTTCGTATATAGCCTATATTTTCCCTGAAATATTGGTTTCTAATATATATCTATAAATAAGGAGATTTTGTACATGTATGAAAACCAATGTTTACGTATTTAGATCAGATGATTACATGGCATTTTTCATATCAGATGTATTATCAGCCCAAGAGCCGAAGGCTCGAGGGCTGATAAAACATCTGATATGAAAAATTACATGTTATGATCTTTTTATCATATGCTTCAACAATGGAGAAAAAATTATATATTGATCCTTTTAAGTGGTTCTCAAGTAGAAGTTCAAAAAGTGAAAAGTTATACATCCGATATGAAATCTTTCTTTCATATGCCTCAACAGAGGGGAAAACAACAGTATAATATATTTTTATATTGACGATAAAAAACAATTCAACAAAACATAATGAACACTGTTTGGAAAAGTCAACATTTGTAAAGTTACTCTCTTAATTATGCCGGAAACTTTGAAAAAATGCATTTATTGTATCATTGGTTTGTTTTGTTTTTTGTTTTTTTTTTGCATTTTACATAATATATTTTGCTGTTTCCTATAATAATTGTTTTGTACCCTACTTTGTTATGTTTTTCACTGAAAACGTACTATTGAGGTGTATTTTCTGGAATCGACCGAGTAACGCCGGAATGCTTAAGAAATGATTCTTTCATGCCATGCTTTATGCTCATTTTAACATGCTAACGCTCGGTATAAAGATATTGACAAATATAATGCCTATCCCATGTTAAGATTAGAATAAAGCATGGCATGATAGAATTATTTCGATTCTGATAGGAATATTAAGAACTTTTGTACTTCGAAGCGGAACTATAATACACATCCAAATGGCAGTCATTTTGATTTGATGAACCAAAAACGTTATAGAAAATAAACAGTTGAACGATAAAAAAAATAATATATAAACGTAAACTTACTTTTATAATGATTTTATTTAATTTCCTAGCGAGCAACACCGACAAAACTATCTATTTCGACCTCCGGCGTTGTTCAAAATACAACTGACGTTGCAATTTCAATTATGACGTCAATCACGTGCAGCCCATATTTTATTGTAATTAGAACATGGCTTTGTTTCCAAAGCGAAAGAAGGACAGCATATCAGAACATGCGATAACGTTACGGATAGGCATGTGATAATAGCTAGAAGCGTAATAAATTTTTCATATCAGCCCGCTAAGCACCAATTCGGAAAATACGGAATTCACGTAAATTTAATGCTTTTATCAAACTGTAAAAATTATAAGTTATTTACTCTAAGTATATGATAATCCATAACTATGGAACGCCACAGCTGTCTTATGTGGTACTCTGATATTACGTTATGTTGTTTTATTATTACTTGATGTTATTTTGTCTTTACATAATATGGTTTTGACATTACATAATGATGTTTTGATATAACTCAATATGGAATAGTCATTATCCGTTGTAAGAGAAAACCACAATCGTTCGATTGCTCCTTAAAAACACTTCAAGATGAAGAACAGCAATAAAGTAGCTGTTCCTTACATAAATTGATATTCTATCCCCCGCCCCTTTTCCATTACCAATAGAACATTATGCATTCGCCTACAACGATGAACCATTTGTTTTCGCGCACTTTGCGTACATAACCTTCGTTAATGCTGATTATATCAGCAGAAAGCTGTAAAGTACAATAAACTAAATGAAACCCTCTTAAAGTTTAAGTAACTGGAAATGTTAAAGAAAAAATACATGAAGTAATCATGCATAAACAACTGATAATTTCATTAAATAATTGATTGTTTTGTAAAATTGATATATATATATAAGGAGAAAGGTGAAATCTGTTTGTTGCTAATACTTATCAGAAGACAAGACGTCTGAAAGATTACCGACCGACTACTATATCAAAGTATTATTTAGTGATATGTTTACAATTTAGAAGACTATTTCGTGTTTCAAATACTAGACATGCTTTGATGGAGTTTTTAATCATGTATCTCAATCTTGCATTCATTCAACGAATATTTTTCTATAAGCTTTTTCATATAACAATTTAATCAACATCAAAAGAGAAGGTTTCGATGAAGAATTTTGATTAATGAATGTTGATTATAGAAATTGTACACTTACCTATCACTATATTGACTACGATTATGGATAGTCTACGTTCTTATTTATTCAATAATGTTTTACCATTAAATTATGAGCCTTCAAACAACTCTATCAACCAATACACCGTTGTGATGATAAACAGATGTACATTATAAATGAAGGAACAATGGTATATGTTTAATTGGAACTAAACCAATAACAAATAGTCATTCAATAGTAATTGACGCTGATAGTACTACTACAGGAATAATGTTTTAATTCAGCTATGTCCGAATCAACACTATACGATTCAATAGGTCAATAAACCAGTGGCCTGGAGGTTGAATATTTCTAACTTCATTGAATCCATTGTACAGTAACCGTAGTTTGCAAAATCGTTGAATAAATCATTTGCTGCCCATTCCTGGGTATCAGAGCGTAGTCCGGGTTTTTGAGGGATTCGTATACGCATTGCACAACTTTTATGTATCTCTATAATGTTATATAAGAAATTTGTTTTGCATGCACACGTATAAAAATTGCGGTTTTTATCCAACGCAATCATAGGTTTGAACGTTGTTTTCAATTTAGACTTGTTTATATATATAGTAGTATATTCAACTTAAAAAAAAATTGACTTTTATTTCTTATTAATTTTTGTTAAGAAACTACATGCTTATTGAGATTTAAGACAATTTTATATATTTAGTGAAAGTAGCAAAAAATGGCTTATTTGTATACTAGTATTTATTATTTATAAATCCTCAATATTGGTTATACGTTCATATGACAGCAAGCCAACTACTCAAGTAAACAATGACACCTATAGAGATCAAGATAAAGTCTTTGCCAATAGGTAGATGTTATGCAATATGTAACGCTCCAACTCTCCCCGACTTCAAGATGAATAGAAAAAAATAAAAACGGTATCAAAGACCTGTCATTAAAAAATTGCAACGGGGTTATACCAATTTTTATAAAACCGCAATTAACCCTCCAACCTTTTATTTCTCAATCTGTTGACTAGTATTTAGATAGCATTCAAGAAGAATAACAGAATTTTTCTAACAAAGTAAGAAAAAAGTTAAGATTTGAATTATTGAAAAAGATGACTGTTAATAAGCTAATAATATTGCATTTTCTCATATTCTGTGTTTGCTTTCCACGGATCAGGGAATGCACCTTTTCTTATTCAATTCTAAAATCTTTCGTGGGCTCAACAAATGGAAAAAAGATAAATCTACATTTCGATAACATCTTTAGTCATGCGAAAAATTACGCCTTCATCGCATTTTTCAGTTTTCAATTGTTCAGTATTATATTTTTTAATTTCTCTTTTTATTTTGTATTTTTACAATCGCATTGACCTAAGCTGACCACTTGACTGGTTAATTCCTGTTGGAGTCGTTGAACAACGTTTTCCAACTGTTCACGATATTTTCGCTCATCCATAAGTAATTTCAGAAGCGTTATGAAATGACTTTCAGAAATTACATTTTCTGCTTGCGGAGACTTTGTTCTGTCCAATAAAATTTCACTCATAGAAAGAATACAGAAGCCCCAACATAAAAGAATTGTTGAAACCTTGATGATTTTTACACTTACATGTAGTCAAACAAGATCTTTCATTATTTGATTTATGCATATTTGGTTTTCTTAAAAGTATTTTAACAAGACTGTCACCATTGAAACCTTTCGAAAAACTAGATTAACGACACTTATTTTGAACACAGATAATTAATCTATTCCGGAGTAAATATTTACTTATTAGGCATTTTGCCCTACATGCGTTCACTCCAGATAATGCAATCTATCTTAAGATAAAATCGAACTTTATACTTGCACATTGTTCACTTTTAAGCGGCATATAAGAGTAACTGCAAAGTCAGGTCGGTTCGGTGTCCGGGTCAGCTGTCGTGTCTTCTTCTGATTGTTATCTTGTGAACTATCACGTTTAAAATCCTCCATCAATAAAAACTGATACGCACGAAATACCCAAAATCAAAATCAAGTTTAAAATCCGTCTCGTCTTGTCGGTCAAATACAAAGCAGAGTTGATATTGTATCGTCATGATATTCATGTAATATTTTCCACTGGACGTTAAACACCAGTACATCATTATCATCTCACATGATGTACATGTGATTTAATCCCGAATCATCTGTCATGTGATTTTTTTTCAAATTAAATTCTTCATGAGAGTTTCACTAATGAAATGAAGAAGATATTCACTATATGCATATGCATGGTTATAAGTTTTAAATATAAAGCAAACCTGATGCAAAGATTTTTCCAGCAGCGAGTTTTGCATGCATCATCTAGACAAGAATAATTAAACATTTAATCAAATAGGTCGGTGCTGAAATAGAATCGACATGAAAAGACATCGTAATACTTCCATCGGAGAAAAAAGCATGTTGTGTAGGGAAAGAAAATGTGTCTTCAATGAAACAATAAGAAAAGATACTACAGGGCAATCAAGAACCGTTAATTGGTGCAAATATTTGAAAAAGAGACAGAAGATACCGAAGGGAAATTACTCGTGAGTAGAACAAAAAGTCCATAAAACACTATAGTATACAATTATAACCTCTGTATGAGGTCGATACGAGGTTATATCGACATAACAGAAGCATATTGACAAAGGCTACAATTGTTATATTATTAATCAACAACTTTGGCATGAATAATGTAAAATTGGGGATTTCTAGAATGTATTTTAATAACATGCTGTATTCCCTGTGCGATATGCTGATTTTGACCTACAAAAAGCTAAACACAACAGTATTGGCGTGCAAACTGAGCAAATACAAATATACATCTGATCAAGTGTTAACGAGTCACTAAAAATATTCGATTGATAATATATATGTATATCATACAAATATGAAGACAGAGCAACACGAAGCCCACAAAAACGTGGTATACAGAGGTGCTCCGGATAGGCAAGCAGATCCTGCTACACATATAGCAATTGTAGTGTTACTCCTGCAATTACAAATCCGTTCATAAGTCTCATTTGGTAATTGTGATGAAATCATTACATTACTTGTATGTTTCATTGTAATCTGTACTATTTGGCTACAAACATCGCGATGTGTTCCAATATCAAATTGTATATCTTAATCAATCCAACATTGGTGACAGCACTTGAGTCTCATTACAACGTCAGAAAAGCGCATAAGAAAACAAAGAAAATATTTTCTATCACTCGTAATACTCCCATAATTTAATTTTGGATGTAACACGTCTTCTGATTGGCTGAAAGTTTTTGTCTATCAGCTCATAGACATGATTTTGTCATGTGACTGTGACGTCATCAACATTTTTCCATGGTTTACTCCTTAAAAATTAAATTTAAAATTAAATTATAAGAAACGATTTTAATATTTTTTTCAGTCTATTCGAAATAACCTCAAAAATGTGGTGCACACTTTTAAATAACCCGCTATGCGGGTTATTCAGTGTTAGAATTAAAAAAGAATCATTCAATTCTTAAGTATTTTTAATGTATTACACTATGCTGTATATGTCTGTTGCTTTATAGAGATCGTTAAACAAGAAGGAACAAAAAACGGTGAAATACTTTAGTTCAATATATTAGATTAGTTGGTGATACTTATTACATATTTTACAAGCATGTTTATCAAATGTTGTTTTGCATTCAAAAACCACATTGAAGTATTGATCGAATAGAATCATGTGTTTCTGATACTAATGAACATTTTTTTAATAATATTTCATGAAGGAAGAACATCTCATAGACGAGTCATTCTCTGTTGAAAAACGCATAATTGCTTCCATGAAACCTTTTCAGAACTGATGTCAAACTCCACAAAAGTTACATCATAACCATGATACAGAGTGTTTTGTAGTCTAACATTGTGAAGTAAGATATATCATTATATTTTACTCAATCAATGTATAGCAGATTTAAATAAATGTAAAATGTAAATAAAACACGTAGTACTACTACATGTATTTACACTTGGAAAAGAGAAGCTTATGTTTGTAGTACAGTTCTTTGCCTTTTTACTATTTTGAATCTTATCTTTAAATACGGTCCATTTCTGGCTATCTTTTTGAACTGCTTATCCTATATTCTTAGCTTAAATTGATAGTCTGTTAACGTCTGTTTAAAAACTTTTAGGAATTCACCATCTCAGAACTAAATTATACTCCATTCCATTGTCTAAACGTTTTTTTAATATTTCAAGAGGCCGTAAATACTTCAGTTATTGATTCTGGTTCTGGTTTGTATAAATTAGTTGCAATAATCATGGACATTGCTAACCATAGACTATTCAAACCCGTATCGACTACATCCAAAAATGAGGAAAAACGTAATTTTTTTTTAAGGTAGAATTCGCCAATAAAGGTTTAGATGCTATCAATATTTTCCACCAGAAATCTGTACAAAAAACTATACCTGATTACTTCAAAAATAAAGCTACACCTGTAATTTCTTATACTTACACCAAGTCTATTGCATCCAAGATTTTCAACCACAAGAGGGTTTTAGAGGCCTTTAACCTCAAACATGTGAAATCCAAGCCTCCGGATTCCTCATGTGCATCGTCGCAATACAGTTATAGTCCAGCTGGTTATTTTACTAATGAACAACTAAGAGAGTTGTTAGCCAAGGGACCAAAATATAGAATTCCCCAGCCCATCAACTGGAAAAAGATCTTCATGTTACTGATGGATGCAGTTGAGGACTATGCAAGAAAAATGGACGAAACCAGACGAACCAGAACTGGACACTTTGTCTGAATGGATCAAAACTATTCGATCATGCATTCAGAAGTACATTCAGAAACTACGAAGTACTATGAGCACAAGGGTTGCTAACCCTTTCAA
Organism: Mytilus californianus; assembly: GCF_021869535.1. Lineage (NCBI taxonomy): Eukaryota > Metazoa > Mollusca > Bivalvia > Mytilida > Mytilidae > Mytilus > Mytilus californianus. The sequence continues at coordinate 118,496,415 of NW_026262712.1, read as the reverse complement.
GAATCCGGAGGTTGTGGATGCTTTATCCTCTTTGCATGACACATATGTCGTTGTTCCAGCAGATAAAGCCTCCAATAATATTGTCTTCATATGTGAAAACCATTATTTGCAATGTCTCACAACAGAGCTTGGAATAAATAGAACAACTGGTAATCCTACATATTCTTTAACATTATTTACCAAGGATGAAATTGTACAAAATCACAAATCTGTCCTTCTTTCTTTTGGTATCAACATCAAAGAAAACGAAGAAAATTTACCGTCATTATACTGGATACCAAAACTTCACAAAACTCCATATAAAGAACGATACATAGCTGGATCATCAAAATGTTCGACCAAAGTACTGACTACTATACTTTCTACAGTTAAAGATGGCCTTCAAAAATATTGTGATGAGATATATTCTACCAGTGGTGTTAACCAGATGTGGATTCTCAAAAATTAGAAAGATCTACTGCTTAATCTTTGATCACAATCTTTGCAATTTTGCAGCAACATAAAGACTTTTGATTTTTCTACGTTTTACACTACTATTCCCCATGCTCAGTTGAAAGATGATATTATCAAAATGCTGGACTTTTTGATCGACAATTTATTTGTTGAGTTTGGAGGATTGATATTTTAACAGACATTCGGTATTCCAATGGGTACTAATTGTACACCCCTACTGGCCGATTTGTTTTTTTTTTACTCGTATGAAGCAGAATTTATTCAAAAAGACAAAAAGAAAAAGCACACTGCGAAATTCTTTAATTTTACCTATAGATATATTGATGATGTCCTATCATTGAATAACCCATATTTCAGCCAATACTTACATCTCATGTATCCCAGTGAACTTGAAATTAAGGATACTACTGATACTAGAAGGACTGTTTCATACCTTGATCTTTTCCTCAATATTGACACATATGGACGACTTCACACTAAAATCTATGACAAACGAGACGATTTCAACTTCCCAATTATCAATTTCCCATTTCTCAGCAGTAACATACCCTTTGCCCCTTCGTATGGTGTTTACATATCTCAGTTGATACGTTATGCTCGTGCATGTTCACACTATACGAACTTCATATACAGGAGTATGCTGCTTACGCAAAAACTGCTCCAACAAAGTTATGAGGAGGAAAGATTAAAAATGACACTCCGTAAATTTTATGGACACCATCACGAATTGGTTGATCCATACGATGTGTCTTTGTCCAAACTAACTAAGGACATTTTTACCACGTCTTAGATTGTGGTTTGCCATTACGTCGTCTGATCTTTTAAGTACCGAACGTGACCTATTCCCGATTGTGACCGTTTTGCTGAGTGTGAATTCGCATTGCTATAAGACGTGTCACGGTATTTTGCTATCCAAAATTCTTGTATCTAGTTTTGATGTTATATTTGTTATTATCAAATATCTAATCGTTTGTAGTTGTAATTCTTACTTTTTTCTGTTCTATTTGTGTGTGAGTGTAAAGATAATTTATCACCCAGTTGATTTATAAGATTTTATTTTGGGTCAACTAAACTTACACTATGTAATTGGTTTTCAGTTTGATTTAGAAGAAATACCGACATAGCTAGATAATACAACTAATTATCTAATTACTAACACAATTTTATATTAATAAGTATTGTAATTTTCATTGTTATTAAATACATGTAATATCAGTATTACAAACCTAATCTTGAACTCTATCCTATTTTTTGGAAATATTTAGATATTTACATGTGACGTCACGTGTGTGCGTCGATCTATTCGGCTGAAATACAATGCGTTGTTCGGCTGTGCTGTTTTTATGTGCTGATCTAGGTTGTTTTACGTATTCATTTGTATTCTGTAGTTAGTCACCTCTTCGGTGTTAACATGTATATCAATTATATGATCATTTTTATATTTTATAAATTTACTGTTTGCAAAAATATGAATTATTCTAAATACTATATTTTCTTTTCCCAGGCAGATAACCTATCCGTATTTGGCACAACGTTTTGGAATTTTGGGTCATCAATGCTCTTCATCTTTAGGCCTTGCACCTTTCATAACTATTAGCTTGTCGTAATGTTCTATTGTATTGTTTATTTGTGTGTTTCTCTGTCCTGTATGTTCTTCCATTTATTTGTATTGTAGTCTTGTCATGTAATGTTGTCATTTTAATGTTATATGTAACATTGCCATTAAAGCGGGAGGTTTGGCTAGCCACAAAACCAGGTTCCACCCACCATTTTCTTCTTAAAATGTCCTGTACCAAGTCAGGAAAATGGCTATTGTAATCTTATAGTTCGTTTCTGTGTGTGTTGCATTTTAGTGTTTCTGTTGTGTCTTTGCTCTCCTCTTATATTTGAGGTGTTTCCCTCAGTTTTAGTTTGTAACCCGGATTTGTTTTTTCTCAATCGATTTATGAATTTCGAACAGCGGTATACTACTGTTGCCTTTATTTAGGAACTTCCTTATCAACAGTGAAGATCAGTAATCTATGGTGTACTATATGAATGCAAGATGTATCTATGATCCTAACATGTTGTCACCTTTAAAACAGAAGATTATGAAAATTGAAGATAATTCTATTGCTATAATCATTATAATATTACATGTTTTCCGACCTTAAGATCTATTTCAAATGAAGGTCATTTTACAAAGAAGTTCTTACCTTTTATGTTTCATTTTTAGTAAGCTAAATGCATTGAATCGTCTTTAAAAGATTAGATTATTTCGGTAAGTGTGCGCGCTGATACGATATATTTACTATAAATGTGAAACTTTATATTTTATTCTCAATTTCAAGATGGTTACAACTGATTATATCTTACTACATATATAACTATGATTCGTTAAAATTATCGACATTTAGTTGAAAGAGGTTTTTCCGAATCATGCATCAATAAGCTTTGTGATGCAATTAATTGTCATTAAAGGATTGAACTACACAATGAAAATAGTCCAATAACATAGTAGTTAAATAAGTTTTAAAATCTCCATAATTGACCTTTGTTTACTAGTCAATCAATCATAAATTGTTATTATGAAACACACAAATAAAGATGCAAGCCAAAATTCACAACGCAAGAATTATTACGAAAGTATTTTTCTAAAGACGTCATAGGCGCATCAAAAGGTTCTAGAACCCTACATAATTCTTAATTAATTAAAGTAGAATAAGATCGGTGCTATCTCAAAACCTGCCATTCAGTTAATGACAATCAGACAGCAACCCGAACACATTTAGTGTATGCTCTTTTCAGACTTTCTAGTGGTGTTACATCTTACAAAGTCTACCCGAATTTATTTGCAAAGATTTTCGCTCAAACCGGTACACGGGCCGTCTTAAACTTGCAATGAGGTGAGATTTTGTTTTGCTGCATGTTGAAGGCCTCATTGTACGTAACTTTCAGATGAAGAACAAATATAAAAGCGCAGTTCCTTTGCTTTTTGTGTGATTTTTGCTGAGCATGCACTGATTTTGTAATGGATGGATACCCCAAATCCTTTTTGTTTCTAAAACTGGACTATCTAGACCATGTTTCGTTCGTTGTTGTTTATCTTTGACTGCATGTCTAGTTTCTCAGAGGAGTCAAGTGTTGTAGTGTCTGTGGAACTGATTTATGTATTTGCGATACGTTTGCGATTTAAATAGACATTAGCACTATGACAACTTCGGTGTTTTTTGTTTTAATTTCCTTCTTCATTATATTAGCTCTGTGAACGTAGGTTTTGACCAGGCGGAGTCATATTATCAGAAGTTTAATAGTCAATAAATGTCCAAACAACAACACAATACATATATATGTAGAGAGGTAAAAGTTAATATTTTAAAAACATATAGGACACGAACATTAATCACATGTCTGACTCAGTTGATACCTGACTGTAGCCCACAGAATGAACGGCTCATGTAATCTGGCCTAACTGGTGGTTGTCCAATATTTAAAACAAAGTTCTTTCAATTCTAAGCTTCTGTGCTGTCTAATCAATATATCTAATTGAATGGTTTTCTGTCGGATGACTGTTCCTCTGATATTGATGGAAATAAAAAATAAATGGTATGTCATTTTATGTTAGAAACTCTGCAAATTTAGAACATGTAATTATCATGGAAATTACAAAATAACAACAATGATACTTTCTTCAACGTAAACATCCGTCGTTTTATACATTGAATTTTGGTCTTCACAAATTGAAACAAGTCCAGGTTTCATAACTTCCTAAATGTGAACTAACAAACGTCAAAGAAATTTTCATTTGACACAATGATTACAACTCATCTATACTTCTAAAGGAAGAGATCGATTTCATTGAGCCGCAACTCCTCTGAAACCATACAAAGTCGGAAATATTTGTGATATGACGTATAAATGTTTCCGCAGAAAACGCCATTTTTGAGAAAATATCCAAATTCGCGCATGCTCATTCGACTTTTTGTAGCCCAAAATGTTTTAGCCGGTTTGTCCCCGTGGCGACATTCGTCTGAAGTATCATATTATAATAAATAGTTAGTGTATGTAATGTATTTTATAACTTCATATAGTAATTGCTTTAATTAGCTTAGCTTGATTAATTAAACCCCAAATAAAGTTCCGTAGCTGGTTCCTTACCGTTTACGTTTTGTAAGCAGGCGGAAATGGTTTTGTATTCAATTTATGACAACTCGCACCACTCAAACACTCTCACTAATTATTACAACTTGCATCACTTTATGAAACTGGCAACACTGAAAAAAAAAAAAAAAAAAAAAATATAACAAACTCGAAGAAATGTGTTTAATCAATAGATTGTTTTCTTCTTCTCTTAGAAAATTCCTCCTTTCTCGGAGCACCGTGTCTCACAGAGACAGAACTCGCACTACTCGAATAAAAAAAATACTACAAACTCGCACCACTGAAGAAATGTTTTAAATCATCAGAGAGTTCTAGATTGTCTTCTGTTAGTTATTTCCTCCGTTCTTGGAGCACCCGCATCACACAGAGACAGAACTTGACTCGAATTTCGAAAAAAAAAATACTACAAACTAGCACCACTAGGTTGTCTTCTTCTTCTCTGAGTTATTTCCTCCGTTCTTGGAGCACCTGTGTAACACCGAGACAGAAGCTACTAATTGGACATACAAACTCCTATGGAAGGAGAACTGACAAACTAATCAAAACTATCAACATAATGCATCAGTGCATAAAAACAGTTTGAGAAACACGAACCCAAGCTGTGTATCACCATAAGCATTTCAAGTAGTCTTCAAGCCGCGCTCGCGCGGTTTTTTTCTAGTTAAGGTTAAACGACTAGAGGTTATTTTAGCGGGGAAGCAGCGCAAATGTCCTGTCAGATAAAAAGTCTCAAACGCCCTGCGCCCTCTTTGGTATTCACTCTTATCTTTTAATGTTTTTTAATTGAATATTCAAACAAAACATTGTCACATTTAAATAATTTTATCAAAAATTTCCTTTGGAAAAATCGATAGATAGAACAATTGCATGCATCGATTGATTTTATAGAAATATTAACGATCAATCTTGAATCTACAAGAAAATGTACTTTTAGCGTGATTATACATAAGATCACATTCAGCTTTCCATATGTAGCACAAAACGAGACAGACGCACATAGAAATATTAATAAATGCCAAAATATCAAGAATAAAATACTAAAAAGCAAACCTTGTAAAATCAACAGCATTTTAACAATGAAGTTTCTAGATTAAGCTTTACCGGGAACCCCTAAACATTAAAATCCAAGGATGTGTAAATACTTTTAAGGAGCTTTATGATAAAAAGGGACATTAAAGGGAGAGAACAAAGCCACCCTAGGTCAACGTTGCCTGTTGGAGCTGGAATCTTAGTTTCTAATCATTTCTGAATACTAGTATATCAACTGAGGATTTAAGAAAAGTATATTATAAATCATATCAGAATACCGAAACGCTGATTACTGATACCCTCGATGACTAGTAGTCCAAGAAAAGTGGTATCAACCCAGTGCTACAAATCCATGTTTGTCATCAATGTACGTAGCAAGAATGCCATCTGGTAAAAATTACGAATGAAAAACATTAGTTCATAACACTTGCCAATTTATGGGTTTTTACAAAGCTTTTATCTAATTAGAAAAATATTTTACTAATAGTAATGAGTTCTTACATCGAATTTGATTCATTAGGGAATAAATAGTGATAACATAATGACATTGTACTGGCTAGATATAGTAAGTTTTAACCAGTGATTGGGTTTATAAAGAGATCAAACCACCAGGAGCTGATTTCTAATATATTAACAAACCTAAACGGTGAAAAAATTTAAAAAAACACAAATTAAACAATCTAGCGATCATATATACCATCACATGCAGAAAATTACTCTTGAACGATAAATGCAAAAACCAAATTTCAAATTGAATTCATCTGTATGTTTTATAACTTGTTTGGCTTTATAACTATTTGATCTGAGCGTCACTGATGAGTCTTATGTAGACGAAACGCGCGTCTGGCGTATTAAATTATAATCCTGGTACCTTTGATAACTAATAATAACTACAAACCCGGGGATAAGTCTAATTCGGGAGCACACCCTGCTCCACATGTGGCACCCGTCGTGTTGCTCAACTACAAACCCGGGTTGATTTACCTTTATCAAGAAAGGTCAAACCCCTAAAGTCAAGGATGTATTAATATTTGAATACATGAGCAGCTATATGACCAAAATTGGATCTTAAAAGAATAGACAAATTGATCGAAGACCAACTTTACCTGAGGGAGCTTGGAACCTAGTTATTTTTAATATTTTCTAAATTTATCAACTGATGATTAAAATTTTTTATAAATCATTCCACCAGAAATAGTATTTACCGAGTGGTGGGAAATGAAAAAGGAAAAGTCTCGACTTGTTGATGAGTTTACCATACCAAAACGTATCTGCCACAAAAAAACATTTAATTTTGTAGACCAAAAAAAAAAAAAAAAACACTATAACAAACACATCACCCGATGAACTTCAGGACTTTGGGAAGGCACATTAACTATTATTATGTTGTTGACATTACGTTTTACTTCTAAATTACTTGAAGGTACAGAAAACATAGTATCATTAGTCTAGATTAAAACTTTATTGTATAGTAATAGAACATGAATAACTGTAAAAAACCAGGACACACAGTAAAATATAATAAGGAATGCATATCAAAAACGTCTTGCCAGTTGACGTGAATCTGTTGAAACAAATACTAAATGAGTGTGTGTATGTGACAGGAAAGTACGGTATGATAAATATTTCTTATTTGTCTAATTAGAACTGCTTTTTTGACATATGGTTGGTTCTAATGACCGTTCTAATGAAACAGATGGGTTTTCGGTGTATCATTTTATCCTTGAATATACGATTTCATCTCTTAATGCATGGAAAATATATAAATTCAGATATGACATTAAATATGTGTGACATGTTGGTTCTTGATTGCCGATATCATCCGTTTTCCACTTGAAAATGTAAAGAAGTAACACACACACACACACACAAAAACATTGATTCTGATTTATTGTATATTTTGAAAAGGTATTCAGTCTGCAGATTAAAAACATAATTTTGTAGAATATCATTTCCTTGGAATTTGATTTTTCCTATTGATAATAAACTCATTATAGATACCAGGACTAAAATATTGCACGCCCACACGCGCGTTTCGTGTACAAGAGACTCATCAGTGACGCTGCAATGGCAAAAAAAAAACGATAAACGATCTAAGACAAACAAGATTATACATTAACGCAACATATAAAGATAAAGACTGAGCAACAAGACACCCTCCCCCTCCCCCCCCCCCCCAAAAAAAAAGGAAAAAAAAAAAAAGGGGATTATCTCAGAGTCTCCGGACGTGTAACTTGATATTACTCTCAGCATTGCAGGAATAACATTAACGGTTCTAATTTTTAATGCAACGGACGCGTATTTCATTTTAATAGTTTATTTCACTTCAGTTATGGTCGACACCAAAATATTTGAAAATCAAAAACCTAATAAAACAAATTGTATTGCTCCAAGCTTCTGTTGTCTTTGATTGTTGTTTATTTAATACCTGTTTTTGATCATTTCAAATGCATCGTTGTATATACTAGAACTTGAACGTTTTCAATCACATTCACAAAACCATTTCCAAAAAATCTAAATATTTGACTTATCTGCTTTCTACATTACTATTACTCATTATGAATATTATATATACATTGATTCTTCTAGATAAATATTTCTAACATATACATTTTAATCAAAGGATCAAGGAAAATTTTTAGTCTAAATAACATTGATTCTAAATACAAATAAACCAATTCAAGTAGTAATTACAGGAATTTGAATAAGGTCGAACAAAATGTTAATTTGATATTCATTTGAGCATCACAGCTAGCCTACTTGCCTCCATCTGCAGTACAGTTCATACAAGATTCCAAAGATTATAAGAAAACAACTTGTGTCTCATATATCCAATAGAACATGAAACGAAGGACACATCATAGACGAGGTATGTTAAATATCAATGTCTGTTATTTGATTTTTTGCGAGTTTGACCACTCAAAACTGAGACCTATGACAAATTATAATTTCTCTTGTAGCGTCCACTACCTATTCATAAGTTGTAAAAAGTAAAATAACAAAAATACCGAACTCAAAGGGAAATTCAAAATGGAAAGTTCTTTATAAAATGGAAAAATCAAAAGCTCTAAAACATCAAACGAATGGAAAACAACTGTCATATTCCTTACTTGGTACATGCATTTCCTTATGTAGAAAATGTAACTTACAATATACCCTAGCCAATGTCGTAAAAGGGCAGTAAGTAAGTAAGTATGGCATTACCGAACCACCGTTGATGCGATATACCGTGTTCTAAAAATGAAATAACAAAAATAACGGACTCCATGGTAAATTCAAAAGGGCGATTCCATTAAAGCTGATAAAGCCAAACGCTCGACTATATCAACCAACGAAACGAACAGCTATATTCCTGAAACAAAAATGGGTTAAACCCGGTTTGTTTGCTAGCTAAACCGCCCACTTGTATTGCAGTTGTATATAGTTCTATTAAAATGACATTAGCAACCCAAACAGACACAATAAGTTAACGTAAATATAAATTGGGATCCAACAGCAAAAATTGTGCAAACATATGCATCTTAGACATAAAACATAGCTAAGTTAAAAAAAATCCAAATAGACATATAATTAGATCTTAGACAGACGCCGATAAAAAACGTTTGTGTAGTTTATAGTAAATATAATCTAGTACAGTAAAGTAAAACATAAAGACATAAACAAAACCTTCCGTAGAACCATAAATTAAGTAATATATAGATACGAAAGTACACAATGTGAAAAAAACCCTATAAAAATTAATTCGTATCTTGCAAACACTACTACAGCATGGCTGCATTGTTCCTACTCCTTGTATACTTACATAAACTTAAACATTAGAAGCATGCATGTGTATTTTCTTTAGAAATACTATAGGTTTTAAAAAAATCTAAATCAACAAGTGCTTTTCCGGATGGCTCGAAATATTGTTTTTTTTTTAGATTCAGATATATTTCTGATAAACTTTCGCTAAATCAACCTCTGCGCAATTAATTCTTGCATTCAACGTTATCCTTGCGCATTTGCAATCAAAAATGCATAGACAAGCAGAAATGCCACATATTTAGGTCTCTTTTTTTAAATTGATGATGATGCATGGCTGAAAACTAGTATTTATGTCACACTTTCAACTCTTGTGTAGTCACTTGCATCTTCCTGTGGCTATGGCATGCATATATTTCAGTTAAAAAGGAAACAAGGTTTATTGTCAATGAAAAATTGTATCAACCATGTGTCATCTATAACTATAGAAAGAAACCGATGAAATCTCTGTTAATCTGCCTTTAGTTTGTTCGTCACGTATGTGTGGGAATTTTTGCCTTTAGTTTGTTCGTCACGCATGCGTGGGAATTTCATATCATGATTGTAAACATCATATGCCTTCTTTTCCATTACTTATATATCAGTAAGAACTTTTAATCCCTTTTCAATGAATTCCTATTTTCCCGTAATGTTTGATTGTAAAACGTATAATATGTTGAGCTTTACATGTTATTACCGCAGATGATAAGACCTTGAACAGAGTTAATGCATTAAAAAGGATTTATTTTTTAAAAGATATATCAATGACATAGTACTAAATTTATATACATTTTGACAAAGGCATGCAACTCTAATTAATTTACATTTGTATTATCTGCTAATAGAATACATTTTGACATCAGCAATATCACTTCATCTTATAGTGATGTAGATTTTTGTAATTTGAAAAACATAATATTCAACTTACAAATTTCGAACAATCGAAATTGTAATCGAATTCATGTTTGTAAAGCATAATTGTTTGCATATAATTGATGATTAGTTTAATTTGAAACAATCTACCAATCAATGACTGATGTGACATTGAAATTGATTAGGGTATAGTTTGTCTTTTTAAGAGTTGTAAGCATTTGAAGAATTATTTACTCTGTGTGACATTGCTAGAATGGAAATAGTACGTCAGTAAACCAAAGTTCAAATGTCACAAGTCCAGGCATACAAAGGCAACAGTTGATGTGAAAACAATAGAACAAGTCTGTATAAGCTTGATTTTATTATAAGCAATTAGTATTGTGAAACAGTACGTCAAATGACTATTTCGATAAAATATGCCAGCCTAAACAAATTGTGATCTCGGTAAAATAATGAGAGATTGTGGTATGATTATTCATGGGATCAAATGAACAAAAATAAAAAATACAATCCTGAAACGCTACAACTAAAACTGTGTAACAAGTAACATATACAAATAATCATGAAAGCTTAACTTTGACAAAATGAATATCACAATAAATAAAAACAGAAACTAATTAAGGTGAGAGGACCGTAAATAAGCACTTCTAGCGGAAAACGGGAAACATTACGTTCGTTGTTATGAGAGTTATCTCCCTTAAACCAGAACAAAAATATTTTCAAGATGTCAGAACGAAACGAAAAAAAAAGTACGATGGAACTGTACTCAATGCACTTCATCAACATTTACCAACGGGTGTAGTTATTGTACATGATATGTTTTGTCAGATCAGAGACTTAAAAAAAAAAAGAAAATTCAATGTTGATGTGGGCCGTGAACACAAAATTGAGTAAAATTTGAACACACGCTTAACCCTTTCGGCGCCAAAACGACATTTTTGTCGTTTACCGCTAGCATGCCAAAACGACATTTTTGTCGCTTTTTAGCAGAACCCACAAACCATTAAAAATGTATTTAAAGAACATCATTTCACTGCTGAAACCATTATAGTTTTGAAGAATAATAACTGACTTTGTTCTGTTTATCAAAATTAACCCTATAAGTCCCAAATATTTAGCATTTTCGTGCATTGAAAACCGATTTAGATGTAACGTGCAAATTTTTACACACGCTGTACTCCAATTATAGACTTTTTATGCCTTTATTTATCAAATTAACTTAGTGAAATTAGTTCACATGGTTGACTGTAAAAAAAACAATTGTTATTTTATTTTCAAATTGTAAAGTTTATCCAAATGACGTCATCAAAACTGGTGCTGTTTGTGACGTTTATGCGTATAAAAGTGGCAGGTACTTGAAATTACTGATAACGTTTTGCAGTAAAACCATTGATTTTTTTACCGATTTTCACAATGTAAAGTGTTACAGATTGCAAATCGTTCGATAATTGCTATTACAGTTTGATTTCTGTAAATATATTCGATAAAAACTGTTTGTTCAAATTTAGAAGGCTAGCTCGGCAGATAAAGTCGGTCGAATTCGGGAATATCTCTTTTTGAATGCACTATTTTTCCCAACATATTTCTTGAGAAACTTACCCATTTGCTGTTGGGTTAAACATATGTTGACTTCATCAGTATTAAAAATACCAAAATATTAAACTTATCAATAATTTCGACAATGTCTTCTAAAAAAATTTCTGCGAAAAGCCAAATCATACCCTGAATTTTTTATTTATCATTCTAATACTTGATCATGGCATACACTTTGCATACCAAAATTGTTTAACGGTAGCTAAAGAAAAAAAACAACAATATAAACACGGACGGCAGTGCATGATTCTATGCAAAAGTTACATACAAGCTAATACTAGTATTGAAAATTCAAATCCAACACACAAAATTGATATACGAACTTGTTCATATACAGAAGTAATTAACAGCATGTAGATTTTTTCAGTCCATCTGATCCATTAAAACTATTAAACTACATGTATGTCATCACTTTGAATTCTTTGTTTTTCCGTTACTAGGTCTAATCTAACTACTTCGTATGACTATATATGAAAAAGATCAAGATAATCAAATACAGCTAAGAAAAAGAGATACAAGTATAAAAAAATATAATGATACCTTTCTTGTAATTCCAAGACCACAGTGTTGTAAGAAATGTTTCGTTTGGCTTAAAAAATCCAAGCGGTTGTGTTCGTTTATATCCGACTGCTATATTTTGATTTAGGAAATGAATGCTGATAGCAAATTTTAGTGGTCTCTAATGATTTATTCACAACCTATGTATACTTTTGCCTTTTAGTGTTTGAAATATCGTATAATGTCTGACTATCTTTTAAGACTGTAAGTTGACCTCTATATATCTTTGTTAATTGTTTGTGTCCTGGAGTTACAGTCTCATTTATACCGAGACCGCATCTCTTTTTAAAATTGGAGAAGGGTTTTTAAAGTAACCAGTTTGTGATTATGTTTGTGCATGTATCAAATCAAATTCAAAAACTTAAAGAATAAAACAGTCAAAAGGAAAGTACATCGTCCGTAATTATGATTGGGGTAAACTATTGGTACCATTACCTCTTTTATTTCATACTTCAAACTAACCATGTACTAGTTTTGAAAAATAGTTACTACATCATAAAGTAGGAAGCAATGGAAGTAAAATAGTTACAGCATTTGGGGCCATATCGATTTTACCGAAATTCCTTAATAAACTCTTGTAAAAAGAGTGTGTCTCTATGATTAGATAGTTTCTTCTCATCATCTGCCTAAATCACACACATGAAAAAGGGATTTATATCAGATTTTCGATGTCAATGATCGCAACAAGAAATAGAAAATAATTTTATCGACAGGCCTCATTTAATAACAAAACTGATTTAAGTCGGACATGTACATAACACAACAAAGGATTTCTTAAACCTGTACCTATAATTGTGTTTTTTACTGGACTAAAGTTCATAACACTTAAATATTATCTGTAAAAATCGGCTTACTCCATAAAAAGGTCAAGACAGTTTGAACCACAGATAAACATAAAATTTAGACATCAAATATTGCATAAAAAAATAAAGAATTAGCGAAATTAATAGAACTTCGCATGCCTTTGACATGTAAAATATTGACTTGAATATCAAAAAAAAAAAATATCAGTTCAGGCTATATAAAAAAAATATATCCGGATTTTTGTGGTGATGTGCAAAGTGTTAAGTCGGACTTTTTATCGACGGTGCTTTAGAAAATACCAGACACGCGCCAACTATGAAGAAATTGAGAACACTGCTCGTCTTTTGAATCCCTTTGTCGGTTTTTTTTATAGTGTTCTAGAAAAAGAAATTGAAACGAAATAAAATAACTTCGATTTCTAACCCGAAAATAAAAAAAATCACTGAACATACGCAAGGTTCGCTACGTGTACTCAAGTTTAAAAGTTAGTCCCGAGGATGTTGGAAATTTCCCCGAATGTATGAGATGTCCAATTAATCGATTAACGAGGATAACGTGCATGTGCTTGTAGGTAATGTGTTGACGTTACGTTACGTATCGTTTATAGTAACGTCATTCAAATAGGTATGGCAACGTAACAATGTGAAAAAACAACGTCTCGGCGCTCAAAGGGATATGCACGCAATATGATCCAATATGCACCAATATGATAAATTAAAACTCATACTATAACGTTGGATTTTTTTTTAATTTCATTTCATATCTTGAAATTCCAACGTAAATTTATACAGTTCCATAAAAGAGGGTCGGAATGGGGGTACCTTCATAACGAATAACGGTAAAAAATCTGGCCAAATGACGTTAATGATAACTCTAATGCAATTAGTTTGTAGCAATGGTTCTGATTGGATGACAGCAAGCGTAAAATTCTCTATCTCCTTGTCTGTAACTAAGGAAGCCGACATTTTGAATTGCGGAATGTATTGACTTGTAATTTCTACAATAATAACAATAAAACTCACATGTTGCATCTAGAAATCTTCTTTTTATCAAATTTTATTACATTTTGAAGCGGCCAAGAAGCCAGAAAACGCCCGATGTTTACGTTTGACGCCGGAAGCATTCATATGACGTCACTTAGTTTAGGGGCCAAAGAAGATAACATCTTTTCGCGGAATTTTCTTTAATGAAAATTTTACACTAAAATAATTATTGGAATCGAACTATGTACTTGTTTTGCATTAGAATAAAGATAACTGTATTGTATTTGAAGGTTTGCGGACGTCCATCGGTAGTTGTACTGTCGCAAATTTAGTTTACCTGGCGACGCGTAGCGGAGACAGGTAAACGGGTATTTGCGACAGTACAACTACCGATGGACGTCCGCAAAGCTTCAAATACAATACAGTTATCTCTTAATTTTTGGTGAATGACGATAAAATGAACACTTTCTTTATGACGGTAAAATAATCGACTGATTTTGACGAATCACGTTAAATTCTTTCCAAAAATAACGGTAACGGTTAATTATTTGAGACCTCTGATGAATCACGATAAGGATACTTTGACGAATCACGATAACTTTCTAACCAATTTGACGCTAACGGTAGCCGAAAATGACCGTTTGACGCTTGATGGTAAAGGGCATTCCTACCCTCATTAAAAGAAATAAATTCGTCTCCAAAAACTACTGAAACACTATTCAATTTTCGACATTAAAGAGAAAAACAATTTAATGTTCTTGATTTGATATTCATGCTAATACTATCAAAACCGTTGTTTACAGTGCTTCTTTCACGTCCGCAATGCGTTCTATAAATAGAAGCTGAAAGTACAAGCTAAGAGGTAGAGGGAAGACGAAAAAAGATTGAATAAGAAATCGTAAAAGGGGAGAGGTGCCTTGAAAAAGGACGAACGGGAAGCAGAATTGCAATTTCAAGATGAGCGAAAAAAAACCAAAACAAATCAAAATAGCTTTACATGTTGCTTTTCACCAATTTATACGAAACATGGTGAATAATAAGCTTTAAGCACAAAAACATGTGAAGTAGAAATTGCAAAAACGTTGCACGAAAATTACCATTTACCGTCGCTTTGATAAAAATAAACAATGAACACCAAAGTTCATATATTATACTGAAACTTCAGAAATTTTTGCTTGCATTTATTATTACATTTTTAAAAATCGCTGCACAAGCCATTTACGTACCTCTTACCTTAAGTGGTGTAAAACATTTAATTATGCTTGCTCTACTATGGATATGCGTTTAACTGTTTTAAAACTGTCTTTCAAAGAATAAAATCAAATGTATTTATCAAATAGCATGATTATCGACATTAATTCACAACTAGATATGTATCATTACTGTTGATTAGATAGTTCGGAAAGAGCTTTAATTGCAACAGATTTATAAAACAGCATTGTCATGTTACAAAGTAACAATTATCATTTACATAGGTCCCTTTTATTCATATAAAACCTCATATACAGTAAGATTTGTCGACATAATATTATTCTAAAAGGTATTGTTTTCGATTTATGATTTTGTTTTATTGTCCCTTTGGTGTCTTCTGCCTGTTTTTAACATATGAAAATTCCTTGATATATTTGTAATCATGTATATTTAGGGACGTTATGGTATAGGTTGAGGAGCCTACAATTTCCCATGATCATGCAGCTTTAGGTAATCAGATGAATTCTAGGTAACATATCAAAATCAATTGTCTGTAGGTAATCCTACAACATCTTACTTAACGTACGGGACAAATTATTTATTGACGGAGAACAATTCGTTATCAGGTTATCACAGAACAAACTAATACCAGTATAGATGATCAGCACAGAGGGCATCCGAATGGAGGGTTCAGAGACATAATGATGACCCAGCAAATTCTAACGGTCGACCTTACAAACGACAAAGATCTGGGTCAAGTCCAAGTAGTGAATCAACTCACCTATAGGAATTCCATGGAGAGCATAACCAACATTTGACAGATGTAACTTCGAACTATAGTGATACTTTAAAGACTTCAAAAAATGTACATTTTAGAAGTGATATAAATATTTTGTGTCTAAATTGTTCTGTTGCTAAAAAAAGATTGAACTATCCAGAATTTCAATCAATGGATACGAGAAACGATTGTTAGATTTATGCAAAGGAAACAATTTATTTATTGTAAGTGGTAGAATTAGGGACGATAGACAGTATGGTAAATTAACTGTAGAAATAGCAGTATTATAGATTATTGTATAAGTAGTGCTGAGTTGTTAAAATATTTTACTTATTTTCATGTACTTGATTTTTCCACTTTATATTCTGATGTTCATTCCCAATTAGAAATAACTTTGGCGAGCACTAAACAAGCTGTTGAAAGTAATCAGTGTTTAAATGCTGGAACAGATACACGTAACCGTCCAGAAAATATAAAAAAATGGGTCAATGATAAAACTTTGGATTTTCAAGAGGGACGAAAGATACCAGAGGGACAGTCAAACTCATAGATCGAAAACAAACTGACAACGCCATGGCCAAAAATAAAAAGACAAATAGACAAATAATAGAACAGATGACACAACATAGAAAACTAAAGACTAAGCAACACGAACCCCATCAAAAACTGGGGGGTGATCTCAAAAATAGGACAGATGTGGAAGAGGTTATCGCTCTAATTGACGAGGTTGATAAAGTTAAAGCAAATAAGAACAAAAATGAATTGAACCTGATTGTTAATGACATGTGTGACTTATTTTTGGACTCTGCCAGGGCTACATTTTGGGTTACTAAAACTAGTGGTTCGAAGAAATCTAAAAACAAGCCAGTAAAAGTGGATAAAGATTGGTTTGACAGTGATTGTAAATTTACTTGCCAAAATTATCGTAAGCTCAAAAGGAAATTTAAGAACAATAGATCAGAACAAAACTGCCAAATTATGAAATCTTCGGAGAAAAAATATAAAAAGACTTTAGATAAAGCAATTATTGCACATAGAAGAAAAATGGCTAAAAAAAATAAACATATTGAGATCCAATAACTCAAAAGAAGAAAAAAAGAGACAAACCCGACATCCCTATTACCAAATTTTTCGATTTTTTCAAAAACGCCGGCCCAGATGATGAAGAAAATGTAAATATTTCAACTCTAAACCCAAAGGATGTTCATAGGCTTAATGAAAATTTAAACACGAGAATTTCAAAATTCTTAAGGGCATTAAAAACCTGAAAAATGACAAACCTTTGGGGACGATCGTATAATAAATGAATATATGAAGTCGACAGCTGGTTTATTCATTGAATTATACGAAAAATTATTTAACGTTATATTTTGCACTGGTATTATTCCTGACAGTTGGCTAATTAGTTACATTAAGCCTGTTGACAAAAATAAAGGTAGAAAGTTAGACCCCAAAAATGTTGGACCTATTACCATTTTGAGTTGTATTTGGAAACTTTTTACCGCAGTTTAATGCGAGCGACTACATCTTTTCTTCGAAGAATGTATGATTTTAAAGGTTTAAGAAAGGGTTATTCAACATTTGATAATTTATTTGTATTTCATTCATTGTTTAAAATTTTAGAATTAAAAAAGAAAAAAATATTTTGCGCATTCGTCGACTTCGAAAAGGCGTTTGACAGGATTTGGAGAGTTGCACTGTGGTATAAAATGCTTTTAAATAGTATGAATGGATGTATGTATAATGTAATTGTAAATATATATATTAAGGTACTCAGTCATGTATTTCATATAACAATTCAATTTCTGATTTTTTCCCATGTAGTAACGGGGTTAGACAAGGCGAAAATTTATCGCCTTTTCTTTTGTCGTTATTTTTAAATGATCTTGATTCATTTTTGCAAACCTGTATTATAGAGGGCCAACAATCAGTGTTAACAGAGCTTGAAGAAAAACTTGACATATTTTTAAAACTTTTTATAATTCTTTATGGTGATAAAACTGTTTTGATGGCCGAATCCGCAACTGAACTCCAAAAACTTTTAGATTGCTTCCTAGAATACACAGATGTATGAAGGCTAAAAGTAAATGTTGATAAAACAAAGGTCGTGGTTTTTTCAAGGAGACGACCATCATGTAATTTTCAATTTTTCATTAATGAAAAAAAAAAACTAGATATCGTTGATGAATTTAACTACTTGGGTATAGTTCTAACAAGAACAGGCAATTTTAATAAAACAAAACAATTTAATGTAGAAAAGGCTACTAAGGCTCTTTACGAAGTGTTAAGAATCGGTCGTCTACATAATCTTTCTATATGTAGTCAGCTAAAATTATTTGATAAAATGGTGAAAGCAATATTAATGTACGGTTGTGAAGTATGGAAATAATAACATAATTGAAAGAGTACATCTAAAATTTTGCAAATTATTATTAAGTCTGAAAACATCAACACCCTCTTACATGATTTATGGGAAGCTTGGGAGATATCCTATAAACTTGGACATACAAACTAGATTGATCTCTTTTTGGGGGAAATTAAACTCAGGTAAAGAGACAAAACTATCGTATACTTAAAATAAATTGTGCTGTCACATGTATATCAATGACAATGTGAATTTTTCATGGTTAAACAGAGTAAACACTATTTTAAATGAATGTGGTATCCTTCATGTGTGGGAAACGCAATCATTCATGAATTACAAATGGTTAGTTTCATTCATCAAGCTCAGACGTCAAGATCAGTTTGTACAAGTCTGGCATTCTTTGCTTGAAAACTCATCAAAAGCACTTAATTATAAACTTTTTAAAGATTTTTTTGGAAAAGAAGATTATTTTGAAATTATTTGGAGCAAACTATCTATTGATTTGTGTAGATTTAGAACCACAAATCACTAGCTTCCTATTTAACAGGGTAGATGGAATAATATAGATAGAAATGATAGACTTTGCCTTCTTTGTAATAAAAATTATATTAGCGATGAATTTCATTACATATTAGAATGTAAATACTTTGAAGAAAACAGGAAACATTATATGTCATATTTTTATTTTAAAAATGCAAATATTGTTAAATACAAGCAGATTATGTCTTCAAAAAATAAATCAGAACTGATTAAACTTTGTAAATTTATAAAGATTATCAACACAGGTATATGTGCTCCTGGCTAAAATGTACTTCATAAATTGTCTTAGCATTTGTTTTGTTTGTTATGTCTTATTGTAAATATTGTACATAAATGTCTTCTCTATACTTATGAATATGATTTATGGAGAATAAAGATATATATATATATATATACATTTACGTTCCATTGACTAATTACTTAACCCACTGTGTGTTGGTAATCTATAGAAATACTAGACAACCGTTTGCATAAGCTACCAATGAACCAATTCAAATGATCTTAAAGTTATTTAAAATTAAAGAATATACCTCCCTCATGCAAAGCTCTGATTCCTTGCACCGCTTTGGTTATACCTTTTGTCCTTTTTGCATAGTTTATACGCTCGTCATTGTTTTGGATTTTCAAATATTTTGGCCTCTAGCATCGCTGAAGAGACATTTATTGTCGAAATGCGCCTCTGGTGCAGTAAAATTTGTACGTTGATTTTATATTGTACAGTCTACCAATGCATCAAGTCACCATTTCGGAGACTGCCAGTGTCCGCAGGGTGTAGGAAATCCGAAAACAAAATATTGATTAAGATTTTAAAGCCAACTAATTCCCACAGCTTGTAGGAAATCTGTAGAAGTATTAGTCAACATTTCTGAGCGTACCAATTCTTAATATCTATAGGAAGTCTGTAGAAATGATAGTCAACAATTATGAGCTTACAGTGCACTTATTTCCAATACATTAACAGTGATAGTAAAACAATTAATGATATCATGAAAAATAAAACAAAATAGTGTTTTATATTAAAATGTCAAGATATGAATTTATGTCTATGAATTCTAAAGAACATATTACTTTGAATAATCTACACTGAAAATGAAACATGATAATATGTCATTTTCTAATTCATACATGCAACATCAATTTTTTTTATTAAGTCCTTATTGTAATATTAAGAAACATGTAATAGTTCTAAGCTTTTCATTGGAATCATTGGATTATATCTGTAATAGTCACCAGTCGAAGTTCTGTGTTTGTATAACTATGGTAGGAAAATGTTTTGCTCACACCATGAAACCCAGCATTTAACGATAACGATTATTGTACACTGCAGTTCTATGTTTTGTAGAAAATGACAATTATCTGAGTTGCGTTGATAGATGTAAAATTTCTAATTTTTGATGAGAGATTTTGTCTAACGACTGACAATTGCAGAAACCTGCTGTTTACTTGTCACAGCTTGATCAATCATCTTATATATAAAACAATGATGTTTCTTTCTATGGTATAATTGACATAAGATAATATTATAATGCAAACATGTGATGTGCGTTCCTGGTGAAGGTTAATCTTAAAATCTATAGCAAAATGTGTGCATGCGCTGATGTCTTTAAACATCGATCATTTATCTTGACGTTTTGAAGTCCGTTCACAGAAACTTGAAATTGTGTTGATTTCTTCTTTCACGTGTGACTTGAAAATTAAGGAAACATATACATTCCCCATTTTCATTCTCAATTTTAACAAAGACCTCATAAAGAAAAAGTAAATCAAAATGTGGTAAAACTACAGGATATGCAGGATACAGCTGACAATGAAAATATTTTTCTGTGGAAGCGAAAAACAAACTTAGCTATGACAATAGTTAAGTCAATGTGAAACATAAAACCATCTAAAATATAAATCTGCTTTAAAATCCAATATTTAATGGTAATATTCTATACAAAGCACAATACTATCGTCATTCACCTCAAAAGCTAACCAAACCTTAAAACAGACTTATGCAGAAGGGAAATAGTTTCGATACTGTTGTCAGGTCATTAAAGATGGCATTTTTTAGAATTAATATTAATACACTCATAGGGTCTTTGCTTCGGAAATAAACTCATTTATTCTTAAACCAGTAGTTGGCATGATACGGGTTATGTTCTTCTCGTATATTTTATGATGGTATGACACTAAACCCCTAACGGGAGGGATTGTGCTTGATTTTCATATGATAAAGACATAATCTTTCAATCAGTTTAACTGAGGTCTGGAGCTGGCATGTCAATAACTACGAATAGTCCTTTGTTAATTTATGTGTCATTGTTATTTTGCATCGTTTCTTCTGTTACTTACTCTGAAATCGGACTCGGGGTACTTTTAAACTGAGTTTATAAAATTTGAGGCTTCTCCGGACAAAGTCAGGAAGCTTGCCTCTTTTCAATACATACTGGTACGTTTAAACAAAAAAAAAACCGGCAATATCATTTTGAGAGTACTCACGCATATTAAAAGCTAATCCAAAGCATTTTCAAATCATGTTAACCAAGACAAAAGCAAGAACGCACGCATTGTATTTCTTACCATACCCCAAGTCGTAATTTACAGTATCGACAATTTAGGAAAATATGTTAAAAAAATTATAAAGCTAGCGTAAGATACAAGCTGCTGACCAACTATAAAGTTGGATTGTTCAGTAGTACACGAGAAAGGTGTGGCTGAAATAAATGATAGACGAACGGCAGGACGGATGGGCAGATGGATGGGAAAGGTGAATGTAATATACAATATCGATCAGTACACATCTAAAACAGAATGAGAACAGTATGCTACTATGCAATACCAAAATATAAGTATCGCCAGGACGTAGGTACACAAGTTTTTATAATTGTGTAACAATACACATCTAGTTCTGTAATAAGTTGTTAGATCAAAATCAATGTAAATAAACTATTTATAGATACCAGGAATACAATTGTGTACGCTAGACGCGCGTTTCGTCTGCAAAAGACTCATCAGTGACGCTCGAATGAAAAAGTAAAAAGGGCCTAATAAAGGTCAAGTTGAAGAGCATTGGGGACCAAAAATTTCAAAAGGTTTTGCTATCATGGGGTTGAAAATAATTAGTATTTTGAAAAAAGTTTTGTAAGTACGTATTATTCCTGGTTCTTATACAACATATCGATAATTTCTTTCAAGACAATTATGAAAAAGATTTTTTCCATTTCACCATAATGAGAACACCATAATCCTGATAATGCGAAATATTGTCTTTCTCAAATTTCTAGATACAGCTCTTTTCCTGGCTTTTGCCAGAATATACTTGTTTTTTAGAAGGTAGACTTAAAATGATTTATGTCGTTGTGACTTGGTTTCAGATCCGCTCCTAACGCCTGTAGCATTGCTTTCAGTTTTTAAATGATTAACACAATGTTGACTGCTGTACCCAAATTTTCAACATTTTTGCCAATTCTGTCTGTTTGTTTTGTTCACACACTGTTGTCAATATAATTGAATTCTATGCAACTGTCATACAAGTAAGAGCTTTAGCTAGCTATAAAACCAGGTTTAATTCACCATTTTCCACATAAGGAACGATCTGTGCCAAGTCAAGAAAATGACAGTTGCATGATGTCTTTGAGCTTTTGATTTTGATATTTAATAAAAGACTTTCCATATTGAATTTTCCTTGGCGTTTGGTATTTTTGTTATTTTACTTTTTTCAATTGAAAATGACAAAAATAAGAAAATGAAAACAGAAACAACTGAATATTTTATATATACTGCTGTTGTATGACCTTAATTTTAAACACCACAAAAAAAGTTTACCAGTTATATCCCAAAATATAGTTTTTGTTTATGGCTTGGTATTTATACATCCCTAATTATATATCATGTTGAACCTTGTTGTGTCTTATACATTCATTTCATTCAACCGCCCGTTGGTTTTCATAGTTGTACGAGTATAATACATTATAATCATGATGATCTTTTTTTTTTAATTTGACAATGATAATTGATTTATAGGTCTAAAACTGTTACAATTACCTTATTGCTACAGCCTTCACAAACAAGATACCCGGATATATTAATATCTTTAAGAACAGGGTGTCTTAAAGATAAGTTTTTTACTTCATAATTGTTAGTTAATTACATACTTTAGTACAAACATATATAAATGCAAATCATCTAAATTGGTAGTTACGTTTTTTTTTCTGGCTTTGACCTTTACTTTTCCATCCTTATAGGTGGCACGGTAGTATTTCCTGGCCCATAGGAATAATGATAGCCTTGCATGAATTTTCACCACTTTCTAACACTGCCCAAATTCATGATGATCTTAACAGTCAAGCGTCCCGTTATAAGTTGTACGGATACAATACTTCATAGTTCTTCTGAACATAAGCGCGTAGTTGTTCACCACTTACAGTATATCGTCCCTTATAGTCAGGCGCCCCGTTATACATTGTACGAATACAATACTTCATAGTTCTTCTAAACATAAGCGCGTAGTTGTTCACCACCTACTGTATATCGTCCATAACATTCAAGCGCCCCTTTATAAGTTGTACGGTTACACTGAGTCAAAGACTACTGAATGTAAGCGCATAGTTATTCACATATCACAGTATATCACAATACATCATACTCATACTGCATGGGGCTGTGGATATACATGCCTGATCATAATAAACGTGGCTGCGTATTGAAAGTCATAACTCGAAAATAAACTGACAACGCCATGACTAAAACCGAAAAAGATCAACAGACAAACATACAACCAACAGTACATACAACACAGCATAGAAAATTAAATACTTAGCAAAACGAACTGTACGAAGTCAATTTAGAACAATAGAATAACGGTAAAACACGAAATACATATTGTCCATGTTTTAATGAAGTGCTAATGCTGATACTATAAAACTAACTCTTTTGACGCCCCTCTTTGAAAATTCTATAGACTGCTGAACTAGTCTAAAAGAGAGGCGAATGATACAAAATAAAAGTTTAACAAATAGACCGAACTCTAAGGCAAATTCAAAAAGTGTAAGTCCGTAAAATCTGACACATTCAAATGTTATCAATCAACGAAACGAGGTAAACAACTGCTATATTCCTGACTTGGTACCGACATTTTCTGAAGAAAATGGCGTGTTTAAGGGGCATCCAACCTCACAAGTCGAACATAAAATGAAAACCTAATGGGGAAAACAAGGAAAAAGACCAAAAGACAAACAACAATATATAACACACAACAAGGAAAACTAAAAATTGAGCAACTCAAACCCTACCAAAAACAGAGGTGCTCCGGAAGGGTAAGCAGATCCTGCTCCACATGTGCTATCTGTCGTGTTACGATTAGAACATACCCAGCGCTACCAGATATCATCAACCCAGCGTAAAATAACCTAATGCCAACCAGATGATTAATTAAGTTGATCATTTTGATGTTTCGAAAATGAAATGAGATTGCGTTCCGTAGTCCTCTTTTAACTACCTATCATACAACGAAACATTTTCATCATATCTGACAACCCAATCGCTCTTTTGCCGTTGCACAAAGGAGGATGGTATTGCTATCTCGTATCATCCGCTGTAATACAAATCATTGCGAGGCTTGAGATGCTGAGAGAGGAGCTATTTAATGTTTAATGAAATCAAAACATCCCTAATGATCAATGCAATAAACAAATTGCCAACGAAATTGTTTTAAGTATATGGTTTAGGAATACCGTTTGTGAATTCCTTCATAATGAATATGAATAATGTCATAAAAGATTACCTTTTGCATTGGTCTCCAAAAAGTTTCGTGTGAAATTATTGTATCGTATCAAATATCTCTGGCTAATGTAAGCATTGCAGTGATGACATTTGCTATGTTCTGCACATCTATCAACACATTTGGACATCGAATTAATTGGATAAGATAGGATTTTAAATCTATAATAATATTTTTTAGAAATTTCACCAACAAAGTGTTGATCATATACATGTAGTTAGTCATCTTATAGTACAAAATATGGTTGGTAATGACTTCATGATAATTAAATCCAATGACGTATAAGGCAACCAAATATAAGCATTAAAACAATTGGTATCACAAACGCATAGAGACTAAGTGTGTCGAGAGGGAAAGCATCTCTCTCATGGCATGCAATGCCCTTTTTCCTCGACTGCTACGTGACATCTACGAATTAAACTTACCATGAATTTGTTGAATGGTATTCTAGTTGCTGAGTCTTTAGTTTTCTATTCAGTGTTTTGTAGACTGTATTTTTTTGTGTTTATATTTTTGTATTGTCCCTTTTATATATCGTCCGCCTTTTATGGGAACTGGAATGATTGGATAGTTGTTTTTCAGTGTCAATCAAAATAGATTTAAAACACGACCAATATCAAGTCTGGGCCTTCGTTGCTGCATGCAAATGATTGAGGTAACATGTATACTAAAGAATTACTGATCATTCACTTCAATTGAAGCAAAGAAAACTTTGATGAAATTGTTCCTTGTACAATGACCTGTTGTCAAATATCACACTATCGACAAACGGAAAGTGGCTGCAAAGCAGATGTTAAATTGTTTACATGCTCCAACCCAACAATATCAAGCTAAAAACCAAATATATAGTCATTCCTTTTCATAGAATCCACGAAAATGATGGGGAACGTTTTCTTCTCAATGTCTTTCGAACTGACGGTGTCGAGCGATTACTAGAAATGATTTCGCCGTTTGAGATGCAGGTAAGGAGAAACGTATGAGGAATCGTCCGGTTAATTGAGTACTCCTAATTTCAATACTTCTGCACTGGCATGTCAATACATATGTTTACATTTGTTGTTTTAAAATAATGGAAAAAGTTTAAGATTTATGAACGTATCTCTCCCGTGCATAGCTCTGATATATTGGTAAGGATATATTTTTGGTCCTTTTTGGTTTTATCATGCACTTCAACGTTCGCATTTAATTTTAGATTTTCAAATAGTTTGGCTTGCAGCATAACTGAAAGTATTCGGATGTATCTAATATAGATATGCGCATCAGGTTTGGTTAAAATTTGCCTTTTTGGATTTATGTTTCGGTCCTGTTTTTGACATTGTTGTGATGACATGAAATATCATTGATATGTTAATTTCTGTAAATTAAGTGTGTATAAAATGTTGAATTATTCAAAACATATAGGTGTAGATTGCCTTTCCAACTGTTTGAATTCGTGCACCTCTTATAAGTCATACGTAGACAAAACGTGCGTCTGATGTGCAAATTATAAGCCTGGTATTTTTTATGATCAGCTGTTCCACGTTTGTTTTATTATTTTTATTGACAAATATTTTGGCATCATCATCACTGAAGACACGTTAAATGTCGTAATGCCGACTGGTGCAGTAAAATTGATATTAATATTATTCATATTGATATATAGGGTGTAAGAATTTGCTCAATAGATTATTGTTAAATAAGACATCATAATATAATTGAAAAAGGAAAAATTAAATTACAGTTGTTTCCCCTTCTTGTTTTTAATTCAGTATAAGTTTTATAATTACAAAAACAATTCAGCTAGAGGGGCTCAAAGAGGGTACACATATGAAAACTGCCTGTGTGAATAAAAGTCCTAAACTATTAATCAATAGACATGTCGATCAAAAGTCCAGCATTTTGATAATTTTTACGTCGGTGTATTTTGTAATGAGATTTGAGGCAACAGTAGTTTATCGATATTCACAAATCAACTAAAAAGATACAAATAAAGACAAAATAAACAACTGAGGGAATCTCATAAACCCCAAACGGAGCGAGATCGAATTCGTTGACAGGATAAAGGTCTCCTGCTATGCAATGCCATGCATATTAAAGACAGTTTTTATTTTTTAAAACAAAGATTGGATATCCTGGATAAAAAACTAAAATGCTGGCATCTATGTCCAGCAATTTTGATTTAGAATAACTAAAATAATCTAATGTGTAGAAAAATCGAACATTTTAATGTTGTTATAAAATTCCAATGAAAAACATTGAAGCAGCAATTGTTGTATGAAAATGGGCATGTGCGCGTGCGTACCTGTGTGACATTGATTTGAAGAAAAAATGAACACAGGTATGTAATGAAATAAAGCTTGAATAGATGATTTGAAAATAGTCAATCATTTAACAAAAACTAATTGCATCAAAATAGTCAATATTTGGATCGAGGATGTTAATGTTCCTAAGTAAATTGAAAAACTTTACACAATAATCGTCTTCATCCAACTGATTAAGTTTCGCTTCTCTTACTGTTTTAAAAATGCGTTATACTGCTTAATATGACATATCAGTTTTTCCATTCCTAAAGGATACATTTTTGTTGCCTCATCTTTTCGCGATTGGAAGTTAGTAAATCCTTAATAGAAATAAAATAAGAAGTGAGTATTGTTAGGTGATGCCGATAAATATGAACCATGCAGAAAAGTTTTGTAAATTTCAGCTCTCCAATACATTTGTTGTCTTGCATTTTCAAACCTAGATTGAAAACGCATGCTCCATACTCCTGTGTCTGTATTTTGTAAAAGAGGGACGAAAGATACCAGAGGGACAGTCAAACTCATAGATCGAACACAAACTGATAACGCCATGGCCAAAAATAAAAAGACAAACAGACAAATAATAGTACAGATGACACAACATAGAAAACTAAAGACTAAGCAACACGAACCCCACCAAAACCTGTGGGTGATCTCAGGTGCTCCGGAAGGGTAAGCAGATCCTGCTCCACATGTGGCACCAATCGTGTTGCTTATGTTATTACGAATCCGGTAAATAGTCTAATTTGGTAGGTCACATTCGTGAAAAGGGAAGGGTATTGTAGTTACGACATAGGGAACATATCCGATATCATCTGTGAAATGGATATTCCATAACGGACAACCAACTCGTGATGGCGTCCGTAAAATTTACGAAGGGATGATTTCAACTTCACCATTTGGAACTCTTGGTTTAATAGCTTCGTGTTACTTATGTTATTACAAATCAGGTAAATAATCTACTCCATGCTCAACATCTGCGCCTAACAGTATGTGATTTTGGAAATTATCTTCTAGAACCACCTTAGTGACTGGCTGTTTTTGAATGTTTCAGTGTTCAGCACTTCCCAAAGGCCAATGACAGTTTTAATACTTCCGTAGGCTAATAAATGTGTTTGCATGAATTCTTACAAATTGGACACAACATCCGTTTGGTTGCCTTTGCTGGACAAACCGTCGATAATGTAACGAATTTTATACAGATTATCTCTATTTTGATATTCATCTAGAATTTTGTTCAAAAACTTATTAACAAATTCATAATTTCCTTCTTGCACTCCAATTCTATATACAAATTTGCCAATCTCTGTAAAAATCTTATATCTTTTATTTCCGTCGATGATCGCACAAAGTTTGTCTTGGAGTGATTTATCATCTAGTTTATAAAACTTGTAATGTTTTATAGTCGAACTCTCTGATCTAAAAAGTAGACAAAGTATAATTATGTCAGCATAATTCAAAGCAAAATCACGAATGATGTCTGAATTGATGGCTAATCAGACAGGTGCCCCTTCTGGTCATTCCATTGAGAAACTTCGTCATTTGATCTAATGGTTGTGGTGAAAGTTTTAAAAGTCTTTCAAGAAAAGTTTTGACTAATGAAACATATCTCCTTTCAATAATGCGTTGTCGAATATATTCCCCTATCTGTTCTGAATATCCACGTATAAATCGACGTGTAA
Organism: Mytilus californianus; assembly: GCF_021869535.1. NCBI lineage: Eukaryota > Metazoa > Mollusca > Bivalvia > Mytilida > Mytilidae > Mytilus > Mytilus californianus. Next base: position 118,467,606 of record NW_026262712.1, on the reverse strand, counting down.
ATTCACTAAATTATTCATCTTCATCGTCATCATTTTCGTCTTCTGAGTCACTTTTATTCCTATCAGGATCGTCTGTCTGTAAATCGAGTGAGGTATTGACATCATCCGTACTGTACTTGCTACCAATATCTTCTGTCTGTAAATCCTGTAAGCCATTTACATCATCGGTAGTTTTATCGCTGACAGTTTCTTTTGTATGTTCATCGAGTGATCCATTGACGTCATCGGTATTTTCGTATAGATCGCGTTCATAAAACGTTCTTTGTTCTTAATAATCGTCTTCATTATCTCCACCATCAATTGGCGTAGGATTCCATGGATGAAATAAACCTATAATTTTGACAATTTTCAAGGGGTTAAATGAAATGCCTATCTCAAGAAAATGAAAGATTTGGATTAACATGGATGACGGACGAATTAGGATCAGGATCTTTGATATTTGGTCTAACATAATTTTAAAGGAATCGCAGATGTCCATATTGAGTAATATTTCGGGACGTTCTTTACCAAATGAGACAAGAACAGCGTCATGACCAGCCTGGTGTTTTATCATGTAGGCATTTTCCTCTTGGACGAATAGAACAATCCAGATTAAACTCACTAAACTGTGAGCTTTTGATAAGGTATCCACCTTCAAGGTTAATTATAGCTTGTATGACTAATGATTTTTGTATCTTTGTTTCCCTTAGATCAAATAGAGAAATTATTTTCCCGAACAATTCATCATCTATGACATCCGACAATATTGTAATCGAAGAAATTATATTTCAAAGCCGTATATACCAATACAATGTATCGACATGATAATTTTTCGAAGCTTTTTGAGAAAAGATTGTCGACCTTATTAACTTAGGATTTTTCCGTGTGACGGAAATATGCAACACCAAGAAACGTCAAAGATTTATCGCTGCAAAACATACGACATGTTTCCGGAAATCCAACATATGTATTACTCATGCAGCATTGATCCATCTGATAACGTTATAACATCAGCAGTACATTCAGACGAACAGCACGGCAACGGATCGAAGTCAAAAAATATATCTACCTTTAATTGGCTTTTGCATGGAACAATTGAATTATATCTCGTATGACTCAAAAAAATTGTAATACGTTCTTTGTCTGACAGTCTGCAATCATAATCCAAATTGAGAATACACTTTTTATGAAATATGTCATGCTTTGCTAGGATGTTTTCCTCGCAATTTAGGTTATTTCTGATTGTAAATACCATTTTCAAATGCGTAGACTTCTTTCAACAATTTGACAAAATTTCAAGTATATTTCTATGGCAATCCTCGTAAAAGTAAACGTTCGTTCTGCAATAAAGATCTTCAACAATGACGACTTGTTTTTCAGCTAAAGAAATTAAATCTCTGTACGTAATAACATCTTTGTCCGAGAAGAAAAGCGATATGTATCCTCCATCTCGGTAAATAGATGCTAAATGACGGGCTGTCTGTGTCTTGCCAGACCCTCCTTTATCTAGGAGAATCAAGAGGTTTTGATCTTTCAATATAGTGTTCCCCTTCTCCAAATGTTTTAACAAATGTTTCATCTTGAAGATGACATTGAATAATCGCATTGCTGTGATCTATACAAATGAAAAACGGGATTTACATTACACAGGGGAATTTTACTCACATCAATTTCATGTGAATCTCTCGTGAAATTCACGTGAATTTCACCTCAAACGAGCTTACACGTGAGACTCACGTGAATTCAGTTCATGTGATTTTCATGTGAAACCTATGTGAAACTCACATATTTTTTTTTCACGTGAAATTCACGTGAAATTCACGTGAAATTTTAAAATAAAGTAATTCATAAACCATATCAATTTTCAAATTTAATTAAAATAATGAAAATTATCAGTTTTTTGTGGTAAAATTCACGTGAAATTCATGTGAAAAATTTCACGGGAGATTCATGTGAATCTCAATTCACATGAAAATTTGGACGTGAGTTTCATGTATAAGCTCGTTTGAGGTGAATCTCACGTGAATCTTTTCACGTGAATTGCATGTGAGATTCATGCGAAATTCACGTGAGCAAATTTTGTCTGTGTACAGTATATCATTACAGCCAGTTTCTTATCCGTCTTATACTTTCCAAATATTAAAACACAATTCATGTCATGCTGCTTTTAGAGAATGGTAACTTTGCATACTCACAGTAAAAAATAAATTAAATATATGGTAAAGTGAATCACAACATAAAAGATGTGCTCGAATAGAAAAAAAGTCTGTGTGCTACTATACAAATGTGTATTTCTTACTCGTTTTTGTTTTTTATCTTCGTTCAATCATTTTTAAAGCTAAATTTAGGCGTATTAATTATTGTATTAAGAAACATTTACTAGAAAAGAATCTCGGACACTACGTATACTGGCGCAACTGAAATATTTGCCATAAGCACTTGGCGAAATGAGTTTATTTTATGATCTTAAAAATGCATAACTTCTAAATTTAATTTTTGTGTGTAATATCTAAGGCATAAAATCTGAAACATTTCTTGAATGCCCTTCCACTAAGTATTAAAATATAATTGTTTACGTGTTTTATTGCACTTTCAAAAATTTCGACTTACAACCAATCAGACTTGATTGACAAAAGACCTTAAAGTACATTTATTGTTGCTTATTTGCTAAAAGACGCATTTGTCTTTTTAAAAGCAACTTACAAGTAAGGATCGTAATGCTACAAAGTGAATATATCTATTGGTTTTGAAGAACTTAATTGACAGCAGGTCGTCCCAACAATGGCTACCGTTATCATGATTGATAAAAATTGTTACGTGTAATTGGGAGACACTATGACAAGTACAATTCTGCCTGTTTAGTGTAAGTGAATTTTATGTGATGTATTTACTTAAATGAATACAATTTTAAGCATTTTTGTTTTTCTTTTCTTTATGTACTAGTATATATATATTTGAAATCGGAATGGAAAAGTCTATACGAACTATACAAAATAAGTAAAGAAATAACAATGAAAGAAATAAAATGTAAATAGCCAAGAGATAATTTTCTTTGTTGCCCGGCACTGCGCAAAGTTTTTCGCGCGGAACCAATCACATTCAGTTTTGAATCCGGTTCCTTACCTGGAAGAAAAAGAAGAAGAAGAAGAAGAAGAAGAAGAAGAAGAAGAAGAAGAAGAAGAAGAAGAAGAAGAAGAAGAAGAAGAAGAAGACGAAGAAGAAGAAGAAGAAGAAAGTCGATGAATGAAGTGTGGTAGTTATCACGGTAGTTGACACACCGTTTTATAAATAACTAGTATATGGACATGCTGATATGGTAACAAATTTGAGACAATGAACAGTTAAGGATAATTGACCGCATTTCTAAATTCAAATAGCAAATATTTGACTAAACTGAAAAAAGAATTTGCTTATATCATATTTTTGCGATGTAAAACCAGAAACATTTATAGTTTTCCGAAGGTACAAAAAAAGCAAACAAATAACTAGAGCATGTTCAAATGGTAACCAGGGTTGCTCTTACTAATGCCAACTTAGTAGTAGAACACTTCGAATTCATATATATAAAAAAATCACTACTCAGGTCTCCGTCAAAACAGCTGAATGTAAATAAAATCAATGAAGTAATAACCGTAATTTAACAGGAGAGACAACCTAAATATTTGAAGAAAACTTTTCCTTCTGATTAGGAAAAAGACGCAAACAAAATTGTATCCCTACCGTTATGAAATATGTGTCCTACATTACTGTAGGATTCGAATTTACTTTTAAAAACGGACATATATTTGAATCTAGAATCTTTTACTTTAAAATGTTATTTATGTCATGGCATGCGATTTTTGCCATGAAAACTATGCTAGACAAACAGGATGACAGTTTTGGAAACGATGGGTTTACATTGAAATCAAATTCTTAAAATTGAGAATGGAAATGGGGAATGTGTCAAAGAGATAACAACCCGACCATAGAACAGACAACAGCAGAAGGTCACCAACAGGTCTTCAATGCAGCGAGAAATTCCCGCACCCGGAGGCATCCTTCAGCTGGCCCCTAAACAAATATATATACTAGTTCAGTGATAATGAACGCCATACTAAACTCCAAATTGTACACAAGAAATTAAAATTAAAAATAATACAAGACTAACAAAGGCCAGAGGCTCCTGAATGGGATAGGCGCAAAAATGCGGCGGGGTAAAACATATTTATGAGATCTCAACCCTCCCCCTATACCTCTAGCCAATGTAGAAAAAAAAACGCATAACAATACGTACATTTAAATTCAGTTCAAGAGAAGTCCGAGTCTGATGTCAGAAGATGTAACCAAAGAAAATAAACAAAATGACAATAGTACATAAATAACAACAGACTACTAGCAGTTTACTGACATGCCAGCTCCAGACTTCAATTAAACTGATTGAAAGATTATGTCTTCATCATATGAATATCATTTACCAGGTCTACAAAACAAATTGTGTTAAGTCAACACATTAAATCATCTGAGGGGATGCAACTTCCAAAGTACAGTATGTTTTCGCTTATTCAATGTCCGAATACGACTGAACGACAGTGGAATATTAAATACAAAACATTTCATTGAACAGTACAAACCAAAATTTAATGAACAATATTGCAAAAGAGAAGCGAAAGATACCAGAGGGACATTCAATCTCATAAGTCGAAACATAAACTGACAACGCCATGTCTAAAGAAGAAAAAGACCAACAGACAAACAATAGTACACAAAACACAACATAGAAGACTAAAGACTGAGCAACACAAACCCCACCAAAAACTGGGGGTGATCTCAGGTGCTCCGGAAGGGTAAGCAGATTCTGTTACAAATGTGGTACCCGTCGTTTTGCTCGTTTTAGTACAAAACCGGTAATAAATCTAATTTGGTAGGTCACATTTGGGAAAAGGCTACGACATTAGGAATACATACGCTATCATCTGTGAAACAGATATTCCATAACGGTCAACCAACTCTTGATGGCGTTCGTAAAACTTACGAAGAGATGATTTCAAATTCACCACTGGGAACTCTTGGTTTAATAGCTTCCCTGTGAGCAGCAACTCTCTATCAAGGAAATCATGATAGAAAATACAAGCCGTGGAATATCGTATCAACTGGGAGATATATACGCCGAATGTTGCTACATAGAAATTGAAAATTGACTATTTGGAAGCTGAAATCATCTCGTCACGCATGTTGGGGAATTTTATATCATGCTTGGAAACACCGTATGCATTCTTTTTCATTACATAAATACCAGTAAGAACTTTTAATTCCGAAACTATAAAGAAATCCTTTTTATTGAAACACGTGTTATATGGTGATTTATAATTTGCATGTTATTAGAGCAGTTAATTAGACCTTCAACAGAGTAAATGTGTTAAAATAGGATTTTTACAAGTTACATCAAGCACTTAGTAATACATTGATATACATTCTGGCACAGGCATGAAACTAATTAATTTACAATTTAATTGTCTGCTGACAGAATACAGATAGACATCAACAATAGCACTTCATCACTTCATCTAATAGTGTTGTAGATTGAAATAAATTGCTGAAAAACAATATTCAGTTCCCAAATTTCGAACTATCAAACTAGTAATCAAATTCATGTTTGTAAAATATAATCTTCTGCATATAATGAATAAATAGGTTAATCTTAAACAATCTATCAATCAATGTCTGATATGACATTGGTTTGATTATGCCATTGTATGTCTCTATAAGAATCAAAAGCCCTTGTAGATCTGTTTATTTTGTTAGGCATTGTTTAAATGTAAATAGTAAGTCAGTAAACCAAAGTTCAAATGTCACAAATCCAGGGAATACAAAGTTAACCATTGTTGTGAAACGTAGAAATAAGTATGTTAAAGGTTGATTTTGTTACAAGCTATTCTTATTGTAAACAAATACGTTAAATGAGTTTTTCTGATTGATTATGCCATCGCAGACATATTGTGATTTCAGTATAATAATAGAAGTTGTATGTTTGCCAGTGATACCAAATGACCAAAAATAAAGAGCACTAGCCTAAATGTTATAACTCAAAGTTTACAGGCTGTAGGAAATTGACACATATAAATAATCATAAAAAGCTAAACTTTGGGAAAACGAAAATCCACATAAATAATGATCTATTTGTATCCGTTTTGTTATCTTTTAAAGAATTAATGAAAATTATACAACAAATAGCATGATTGCGACACGCACATTTTGTCATGTTTAAATGTACATGGCATACAAAGGAACATTTATTGATATAAATAGGTCATTGTTATTGAGATCAAACTTATTATAAAGAAAGACTTGTCGACGTGATACTTATTTACATGGTAATTTCTTCGACTTGTGATTTTTATTTTCTCATTGTGTCTTCTGCCTTAAACTCATGAATATACATTATTATAAAAATGTATTTATAAAACATTGATTTGTTTGCAATCATGTTAGGGATTTTAAGGACGTTATGGTATGTGTTGAGGAGTCTACAATTTCATGAAGCTTTATGTAATCAGAAAAATATTAAGTTACATATCAAAACCAATCGTATGTAGGTGATCCTTCAAAATAGAATACTACTGAACGTCTGATTGACTACTTAGTAAGCCCACAGTATGTTGGTAATATGTAAAACCATTTTCAAACAGCCAAAGTTTGCCCACGTGAAATTCACGTCAAATGAGCTTATTCGTGAAACTTACGAGGAAATTTCAGATGAATTTCTCGTGAATTGAGATTCACGTGAAATTTTTACATGAAATTTACGTTAACTTTACAAAACTAAATTTTTGTAAGAAAAACTTTATTTTGAAAAGCAATGTGAATTTCACATGAGATTAGCGTGAAATCAGTTCACATTAATTTCACTTATAAGCTTGTTTGAGGTGAAATTACCATGAATCTAAATTCACATGAAATTCACGTACTAAGTGAAATTTCCCTATGTATAGTCTACCATGTCACAAATTCGCATGATCTCAATATTATCTGTGGAAATACAAGCCTATATTTCTGAGCCTAACAAAGCAGAAGCTCCCATTAACTTATGGTAATCTGTAGAAAAAAAAGATTTTTACACATTTTGGAGCCTACGAATGCACTAATGCCTGTTGCCTGTATGTCTTTGATGGAATAACTATTTGACATTTTGTGTTTTTAAGATTAGCTTTAGGCCACACCAGTTTCATTCCTTGTTCGACGGACCCGCCTACAATTTTATTTCAAAACGAAACATTTTTTTTTTTTAAATATTCCCGCTTCCCGCATCCGGAAAAGTAATCTTGTCTATTTCTCGCGCCGTTTTTTTTTAATTTGTAAACATTTAGGAAATAAAAAGTGATGGCATGAGCATTTAGTCAACGTCAAATTCCGACCTTTTATTCTGTTTCGAGCATTATCTTTACCTATAAATAAATTAAATAAAATTTTAGAGGATTGCAACACAATTTCATATTGCAGTCCTAAGTATGAAATCGTTCAAATTATAATGGCATATTGTTATTCTAAACTGTTTCCCAAAATTGATCGCCCTGAAGATCATAAAAAACATTTTATTAAAATAAAGTATGTCAATAAAGGTTTTGATTTTGTTAATATTGCCGGTATTTTAACGACCATTCTGTTAAAGAACAAATTTCTGGATATTTTGATAATACTGAACTCCCTCTTATTTGTTATATTTACAAGAAATCTACCCAAAAATTTGTGTTTAATTATAGCCAAGTCTGTAAAGATGTAACTATCAGTGAAAATACACCTCCGTCATGTAATTGTAGTAATTCCGAATACACTTATGGCCCCATTTCCCATGTTATAACAGGAGACTTGAACATCGTTCGCGACCGAGAGTTAAAATCATTCCTCAGACTCTTTTTTTAATTCAGTAATAAAGATAGTTAATATACGTATACAACAATTTAAAGAACATTTTACTATTAACAACAACCATAAAAATCCTATTTCTCTAATCAAACATAAACTAAAAGACCTAGCCAAGGCATTTGTTTTTGTCCCGGCTGATAAAGCTGCTAATACTAACATTATAGTTTGACGTAAATTTTACATTGAGGTTCTGCAAAAGGAAATCACGAATTCACCAACATTCCAACTGACTTCATTTTCAGAAAACGATATCTGTAACAAACATAAACTATTAGCTACTTCTTTACAAGCAGAACCAAATACAATGAAAATCCCAACTATGTACTGGCTTCCGAAGCTACACAAATCACCTTACAAATATAGATTGATTTCGTCTTCAAGTTATTGTTCCACTACTAAATTGTCTATTCTACTTACTAGTACACTTGGTACAATCAAAAACCTGATAATAAATTGTTCAAATAAGGCCTTTGAAAATAGTGGAACTAACTACTTTTGGAGTGTCAAAAATTCATTGGAAGTACTTGATAAATTGCATGCATATATTGGTGATTTTGAATCTGTTCAAAGTTTTGATTTTTCTACCCTATATACCACTTTGCCTCATATTCTTATGAAGAAAAAATTCACACACCTAATTAAATGGGCATTTAAAAAGTCGGAATGCGAATACATATGTTCAAACTCTTTTAGGTTATTTTTAGTAGCAACAAACAAAAGAACTATGTCAATTGGACATGCTTTGATACTATATCTGCCCTTGAATTTTTACTTGATAACATGTTTGTTCGCTTTGGAGATTCCGTATATCGTCAAGTTATCGGAATTCCAATGGGGACTAACTGTGCACCACTTATTGCGGACCTGTTTTTGTATTATTATGAGTTACAATTTATGACTAAAATCAGCAAATACCCATCGAAACAACATCTGACACAAAAATTTAACAATACTTTTAGATATTTGGATGATATATTGGCTCTCAATAATGACGACTTCAGTATGTATACTAAAGAAATTTATCCTGTTGAACTTACTTTGAATAAAGCTAATACTAACAATGACCACTGTCCTTTCCTCGATCTTGATATCTATATCATTAAAGGGAAGCTTAATACAAAAATTTATGATAAAAGAGATGATTTTTCATTTCCTATCGTTAATTATCTATTTTTAGATGGTGACGTTCCCTTGTCACCATCTTATGGTGTTTATATATCTCAACTTGTACGATTCGCTCGTGTATGTAACATTGTCTTAGATTTAGCGAGAGAAATGTATGTATTACTTAAAAATTATTACACCAGGGTTTTCGATATCATAAACTAGTCAAAACATTTACTAAATTTTATCATCGGTATAAGGACATCATTCGTAAATATAACTCAACATGCAGACATCTTATACGTTCGGGTATTTCACATCCAATCTTTTATGGTAATATTCTTTACAAAGCACAAAAATGTCAGTATTCACCTCAAAAGCTTACAAAACCTTTAAACAGACTTATTAAGAAGGGATATAGTTACGATACTGTTGTCAGGTAATTAAAGATTGCATATTTTGGCTTTAATATTGATTCACTTATAGGGTCTTTGCATCGGAATTAAGCATATTTATTCCAAAACCAATTGTTGGCATGACACGGGTTATGTTCTTCTCGTATATTTTATGATGGTATAATACTAAACCCCTAACAGGATGGATTGTGCCTGATATTTTAATCTTTCAATCAGTTTAATTGAGGTCTGGAGCTAGCATGTCAGTAACTGCTAGTAGTCTGTTGTTATTTATGTATTATTGTCATTTTGTTTATTTTCTTTTGTTTCCTATTCTGACATCGGACTCGGACTTCTCTTAAACTGAGTTTTACTGTGCGTACCGTTGTACGTTTGTTTTTTCTACATTGGCTAGAGGTATAGAAGGAGGGTTGAGATCTCAAAAAAAATGTTTAACCCCGCCGCATTTTTGCGCCTATCCCAAGTCAGGAGCCTCTGGCCTTTGTTAGTCTTGTATCATTTTTAATTTTAGTTTCTTGTGTTTAATTTGGAGTTTAGTATGACGTCCATTATCACTGAACTATTATACATATTTGCTTAGGGGCCAGCTAAAGGACGCCTCCGGGTGCGGGAGTTTCTCGCTGCATTGAAGACCCATTGGTGGCCTTCGGCTGTTGTCTGCTCTATGGTCGGGTTGTTGTCTCTTTGACACATTCCCCATTTCTATTCTCAATTTTATTAACACAGATTCTTATCAAAGTCAAGGACGATTCTTCACAAAATCATGCCGATTATTGTTGTTAGAATAAAGTACGCAGAAGGAGGAGAAGTGTTGCTTTCAACTGCAATATCGTTTGCCGGCGGAACAAAACTATCCATACCACATTGGTGTGGTTCATAGGTGTTTCTCATTTTGTATATAGATTAGACCGTTGGTTTTCCTGTTTGAATTGTTTTACACTAGTCATTTTGCGGGCTCTTTATAGCTTGCTGTTTGGTGTTAGCCTAAAATCTGGGTTGAAGGCTTTGACCTATAATTGTTAACTATAAGTACTATTAAAAATGACCCTGATGTTGCTGGTGTAACAATTAATGACTCAGAATTTTTGTTGAGTCAATATGCTGATGATTCTTCCTTAGACCTGGATCGTGACCAAAAATCCCTAAATCAATGTTTATATTTGTTTGATAAATTTTCAGAATGTGCTGGACTTAGGTGTAATGTTGACAAAACTGAAGCTATATGGATTGGGTCAAAAACAGGTAGTATGGAAAAACTTTTGCCAGAAAAGAAAATCTTGTTTGGAACCTTTCTGGGAGGTTCAAACTATTAGGTATATTGTTTTGAGCTTGTTAAAATGGATAAAACTCTATGTAATTTTACAGCCAAGATAAACAGTATCAAGTCACTTCTCAATACTTGGGCTAATAGAAAACTAACATATATTGGAAGGGTTGTAGTTATTAAAACTTTAGCACTTCCCATTTTGGTTCAAGTTCTGACAGTCCTTCCTAACCCCTAGAAGGGGTTCTGAAGGAGATTCAAAAAATATTTTCATTTTTTTATGGAAAAGAAAACACGATAAAGTGAAAAGAACAGTGGTAATGTCCGAACACTGTGATGGCGGTCTTAAGATGCCTAATATTTGCTATTTTTGTTATAGTGTAAACATGGCTTGGCTTTATAAATTATTAGACTCCCAAAATTACTCACCTTGGAAAGTTTTGCTGCTTAGTTATATACAAAAATTTGGAGGGGGGGGGGGGGGACAAATTTTAACACTTAAGTAAGGAAGAATTGCTTTATTTCGCAGAAAAGGTAAATCCCTTTTGGCATGGTATCCTGGTAATTTTTTAGAAGTTGAAAAATAAGTTGAAAGTTGAAAACAATACAGATATTCTGGCCCAGTCCATATGGCTAAACCCAAACATTAAAATGGATGGCAAGGTGATTTTGAAGGTTAAAAATATTGTAAACTGTATATTTTTTATTAATGATCTGGTGTCGGATAATAATACATTATTCTCATATGAAGAATTTACAAAAAAGTATAATAACAATACTAATTTTGTAGAGTTTTGTGGTATTTTAAGTGCTATTCCGAATAGATGGAAAAGTAGGATAGAAGGTAGTTTTAAGCTTGATAATATTGAAAATAAATTAGTAGATTAAGTTAAAAAAGAACCAAAATCTTGTAAATTTTTCTATAAATTATTTCTGGAGGAAAATAAAGTATTATCATTATCTTCTCGTAATAAATGGGAAATAGATTTAGATATGCAGATTGAAGATTAAAATGCTATTTATTCCATGCCCTTCATTATAACCAGATATTCGTTTTTTACAAAATTGTCAATTTAAGATTGTTCATAGGATTCTACCATGTAATTCTTTTTTATTGAAATGTAAATTAAAAGAAACTGAACTATGTACATTTTGTTCAGAAATTAGAGAAAATATTTTTCACATTTTTTGGGAATGTAATGTAACACCAAACTTCTGGTTATTCATTATAGATTGGATTAGAAATTATGACATCTTCTTGACTTTCAGTGCAAAAGAGGCCATTGTATGTGTGTCTGAGGATTTTGTCAACAGTAAAACAGTTAATAATATCTTGTTGCTATTTAAATACTATATATACAAATGTAGATATAAGAGCACATTGCCCACAAAATATGGTTGGATAGAATATTTAAAGTATTGGATTAATATAGAAAAATACTCTGTATGTTTCTTAACCCCTGCACAAAAAATAAAAAAGGATCAGAAGTGGCAATTGTTAGAAGCAGCATTTAATTAACACTCAATAGTAATATTTATATCTTATTATACCATTATGATTTGATCGATCTTACAAGTGTTATTTAACTCTTTATACTTTGTGTTTAATACTGTACTATGTAATCTCACATGTTTCATCTTGAAAAATATAAAAAATTACAAAAAAAAACTATAAATACATTGTGACTAGGACGGGGAGTTGTTTCATTGGCACTCACTCTACATCTTATTTATATACAAAGAGCCAAAAAAGAAAGTTTCTTAAATTTTGAATTTTGAAATTTCCATGATTTAGAATAACAGTTTTTTTAATGTTATATTTCAACTAACAAGTCTTTGAGTTAATAACTTACAATGTCGAAATAAAGTTGATTATGTGACGGAATAGGGAAACCATCCGCATACATTCAATAATTGTTTTCCCGCTTTAATAACTGTTGTAACTGAAAGCAATGTTGTGAAATATAAAAAATATTGATTGTTTTTTTAGATATTTTTTATTATTTGCTATTTATTTATTATTATTTTTTTTTAATTTGAAAAAGAAAAAAAAAAGAAAAAGAAAGAAAGCAAATTGATTGCTGTACTGTGTAAGAGTATGCATGAGTGTAGTATTGTATGGACTATCTTCAAAATGTGATAATATTGTAAATATGATATGTATAATGATTGTATAGTATGTATAGATATGAAGTGTGATGAATAAAGATAAAAGAAAAAGAAATTAAAAGAATAATTTGGCCTCGATTATCACCGATGAGACATTCATTGTCGAGATTCGCCTCTGGTGCAGATAAATATTGTACCGCCAATGTAAAATTGTACAATCTACCAGTTTTTCAAGTCCCCTTTTCGGAGTCTATCAGCTCCCACAGGAAGTATGCGGAAATGATATTCAATAATTTTGAGCTTACAGTGCAAATATAGTGATAGTTGAAAAAATAATAATATCATGAAAGATAATAGTGTTTTATAATAGATATCATAATATGAATTTTTGTCTGTGAAGGCAAAAGAACATATAACTTTGAATAATCTACGCTGAAAATACAACATGACAATATGTCTTTTTCTAATTCATACATGCAACACCATTTTATTTTTATTTAGTCTTTATTGTGATTATAAGACACGTTATACTTCTGAGCTTTTTCGTTGGAATCAATGGATTATATCTGTAATAATCACCAGTCGAAGTTCTGTGTTTGTATAGCCATGGTAAGGAAATGTTTCGCTCACACTATGAGACAACGATAACGATTATTGTATACTGCGGTTCTATGTTTAGTAGAACATGACAATTATCTGAGTTCCTTTGATAGATGTGAAGTTTCCAATTCTTGATGATAAATTTTGTTTTACGACTGACAACAATTGCAGGTACCCGCTGTTTATTTGTCATAGCTTGATCATTCATCTTACAGAATAAAATAATGATATTTCTTTCTATGATACAATTGACAAAAATCATAAGATTATATTTTAATGTGATATGCCTTCCTGGTGTAGGTTAATCTAAACCTAAATAGAAAAGTTTTGACATGTGCTGATGTCTTTAAACATCGATCATTTATATTGACCTTTTGAAACCCGTTCATAGAAAATTTAAATTCCTTCAATATTATTGATTTCTTCTTTCCCTTTTGACTTGAAAATGAAGGAAACATATACATCAACGACATGAAAAAGATAAAAAAGTAAGTCAAAATGTGGCAGGATGTACACGATACAGGTGACAATAAAAGATTGTAGATGCGAACTAAAACCTAGCTATGAAAATAGTAAGGTCGATATGAAACATAAAACCATGGCAAATATAAATCTGCTGTAAGACAACATATTGCATTTAACAATTTCACATAAGTACCAAACGTGACCTATTCCCGAATATTAATCCGATGCCGAGAGTGAATTTGCATTGCTATACGACGTGTCTCGGTATTTATACATGCACCATTCGTGTTTTTGTTAGTACGTTTGGTTATTGTGTTATGTATTATCGTTTGTGGTTTGAATTCTTTATTTTCAGCATATTTCACATATGTCTTATTTTTCAGAATAGTCAAATTAATTTACATTTTCAATGGATAAAGTATTGTGTTAGTCCAAATAATTGTGAATTTTCTTATCTCGTTCCATATAATTAATTGTATGAATTTCAAGATTAGCTGTGATAATATATACGTCATGTTTTGTGGCGTTGATCCATTCATGTGGCGCACAGTTTGTGGTTTCCCTTGCTGTCGTTCATTCATGGGATATTTCCGTTGTTATTCTGTGGTTTACATGTTGTAATGTGCTATTATATTATTTATTTATATAAAAAAGAAGATGTGGTATGATTGCCAATGAGATAACTCTCCACAAAAGACCAAATGACACAGAAATTAACAACTATAGGTCACCGTACGGCCTTCAACAATGAGCAAAGCCCACACCGCACAGTCAGCTATAAAAGGCCCCGAAATGACAATGTAAAACAATTCAAACGAGAAAACTAACGGCCTAATTTTTATGCATTTTTCTGTGCTGAGTGTTCTCGTGTTTGTTTGTACTGTATTTCCGTCAAGTAGTGTTGTCATTTTAGCGGTATTTGTTAATATTGTCATATAACCGGGAGGTTTTTGGGTAGCCATATTACCAGGTTCTACCCACCATGTTTTCTTAAAATATCCTGTACAAATTCAGGAATATCGCAATTGTTATCAAATATTCCGTTTCTAAGTATGTTGACGTTCAGTGTTGCCGTTGTTCCGTGGTTTTCCTCTTATAGTTAATATGCTTCCCTCTGGTTTAGTATTGGTTTTTTTTAATCGATTTATGACTTTTGAACAACGATACACTACTGTTGCCTTTATTTACACACAGACACTGCCATAGTGTGCAATGGGAGATGACTCTAATTGACCATTATATCTTTAAAGTTTTATGGTAGATTTATGTCAATACTGATCACTCTGATAGTGTGGCTAGTGATCGAAATGCTTTGCATTTCTTTCTCAAGGACAACGAGTAATTGATAACTATTACAGATCTATTTTTGTTGCTAGTCGAGACAATATCTTGCAAATAGGTATAATGTATTCTAAATACCACTAGATCAACACTTTTCGATAGTTATGATAAAATAAATTTGCGCTGGCAAATAAACAACAAAACAATAATAATATATAATGTTTTTAAACTTTTTAAATAAAGATATGTGTCTTGCAACTTTTCACGACCTACTGATACTTTTCAACATTTTCAAAACGAAAACTAGTCACGATTGGAAAAAGATTGACTCATCAGATGTACATTTTTATAAAGAAAAAGCAAGCAAAATATATCAATTTAAGAGTGCTCGCAAATACTTAAAGATCATCCAAAGCTCATTCTTATTATGTTAACCAAGACAAAAGCAAGAATGCACGAACTGTAGTATTTACAATACCCCAATTTGTAATTTAAAGTATCGACAAAGAAGGAAAATGTGTTCAAAAGATTAAAACGTGCGCGCAAGATACAGGCTACTGACTAAATATAACGACAGAGTGTTCAGTAGTACGGGAGAAACGTGCAACGAAATGATTTGATAGACAAACTGAAGGACTAAAGGTCAGATGGATGGGAAAGGTGAATGTAATATACAATATAGATCAGTACACACCTAAACAGCATGAGAACTGTATTCTGTAAATAGCTGTACCAGTGAAGAAATCTGTTAACAGCATGTGCTATTATGATGAATACAAAAAAGAAAAATAAGAAAACGTAACAGTCAAGAGCGAGAGTGATTGTTCGGGAAACTACATCTTAATTTTAACAAACGGGTTGCGTATTTGTAAATGAATAGCAGCCAAGCGCCCCTTTAAGTTATACGGTTGCACTACGTCAGATACTACTAAACGTATGCTCGTACGTAGTTATTTACCACTAACGGTATATTTCCCCTAGCAACCAAGCGCCCCTTAACATGTTTTACGGACACACTACTTCATAGTTCTTCTGAAAATAAGCGTGTAATTGTTCACCACTTACTAGAAATTGGACTAACAGTCAAGCGGTCCTTTATAAGTTGTACGGTAATTAGTTTCTTCGACGACCACTGAATATGGCGGGCAGTTATTCATACATCAAAGTATACCACGATACACCATACTCATACTTTATCAAACAGTGTATTTATATATGCCCGATCTTGATAAACGGTGCAGCGTATTGATACACGTTTAACAGTCAAGTTCAAATTGGGTCATAGTACATGTTCACGATATCATTATCGAAGAGTGGCGAACGATACCAGAGATCATTCGAACTCATATTTCGAAAATAAACATACAATGCCTGGCTAAAAAAAAGAACAAACAGACAAACAATAGTATACAAAACAAAACACAACACAGAAAAATAATTTAATAATTTAATATCATTGATATATTAAGTTTCTATAAATTTAATTCTATGTAGAAAAAACGCGCATCTGTCGTGCAAATTATAAGCTCTGTATTTTTGATAAATATAGAATAACTCATCGAAGAATTCAAATAGAGAAAAGTATCCTACGAGTGACCGAACGACACATTAATTCACGAATGCGCGTTTCGCATGAGTTAATTATCAGTGTTGTTCGGTCACGAGCTGAATATTTTTCGATATTTTAATTCTTTGATTAGTTATTCTTTTTATCAAATTGGCAAATGGCTTTTTTATGAAATTAAAAGAATAAAATGTAAGGAACTATATTTTTTCTGCGCATTCACAATTTGTTTTGATCCGACGTTATCGACGTCTTGACAACGCCTATTGTTGTATGACGTTAGAGGAGTGATATAACCACGTTTATTTTACATGTGAAATTATAGGTTTTTATTTCATTGGGAAATCAATGTAATTCATTGTAACCAATGTAATAATTTTCTTTATCAGCTGTTTGGACTTTCACGTTCAATTTTAATATTTCATTTACAAATATATTTAAAGCAGCGTCACTGAAGATACTTTAACTGTCATAATGTTGATTGATGCAGTAAAATTGGTATTAAATTAATTCATATTGATATATAGAGTGTAATAAGAATTTGCTCAATAGATTATTGATTTATAAGACAACCTAATACAATTGAAGAAAGGAAAAACAAATTAAAGTTGTTTTCCATTCGTGTCTCCAATTCAGAATAAATTTCTGCATATGGGTACAGACACAAGTCGACTAGAGGGATAAAGAGAGGATACACATATGAAAGCTGCATGTGTAAACTAACAATCAATAGATAAGTGGTCGATCAAAAGTTCAGAATTTTGATAATATTTAGCCTTTTTGTATTTTGTAATGAGATTCGAGGCACTACACTTTACCTATATAATCAAATCAACAAATAAAAATAAAGACCAAACAAACAACTGAGGGAATCTCATGAACACCAACAGTGACGACGTATAGTTTGATTCGCCAGGCGTGCGTTTCCTCTACATTAGACTCGAGATTCGAGATTGCATGTTAGTTACGTAAGCGCGTCACTGTTTCTTGAGACCCTGTGGTTTTTGTCGTTGATGGAATATGTTCATTGTTGTTCTACGGTTTGCATGTTGTGTGGACTATTATATTATTTCTGTGTGCCTTTTTCTGTTATGAATGATCTTACGTGTGTTTGTGCTGTATTTCTGTCACGTAGTGTTTTAGCGATATTTTTTAACATTGCCATAAAGTGGAAGGTTTGGCACGCCATTAAACCAGATTCAACTCACCATTTATTCTTCGAATATCCTGTGCTAAGTCAGGAAGATTGCAGTTGTTATCAAATTGTTCGTTTCCATGTATGTTGGCGTTTGTTTATGTTGCACTCTGGTGTTCCTGTTGTTTCTTTGTTTTTCTCTTACAATTGATGTGTTTGCCGCGGTTTTGGTTTGTATACGGATTTGTTTTCTCTCAATCGATTTACGATATTTGAACATCGATAAACTACTGTTGCCTTTATATACCATGGATTAAACAAAACAAAGAAATTTTGGCATCTGTGTTCATCATTTATGCTTAACAAGAAAGAAAAGTTTGGTTATGTGTAAAATATTGAACATTTTAATATTGTTATAAAATTCCAATGTAATTTGATGAAAAACATTGAAGCAGCAAGTGATGTATACAATTTGGCATGTGCGCATGCGTGCGTACGTACGTGACATTGATTAGAAGAATTAGGCAATAGCTATATAATGAAATAAAGCTTGAATAGACGATTTCAAAATAGCCCATCATTTAAAGAAACATATATGCATTAAAATGGTCAATGTTTGGATCGAGGATGTTAATGTTCCTTAATACATTGAAAAACTCTACACAACAATCGTCTCCGTCCAACTGATGAAGTTTTGCTTCTCTTACTGTTTTTAAAAATGCCTTATACCGGTTGATATGACTACTCATTTTTTCCATTCCCAAAGGAAACAGTTTTAATGCCTCATCTTTTCGCATTTTAAAGTTTGTGAATCCTTTATAGAAATAAGATAAGAAGTGAACATTGTTAGGAGAATTCAATAAATATGGACCATGAATATAGATGTTGTACATTTCATCAAGTTTGTATATCAGATCTTCAATACATTTGTTTTCTTGAATTTTCAAACCGAGATTGAAAACGCAAGCACCATACTCCTGTGTCTGTATTTTATAATCTACTCCATGTTCTATATCTGTGCTGAACAGCATGTGACTTTTGAACTTATCTTCCAGAACAACCATCAAAGGTGGATTACTTAGTGGCTGACTGCTTTTGAATGTTTCAGTGTTTAGTACTTCCCAAAGGCCAATGATAGTTTTAATACTTCCGTAGGCTAATAGATATTTTTGCATGAATTCTTTAAAATAAGAAACAACATCCGTTTGTTTGCCTTTGCTGGACATACCGTCGATGATGTAACGAATTTTATACAGATTATCTCGATTCTGATATTCATCTAGAATTTTGTTCAAAAATCTATTGACAAATTCATAATTTTCTTCTTGAACTCTTATTCTGTATAAAAATTTGCCAATTTCTGTAATAATTTTATATTTCTTATTTCCGTCGATGATCGCACATAGTTTGTCTTGGAGTGATTTATCGTCTAACTTATAAAACTTGCAATGTTTTATATTCGAACTCTCTGGTCTAAAAAGTAGACAAAGGACACTTATGTCAGCATAATTCAAAGCAAAATCACGGATGATGTCAGAATTGATAGCTAAGTTCATCAGACAGGTGCCCCTTCTAGTTAGTCCATTAAGAAAATTCGTAATTTGATCTAGTGGTAGTGGTGACACTTTTGAAAGTCTTCCGAGAAAAGTTTTGACAAATGAATAATATCTCTTTTCAATAATGCATTTTCGAATGTATTCCCCTATCTGTTCTGAATAGCCACGTAAAAATCGACCTACATTTTCACTAAACTGTTGATCTTCATATTCGTCATATTCGTCATCTGAGTCACCTTCATCGCTGCCAGCATCTTCTGTCTGAAGATTGAGTGAGGTATTGATATCATCCGTATCGCCACCAAGATCTTCTGTCTGTAAATCTTGTAAGACATTTACATCATCGGTACTTTTATCACTGCCAATTTCTTCTGTCTGTTCATCGTGTGATCTATTGGCGTCATTAGTATTTTCAAATAGATCGCGTTCATCAAACTTTCTTTGTTCTTGATTATCGTCTTCATCATCTTCACCATCAATTGGCATAGGACGCCATGGATGGGATATACTTATTATTTTTTCTAATTTCAAGGAGTGAAAAGAAATATCCATCTCCAGAAAATGAAATAGCTTATCAAGGACTAGCTTAGGATTAACATGGATGACGGAAGAATTAGCATCAGGTGGTTTGATGCTTGGTCTGACATAATTTAAAAGGAATCCAAGATCGCATATGTCCATATCGAGTAATATGTCGGGACGTTCGTTACCAAATGAAACAAGAACAGCATCACAAACGGCCTGATGTTTTATCATGTAGGCATTTCCACGTGGAAGAAATGTACAATCCAGATGAAACTCACTAAACTGTGAGCTTTTGATAAGATATCCACCTTCAAGTTTACGTATAGCTTGTTGGACTAATGTTTTTCTTATCTTTGTTTCCTTGTCATCAAATATTGAAAATATCTTCTTGAACAATTCATCTTTTTCTATATGGCTTCCTAAAATATTGTTATCGAAGAAATTACATTTTAAAGCAGTATAAACCAATACACAGTACTGATATCGACATGATAATTTATCGAAGCTTTTTAAGAACAGACAGTTTATCTTATCAACTAAGGATTTATTCGTGTTACGGAAATATGCAACACCAAGAAATGTCAGTGATCTATCGCTGCAAAACATACGACAAGTTTCCGGAAATCCAAGAAATGTGTCACACATACAGCATGCATAAAATATGTCGGTACATATTTGAGTGTTATCGTTTGATAACTTTAGAACATCAGCAGTACATTCAGACGAACAGCATGGTATGGGATTGTAGTCAAACCATATATCTGTCTTTACTGGGCTTTTGCATGGAATTATTGAATTATATTGCATATGACTCAAAAGAATGAGAATACGTTCTTTATCTGAAAGTCTTGAATCATAATCCAAATTGAGAATATACTTTTTATGAAATATGTCGTGCTTTGCCAAGATGTTTTCCTCGCATTTCGGGTCATTTCTGATTGTAAATATCATTTTCAAATGCGAAGACTTCTTTAAACAATTTGACAAAATATCAAGTATATTTCTGTGGTAATCCTCGTAAAAGTCAACGTTTGTTCTGCCAAAAAGATCTTCAACAATGACAACTTGTTTTTCGGCTAGAGATATTAAATCTCTGTACTTGATAACATCTTTGTCCGAGAAGAAAAGCGGAATGTATCCTTCATCTCGGTAAATGGATGCTAAATTACGAGCTATTTGTGTCTTGCCAGATCCTCCTTTCGCTACGAGAATTAAGAGGTTTTGATCTTTCAATATAGTGCTCCCCTTCTCAAGTGCAGCTGTTTTAACAAATGTTTCATCTTCCAGATGACACTGGATAATCGCATTGCTGTGATCTATAAAACAATTTAAAAAAACAGGATTTACATTATATTCTTTCATTACAGCAAGTTTCTTTTCTGTGTTACACTTTCCAAATATTAAAACACAATTCATTGTCAAACTGATTTTAGAGAATAGTAACATTGAAAACGTACAGTAAAAAACAATTAAATATATGGTTATCACAATACAGATGTGCTCGAATATTTTTTTTATCTTCCATCACTCATTTTCAGGTTACAAAGTACCGGACTCAAAATTCAAAACGGAAAATCCCTCATCAAATGGCGAAATCAAAAGCTCAAACATATAAAACGAACGCAAAATCATATAGTCTGCTATAAACGGCCCCGACATGAAAAGTATGAAACAATTCACTAGAGAAAACAGTAAAAACCAAAATTTAATGAACATTGTTGCAACATTTTAGATAACCGTTTGTCTAAAAATGGAACATATTTTATATCATATAAATGGATTTAGTAAAACACAGTTTATACATCACACGGGTCCAATATATATGGAGCAGGATCAATCCAACTTAGTAAGCGCCATTTGATCGAGTATATATCGAGTTTCCGTTACAGACATTTTCCATTATTTGCTTCGAAGGAGTAGAAACCGGTGGGAGAAACTTTATATTAATTGATGGGATCACATTAAAGTATTGTCTGGGCTTCGTTTATTTAATCAATTACTTCATAGTGATGTTTTGTGTTATTTGTTGTTTTGTGTACATGTATCTGTGATTACTTAAATTCTTAAATAAGTAATCATGATGTACATGTAAGGAAAATGTTTTAATAAAGACAAATCGTAAATTATCTCACCTATAAGATTCTGTTTTCTTACATCTGAAAGACAACAAAAAATAATATAATTAAAATGTAAATCATTTGGATTTTCAAATGAAAGTTTAAATGCCATTTCATAATAATATGACTGTGGTCGTATTCAGTTTTAAACCATTGTATAGTCCATTGCACATTCTTACAAATGGCAGTTGTTATCTTATAGTTCGTTTCTGTGTGTGTTACATTGTCGTTTGGTTTTTTGTTGCACTTTAGTGTTTCTGGTGTTTCGTTGTTTTCCTCTTATAGTTGATGTGTTTCCCTCGGTTTTAGTTTGTAACCCGGATTTGATTTCTCTCAATCGATTTATGACTTTCAAACAGCGGTATACTACTTTTGCCTTTACCTACAAAATGACAAATTCAGTGTAATACATACAGTAATAGGTCAATGTTCACTGCATTTAAACATAAAACGTTAACATATCAATGCTTTTCCAGGCATAAATATATGTTTAGTGATTGCTTCATTCTTTGTAATTTTCAGGTGACTATAAATGTCAAGATTATTTTTTATTCTAAAATGACGTTCATCATACACTCTAATTACACAACCGTGGTAAAATATGAATATATTGTAAGTCAGCAGATCGGCAACGTTATGACCAAAATACCATGTCCTATGATTCTTATGAATAAGATTCCGGAGATCAATCGGCGTAAATAACGTCCAAAACCACAAAGATTCATAAGGTAATGGAATTTCATCAGCATACAATCTAGCTTTGTGAATTTTCATGAAATCATCTTACGATAATCTTAGTTTATTTTAAGATATTAGATATACCTAATTTTCCCAACTTTCCCGCCTCAAAGGTTATCGATTCTTTAATATCATCACCCAGATTGAGAATTTTATCATCTATATCTTGTCTTGCTTCTTCTACTTGTGTCAGAACATTTTTTGTTTGTTCTTCTGTTTTTGTTTGAATACTCTGTTCTGTTTTATGTATAAGTCCGATGAGTTCCTCATGCTTCACCTGTAGATTATCTTTCTCTGTTTCTATCGTCTTTATAATGTCTTTTGTGTGTTTGTTACCCTCATCATTTATCGTAACCTCCATACTTTGTATTCGTTCGTATAAAATATCATATCTTTTAGCAAAATTTAACTGCAATCCTTCGATTTGGTCTGCAATTGTTTTATTGTGAGACGAAATATTGGTGGTTATTTTATTGTCTGTTTCCAAGATGCACTGAACAATTTGATCATCGTTTTGTTTAGATTGCTCTCGTAAACTCTTTATTTCCTGCGGAGAAATTTGAATATTTACAACAGTTAGACAGGTGTCAAGTTGAAGTCACCATGTTTGTATACATTACAAATACTATGAAATTAAAACAATGACAAAAGGACGAAATAACTCGGAAGATTTTTATCTAATGCAAGAGAAATATATACAAACAAATGTATACATACACTAACAACCGATTGTGAATATTGATATCTGGCCATGACCCAAACCCAAACCTAACTGCTAACGAAAGTTAAATCATATGCATCTTGAAGAAATGATGTTGCTTTGTGCGCATTTTGATTTTTTTCTGCTACCATAAGTGATATGCTGCATTGAAAAAGTTCTCCCCTATCTAGAAAGTAAAATATCAAAAATTCCGAACTCCGAGGAAAATTCAAAACATTAAGTTCCTAATTAAATGGCAAAATCATCAAACAAATGGATAACAACTGTCATAATCCTGACTTGGTACACACATTTTCTTATGCAGAAATTGGCATAGTCTTTTCCCCAAATGACAGTCTAAATTTCCCGCCCTTAATCATCGGTCTTTCAAATCTTGCATGATAAATTTGTCACTGGACGTTAAGCGAACAATGCATTATCCATTTGATTGGATAGTATATTAATATGAATATGAATATAACTGTCCGTCGTCTATTCTTTTCTTCATGTTTTCATTGCATTTCTTTTTTATATATAACCCATCGAGAATAAATGAGAAGATGTTTATAATTCATTTGTACAAAATGTTAAGCTTACCGTTTTGATGTCTTCGTTCCGCTGAATATCAAATAACAAACAATTTTGATATTGTTGACATATTGTTTCATCCAATGGTCGTACGTCAGCATCTTTGAGTTTCTGTTTCATTTCATTTTCTTTATTGCACGATTTTGCAATTGTAAGAATAGCTGCTTCAATTTGATTTTTATATAGTGAATAATCAGTAATTGAACATCTGGCTTCTTGTGCATGTCCATACAGTTTATTTCGATATCCAATGAGGTCATTAACTGCAAGTCGAATGTTGTTATTCGGATGACAGATCGAGGCAAAATTAATCAGCAGACAACGAAGAAGTGTTAAATCTAGATACTTTGTTGTAAGAGTGGCATTTGCTGGACAACAACAGAATTGTGCCGCGCTTTTTATATTATGACAGGACAGTGTTTTTCCTTTTTAGTCTAGCAGTATATCTAATTGATCCGGATGCAAAACTCTACTCGCGGGAGTTGTAAGCGGTAATTTTCCATGTTTACATTGGCAACATGTATATTTGTTAAAACATAAATGGTATATTCCATGCTGGTTTAAGTTAATAAAATCCTCCAGAGTTTGTTTGTTAGAGCTTAGTTCATTATCCAGTAACAAAGTCAATGAATATTTTCCATGATCAACAATTATTGTTGAGATTCTGTAAAAGTTTTCCCGTTCTTTTTGTGTGCTTAACCTAAAATAAACATTGATATACATGTATAAAGAAAGACAATAATGATATAGATAATGCATAATTTTAGGGTTTTCTTGACCGACAGAGGTCAATCCTGACTCCCCGAGAAAACCTTATAATAAGCATTATCGGACTTATATATACCGTCAACAAACATTATTTTCTGCAAAGAATTGCAGTATTCCTATCCTATTTTACCGACTATAATAAGGATGGATATTCTTTCCAGATGCGTTCAGGTTTTTATAAGCCCTGTGGGTCTTTTATAAAACTCACTAATTTATCTAGATATAAATCATAGAAATCATTGTCCAGTGACAATAGAAATATAACAGTTACTGCAACAGTTACTGCACAAATCAAGACACACATAAACTGTTGCGGTGTATGAAAATACAAGTCACTTTGTAAGTAATTTTTGTATCAACTTTATTTATGAACGGAGAATGCTAATTAGGTTTTGTGTTCTTTTTTAGAACAGAATTGTATACAATTATCAGATTAATTTTTCAACAAGTTTTTGAACAAACTATATATTTAGGATAACTGTTTTCTCTCTTTTGTCTGGCAGTACAATTTTTTTTAAAACTCAGAATCAGAATTATATAGTATATCCCTTCCCCATTTTAAAGTACGCAGGTATTATTCTATAGAAAATGAGAATATTGGGTCAATTAAAAACTAGACAGAGTAAAAGATATATCAAGATGATTTTTAAAAATGCATGAAGAGAGCACGAAATCATGATACACGTACATGTAACATGAAAACCGAATATCCATATGTCAAAGTATGATTCTAAAACAGTGTAAATAAATAAGATTTTCAAATTCCAACACACGAACGAAGGAAAAGATTGTTTCTGCCTGAAACCTATCAAATATGGAAAATCAAAAAGTTACCTCAATTGGCAACATCACACGATAACTATCTACCGAATTAAATGTTTAAGTAAGTTTTAGTTTGCATTTTAAGCAGGAAATTAATGACCTAACACAGGTCATTATTGTATGCCTTGAAGCAGATTGCATTGAAACTTGGTATCGTCCGGGTTGATTCTTCAAAAGAATTACCTCTTGTTCTGATAGAAAATAACTCCATGTAGGTATATAAGATTTTCGAACGTTTTACTGAAGATCATTTTTATCCTGTTTACTGTGAGATACATATTGTATTCGAGTTTAACGAGTGTATAAAATTTGTACTGAATTATGTAATTCAAAAAACACATTAAAAGCTAACAAATAGTTATTTTTGGCATTTGTGTTGTAAAGAATAATGAGAGTAGTTTTTTCATATTGAAGACTTGATCCCTTTAATAGGCCACAGGTCTACCCTAAATTCCACATTTTAAGATAATCGGAAAGATAAACTCATTACACAGTGTCCTAGTTACTTGATACGATATATAACTAATAACATCAGTGTTCTGTGGTCATTTTGTTGGTTTTTATTGCAACTGCCATCAATCATGCATCTTTTGATTTGTACTTGTAGCGTATTTAGATTGTTCGTTTGTTTTTTAAATTTAATACACTGGCAACATCGTTTTTTTTTTAACTTCTTCATTACGTCTGAATTAACCAAGATTCATTGACGTATAAAATGAAGAAGTTATGGGAAGTGTGTTCAGATAGTTTTTAAAATAAAAACAACACGCTATAAATATCATGCGTCTGAAGCGCTCCTCTGTACCCACCCTCATCAAAAACGCTAAAAGCCGAACACATAAAAACCAAGAATGTATAAGAACCCAAACATTTGAAGAGCAACGTAACCAAAAAGGATCTTGTTTGAAATTGACAATAGATACAATATCAAATGAAAGATTGTTATGTTATGTTATGAAATGTTAAATAAGAATATTTCAATAAAAGTGTTATCTTTTATCATGTAGTAAGTACCAGTTTTAGTGAACCAGAACATGTGTCCCTCAAAAAGATTTTATTATAGCTACGTAATAAGATATATGACTACATCAGGGACTGAAAAAAAAACACCATATGAATGTAAATTGTAGGCTTAAGAATTTTGAGGATTAGATTTATATTTGAGCATCACATTTTTGCCTTATTTGCAACGTATTTATAGATTGTAAGATTTCGATGCTTGTTAGGCATCCAAGTGTTAAGTTTTACTATATATTCACAAAAACATGTACATACCTTATTTATCTAAACCATAAATTTCATTTGTAAATTAGCTGAATGATTTTTCAGGAAAACCTAATTCAGAAACCAAAAGTTCTAAAGGTTTCTTTAAAATAACTGGTATCTGTCACCTCAGCAGAATGTTAAGATTATTGGCAGTTAAACCAGAAAAAGACACAGTAGTACAGGGATCTATATTGCCAAACAAAAGTAGTGATGACAGAAAAATAGACGCAATTAAGTTTGAATTCCAAATCTATAACTACAAAATATCTCGGATTTCAAATGTTTAGCTTTGAGCGTTCCTGATGAAGGTAAATCCAGAAAAGCGCTTCGGACGCATGAAATTATTAAACGTGTTGTTTTCAATTTTTTTCTATAACTACAAAACATCTTTTGCAGTGTTACTGCATCTGGATATTTTGAGATAATGACACTTTTCCTTTTTAATCAAAACTAATTGATCTTGAAAAAAAATTAGATTATCAGATGTGATCCTCTCATATTTTCTGCACTGACCCCCCCCCCCCCCCCCCCCCTCAGATATGAAAGGCTTATATCTAATACATATACAGATGAGTAGTTAAATTAAGTGACATTTTTATTTTTTCACATTAAAGTTTTGTTTTGCGTAGATCTTTAAGAAGTTGCAAAAGATAAAATTAATGTTGAATAAAATATTGAAAATATACAAAACGAGTATGTGCGTGCTATCTGAATCACGTATTGTCGTTATTGTTTTTTTTTAATTGCTTTTTTTTTTTTTAATGAGTCACGGTTTTTTCAGATCAGGTAAAACGACACTGTCATTCAATTGTTCGAATAAACTTTAAACATTAATATATCACTGACAATTAAACTTTCAAATGATTAAATAATTTTGGGTTGATATCTAGAACGCAGTCACTACATCACGTATCTAGTAACCATTGGGATAGTGAATATAATAGATTATAAACAAAGGATTGCTTTGTTAAATATGCATTTTAATATAAAGATATGAATTTGTTTTTAAAGATTTAAGAAAAATTGTCCCAGTTTCATAGATTTATAACGCATATTTATGTAGATACGTTCATGAAGTTGTTTTCTGGTCACATTGAGTTGCGATATTTGCTTTATAAGCCTAGCGAAATGAACAGTTCACATCACTAAGCTGGTTTCAATCCTTAATGGTCTTTTGAACAAAACGTCTTAAACATCTCTCTTTGTATTGATATAATCTCAATTTGATTTTTGATGCTAGATCACATATACAATACGTGCACCATTCAATTATCTAATATTAACATTTTATTTTATGTAAATAAATATATATAGATATTCAAAGGAAAACAAACAGAAATCACACTTAGTTTCACAGTGAGAGCGAAAGTGAAAGTAGTGAACAGCCTTATTTCTATTACGTTCAAAACATCCTAAAGAACACTGGTTAATTCTTTGATGCAGAAGAGAAGAATGAAGCTAACAATGTGGTTTGTTTAAAATAGTTGTAGATTTATATATCAAATGTGTTATAAATGTATCTAACACTAACATTTTAGTTACTGTTTAATCACCACGTCGTCAAGTCCCTTTACGTTATCCTTTATATTAATGTGTGCAGTGTAAACAGGAACAGGTCGTCATAGAATAAATAGCTAATGATTAACTACCAATAAACTATTTATAGAACTTAAATATGAAAATCGATAAACGTTTATAAACTATAATATTACACAGGGTGTAGCATTCTACTTTTTTCATTGGATATTACGATCACATGTTTCAAAGATTATTTTATGTATCCAAAGCCTTGTTTCTATTTATAAGTAAATCGATGATATGTTTCTATTTATATGTTTATTGACAGTCAGTATTAAAATTACTCAACGTCAAGATGTCACACATAGCAACCATGGAGGAGGCGTTGCATCAGACGAAAAGAAAATTTGCAAGCTTACAAGAAAGACATATTAGGAATTTGATGTTATTTGCAAGAATGATAACGTATCAAGCTATGAAATCGTTCAAATAATATTGATATTTTCAATGGCATGTTAAAAATGTTACAAAATACAATTTAAAAATACACAGAAAGAGTATGAAGTCTATTTTCCTAATACCTATTAAGTTAAAACAAAACAAACAAATCACATTGTTAGCTTCATTCTGCTATTCAGAAATTAACTGAACGTGGTGGTGTAGCAAAGAAGTAACCAGTGTTCATTGTGACGTTTTGAACGTCATAGAAATAAGGCAGTTGACAAACTGTGAGACCAAAATTGTAATTAGTTGCTATGCCTTCCGTGAATTTCTCTATATATTTAATTACAAAAATTAAATGAGAATATTTGATTATGGAAATGACCACGTATTGTATATGTGACCTAGCGACACAATCAATTGAGATTATATCAATATAAACAGAAATGTTTACGACGTTTTGTTTCCGGATTGGAACCAGCTTAGTGATGTGATCTATTCATTACGCTAGGCATATAAAGCACGAATCGCAACTCAGTATGACTAGAAATCAACTATATGAACGTATCTACATATAATATGCGTTGTTCCAAATTATAAATGTATGCAAATGGGACAATTTACCTTAAATCTATGACAGACATCATATCTTTAATATAAAATGCATATTTCATACAGCCATCTTTTGTGTATAATCTATTATATTCTATCTCAATGGTTACTAGATACGTGATGTAATGAATGCGTACTAGATATTAACCCACACATTATATAATCATTTTTGAGTTCAATTTTTAGTTATATATTATTGTTAAAGTGTATTCGAACAATTGAATGGCAGTGTCGTTTTACTTGAACTGAATTAACTGTGACTCAATTCAAAACTGATGATTTATTAAAAACAAACTGCAACGACAATGCCTTGATCAGAGAGCGTGTCATTTCTACTTATCTTGTATGTTTTCGTCATTGCATTCGATATTTATTGTATCTTTTGTACCAAGTCAGTACTATAACAGTAGATATCACTTGTTGTGATGAACTTTTGATTTTTCAATTTGTTTAGGGACTTTCCGTTTAGAATTGTCCTCTGAGTTCAGTGTTTTTGTTTTTATATTTTTCCATGGGTTATATTTCCTATCATGATTTCCTTGATAAATTTCCTTAATAGAGATTGGCTGCTCACAAGGAATACACCAATATTACAAAGTGGTGAAGTTGAAATCATCTCTCCAAAAATTTTACTTACGCCATCACCTGTTCGTTGATCGTTTTAGAATAACTGTTTCACTGATGACAACGGATATGTCCCAGGAAACATGACGGGTGCTACGTGTAGAGCAGGTTCTGCTTAATTATTCAGCAGTACACATACGGTCATCCCCGTTTTCGGTTGGGGTTCGTGTTGCTCAGTCTTTATTTTTCTATGTTGTGTTTTGTATAATTTCGTTTGTCTTTGATCGTACTTAGTTGTTTGCCAAGGCATTGTCAGCTTGTGTTCAACCGACGGTATCTTTCACCTCTATTTGAATTATCTAAATGTTGTAAAGTCACAGAATATAACTTCAATACATACAAATATCAATACAATAATGATAAATAAACTCATCATAGATAAAATTTGATATTAACGCCAGACGCGCGTTTCGTATTCAGCAGACTCATCACTGACGCTCTAATTAAAAACGTTAAAAAGGCCAAATAACGTACGAAGCTGAAGTGCATAGAGGACCAAAAATTCCTAAAAGTTTTGCCAAATACAGCTAAGGTAATCTTTTCCAGAAGTAGAAAAGCCTTGGTATTTATAAAAATTCAAAGTTTTGTAAACAGTTAATTTATAATTAGGACCATATCAATTATAATTCATGTCAACACAGAAGTACTGACTACTGAGCTGGTGATACCCTCGGGGAATTAAATTTCTACCAGCAGTGGCATTGACCCAGTGGTTGTAAATAAACTCATCATATATACAAGGATTAAAATTTTATATTTACGCCAAACGCGCGTTTCGTCTTCAAAAGACTAATCAGTGACGCTCTAATTAAAGAAAGTTAAAAAGGCCAAATAAAGTACGAAGTTGAAGTGCATTGAGGACCAAAAATTCCTAACAGTTTTGCTAAATACAGCTAAGAATTTATGGTAATCTATTCCTGAGGCAGAAAAGCCTTAGTATTTCAAAAATTCAAAGCTTTGTAAACAGTTAATTTATAATTATGACCATATCAATGATAATTCATGTCAACACAGAAGTGCTGACTACTTGGCTAAAAAGTTGATAGCAATATTTTTATTTGATACGAAGTATCTTAATTGTTATTTGTAAGATACAAAATTGGCATGTTAATGATTGATAATTTGTGTTTTGTAAACTTGTGTAATTATTTATAAAATGCATATAAGTGCCTCCATTTTCCCTTAGTAATGCCATAATAACATTTTGTTTTAAACTATTTTCAGATTTGCTACAAAAAAAAAAAGAAATACAATTTATTTCATAAACCTTTTCAAAACATAACTGTTTTACTTTTTTCTGAATTTACCTTCATAATGAACCCAATCATTTTAAACACATGGGTATATTTATAAATAGAAACGTTAGGAACGTTATGAATAAAAGCCACTTGAAATATATCAATTTCATCTAAGGTCAGCTTTGACTAAAGAAGTTATAATAAAACAGTCTAGAACTATGTCGGATTGTTATTGACCTTCAACTATTTTAATTGAAGCCATTTTAGCAACTATCCAACTGTCTAATGTGTATGTGAAAAAACTAAACGTTTTGAAAATAGAATGAAATATAATTCTTTAAACTTGAAACAACAGTCAACGAATCTTTGATTTTCAATAACGAACTTGTTTTAAAATGCTTGATCACCATCGTCATCGTCATCATCCTCGCTAATACGGTCACTGCTCTTAGGATTGAGTATGTTCATGTTCCTAAGTATACACAAAAGCTCAATATTAACTACGTCTTCCTCCGACTGATTGGCATGGCTTATTGCTTCTCTTACCTTCTTTAAAAATATTTTATATCGCTTCAAATGACAATGCAGTTTTTTCATTCCAAAAGGACACATTTTAGTTGCATCTTCTTTTCGCGAATCAAATTTAGTAAATCCATTATAGAAATAAACTAAGAAATGGAAACTGTTTGGTGATTCAAAATGATAAGTCAATCTACCTCCAAGAAACACTTCGTAAATTTCAATCAGTTTTAATATCAGCTCTTCGATTAACTTGTTGTCTTGAATTTTTATACCTAGATCGAATATACATGCTCCATATTCTTGTGTTTGTAGATTGTATTTTACTCCATGTTCAACATCTGCGCCTAGCAGTATATGATGTTTGAATTTATTTTCTAGAACTGCCATTAATTGTATATAACTTACTGTCTGATTGTTGTGTGTTTCAGTGTTTAGTACTTCCCAAAGACCAATGATAGCTTTAATACTTCCATAGGTAATTAAGTGTTTTTGCGTGAATTCTATAAAATGGGGAACAACGTCAGTTCGGCTGCCTTTGCTAGACATACCATCGATAATATATCGGACTTTATAAATATTTTCTCTTTTGTTATATTTATCTATAATGCAGTTCAAAAATCTTTGGACAAATTCATGGTTTTCATCTTGAATTCCAATTCTATACAAAAAGTTTCCAATTTCCGTTATAACTTTATAACTTTGATTTTCGTCCATGATCGCAATAAGTTTGTCCTGAAGTACGCTATCATCTAGTTCATAAAAATTATAATGCTTGGTAGTCGAACTCTTTGGTCTAAAAATTAGACAAAGGACATTTACATCACCATATTTTAAAGCAGAATCACGAATGATGTCGGAATTGACTGTTAAGTTCATCAAACAGGTGCCCCTTCTTGTAAGTCCAGTAAGAAACTCATTCATTTGCTCTGGTGATGGTACACGTGTAGAGAGTCTTTCAAGAAATAGTTTAACAAATGAGATGTATCTTTTTTCTATAATGCATTTCCTAATATATTCCCCTATCAGTTCTGGATAACCACGGAACCACGGTTCTCCGTCATCATTGTCATCATTTGTGTCATTTGTATCGCTGGCAGGATTGGAATCTTCAGACTCTGAATCAAATAAACTATTTTCGTCATCAGTACTTTCATAGTCTTTGCTTTCTTCAAATATTGATTGTTCCTGAAAACTGTCTCCATCATTTGCACAGTCAGGTGGCGGCGGATTCCATGGATTAAAAATTCCTGTAATCTGAAATACTGAGGAAAAATTGATTTTGAATGATATATCTTCATCTAGAAAGAAGATCAGCTTATCAATAAGAAGTTTTGGATCAACATGTAGGACGGATGAATTGAAATCAGGTTGTTTCAAGCCTGGTCTTATATATTGTAAAATAAATCCAAGATCGCAGATATCCAGTTTCATCAATGTTTCGGGACATTCGTTACCAAATGAGACAAGAACAGCATCGTGGACAGCTTGATGTTTAAACATATAAGCGTTTCCTCTTGGATATGTAAGCCAATTTTGGTAAAACTCACCAAACTTAGAGCTTTTTATTAGGTAATCTCCTTCAAGGGTAAGAATAGCTTGTTGGACTAATGTTTTTCGTATCTTTGTTTTCTTGTCATCAAATATGGAAAATATCTTCTTGAACAATTCATCATTTTCTATATGGCTTCCTAAAATGTTGTTATCGAAAAAATTGCATTTCAAAGCAGTATATACCAATACACAGTATTGATACCGACAGGATAATTTGTCAAAGCCGTCTGAGAACAGATTTGTGACCTTATTTTTCAGCGATTGATTCGTGTTACGGAAATATGCCACACCAAGAACCGTCAGAAATTTATCATGACAAAACATCCGACAAGTTGCTGGAAATCCTAAATATGTGTCACACATACAGCATTCGTAAACTGTGTTAGTACATATTTGAGTGTTGTTGTCTGGCAACATAATGACATCAGCAGTACATTCAGATGAACAGCTAGGATAGGGGTCATCGTCAAGACATATATCTATCTTTACTGGACTTTTACAAGGAATTATTGAATTATGTCTCATATGACTCAAAATAATGGTCATTCGTTCTTTGTCTGATAGTCTGTTATCATAATCTAAATTAACAATACATTTTTTATCAAATATATCGTGCTTTGCTAAAATGTTTTCACTGCATTTTGGGTCGTTTCGTATTGTAAATACCATTTTCAAAAGTGTAGATGCCTTTAAACAATTTGACAAAATATCCAGAATATTTCTGTGGCTATCCTCATAAAAGTCAACATTTGTCCTACCAAAAAGATCCTCAACAATTACAATGCTTTTTTCGGCCATCGAAATTAGATCTCTGTACTTAATTACATCTTTGTCAGAAAAGAAAAGCGGAATGTATCCTTCATCTTTGTAAACAGATGCTAAATGCAGCGCTATTTGTGTTTTACCAGAACCTCCTTTTCCTAGCATAATCAGGAGGCTTTGTTCATTTAGAATAGTTTTCCCCTTCTCGAGTGCAGCTGTTTTAACAAATGTTTCATCATATAGGTGACCTTGAATAATCGCATTGCTGTGATCTATATCAATGAAAAAACAAATAATTATATAACAGTTTATCATTACATCCAGTTTGTCAGAACAAATTCTACTCGAATTTTAGAAATCTATTTTTTATTCACAATTGAATGTTTATAGTGTTATTATTATATTGATTCATTCCTGTTCCTCTTTAAATACCTCTTTGGCATGCACTGAAGGCTACTCAAGTTTTCCAGTCTGTTTACAAAAGATAGTCCAAATAAATTTGTGTATGTTTATAGACAAATGTTCTTGTTCCTCCTCCAGAAACTAAGATAGGAATTGTTGAGACTAAAATATGCTAGATTTTCCCCGCTACACAATCATATGACTGTCCCAAATCATGATTCTCGTTATTGGTTATTATGATTTTTTTTATGAAATGTAATGTTAATTAGACATAAAAAGATGTGATATGAGTGAAAATGAGACAACTCTCCATCCAAGTCACATTTTGTAAAAGTAAACCATTATAGGTCAAAGTACGGTCATCAACACGGAGCCTTGAACACATTTGACAATATTGGTTAAATTCATTTACAACTATTTCACACTAGGGGCGATTTAGAATTTAATATATTGTAGACTCTATTCTACTTTTGAACACCGTATTGACCTTTCAATGTTTGTCGGATAGCTAACTCATTATACTGCAGCCCTGACCTCTGTTATCAATACTCCTGTCAGATGGTATGTTGAGTAAGATTTAGTTGCCTTATTTGTACCAGGACCATTTCCATATTCAACATATTTGCATTACAGAATGATCATAATTCCCAATTTTAAACAGACAAACCTTTATCATAAAAACAGCGTTGTCAATATAATTGAATTGTATTCGACTGTCATGCAAGTGAGAGTTTTAGCTAGCTATAAAACCAGATTTAATCCACCATTTTCTACATGAGAAAATGCCTGTACCAAGTCAAGAATATGACAGTTGTTATCCATTCGTTTGATGTGTTTCAACTTTTGAAATTGCTATTATATTACGGATTTTCCGTTTCGAATTTTCCTCGGCGTTCGGTATTTTTGTTATTTTACTTTTTATGTTTCTGATCTTAAAGGTCAATCTTTACATTTCTATAATCTGCAAGGTTAATTTGAGAAGACTCTTTGTTTACTAAACAAGTGAAAAATATAATATTCAAGTACACGCAATACACCATAAAATTGAAAATCGTAATTTATCTCACCCATCAGATTTTGTTTTTTAACATCTGGAAGACAAATGAAGATAATTTGATTAAGTGTTAATCATTTAAATGTTCAACCATACGTTTTAATTTTACTTCTTTTCTCATAATAATAGTAATTCGATAAATCTGATTTTATATAGATTATATAGAAAATATTTAAAGACTATCAAACAGAAATAAAGTAATATATTCAATGTCTAATATGTCATGTTATTCAGGGTTTATAATGTGACATTCGCGAATTAGGGTTAATATTCTCTAACCCTGAACCCTTAGCGCATTTGTTGAAACATTCACCCTGCAGTATATAAATTGTGTCTGTTTGTTTGATTCACACATTGTTGTCAATATAATGGAGTTTTATGCGACTGTCATACAAGTGAGAGGTTTAGCTAGCTATAAAATCAGATTTTATTCACCATTTTCTACATACGAAAATTCCTGTAGCAAGTCAGGAATATGCATTTATTTCCACTGTTTGTATGTAATTGATTTCATATGTACTTAACCATCAACATACGATTTTGTTTAGCAAATTTATGTGACATTGTTTTTTCTGAAACTAAAGATATTCTAAAAATATAAGAATTACCTAATTTTCCTGTTTTGATCGCCTGATTGATTACCATTTCTTTAACATCATCACTAAGGTTGTGAATTTGATCATTTATGTCTTGTCTTGCCTGTTCTACTTGTGTCAGAATACCTTCCATTTGTTCTTCTGTTTTTGATCGAAAATTGTGCTCTGTTTGATTTAAATTTCCAATGAATTCAGCATGCTTCATCTGTAGATCCTCTGTCTCTGATTTTATTGTTTTTATAATTTCTTTGCTATTTATGTTGACTTCGTCAATAACTTTAACCTGAAGACTTTGTATTCGTTGATATAAAATTTCATCCCTTTGAGTAAAGTTTTCAGTGATTCCCTCGATTTTTTTCGTCAATGTTTCATGGTGAGACGTGATATTGGTGGTGATTTTCTTTTCGGTTTCTAAGATCCGCTGAAAGATTTGATCTTTGTTTTGTGTAGATTGTTCTCTAAGCATATTTATTTCCTATATAAGAAATTGAGGACATACAATAAGAAGACGGTATCGAACTAATCACTACCCAAGTTTAAAGAGTTATGTTTGTAGAATACAAAACAAAGTCATGAGTACAGGAAAGAAAGAGTCTAACAATTACTTAAGATGATAAGCTAATGCAAAATGAAAGCCAAGATATTCACAATTTAATACAGAAGATTTTCATGTAATAGAAATGTAAACATATACCACGCTTTAACCCGTTGTTAGTATCAATATTAACTATTGTTGCAAACTGTCTTTTGACCTTCAGACTTATTCTGTTTGTGTGCCGTATTAATTATATCGTATAGCGTATACCCAATGTCTACTTGTTTTCATAGTATCCTAGATATATACGTTAAGGATATTGGGTACTTAACCTCGACATTCCTGTTTATGTTTCATTTTCGCTCTACAAGAACCAATTTTCCCCTTTTGGAACATTTTGATTAAAGAAGCATCACAACCGAGACGTCTTCATTTTTCTAGCGGTAATACCAATGCTTTGGTTTTGTTGAACATAAGAGTATACAAAAAGACGATAATGTTCGCTCGGAAAGGGGACGTTTAATATGCTTCGTGAAAAGAGGATATACTACCATTTTTGCATGATTTAAGCCCTTAAAACATCCCATTCAGTGTCCGTACTTGATCAGTTATAAGGTTCTAACATAAGTAATGGTAGTATAAATGTGCCATCAGTTATCCTAATTGATCATTTATGAACCTGTACTTTTTAATTTGTTGCTAACCCGTTCTCGTTCATCATGGGCATGACATATATGTGACTACACGTTAGGCAAACAGCAACCAGTTATATTTGAAAAGTGATGAATATTAATAAAAATGAATATGAATATTACTGTCGTCTCCATTTATTTTTCTGTTTTGTGTATTTTGGTATTTTGAAATCGGAATATAGAAATAGTATAACTATCGACAATGCGTTTGTCTATAACTTGAGCTTACCGTTTTAATTTCTTCGTTTTGCTGAATATCAGACAACAAACAATTTTGATATTGTTGACATATTGTTTCATCCAATGGTCGAACTTCAGCATCCACGAGTTTCTGTTTCATTTCATTTTCTTTTTTGCATGATTTTGCAATTGTGAGAATGACTGTTTCAATTTGACTTTTGTATAGTTTATAGTCAGAATCAGAACATCTGGCTTCTTGCGCATGTCCATATAATTTGTTCCGATATCCAGTGAGGCCATCAACTGCAAGTCGAATGTTGCTATTCAGAGGACAGATCGATGCAAAATTAATCAGCAGACAACGAAGAAGTGTTAAATCCAGATGCTTTGTTGTAAGTGTGGCTTTTGCCGGACAACAACAGAATTGTGCCGCGCTTTTAATATTATGACAAGATAGTGTTT
The DNA here is from genome assembly GCF_021869535.1 of Mytilus californianus. Lineage (NCBI taxonomy): Eukaryota > Metazoa > Mollusca > Bivalvia > Mytilida > Mytilidae > Mytilus > Mytilus californianus. Next base: position 118,429,521 of record NW_026262712.1, on the reverse strand, counting down.
GTCCAGTTTTGTCTAACAATATGTTTAATTGATCCGGATGAAGAACTCTACTTGCGGGAGCTGTAAGTGGTAATTTTTTGTTGACACACTGGCAACATGTATATCTGTTAAAGCATAAATGATATATTTCATGCTGGTTCAAGTTTATAAAATCCTCCAGTGTTTGATTGCTAGAATTAAGTTCATTATGAAGCAACAAAGTCAACGCTTCCTTTCCGTGATCAACAATAATTGTTGAGATTCTATAGAAGTTTTCTCTCTCCTTCTGCATGTTCTGCGTGCTTAACCTATAACAATTTTAATACTAATTTTACATATAACGGTAGTTATACTTTCTTACAGTTATACAGACCAACTTTGACCATGTTGACATTCGAAATGTGTATTAAGGTGTTTTTCTTTCGAAAGCATGCATTTGAAATATTGCATTGAACTTACACAGCTTAATATATACATCTATACCGCATTACAAGCGTTAATTTTTTGTCGTGGCATGCACAACGTCTATACGATTGACATGTAAATGCTACATTGAAATCCTTTGGTATAGTACTTTCGTTTTGAGATAATTCATTCAAATTGTTTAAACATATTTTATTTGCAAAAAAAAATCACAAAAAGGATTAGACACAAGTTAGTCCAACTTAGATCGTCTTCTCCTAAGATACAATATTAGACAATAGAATTTCATAGCATGCAAATATCAAATTTATTATTACACAATATATAATCAAACATCTGTAACTTAAAAGAGGGGGAAATAGGAAGAAGGAAAAACAAAATATATGCATGTGTGTGTGTGTGTGTGTGTGTGTGTGGATCACATACAGCTCATGCACATGATTAAACAAGGAACCATTTGGTCTTTTTTATATAATCAAAAACATTTCTAAATATTTCTTCATTTTGCTCATTTGTCAGATTTATACTTCCAGATGTTAAAATCTCTAGATCCAACATAAGGTCATCTGGTAACCAACTAAGACTATTCCTAAGAATGTGACATAAATCTGTATATAAAGGACATTTAAAGAAGAAATGATTAGAATCTTCGCGGAGATTTCCACAGCGATAAGATGGATCTGATACAATATTTATTTGAAAGAGATCATAATTAAGGAATGTAGATGAACATCTAAATTGCGTTAAAATAATATTAAGGTTTCTTGGACCAAATGCAAAGTAACGTGGCATCGTTTTATTATCTACTGTAGAACTCTTTTTTAATTTATTTTTAAATTTTGATAAAGTTTCTGTTTTTCGCACGAATATGTCCAATCTATTCCATTGCTTAATAGTTGATGGGATAAATGAGTCACTACTTATCGAAAGTCTACAAAAAGGTAACATAATATCTTCAACATTTCTTAAAGGATATGTAGTTGTACTTTCTATCGATGGCGGAATCAATTCACAAAGATAATTAGGGGCTTTTCCTTTATACACGTTATAAAACATTTGCAGTTTTCTTCTTCGGCGACGGTCTTGAAGAGATTCCCATCCAATTTCTTTATAAATATTATTTTTATTTAAATTGTCGCAGCTTGATATAAACATGTACTTAAATGCAACATGACGAGCTCTATCCCTTGCATAGACAATGTTAATGCGATTGATTTTCAAATACTACAATGAAATGCTTCGGTAAAATACACATACAGTTATTTTACTGATAACGAATTATATTTCTTATTTGTTGACACTTTAATTTAGACATTCTTTAGATTTTTTTAGATGGTTTTATAGAATCTGATTTTGCAGTAAAATTTTACTCTAAAGACAATTTATACTTTTTAGGTATTAAATGTGTATTTTATTCTTTTTTGTATTGTTTGCCATGTTTCTGTTTTTATTATATGCAAATATTATTACATGCATGGTTTGCACAACATTGTTTTTCGATGGGATGGATGTCATTGTTGTTCGGGACTTTTAATATGCAAATCATTTCGTCTACTCATGTCATTTGTATATATTTTCTTATCTATTAATCAATATTAACACTGCATGGTAATATTTAGCAAAAACCAATTAATCAATGAATAGTAAAAGATTGTATGTTATAAACATATTTACAAAACTCGTGACAACTTCAAATTTGGCACATGGTAAATAAACATGTCTACTGATAAATACCATTTGTTTATCTTTTTCATGTATCGTTACTGTTTCGCTGTTCACAAAAGTTTATACCTCTTTATATTATATAGTGACTCGTAATTTTGACCCACACTTTGCCTTTTTCTGCACATTTTTCACACGGTTCGTCTTATTTTATGACGATATCTTTCTAAACTCTACGAATTGGCGAAGCGAGACAAGGGTAAAGGTGTCCAGTGACAGTGAGGTTATCAATATGGTTGGTCAATGTTTTATATGCTTGTTTATTTACTTTACCACATCTGATATTCATATTGATTATTTGACCAAACCCTTCAGCCATGGTCCATTGACTTTGAACCTTTAGATTTCACCACTGATTGTCCAATATATTTTATTTTTATCTCTAGTTATGTTTTAATTTTTCGGAAATAATATCAATGTTAGTACCAATAAAAATAATATTTAAAGATTTTACTACTGTGTTAAATTGATAACCTGTAAGAATAAGTCTATTCAAAGGATTAATTTATTTACATGGATCGCATCATCACATAATGAGCTTTCTCATGTGAATATCAAATAAACCAGGAAGACAAATACGGTAAGAGCCCCTTAACAGTATTTAACATTGACATCTTATTTGTTAGCAATTTCTGTAAGTGTATACAAAAGTTATATTGAATGAAAAGAGTTCCTTAACATACATATCTGACACTACTTACATGTTTTGTAATATTGAATATTTCCGTCGTCAAGTCCTTTTTCGTTATCAGTGTGCAATGTAGAAAGGAAACATGCAATGCCGAAGGTGCATGATAAATGCTAAAGTATTTAAAGAACCAAATTACTAAAATCGATAAACGGTAATACAGTCACTACATTTTAAAACAATAGCCAATCCCTCTATGATACACTTATTCTTTTTCCTGTTTCCTCTTCCTGTAGTTTGTATTAAACCGACATGTTCGATGTTAGTTTAATAATACATATTTTCCAACGTGAGTTTGCTATGAAATAAACAAATTTTTTTTGCATTTTTTCTCATGCTTTTGGTGTATTAGCTCATGTATTTATTAAAGTTGCTTATCAGTAATTTAAATCCTATTTCTAATGACTTTATTTTCATACATGTCATTGATGAATAGATTTAATCAAAAGTCAGTTACCAGTGTTCAAATCTCATCAAAACATAAATTTACAGGTAGAAACACATCAAGGTTACGAAAAATACCCTGAGGGAATGGCTTGAACTCAAAAGGAGAGAGACCAGATGATTTGACAGGGTAATAGTCGCGTCGTATTCATTCGGCACACGCCATTCGAATTCAAACTCCGTCAAAATTAGAATATTACAGTCATAAATTTAACACAATAAGATAATACATGTCAGTGGTGATTACGTTTATTGATGTCACTGGTGTATCAAAAAACAACGTCAGGGTTTTAAAGGATCACGCATGTCCGTTGTTTATAAAATTATAAGAATTTCCTTACCCTTGCAGATCATCTGAAATCACCAAAGGTATTTATGTGTGGTCTGTCTTGCTCAGTTTGAGTTTGTATCACTGGTATGTTAGATCATAAATATCAAAAATGTGTAAAATCATTTTATGTCAGTCATGTATAATGTCATGCATTCCAGTGGTTTATTTAAATTTATAATTCTTATATGATTTGCATATCTATAAATACTTGAAACGGATTGGTCAATTGGAATTTTTTCCCTTGGTTTACACTTCGATAAACCATGTTTCCGAAACTACTTTAGTTACTTCCACTATAATCTATTCATGCGCAATACACATGCATGCCGGGATCCTGGGTTTTCTGCAAATTGAGATTAAAAAAAACCAAAAAAAAAACCAGTTGTTTCTATTAAAATACTAATATAACAATAAAGAAATATTGCATTTAAGCTTTGAAAATGTATAAAATAAAAATTTATATAAATTTCCGCGAAATTTCATGAAAGATTTAGCGAATTTACGTCATGAATCAACACGAAGTCATACGAATGAAACCTTTTAAGCAAAAGATTATTTCGTAACTTGTACGCTTCAAATTTAAATAATATCTCATTAAAATAAAGTTTTTGAGGTGCTATTTCATTTTAGATTCTGTTGCATTTATCGAACATTTATGATTTTAGAAAGTCAATATGGCGTCTAACTCCTTAGTTACAACACGTAAATTGTGCATTTGGTGGTAAATATAGAAACAATCAAACAAATAAATGTTAATTAATTTTGACGTTACTAACCTCAATTGGCTAAAAAAAACTAACTTGATTGTTTTTTTAAAAATCCAACGTTCCATTTTGCAAATTAAAGCAGAAAGCATAACATTTTTATATTGCACAAGATTTGTGATTGATATATTTCTGTAACATTCAACCAAAGTCAACACGATTGACTGATTAAAAAATATTTAATTTGAAAATTTGAAAAATTTCCTATAACATAAACATGTGTAGTGCTTAACTAATGGGGTAGTGTTTATATGTATCATCTACCAAGTATTTTAAGTTGGTTTTTTAAAATTAATCAGTTTTGACATAGAATGTGTATTTAAATGTAAAAAATTTCAATATATCCCGTCACTTCCTGTTTCCTTTGGCGAGTTCTGTTAACATTGCCGACAAGAATATAAAAATATACAATTGTTGATATGCTACTGGAGTAAAGATTAAACAATTTTAAAATGTAAGTGTTATCTGTTATTGTAGCACTATAATATACACATATTAATATTAATTTGTTTTAACCTGTAACTTACTGTGATACTTAAGGGTATGTTTTATGTATAATATGAAAGGAAAATTTTAAGTCAATTAATTAGCCATTTGTAAGCAAAAATATAAACCTTCATTGTTCAGGACTGTTACAATAAAAGACGATGTAATTTGATTGACTAATAGTTGTTTGAATAGGGTTTAAATATCACGATTAGTACTAGTTATATTTGTGTAGCAAAACATCAGAAAAAACAGAAGTATAAATAAAATAATTATACAAAATGATTGCAATTGACATCGGTAAACAATCTTGCTGTCATTGGCAACGCATATATATACTTATCCCTATTTCGTGCGTTAATATTTTATGTTATGAACACCGTATTGGATTACAATGACATTGATTTCATATTTGTTTTCAATTTTATAAAATATTTTTCCACAGGTACACCTTTATCTTCATCCGCTGATAACACAATAATACCAAGCGTTAGATTTAACCAAATTCTCGAATTTTGATAATGATTGATTAAATTTGATTAATAAGCATACATTGGTTATAATGCGACAAGAGATAAAAGAAAAGCATGTAAGATTTAGGCAAAAGAATAATTACATAGTTTAATCGTTGTTTCAAACATACACGTCTTATTCCTCACATATTAAACATCACCAAGTGGAAGAGACATAACAAACATAGTTAATTGTTTTATGAAAAATTTACATTATATATATATTTTTAATATTTTAAATTAATGTGTTTTATCCAAATTGATTAATCATCTCACTTGGAGTATAACATGTATAAGAAAACAAATAAAACGTATTATTGTCAATATAGTTTGTACTGTAGAATACATATTACATAATTGAAATCATCACAATATATTTTATTGAAATCATATATACCATGGTCCACAACTTCTTATAAGAAAATGTTCGTCGTCCTTGCATGTGTTTATTGATTTTGAAAAAGTTGAATACGCAATTCAAATGTATGACATGATTGGAATGTAAAAGCAATTAAATCATATTCTAAAAATATATAATCGCTTTCAGCATTTTTGTTCATCAGTACACATTGATAAATGTAAATTTTTAATCAATACTTGGTTGAAATATATTTTGTACTCTCATGTACGACGATTGGATTAGTTGTGATTATTATTTGGAAAATAGTTAATAGCTTATGTGAGTCCCTGAAAACTAATATATTTATCTTAATCCAAACGATTGAGTTTCAAGTCAGATTATGCAAAGAAACGCAACATATACAATATTCTTTAACTATTTAGATGTTACCTAAAGGTAAAGTAAGCAGAACTGTAAGACACTTGGGTACTTTTGTCAATAAAAACAAAATAAAAGTTGTCAAATTAAAGGCCGTCTTTTCATGTCTTTGTGTTCATTGGGAGGGGTATTGTCAGTTCAACAACACTGTGTATGAGGTTTTTTCTTTAAACATTTTAGCCTCGAGCATCACCCATTACTTGCTGCAATGCAAATTTTGTGCAAATAACTTACCGCTTATGTTATTACACTCCAAAAAATGCAATTTCCTTCAATTCCGACAACTTGTAAGCATAGATCAATCAAATTATTTCCAGAGACAATGTTTTATCATTATCTTTCTTATACGATTTGCAATTTGGAATTACGTTAAAAGGATTGATCTGGAAGGCTCCCGATAGTGAATCATTTTTGGATAAACAATGTTGACATAACTAATTTTATATATATTCACACGCCAGGCAAATCCAATCACCTTTTGAATAGAATTTATATTGGAATGATTGAGATCTCACAAAACATGTTAAACCCCGCTGCAAATTTGCGTCTGTCCCATGCAAGTCAGGAGCCTCTGACCTTTGTTAGTCTTGTATATTTTTTAATCTAATATAAGAAAGAAGATATGGTATGATTTAAGTTTAAGAATTTAAGTTCATTTATATGTTTTGCAGACAAGTATGAAGTTACTTTTCACTGAACTAGTATACATTTTTAGTTAGGAGCCAGCTGAGACCCACCTCCGGGTGCAGGCTTGTCCGTTGCATTGAAGACCCATTGGTGGCCTTCGGCTATTATCTGATCTTTGGTCGGGTTGTTTTCTCTTTGACATATTCATCATTTCCATTCTCAAATTATGGGTGTATAAACTGGACCAAGTCACTCACAAACATATCATATCTTTGGGAGTAAATTGGTCAAGTTTTGACATCAATACATTCCTTTACAAAAATGCTTTATTCTATAAAAAAAAGTTTATGAATGTTGTCTGTAATGAAAGAAGAAGAAGTTAGTGCAAAGAATTATTAACATGATTAAATAGCATTGTTATTCTCAAGAAGTATCGGTTTTGAGGGCTACGAATTCTTTATTCGATGTTATTTAGAAAACTAAAATCTACGGATTTAAGTATTGACTATCATGTAGCTTTTGCTCAAACCACGAAAATTGATACCCACGAATAAAAGTACATTCACAGTAAATTAAATGACTTTCAAAAGGAGTAATATAGGATGTGTAGACAGTGTTTTTTCCTGTTATAAACACTAGGTTAACTAGAAATATAGTAAAAACAAAAACAAAGCAATCGTAATAAAGGAAAGTTGTCTAACCTTTTTTTAAATATTGAAGGTTAAACGCACAGAAGGAGAGAGAAAACTTTTACAGAATCTCAACAATTATTGTTGATCACGGAAAAGACGTGTTGATTTTGTTGCTAGATAATGAACTAAACGCTTGCAATCAAACACTGGAGGATTTTATAAACTTGAACCAGCATGAAATATATCATTTATGCTTTAACAGATATACATGTTGCCAGTGTGTCAACAGAAAATTAGCACTTACAACTCCCGCGAGTAGAGTTCTACATCCGGAGCAATTAAATATACTGCTAGACAAAAATGGACAAAAACTATCTTGTCATAATACAAAAAGCGTGGCACAATTATGTTGTTGTCCGGCAAAAACCACACTTTCATCAAACCATCTGGATTTAACACTTCCTTCTTCGTTGTCTGCTGATTAATATTGCTTCGATTAGCTGTCCTCAGAATGGCAACATTCGACTTGCAGTTGATGACCTTATCGGATATCGGAATAAACTGTATGGACATGCACAAGAAGCCAGATGTGCATACACTGACTATATACTATACAAAAATCAAATTGAAATAGTCATTCTTACAATTGCAAAATCGTGCAAAAAAGAAAATGAAATGAAACAAAAACTTAAAGATGCTGAAGTGCGACCATTGGATGAAACAATATGTCAACAATATCAAAATTGTTTATTATATGATATTCAGCGGAACGAGGACATCAAAACGGTAAGCTTAACATTTTGTACAAATAAAATATAACCATTTTCTCCTTTATTCTCGATGGATTATATAAAAAAAAATGCAATGAAAACAGGGAAGAAAATGAATAGACGACGGACAGTTATATTAATATTCATATACTATTCAATCAAATGGAAAATGCACTATTGTTTGCTTAACGTCCAGTGACAAAGTTCTCATACAAGGTTTTAAAAACCAATGATTAAGAGCGGGAAATGTAGACAAATTGAGGATAAAGACTATATAGATATAAGAAGATGTGGCATGAGTGTCAATGAAACAACTCTCCATACAAGTCAAATTTATTAACAATTAAGAACAAAGATATGATAAACATGTGAAAGCTCTCTCACAGGAAAACATTCTACATAAAAAAATGCGTGTACCAAGTCAGGATTATGACAGTTGTTATCCATTCGTTTGATGTGATTTTGCCATTTGATTAGAAAAACATTAGAGCGGTAAGTTTCAGGTTTGGTAGAGATTAGATAAAACATAATTGCACTGGTACACAAATTATACTCAACAATCTTCATTAAATAATTGGATGATTTATTGAAAGCTTTATGGGCGTTTGCTTAAAGTTCAGTGGCAAATATAACATACATATTCAAGGCGAGAGTATTTTGACTATCAATAACAATAACGGTACTGCCTATTAAGGATCAACTGCGCATTCGACCATAAATTACTGTCCAGTGACGCTCAACGATAGAATATTTGTAAAAGTAATACATTCCTTCTAAAGATGATTAAATAAATAAACGCATAACAAAAATCGGACAAAGAAACAGGACTATTAATGAGAGAGTTACAGTCCTTAATTTTAGATAATTTTATAATGGTATAACATGCTAGTACTGCACCACCTGCGACCACAAAAGTTATAACATCGGGAAAATACAGTGCACTAGCATGGCTTTGTATGTAAGATGACAGCATGTCGTGCAACCGACTACCTCTGAAAATGGTTGTTTTTTATACAATGTTTCCATACGTGAAGAATATTCGTCTCTTTTTCTACAAGGGTCACCAGATTAAACTTTTACATTTTGGCCGGATGTTGATATATAGTTAAACATATCTAAACGGACATCCAATTTAAGCGTAAAAGTAACATACCTATTCGTGGCATAAAATTAAACATCAGAAAGTCGTCCTGTACGTTTTAATGCAACCAAACGACGCCAATAAGACTGCATCAGTGGACAAGTGTTCATACAAATTTTTGTAGATCAATTGAAAATATAATATTATTTCCAAACGCGTTTATTTTTTTTTTGCACTAATGTATATTTAACTATGTCAATTTTGTTCACGACATTTTTTCATAGTACAATCAAAGTGTAACATTTGCCTACATCCGGATTTTACAAATATTATCTTTTGAATCTTAAATTTCTACAATTTCTTATCAAACTTTGTAGCAGAAATGGTAAGCAAAAGAACATAGATATAATATTACCATACACATGGCGAAATGAAGAAATGTTTCTAACTTGAGTAGTAGTAAGTCTCAAAATGTATTCTTTCTTCATAACTATAACTTTTCTACAGGAAATAAATATGATAAGAGAACAATCAAGAACCAGCCATGATCAAATTGTTCAGCATATTCTGGAAACAGAAGATAAAATCAACACCAATATTTCGTCTCACAATAGAACTATTTCAGCAAAAATGGAAGAAATGCAGTTGAATTGTGCTGGAAGAGATGAAATTTTATATGAAAGAGTTCATAGTAATGAGGTAAAATTTAATGAAGAAGTCCATAAACAGAATAAAGCAGTAATGAGCATAATAGAAAAAGAGAAAGAAGTTCTGCAGGTGAATCATGCGGAACTCATCGGACATTTATATCAGACAGAACTCAATATAAAATCGAAAACAGAAGAAACAACGGAAGGTATTCTTGCAGGTGTAGAACAGACAAAACGAGAGATAACGAATAAAATTGACAATCTTAGTGGGGATCTTAAAGAAACTGTTACCATTGGAGCATCCAAATTACGAAAACTAGGTAATTATGTTATTTTGAAATTAAGTTGATATAGGTAAGATAATTTTATTTAAACGTTTCTCATTCAATAATATTGAGTTCAAGTATGTATTATCTTAATGCTTGTGCTTCCACTCGTTATAAGAATAGACAAAGAGATTGATTGATCATTGTTCGCCTCTAAAAGGAGAATTTGGCAAACTAAATTAGAATTATGGTGGATACTTAACTACTGACATTGTATAGTTCTTATTTTAAACATTTGACATATATCTTGACGATTCATCTTACATTGATGTTTCCTAGAAACATATGCAGATAATGTTGTTAGTCATATATTTATGGCTGAAAACTTTAGAATTTGCATGTTTTATGTTTACGAGCAAATGAATACAAAAACTGTGCATCTTCTGAAAATGTGTGTTGAATATGCTTATTTATTGCTATCCAAATGATTTTTAAAATGAAGTCTACGAACAGAAAGTATTGATCACGATAGAAAAAAAGGAGATGTTCTGCAGGTAAAACATGAGGAACTCATCCGACATTTATATCAGATAGAGCTCAATCTACGATCGGATATAAAATTCATCAGACGCATTTTTCGGAATTTACCTTCATCATAAATGAAGAAACATTACTATTTGTATGTGTTATGTTTACCCAACAATTACAGTGTAAACTACTTTGATGTTACCAAATTATTTCTATTGAATATATATCCGGAACTTTAAATGGTTTCCAACGACAAAATTTATTTCAATATGTGTCGAAAAAAACTCTTCAAAGGTATGAAATTGTATTTAATTGTGAACGTTTATTTAGTAATCTAAATAATTCACAATTAAATTATGTATTTATGTTTGTGTTCCAGATAAAGGAAAACAAAATCTAATAGGTGAGATATATTATGTGTTTCTATTTAATATCAAACCCGCCATAGTTTTTATGTGCCTGTCCTAAGTTAGGCGCCTGTAATTCAAATTTTGTCGTTGGTTCTTGTCTGTCATATATGTTTTTCGTACAATGTTTGGATATAAAGCTGCTTGCGTTCTCGACTAATAAATGAACCAAGAAAAAAACAGTAGTATAACGATTCCCAAATGTCATAAATGATTAAGACAATTCAAGGTAACACAAAAAACTGAGGGTAACAAATGGAGCGATTACCGGGCATGTTGGCATATTAAACAATATACAAAGTTTGATATTACTCGTTTTATATTATATCTAATATTATTTGATATCTTCCTCATACAAAGCTCTAGGTACTCGTCCAGATTTAGCTATGCTCTTTTGTATCGTTTTTGGTTTATAACTCGCTCTTCATCTTTTAAATAAGCTTCAGATTTTCAAATATTTATGTCTCGAACATCACTGAAGAGACATTGATGATCAAAATTTGCATCAAGGCAGAAAAATAAGTACAGTTTATGTTATTAAATTGATAATTTTCAGTTATTTGAAGGATCGATACGTTAACACGAAGCGTACATACATATAATGCTTCTACCATCCCCATTATATGGCAGATTTTTACAAATTCTAATCTGTGGCAATTTTTTAGTTTCGTAATCTATAACGAATTTCTTTTTTCAAACATAAAATCCTGATTTCTCCTACAGTACATTTGCTAGAAATATGCGTATATTTTTGTTTTCCAAATCTCAATTAAGCTTATTTGCTACAATAGTACAGGTAGTCGCTGTAACAAGGCTGACAAAATTATATTGGTTATGTTAAACAAAATCTTAATAACAAGAGAGCAAGAAAACAAACAGCCGAAACAAACATGAACAGCGAAAACACCAAAAACATATGTATTTGCTCATAACTGCCTGCACTAGCGATTTTTGTTGTTGCTACTGGATGACTGAATTTGTTCGCTTGTATTCTTATTTCATACGAATAAGATAATAACATCTTCTCATTTGCTGGGATTTTCGTTAACGTAAACTCGAATTCTGAAATTTGAATAAATCAATAGATTGAAAACTGGTCTGTTCTTTTACTTCTATATAAAAAAAAGTTATCGTTAGCGGTTACGTGGGTTTTACATGACGTTATCTAATTGTGTCATAACCATTTACTCCGAAAATATACTGTTTTTATATTAACAACTTTTCACTCCGGATTTTATAATTTATGACGGGTTACCTTTTCTGTGGTAAGACATTCTGGTACTCAGTCAAGTAAGGGCAACCAAAATAAGTAAACTCAACCGGTGTTATAAGCAGTTAATTTTCACCACAAATTGTACCGATTGAAAGCTTGATTTTACTCTTTTACGTTGCTCTTACTTGACTTGGTATATGTACCGAGATTTCCAACCACAGTGTAGGCAACCAGTTAACTAAAATATAAATTTCGGAGTCGAAAGTCGGTAATATGAAACTAGTCTATTATGTAATATCAAAATATGCCGTATATTCATGATTTATTTCGTTTGTGACGTCATTTTGACCATAGATTAGGATTTCACCCTAGATCTTGAACCCACCAAAGATTTGAGTCCTATACATTAAGTTGCTCTATAAACAACATCACCGTAAAGGATCCGAAAGTTCACACGATAATCAAGTTCTGTTCTAAACTTATTATTGTATTTTCATTGAATTAACGAGATTTGAATATATGTTCACTATTATTGCCTTTATTTTCGTATGAGTATGGTGTTAAGTTGGTGCTATCAGTTGGTTTTGGTCTGTTAAACCGTTTTATGGTTTTGTTATTCCTTTTATTAGTTTATCATTGTATAGAAAATAGAATGGACATCATATTGTTTTTTATTTCTAAGTTAAAGAATACAATGTAAAGTCATTTTATTATTTTTATAGATCAAAGTAATGCAATAACTCAAAGTCATCGAGAAGATGAAACCTTTATCAAAACATATGCGCTTGAAAAGGGAAAACGGATAATTGATAAACGAAACCTTTTGGTTTGATTTTCTAGCTAAAGGAGGATCAGGTAAGACTCAGATAGCAATACACTTAGCATACTTTTTCCAAGATGAAGGCTACATCCCACTTTTTTTCTCCGACAACGAAATTGTTAGATATAGAGATATGGTTTCTTTATCAGAAAACAATATAATAGTCGTTGAAGACCTATTTGGTAGGTCTAACGTTGATTTTTTTTAAGATTATCATAGAAATATTCTGGATATTTTATCAAATTGCTTGAAGAAGTCAAAGCGTCTAAAAATGGTGTTTACAATCAGGAACGACCCATAATGTGAAGAAAACATTTTAGAAAAGCACGAAATATTTCTTAGAAAATGTATTATCAATTTGTATTTTGATAGCAGACTGTTAGACAAAGAACGTATTAACATTCTTTTGAGTCATATGAGACATAATTCAATAATTCCATGCAAAAGTCCATTAAAGGTTGATATATGTCTTGACTTTGAACCCTTTCCTTGCTGTTCATCGGGTTGTACTGCTGACGTAATGGAGTTGCCATGTGGAAAAATCCAAATATGTACCAACACAATTTATCAATGTTGTATGAGTGATACATATGTTGGATTTCCGGAAACGTGTCGTATGTTTTGCAATGATGAATCTCTGACATTTCTTGGTGTTGCGTATTTCCGTGACGCTAGCAAATCTTTAGTTAATAAGATCAACAATCTTTTCACAAAAAGCTTTGAAAAATTATCATGTCGCTATCAATACAGTGTTTTGGTTTATACTGCTTTGAAATGTAATTTCTTCGATGGCAATATTCTGGGATATCATATAGAGAAAGATGTATTGTTCAAGAGGATATTTTCCATATTTGATGGAAAGAAAACAAAGATACGAAAATCATTAGTCAAACAAGCTATACGTAAACTTGAAGGTGGATATCTCATTGAAAGCTCTAGATATAGTGAGTTCTACGAGAATTGGTGGTCTAACCCCAGAGGAAATGCGTACATGTTTAAACACCAAGCTGTTCATGATGCTGTTCTGGTCTCATTCGGTAACGAATGTCCCGAAATGCTAATAAATCGAAAAATCTGTACTCTTAATTTTATTTTACTATACATAAGACCAAGCTTGAAATCCTCCGATTTGAATTCATCAGTTATCCATGTTGACCTTGAATTAGTCATTAATACGCTATGTCAATTTCTGGAGAAAGATAAACCAATTGACTGGAAAAATGTCAAATTTATAAGAGTGTCTGATCCATGGAATCCTCCGCCAACTGACACCACAGATAATGAGAACAACTCTAAAGAACTAAGACTTTGTGAATGCGTTAAATATAAAAGTGACAATGACGACAACATTCCACTCGATGCAAAATCTGAAGATTCTGACTGTGATATGGATGTCTTTGAAAATGATGACTTGGAATTGGGTCGTGAATTATCCCATCTTGGAATTGGGTCGTGAATTATCCCATCTTGGAATTGGGTCGTGAATTATCCCATCTTGAAATTGGGTCGTGAATTATCCCATCTTAGAATTGGGTCGTGAATTATCCCTTCTTGGAATTGGGTCGTGAATTATCCCATCTTGGAATTGGGTCGTGAATTATCCCATCTTGGAATTGGGTCGTGAATTATCCCATCTACTTTCCAGTCGATCTTCAGAATTGATAGGGGAATATATTAGGAAATGCATTATTGAAAGAAAATATGTTTCATTCGTTAAAATGTTTCTCGAAAGACTCTCATCAGTGTCGTTTTCTCCAGACCAAATTACCAAGTTTCTCAATGGACTTACCAGAAGGGGCACCTGTTTGATGAATTTAACTCTTTATTCTGACATCATTCGTGATTTTGCTATAAACTATGCTGAAGTAAATGTTTTCTGTCTAATATTCAGACCCAAAAGTTCGACTAATAAACATTACAAGTTTTATCAATTAGACGATAAATCGTTTGAAGACAAACTCATTGCGATCATCGACGAAAATAAAAACTATAAAATTATAGCAGAAATTGGCAACGTTTTGTATAAACTAGAAATTGAAGATGAGAATCATGAGTTTGTTAAAAGACTTTTGAAAAGCATTTTTGATAAATATAATGACACAGAAGAAACCTTAAAAATTCGCTACATAATCGACGGAATGTTCTGTAAAGGCAAGCGAACTGATGTTGTTCCTCATTTTAAAGAATTCTTGCACAACAATTTATTAACACACGGAAGTATCAAAACTATCATTGGCCTTTGGGAAACATTGAATGTTGAAATATACAAAAACAGTGAGACGGTTGATTATACACCATTAATGGTAGCTCTTGCAGAAAAACTTGAGGCTCACATAGTTACAGGTGCAGATTGGGAAGAAGGAGTAGATTACAAACTACAAACACAGGAATATGGAGAATGCTTATTCAATCTAGGTATGCAAATTCAAGACAAAAGGTTTATTGAAGAGCTTATGAAAAAATTATTTGACACTCACGACATTTTTCTTAAAAATATAAGTGTATATCACTTTGTTTCACCCAACGATATTAAGTTTCTGATATATCTATATAATGGATTCACCAGCTTTCAGACACGAATAGAAGTTGCAAAACAAATGTGTCCTTTAGGAATGGAAAAACTGCATTGTTATATAAGCCGATATAAATCGTTTGTAAAGAAGGTTAGAGAAGACATAAAACACTCGAATCAGTCCGCTAAAGACCAAGATGCTGTTGCGTTTATTTTGATTCTTATGAACATGAACATACTTCATCCCGATACCAGTGATGACGATGACGATGATAGTGACAATGGTGCTGATAATGTTTAGGAATTTTGACATACACTACATGCAAATCGTGGATTATTCCAGAAGTTTAGGCGAATGTTTTCGTTTTCACAAATACAAAGTCACACACCCACTTAATCACTTTTTGTTGTTGTTGTACATTGTAGGAACTCATTTGTTGACACCATGGCTGTTTCAAATAACAAATGAACTGAACTAATAATGATTTAATCAATATAATTGCTCAGTTTTATTTATGAAATTTCAATAGACTATATGTTTTGTAAAAAGTACTGAAGTCTCTAGTCGACAAGATGAATAAACGCTTTTTTTACAGTTTTTAGCTTTTTCAAATAATCTATATTTATGAATGTACTTTTCTACAATAAACCTTAGGGCAAGTTCTTGCATCCCATATATCCATGTTATCTGATAAAACTCTAAAACTCATAGAATTAAGATACCATGCATATAGTACGTCTTACAGCAATTTGTATGCATATGACTGACCAGTGGCACTAAAATCAAAGGAAAAGATACGAAAAGGCTGTTTCAAAATATGACTAAGGCCATGTTTTATTGAAGACAAGTTTTAATGCCAATAATATTTTCAGTAGTGACTGTATTAGGAATATGTTATGTCCACATAATCGGGAATGCAAAAGAAACAACACAAATTTGTCCTTGACAACTGAAACATAGATCCTCGTCAAACGCAAAAATTTCAGTTCAAGTATTATACCATCTGCAGCTTGATTAAGCTTGAGATTTTCATATACAGACATGCGTTATATTCCAAAACTGGCCAAAGAAAAGAAGTGAATAGAAAGGAAAAATATTTACTCGAACCTGTCACTCGATTCACAATATCTTTTGGTGTAACATTACAGTGCGTCATATTGTACACTTAGTAATGACATTTAACAATTTCATCAAGTCTGCATATTCAGCATGTCAATATAACATTTTACTAGTAAGTCATGTTCCTGGTTGTATGTTCTTTTTCTGATTGTGACATTTTGATTAAATGCAGGTTGGAGGGTGAATAATGCATAATTTATTTTCTTCTCTTTTGTGACGCTATATTTTCCAATATACGTACGTTCCTCCGTTCTTTAAAGATATGATTTCGGATATATGTAAATTTTAAAGGTTGTTTCACTATTCATTTTTCGACAGGGCACTAGTTTAAGGTAAGCATACGCACTTGATTAAGATATATGATGCATATCTGACGATGATTGAATTAAAGCTCCAATAGGCGTTAAGTAAGCGTACTTCAGAAAATAACTGCATTTCTCAAGTTTGGCAAACATTTCAAACACTAACTTTACATGTTAGCAAATTAGATTATTGAGGCTTGAATTTTTACAAATGCTGAAATGTGTGCAATTTTCCATTGTAGGTTTCGTCGTGGTGCATGAAAACACTCTGAGATACACATGAACAGCTGTTCATGGACATTATTATGCTTCGCGACACTTTTTTTTTTTTAAGTTTTGAATTGAAACGATATGCTGTTGCGGTCAAATTTGCAACCGTACTCACTTTCTTTTAACTTCCGTTAATATTTTGATTTCTTGATTTTGTCACGTCCCCAGAGTACACAAATGAAATGATTCGATGATTGATGTAAATAAATTGCAAAACACATAAACAAATAGACAGAATAATGTTAAGTAGTTGTGAGCTTGGCTAGACTTCAGATCTCTGTGAGAAAAAAACTTTATTTTTTATTTTGTGTTTTTGTCGTTAACTGGTTGTTAAACAGATTTATTAATACTTTTTAATAAATACACCAACAAAACAAATCCGTATCCACACAAACTAGTACCCAAGAATCTCTAAAAAATACGTCATGCAGAATGACAAATATATCTTGTACAATTTTCTATATAAATTATGTCATTTAAAAATGCAATTAAAACTGTTATCATTTCATTCATTAGAAATAATTGTCAAGTATAAAAGATAATTGTTCAACCGTGACTGAATGAAAGAAATGATGTAAAGAATGATAACCTAATCTGTTAAAAATTTCTGAAAAATCTTTGATAATTTTATTATCAAATGATATCCCCATAATTACTATTTTGTATGATAAGTAATATCATAAATACAGAATACAAATAACATGGATGAAAGAAATGTCATCTCAGAACAGATGACACATTTATGTAGTATGTCCTTCTTGAAAACACTGCATATGCATTTGTTTGAATTCATTAGATGATTTCTTAAACTTGATTTATATGCAAGGTGCAGTAAGCGTGTTAACAGTTGTAAACGTTCCTGCTATTATTTAAAATTAATTACCAAATCGTTAGACATTCTAATGTGCTTATGGGTTAGAATTTTCCGTTTAACTTTCAGGTCTAACTCTGTTTCCAAACAACAATACATAAAAAAGATAAATGGAACATTTCTTAGTCAGTTTGGAATATACCAACTACTCGGTATTTTTCTTTCTTATTTTAGAAAAACTGACCATAGCACACTAACACATCGGTGGGATGTATAAGTACCGATCCACGTCAGAAGTATATAATCAAAATCAGATAAACAGTAAAGGTTTAAAAGGACAAAAAGGGGAACTTAAATGCGTAATTAAGATGATAAACAACGTCAGTACCTAGAATCTATACTTTAAGACCATCATATATTATTTGTGAAGTTGATACGGAATATTTATCAACAAGGTCTTGGTATCTTCCAATCTTCTGGTATTGAGATGACCGCTTATGTTAAATTCGAGGTATAAGTCTAAAATGAGACAGAGGAAACCGTGTCTGTTGTTTCTTTATATTCTAGTTCTGGATGATATATTAATGGAGCCCAATTAAAATAGTTTGGATTGTTAATGGAACGAACATTATCAATATATCTGAATGCGAAATTAAATGGTGGGGCTTCATTGACAAGTGTCTGACGGAACTTCTAATTGTATGAAAATAAGAAGAGGTCGGCAAGGAGAAGCGCACAGTTCGTTTCCATAGGAATACCGACAACTCGCTGAAAAAAAATCTACCTCCAAATTCAACAAATATGTTGTTATTACAAATGTGTTGTCAATGAGAAACTCCAGCATACTGATCACTAGTTCTTCTGTGTAGCATGATTTACTTTTTTGTTCACTATCAACAAAATATGCCGTATGGTATCCCAAAGCAATAAATCTATAGCGTATGCTGCCATTTTTATATTGAAAAGCATTTCTCAATTTCACATGGGGAATGATGGTATACAGGGTTGAAAAATCTAAAGTTTTGATAGAATTAATTTCAGAAAAAAAGATCGAGATTTAAAATTATCAAGAAGTTCTTTATAGTTTATTAAAATCCACATATGGTTAACACCACTACGCGAGTAAACAGTTTCACAGTATTTCTGAATACCCTCTTTCACTGCGGCCAATCTTATGGATAATTCCTTTTTAGAACATGCAGATGGACCGGCCATGTACCGTTATTTGTACGGAATTTTGTGGAGCTTAGGTATCCAATACAAACAAGGCAAGTCCTCAGATTTGCTGTTCAATGTAATTTTCATTGAAGTCATGAAGGACTTATTGTTCGCGAAAGTCTCATTCTTTTCAAATGATATGTGTTTTTATGTAGGATTACCTAAGTGCTTATGTATTCCTTATTCATTTATAAGACACTCAAAGTAGTACGATTTACACGCAAACACAATATTGTTTGAAGCTTTGTCAGTGGGAACAACAACATATTTATCGTAAAGAGATGACAGACATTTCACAGCTTCTTTGTCTCTGATCATCTCTTTTGTCAATCATTCACACAGTTTTTCAACTTATGAATTCGACGTTTTATCAGTGACCTTATAGTTTTGACAAATTCTGACAATGTGTCCAGTTCAACTACTTCTCGTTTAGCTAATGCCTTGGCGTAGTACTCAATAGAATCCATAATTATTTTGAGGATATGGTTCAAATTGATGTGTTGGGGTTCTCTAACCATGAGATATCACCTTTCGGAGATGTTCAAGTTGAATTATGTTAAGATCCGCAGTAATAACATGGCCAGAGGGGCTGTAAATATAAGGCGAATGAGAACAGTCACTTGTCGGAGGGTTTTTTTCAAGTATTTTTCTAAATCAAGGTCCAGCAATGCTTGCTTATAGTTAAATACTTTAGGAGCAATGGTTCTGGTGTAACTGTAGGATAAAATAGGAACAGACTGATTTTTGAAATAGATTTGAATTTTAGATGTTACCTCTTTGTGATGAAGAATGTTGCTGATGTTGATAGCATCAATTCCCTTATTAGTAAACTGAACAGGAAGGAATTTCCTCTTTTCATCATGCAAAGGTTTCGGTTTAACTGGTTTACGAAGACGACAAAAGAGCTACATCACAATTTTACTGACCGGTCTGTATATTGGCGAAAATGTATGTATTAGATACAATACAAAGGTAACAAAGAAACAGGCCGGTAACAACCGTTGCCGGATAGTTTTTCTGCGCGAGTAGTCAGGTCAAGGTACGAGGCGATAGCCGAGGACCTTGACCTGACTACAAGTGCAGAAAAACTATACGGCAGGTTGTTTCCGGCCTGTTTTTTTGTTACTTTTGTTTTGTATCTGACTTGTACGACGTTTCAAGAAAGTAATAATACATTTTGCAAGACTAAACATTCGAGAAACTTAGATAGCCATAAAGCAGTAAATGTAAGTTATAGTATAAACACATTTTTTTTTCATTTTCCTTCAACCGAGAGTTTTTTTCAAGAAAAAAATCAGGAATCTAATAATTTGATAAAAAAAGAACCATTTCAAGTAAAAGATGAATGTTGTACACATTTAAGACTTTTTAAAATGCAACTTCGTAAAACAGTAATATATTAAAGAAATATTTTAGTGGTAAGTAAGCTGACGTTTGATTTTTATGGATGAAACGGAATGCGGGGAGGGGGGCCTAATTTAATTTAAAATATACAGACTGTGATCTTTATTTTGATGAAAAAATGCAGAATGTGCCATTCCATCCCCCCATTCCCCCTTTAAAAAAATCGTAAAAATCGCACGTTTGTTGCCAAATACACGGATTCAATCTTCAGTGGTGGGGGTCCCGGGGGTTGTAACACCCCTTTTTTGAACGATCAATACATCTAAATGGGGACATATAGTTGGACCCCCCCCCCCCCCTGTTTTGTCCTGGATTGAGAACCCCCTTTTTTAAAATGGCTGGATCCGCAACTGATATATATGTATATATAAATTCAATAACAATATAAATGTATCAAAAGAATGAATTTCCTACTTCATTAGTGAATGAAATGTTATGAAAAAATGGATTTTGTCTTAATATTATATATATTCAGGCATATACTTTGATTTTTTTTTAAATTCATGCTCGTCTCTAGATCTGCAAGTGTTGATCGGGATTAAACACGTGTTACTATATGATCCAATCGCAGCTTACCGTCCAAAATTGATGACATAAGTTGAATGATTTTCTTCTAGATTTGCTGCTTATTTGGACGTGTATTACACGAACACTTTTTTTTATAGGATCAATCGTGCATTGGTGAGTTGATAGGGATTTTATCTTTTGATAAGATTTGATTTTTATTTACTTATTTCCTGTCTTTTTTTATTGAAATATGAACGTCGGTATCATCATTTCTTTACTTTCAGCATTGTCCAAAATACTATTCATGTCCATATATTGAAGAAAACATTTATTGACCGATTATTTTGCTTCATAAATGGGGCGGTATGTTCTTTTCTGAGTATATTAACTATTTACTTTTCAACGCCATCACCCAAATATTTTTGTTTAAATTAGCACTATACGGTATTCGGAAAATCAGGAATCATGCAGAACATTAATTTGTCATCTGCTTGACCATAGTAAATTTTTTCTCATAAAATTTGGGATCAAAATATCTTTTTTTAAGGAGAAAACCATACACCCCCCCTTTTTGAAGTTAAATGTCTAATCCCTTAGTGTACTGATATGAATAGTATTTTACTGAAAATGTTTGAAAAAAGATATTGATGCTAACGTAAATATTTTGTTTAATAAAAAGACCGGAAATATGTCGGTGAACCAAAAAGTTCAAATCTAATTGAAAGTTAAAGTGCCCATGAACTCACTGATCATGCACGAGTGAATCTATTCATAAAAAGTATCCGTGTAACAACTAAAAAGAGTCCGTGTATCATCTAAAAAGAGTCCGTGTAACACCCGTTAATGTACTGTTTTTCTATAGCTCTGCGGGGGGCAAAGTCGTACAAATATGCATCCCTTGTCAAGTGCATAATATCTCAAACATATAAGAAAATCAACAGGCAGTGAAAAGAGAATAGTTCTAATGTAATGTAACCCTAGCAAATGATGAAGATGTGAAAGAAGGTCATCAAAGCTCCCAAAGTTAGATCTAGATTTGGTAGACTTTTTCGGAAAGGAGTATGTTGTGGTGATAAATTTTTTCGATGATGCGTACTTTCATAAATAAAGAAGGATCATGGTCCGGTTGATTAAAATGGTAATAAAGAACCCTGAATTGTGGATCTTTATTATCAAACCGGTAATGATTCATCCTTTTTCGCAAAGTTTGCCCAGTTTCCACAAAAAGTAGCCCAAACAAATTACGTTCAATTCCGTAAACGACATTATGCGTGGAATAGTCCAGAGAATCAAAAGATTTTGTATAATAAGTTTTCCCTGTTAAGTTACTAGTGAAATCTACAGCAGTGATTAACATTTAACTTGTCTTACATGTGCTCTTCTTTCCTTCTGTATGTTTACAAGTAGAAGTGAAAGGAGTTGATTGTTTTTACTTTACATTACTACATTATTTAAACTATCAACTACAAAACTTGTTTGTTGGCGTCCTTGTTAGATGTAATTGTATGTTTGTTTGGATTATTTAGTTTATTGTACATTAATCAATTATGTCTGTTTGTGTTGCTCATAACATTTTTCAATATATTGAAACTAAAACTGTCAAAAAAGTGGGAGGTTTTGCTAGCTGTAAAACCAAGTTTAACCCATCAATTTCTTCGGTAAAGGTAAGAAATTCCAGTCGTTTCATTGGTTGATTAAGTTGAGGATTCGATTTGTTTGGTTTCCATTGACTTTCCCTTTTTAGATTTACTTCAGAGTATGTTTTGTTTTGTAATTATATCTATGATTACTTCCTTTTTTACATTCTATAAAATACAATTTGCGAAAAGTCGTTCATATTGATAGGTTGATGTACGAAGAAATTTGTTTCATTCACTTTGATATAGTATTTCCTAAGGACAGGACGACATATATAGACATAGGAATCTGATGTACAGTAGTTGTCGTCTTGTTTATGTAGTTCATACGTGTTTCTCGTTTCTCGTTTTCATATAGATTAGACCGTTGGTTTTCCCGTTTGAATGGTTTTACACTAGTTATTGTTGGGGCCCTTTATAGCTTGCTATTCGGTGTGAGCCAATGCTCCGTGTTGAAGGCCGTACCTTGACCTATAATGGTTTACTTTTATAAATTGTTAATTGGATGGAGAGTTGTCTCATTGGCACTCATACCACATCTTCCTATATCTATATGTTACATTCTTCTTTTTTTCATGGTTATTTTTTTTCATATAAGGAATGGCTTTCTTTCGTAGAGCTCAACGATTTCAATCGGCCCAAGACTATTTTTTTTCAATCAAATATGGTTGACGACAATTGGTTAATACTGGAAATGTTTTAACAATATGGATCTAATTCGGTCTGGGAAGCCTCTACAGCGTAACTATTACTTTAGATTTGTTCATGTCGCCAATGATATGTTTATCATTTTTTACTATGTAATCATTTGTGAAATTTACTACACTGTCTTTTATATGCTGCAGTTTTTCTTTTATTCTTCTTATCATGTAGATGGTATGGAGTTTAGTTTTTTTCAAAGAACAAAATCCTCTTGGCATTGGTAAAGGGTCATCTCGTCCAATTTTGCATTCAAAATGCCCAAAAACATACGGCATACCAATTCAATTGCCCCAAATGATAAAAACCACATGTGTACGTATTAAATGATTATCTGAAGAATAAAGTATCCGATGTCCAACTTAATGTTTGTAAAAAAGAGGCAAAAAATACCAAACTCATAATTCGAAAGCAAACTGACAACTCCGTAGCAAAATAAAAAAAAAACGACGAAAAGACCAACAACAGTACACAAAACACAACAAAGTAAACTAAAGCCTGTGGAACCCAAACCCAATCAAACATCGGAAGAGATCTCATGTGCTCCGGAAGGGAAAGCTGATCTTGCTCTACATGTTGCACCCGTCGTGTTGATATAAGCACTAACTGAATTAGTTTGGTCATGTTCCGCTTTTCCGCCACCATTCGATTATTGTTGGCAACTGATCAAAATGGTCTTAACGTTTCCTATATTGATTACATCGTGAGATAATATATAGTAGCAATATTGTCATACGGAAGTAAAAACATGACTTGATGGGTCTTCGTCACATCATACGTTTATTGATTGGAGAAAGTTGATGATTTATACAGGTTTCATTAAAAGAGAGTTGGACGACACAAAAGGAATATTCAAACTAATAACTCGAAAAACGAATTGATAATACAATGGCAAAAATCAAAATACTTCAAAAAGAAAACAAGACTTTACAAAACTTAACATAGAAAACTAAAGACTGAGCAACACGAACCCTCACCAAAAACCTGGGGTTCTCCCCTTATTATCAATAACTGCACTATTTTTGTCTTATTTTAATACCTTTGTTACTGTTTTCCAATATTTTCTATAAATAATTTGATCTTTTACAATATACCCCGTCACTTCCTGTTTCCTTTTGCGAAGTTATGGTTACATTACCAACAAAAGTATTTAAAGTCTTTTGAAAGCAATTGGAGTCATATGCGAAGCGATAACTTCTAAATTAAAATGTAAGTATACGTTATTGTTATAATTTATTTAACGTTTGGATTATCAAATCGATAAAAAAGCTCAACGAACCTGTGATGTTTTTGAAATTAAAAAGGTATTGTATGATAAAAAGATATATGGGTTTTCTGTCAACAAAGTGTTTACAATGACATGTAAGGGTCAAGAGGCACTCTTCAACAATACACATTGTGTACTTTTTAATGTCTTACCTATGCAAAGAGTTTAATAGACGTTACTAATGGTTGTTTGCTTAACCTCAAAGTATAAAATGTAGTTTTAAATAACAAGTAATAGATACGAAAAAAAAAATAGTAATGATAATCATTCTATCTCTGTTTAGCTAATTCATTTACTTTTATATAAAAATAAGTAGATGTGGTATGATTGCCACAGAGACAACTATCCATCAGAGTTCATGATGGTAATCAACTATAGGTCAGCGTGTGTCCTTTAACATGGACACCATACCATATAAAAAGCCCCTAGATAAAAAATTATTTTTTAACAATTCTGTATCATTTCCAAAGCAAACAGTCTAACTGTAATAAATTCAATTAGAATAACATTAAATTAATTTCGTGCGTCCGAAGTGCCTTTCTTGATTTACTTTCATCGGGAACGGTCAAACCTTAACATTTGAAAGCCAAGGCTGTATAAATACATGTTTATAGGTCGCGTACTTTTTCCAATGATATCTCCAAAATGTTTCAACATTTACTACATTATATTATCGTCATTAGTCGATTACACAAAGATGGCCAGCTTTTCAGCATCGACACATATCTGATAAAAATGAAAACATTTCTTATTTCCAAAAAGTGTGCATGTGTGTATGTTTTTTTCAAAAGTGTAATTTTTTAAAGTGCCTTGATTGTATGTTTTGTTATAAGTCACTTATTGATTAAATAATATGTATCGGTGCATTGGAACAATGCGCTATAAAGCGACCAGACAAAAGACCCATAATATAGATAAGATCACTGTTACATTTCCGATTTAAAGCAACATGGTAAAAACTTTGAATCGTAAATGAGACATTTAATATCTGTACACAATGTAATCGATATATATGTTTGAATTTTAAACCATACAAAAACAGATTTTATAAAACTTTTTTGGTAATATAACGCTTCAGCTGTTTTAGTTCTTATACATCCTTGGCTTTCAAATATTCGGCTTCGAGTGTTCATGATGAAGGTAAATCTAGAAAAGCGCTTCGAATGCATAAAACTTATAAAGTTTTTTTTTCGTTTTTAAAATGTTTAGAATTACTTTCAGTTTCTCACAATTGGGAACGATTATCTAATGCACGATTAATTGTTTAAAATCATTTATCCCTTTGCATGACAATAGGGTAGACTTGAATTTTATCACTTGATGTTATATTTAAAAGATATTTTATGTGTATTTACAAAAAGTAACCTATAAAATACATAACCGTGTGAATCAAATGGAAATAATCATTTTTCTTAAGCCAAATTTAATTTTGATAGAACAAATTTTAAAAATGCCGAACATGCCAATTATTTAAGTACTTCCGAAAAAGCAGCAAAACTGCAAGCTATCACAATTTAGTCCTGGCGAATATTTGATTCATTTTCTTCGACTTTTTTTTCACAGAAACTTTACATGTCTAAACGTCACCGTCAAGACCTCGACTGCGTACAAATCAATGCTCTCAATGTTTATTTCTGATTACAGATTTATAAAGGTTTTAATGTCAGTCTGTACATTTTGAGATTTTTCTATAGATGTGATGTGAAACAATCCCTAGCGAGATACCCTAGTTAAAAAGAGACAGAAGATACAAAAGAGATAATCAAAACAAACATGAGGATAAGAGACTGGCAAAATCAGGGCAATCAAACCAAAAACGACGAAAAATAAACAACTAAAAAGTCATTCGACACTACATAAAAAAAAAACTATAGATCGAGCAATAAGAACCTCATCAATAGCGAGGATAATCTTGGTTAAAACTATCTAACATGGCATCTTTTTTCCTTATCGAGAGCAGCATTTCGATTTCATGCCATGAGACTCCAACCTGGTTCAAACTTTTAATCCACAAAACAGCCTAAAGTAACAGTTTTGTTAAAAAATAAAGTCATCTAACTTATTTCATTTTCATGGTTTTAGGTTAAGCACGCAGCGGGAGAGAGAAAACTTTTATAGAATTTCGACAATTATTGTTGATCACGGGAAAGAGTCGTTGATTTTGTTGCTAGATAATGAACTAAACACTAGCAATCAAACACTGGAGGATTTTATAAACTTGAATCAACATGAAATATATCATTTATGCTTTAACAGATATACATGTTGCCAATGTATAAATGGCAGATTACCACTTACAACTCCCCCAAGTAGAGTTCTACATCCGGATCAATTAAATGTACTTCTAGACAAAAATGGGCAACAACTGTCTTGTCATAATATAAAAAGCTCATTACAATTCTATTGTTGTCCAGCAAAAACTACACTTACACCAAAGCATCTGGATTTAACACTTCTTCGTTGTCTACTGATTAATTTTGCCACCATCTGTCCTCAGAATAGCAGCATACGCCTTGTAGTTGATGACCTTGTTGGATATCGGAATAAATTGTATGGACATGCAGAAGAAGCTAGATGTTCAGACACTGACTATATTCTATACAAAAATCAAATTGAAAAAGTAATTCTAACAATTGCAAAATCATGCAAAAAAGAAAGTGAAATGAAACAGAAACTTAAAGATACTGAGGTTCGACCATTGGATGAAACAATTTGTCAACAGTACCAGATTTGTTTGCTACATGATATTCAACAAAATGAAGACATCAGAATGGTAAGCTTAATACTTTACACATATAAAACATACAAAAACTGCATTTTCATTCTGTACAGATATATCTTAAAGCAATGAGACAGCAGCCAAAAGACACAAGTAACAAAAGACGTTTAAAGGCTAACATACGGTTATAATCACGGCACAATTAAAGTGTCTTTAAATCAACCTCTATTAATACAAATATTCATAAGTTACTATTACAAGTTAACGTCCATAAATAGTTATTTCTAAATGAAAATGAATATTCCTGCAACAACTTAAGTTTTAATGTGCTACATTTTTGTCTTTTTTTATTCATACTCAAATGTCCTTGTGTATTCTATATGTATGTTCCGTTATGAAATTCTTAGTTGAATAGTCATTTACTATATAAAAACAAAAAGAGTTTAAAAGTTCAACTTCTTCTACAGGAAATAAATAATCTACGAGAACAATCGAAACAAAACAATGATCAAATTGTTCAGCACATTTTGGAAATCACCACCAATATTTCATCTCACAATAAAACAATTACAGAAAAAATGGAAGGCATGCAGTTGGATTTTGATAAAAGGGATGAAATTTTATATGAAAGAATACAAAGTAATGAGGTGAAACTCAATGACGAAGTCTATAAACAGAACAAAGAAGTTATGAGGACAATAGGAAAAGAGAGAGAAGTTCTGCAGTTGAATCACGAGGAACTCATTGGACATTTAAATCAGACTGAACTCAATATTCGATCGACAACAGAAGAAAAAACAGAAAGTATTCTTACACACGTCGAACAGACAAGACAAGAGATAAAGGATAAAATTGACAACATAAGTGTGGATCTTAAAGAAAAAGTGACCATTGAGGTGGCCAAATTGGGAATATTAGGTAATTCTGTCAGTTTGGAATTATTTTTAATTTAGGTACGATGAATTCATTTAAACGAATTGTGGTTTTAAAAACTCATTTAATAATTATAGTCTCCATTCGGAATTAGTGACAATTTATCATTGTTAGTTCTCCTCAATAAGGACAATTTGGCTATCCAAGTTAATGTCAGTATTACAAATCTAATCTTGAATCAATCCTAATCCTATCTTATTTTTGGGAAATATTTTTACAAATTCAAATGTGACGTCACTTTGTGTGGTTTTTTTTAAATTTCAAATGTGACGTCACTTTGTGCGTTGAGGCTTTGGCTAACTCGGCTGTGTATTTTTATGTGTTGGATTAAATTGTTTTATGTAATGTATCCGTTTTTATTCTGTAGTTAGTCCGCACTTCGGTTTTATCATGTATATCTATTATATAGTCATTTTATAAAATTTACTGTTTGCAAAATTATAAATTATTCTAAATAATAAGGATGTTCTTGTCCTAGGCAGAAAACCCTGGCCGTGTTGGGCGCAGCTTTTTGAAGTTTTGGTCCTCGGTGCTCTTCGGCTTTGTAATTGTTTTGGCTTTCATACTTTTTTCTTCTGAGCGTCACTGGTTGGTCTTGTGTGGACGAGACGCACGTCTGGAGTATTGAATTTTAAGCCTAGTACCTTTTGTTAGCTATTATTCGTGTGTTTCTTTGTCCTATATGTTCTCCCATTTATTTGTATTGTGGTCCTGTCATGTGATGTTGTCGTTTTGGTGTTGTGTTTGACGTTGCCATAAAAGCGGGAGGTTTGACATGCCACAAAACCAGGTTCTACCCACCATTTTTTTCTTAAAATGTCCTGTTCCAAGTCAGGAAAATGGCCATTGTTATATTATAGTTTGTTTCTGTGTGTGTTACATTTTAATGTTGTATTTTTGTTGTGTCGTTGTTCTCCTCTTATATTTGATGCGTTTCCCTCAGTTTTAGTTTGTAACCCGGATTTGTTTTTATCTCTATCGATTAATGAGTTTTCGAACAGCGGTATACTACTGTTGCCTTTATTTATTCATCATAGATACCAGGATTAGGTTTTTGTACACCAGTCGCACGTTTTTTCTACAAATGATTCATTGGTGACGCTCAAATAAAACCATTAAGAAAGGCCAAAATAAAGTACGAAGTTGAAGAGCATTGAGAACCCACAATTTCGAAAGGTTTTGCCAAATATATACAAATAAAGCACTTTTTTGAACATTTAACATGTATTGGAACGATTAATCTTCACATTGATATGTCCTTAAAATACACAAAGACAGCCTTCGAAAACATATATTTATACCTGAAGAAATATACATATACAAGCAATGAAATTCTAGAGAAAATTGTGTGTTGAATATGCTGATATATTGCTGTATTTTTTGAGTTTTTAAATGAAAGACAATTTGATTGTGTAATTTTTTTTTTCATTACAGATTTAAGAAAGCAAAATCTTATAGGTGAGATATCTTACATTTTTCTTTAGGTTTGTACAAAATGTCATTATAAATATGTACGGTAATACTGACAATGTTCCTGACTTTGGACACGTGCATGAACATGTATCGGGCAAAACTAGATCATCTGGTCTAAAGCTTCTCTCATTTAACCTACATCAGCGTATATACACAATTTTTTTATTTTGTTCTGACGTAGCAATTAATGAGACTTGAGTCCCCCTTTTTATGACAAACAAATATTTCTACCTAGAATAGGAATTATTCAACATATGCGTAGACTGCAAATACTTGTATTCGATTGTAAATAAAAATACCTGCCTTAAGAGCTTTCCTGCAATTTAAACAATCATCGCATACATGTGGTAGTTACTCCATACGATTTTAAACTCTGCTGTGGACTTGGTGATAAAAGACACTGTAGCGACAGTGTATATGCTTATATTATCTTGATAAATTAGTGGTTACCTTAATTGTTTTAATATTTTACGTGTCGCAAATGTCAAGAAATACGGCTAGATTCTTCTTTTTTCTAAATATCCCATCGGCTCTATACTACTTAATGATAATGTATGTTAATAAACACAGAAGTCATTTTTTCGGTATATTGATATGATTTATAATATGGCCATTGTTATATTATAGTTCGTTTCTGTGTGTGTTACATGTTAATGTTGTGTTTTTGTTGTGTCGTTGTTCTCCTCTTATATTTGATGCGTTTCCCTCAGTTTTAGTTTGTAACCCGGATTTGTTTTTATTTCTATCGATTTACGAGTTTCGAACAGCGGTATACTACTGTTGCCTTTATATAATATACTTTTCTAAACTTCCCGTTAATAAGTTAAGAAATTATTAATAAATAACCTCCCAACTCTTTTAGGCAAAATTAACCTTTAATATATGTAGCTATTATTTTTAATTCCTTTAAGATTAAATTGCTACTCACGTGTATAAGTATTTCAAAATATTTGTCTTATAAATGTTTATGCTTGAGCGTTTCTGATGTAGGAAAATTTAGAAGTGGGCATCGGACGCACGAAATTCATAAAATGTCATTTTGTGATATTGAACTTCTGTGTTAAATATATTTGGAGTTCCAATATTTGGTCTCCAGTAGACTATTGTTTGTGTTTTCGTGGTCTTTCGTGTTTTGCCGTGTCTTTGTCGGTTTACGAGCTTTGAATGACTACGTGGTATCTTCCGCCTCTTTTTGATAAAAAATAATTTTCGCAAACGAGCATCAGATTCATCCCAACAGCTTCATAAAATTGTGATAAAAGAGGTGTGAATACGGTTTTCCAATCATAGCACCAACGTTTTGTCGTTTAGATGATTTTTAATACAATTGTA
This sequence comes from Mytilus californianus, assembly GCF_021869535.1. NCBI lineage: Eukaryota > Metazoa > Mollusca > Bivalvia > Mytilida > Mytilidae > Mytilus > Mytilus californianus. Next base: position 118,398,196 of record NW_026262712.1, on the reverse strand, counting down.
AATTTGTTTTATTACATCTTTACAGATTTGGCTTTCAAAATGTCAATATCTAATATCTACCTTTGGGATATGTTCGAAGAAACTGTTCGCAATTCTTAAACGTAATATAAATTCAGTTTTTTACATTTATATAGATCACAGCATTGCCAGAATCAAAAGTCACCGAGGAGATGAAACATTTGTTGAAACGTTTGCACTTGATAAGGGGAAAAATGTATTAAAAGAACAAAACCTAGTAATTATCCGTGGTAAAGGAGGATCTGGAAAGACACAGATAGCTCTTCATTTAGCATCTGTTTACCAAGATGAAGGATACATTCCGCTTTTCTTCTCGGACAAAGAAGTTATTAAGTACAGAGATTTAATTTCATTAACCGATAAAAATATTGTAATTGTCGAGGATCTGTTTGGTAGAACGAGCGTTGACTTTTACGAAGATTACCATAGAAATATTCTGGATATTTTGTTAAGTTGTTTAAAGACGTCTACTCTTTTAAAAATGGTGTTTACCATCAGAAACGACCCAACATGCGAGGAAAGCATTTTAGCAAAGCATGACATATTTCATCAGAAATGCATTCTCAATTTGGATTATGATTACAGCCTGTCAGACAAAGAACGTATCACCATTCTTTTGAGTCATATGAGATATAATGCAATAAGCCCATGCAAAAGTAAATTAAAGATAGATGTATGTTTTGACTACGATCCTTTGCCTGGCTGTTCATCTGAATGTACTGCAAATGTTCAGCAGTTACCATGCGGTAAAATCCAAATATGTACCGACACAATTTATACATGCTGTATGAGTGATACATATGTTGGATTTCCGGAAACGTGTCGTATGTTTTGTTGTGATAAATCATTGACATGTCTTGGTGTTTCATATTTCCGTAACACAAATAAATCCTTAATTAATAAGATCAACGATCTATTCTCAGAAAGCTTTGAAAAATTATCATGTCGGTATCAGTACAGTGTATTAGTTTACACTGCTTTGAAACATAATTTCTTCGATAACAATATAATAGAAAGTCATATAGAAAATGATCAACTATTCAAGAGAATATTTTCCTTATTTGATAACAGGGAAACAAAGATACGAAAAACATTGGTCCAACAAGCTATACGTAGCCTTGAAGGTGGATACCTGATCAACAGTTCTAGGTACAATGAGTTTTACCTAGATAATTGTCCTGATACATTAGGAAAGGCCTACATGTTTAAACATCAAGCTGTACATGATGCTGTTCTGGTCTCATTCGGTAACGAATGCCCCGAAATGTTGATGAATCTGGACATCTGTGAACTCCAATTCATTTTACAATATATAAGACCTAGCTTAAAGCAACCTGACCCGAAATCATCTGTTATCCATGTTGACCCTAAATTAGTCATTGATAAGCTTTGTTATTTTCTAGAGAAAGATTTTCTTCTAAGTCACTGCGAAATGTTTAAACTTGTAGGAATATCTCATCCATGGTTTCCTCCGCGAATTGAAGGTCAAGATGAGGAAGATGACTACCAAGAACAATGCAAGTTTGATGAAAGCGATAAATCTGAATATACTGATGACGTGAAAAGCTTACTCGATTTACAGAAAGAGGATCCTGGCAGCGACCAAAGTACCCATGATGGTAATAGCTTACTCGATTTACAAGCAGAAGATCCTGGTAGCGATGACAGTGCGGATGACGCCAAAAGCTTATCCGATCTACAGGCAGAAGATGCTGGAAGCGATAGAAGTGACACAGAAGAAGAAAATGATATCTGTGAATTCGCATATCAAATTATTCGTGGTTGTCCAGAAATGATAGGAGAATATATTCGAAATTGCATTATTGAAAGGCGATATGTTTCATTTGTCAAAATATTTCTTGAAAGACTTTCTAAATTACCACCACAACCAGAGCAAATGACGAAGTTTCTCAATGGACTTACCAGAAGAGGCACCTGTTTGATGAATTTGAAAATCAATTCCGACATCATTCGTGATTGTGCTTTTAAATATGCTGACATAAATGTCTTTTGTCTAATTTTTAGACCAGAGAGTTCGACTATCAAACATTATAAGTTTTATCAACTAGACGATACATCACTTCAGGTAAAGCTTATTTCTATCATTGACGAAAATAAAACTTATAAAACAATGGCGGAAATCGGCAACTTTTTATATAGAATTGGAGTAGATGAAGGAAATTATGAATTTGTCAATAGATTCCTAGACAGCATTTTAGATACATATAGGAGTAAAGAAAACCACTGTAAAATTCGTTATATTATCGACGGGATATCGGCAAAAGGCAGGCGAACGGACGTGGTGTCCCGGTTCATAGAATTCATGCAAACAAACTTACTAACCTACGGAAGTATTAAGACTATCATTGGCCTTTGGGAAGTAATAAACACTGAAATATACAAAACTGATAAGAACACTGCATCATTAATGGTAATTCTAGAAGAAAAGTTTGAGGAACACATACTGTTTGGTACAGATTTTGAAGACGGAGTAAATTACAAAGCACAGACACAAGAGTATGGAGCATGCGTATACAATCTAGGTATGAAAGTTCAAAACAACAAATGTATTGAACAGCTTTTGTTAAAACTAAATGAAACTTACGAATTGTTAATTAAATGTGCATTTTTTATTGGATCACCAAATAGTCTTCACTTTTTAATTTATTTCTATAAAGGATTTACTAACTTTCGGGCGCGAAAAAATGATGCAGAACAAATGTGTCCTTCGGGAATGGAAAAACTATATTGTCATATTAAGCGATATAAAACATTTTTTAAAAAGGTGAAAGAAACAATAAGATGTACCAACTCGTCTGGTGAATACGCCATTCCATTTTCGTGGTATTTCTCTCTTGCCAGCAAGGACAAACTCAACTCAAAGACCAGTGAAGATGATGTTCATGATGGTAATTAAGAGAAGTTTTGAAACATATTATCTGCATTTGTTTGATAAAAATACTCCTTCGTGGAAAACCACACTGGTTCCAATAACAATTACATCCGAGGCAGAAATGATCAAACTGTGGAATTGTATAATCGATAACAATTTTTGTAGTGTAATGGACTGATATTCCAACAGACGGTCGTTTATTCTAACGGGTTTTAATTTTGTCTAACTTGTTTTGTACTCCTCACATGACGGAATTCATACAAAACTTACTTTTAAGACCAAATAGAACTTTTTTTCATATTAATCAAAGATAAAAGTATCAAACAATAATCTGTTTTAGAATTATTTATATCACATATATTTTCGTGAGCGTTAGATAAGGTACACTGCGTAAACATATTAGACGGACATCTTAATACTTAAATCTATGAATTCAGTTTTCATTTGTCAACTGTGACATACCATCATAATTTGCCTATAGTGTTTATGTGTCTACAGATTTTAATAATGTATGGTAAGACATGTTCTGTTTGTGGCCTTTTCAATAATAGGGGATATCTTCTTTCCTCAAAAACTTCTGTAACAAAAAATGAGACAGTCAACTCATATGTACTTCGGTTCTTCGGTCAACATTATAGCAGTTATCATATTACTAAATGGTCACTTTTCAAACCAACTTATGACACATTTAACTGTTTGTGCACTGATGTCATTATGACAAAATTATTTTAAGTATTTTACAGTCGTTTTCAAAATTTCTGTAAATGCAACTATTTTTGTAAAATTTTAATATAAGCCGGTAATATAATCTTCACTTGAATGTTTACTAATCCAGTTAGGATAAAGTAGTTCTTGTATCCGATGGTCACGAGGTCGAATTCTTTGAAAATCAAAAACCTAGTACAATTGTTAAAGAGCTGGTGAAACCACAAAGCACCACAAGTATAGACGTATCCGGACAAAAAGAACCATCGAAACTCTAATTTGCCTAATTCATTGACATATATAAACTTTTGGAATTTTTAGTCCTTTATCATGTTTATTTTGCCTTTTTTTTTTCTTTATTCGATCTTTTTTTTTTGTTCCTTGCTACATAGGAAAAATTGCACCATATGTTTTCATATGTTTAACATATGTTTTTCATATGTTTGAAAACATATGTAAACATATGTTTGAAAACATATGTAAACATATGTTTAGATCCGACATGAAAACATATCTTTTCGAACATATGAAAAACATATGGAAAACATATGAAAAACATATGTTTTTAAAATCATATGAAAAACATGTTTTTCATACATGTAAAAATATGAAAATTTTTCATATGTTTTTTACAAACATATGTTTTTCATATGTTTTCATACCTGGCCTAAACATATGTTTTCATATGTTTTGCCCAAACATATGTTTTCATATGATTTTATCTTGGTCCTAAATATATATTTTTTATAGGTTTTTAATTGTTCAAATGCATTTATTTTCTATTAGATTCTAAACATGGTTTGTATATGTATTTTTTTTTTTTTGCGATAGGTTTTTAAGGGTAATGTTTTGATGTTTTTTAATATGTTTTTCTTTAATTTGTTATCTTTTTTTTATGTCAAGAACTCATTTTGAGTGTAAATACTTCATTGTGATGAGTTGTTGCTTTAAAAAGTAAAAAACCCAAAATAGCAAACACCACAGAAAATACATGGCAAATTCAAAAGCTCAAACAAATAAAAAACAATAAGTGCTCCATAATTTTTATATAAAGTACTAAGTTGTTGTCTCTTCTATTTTCATATTTTTGTCTCTTTGACATACATTGTTCCACATTTCTATTGTTATATTCTATTTTCATTTGTTTGTCATTTCGACATACACCATTTCTAGTATTGTCTATATTCTATTTTCATATGTGTGTCTCTTTGACATACCCCGTTTCTATTGTCTATATTATATTTTCATGTTTGTCTCTTTGACATACCCCATTTTCTATTGTCTATATTCTATTTTCTTATGCGTGTCTCTTTGACAGACCCCAATTTCTATTGTGTGTCTCTTTGACATACCCCATTTCTATTGTCTATATTATTTTTTCATATGTGTGTCTCTTTGACATACTCCATTTCTATTGTCTAAATTATATTTTCATATGTGTGTCTCTTTGACATACTCCATTTCTATTGTCTATATTATATTTTCATATGTGTGTCTCCTTGACATACCCCATTTATATTGTCTATGTTATATTTTCATATGTGTGTCTCTTTGACATACTCCATTTCTATTGTCTAAATTATATTTTCATATGTTTGTCTCTTTGACATACTCCATTTCTATTGTCTATATTATATTTTCATATGTGTGTCTCTTTGACATACTCCATTTCTATTGTCTAAATTATATTTTCATATGTTTGTCTCTTTGACATACTCCATTTCTATTGTCTATATTATATTTTCATATGTGTGTCTCTTTGACATGATACCCCATTTCTATTGTCTATATTATATTTTCATATGTTTGTCTCTTTGACATACCCCATTTCTTTTGTCTATATTCTCTTTTCATATGTGTGTCTCTTTGACATACCCCATTTCTATTGTCTATATTCTATTTTCATATGTGTGTCTCTTTGACATACATGTGTACTCCATTTCTATTGTCTATATTATATTTCCTATGATGTACGTGATATTTCTATTTATATTTCGTCGTCGTTAACTTTTTACATTATTAACTTCTTCTAGAGAACCACTGAATGGATTGGAACAAAATATAGTATGAATGTTCCTTATGAGGTGCTGACCAAGTGTTGTTACTTTGTTGCCGATCCATCATGCAAGATGGCCGCCAGCGGGGGACTTAGTTTAACATAGGACCCTATGGGAAATACATACAAATGTCTTCTTTTAGAGAACCACTGTATGGAATGAAACCAAACATATCATGAATGTTTCTTATGAGGTGCTGACCAAGTGTTGTTACTTTGTAGCTGATCCATCATCCAAGATGGCCACCAGCGGGGGACTTAGTTTAACAAAGGACCCTATGGGAAATACATACAAATGTCTTCTTTTAGAGAACCACTGAATGGAATGAAACCAAACATAGCATGAATGTTCCTTATGAGGTGCTGATCAAGTGTTGTTACTTTGTAGCTGATCAATCATCCAAGATGGCCACAAGCAGGGGGCTAAGTTTAACAAAGGACCCTACAGGAAATACATACAAATGTCTTCTTTTAGAGAACCACTGAATGGAATGAAAGCAAACATAGCAATATTAAACCAAATTTGGCCTCAAACATTATTATAAGTATCTGTCATGATTTTTATCTTTTTTTATATGATTTCAAAAACCCAAGTAGAGTCAGGTGAGAAACACAGGCTCTTGAGAGCCTCTAGTTTATCTATCAAGGGGAAATATTAACATGATTAAAAAAAACCATGTTTTTTTGTTCTCAAAAATATTTATAAATAAAAAATGTGCTTGGGGGAAAAAAGTTCTTTTTCTTGTATACTAAATATTTCAAACTGACCTTCAAGGGCATTACTATAATAGTATTCTATAAGTTTAATAAAAAAAAATTGAGAGCATTTACGAGGCCATTTTCCATAAATTTAATATTTCCAAGAGGCATAACTCTTTTGAAAAAATTCAATCGGCCATCATTACAACTGCCAGTTGGACATCTACACCTTACAATAATTCCATACACCAAATATAGTAAGTATAACTTATTTCTTATAATACCTGAGATATTGACTTGACCACGAAAACTTTCTGACAGAGTAGACAGACACTAGCTATAGGACCTTGCAAGGTACCCACATACTAAGTAAATAGAAATACCCTATTACCATGATTACTATAAATAATATTAATAAGAGAGAAATTAACATTACAAAAAAACTTTAACCACAGACTGAACCTAAACTTAAGGACAGCAACGCCGCCCCTGGCAGAATCTAGGATCACTGTCTCGATTTCGTGAAATAAATTTGCAAGCTTGATAAAAAGCAGAACATGTATTTCAGAAATAGAAATTCTATGCAATTATAAATACTTATATGCTGTTATGGTCCTACATATTCCTGTGTGTTCAATATTTTGGCATTACACAAAGGCATGCTTTCTTAGACTGTTTGAAATGACAAATGTTTTGTTGTTACATTAATTGATTAAATCTGTTGAATGTGAATTGATAGATATTTTAGTTTGGGAAAACATGATTTTGCATCTTTTATTATTTTGTTATTTCTTTTTAAGTGCTTGTTGATAAGTCCATCCCTTTCTGACTGATTTTGACATTTGTTTCTAATGTTGGGTGCTGTCTGCCATACTGTCTGTAGTTTTATTTTTTTCATTGGTTCACATTTTTTCATCCTTATACAAGTTATAGCCAAAATAGGTTACTTTATGGTATTGATTTTGATCATTGTTTATGGCTGTACAGTGACCAGGAAATGTTTACATCTTCGTCCTTTGGTTTTTGAATTGATAGTTGTCATATTGAGAATCATACATGTTCCTCATCTCCTCATACATGTTAAACATGTTATATCTATATGCTGGTTCATAAAAAATCTTAAAAGGAAATTATTCAATTGTTATATGTTTGAAAACTCTTTCCTATAATGCAAAAACAATAATTGATTAATTTTTCTAGCTTATTTTAATGTTCAGTGGCAAATATTTTATGTATATTCAAGACGAGAACAACTTTTAAATATACAATTCATATTACATTGTAATATAAGCAAATGCTATAATTATTTTAACTTCTGACATCTCATGCGTGTGTGTGTGTGGAGCAGAAGAAGGATTCCTTGATAAAATTGAGAATGGAAATGGGGAATGTGTCAAAGAGACAACAACCCAACCATAGAGCAGACAACAGCCGAAGGCCACCAAACTGATGCATACTTGACATCAGAAAGACATAAATAAACAACAGTATACATGGTATGCATGCTGTAACATGTACAATTACACTTGAAAAAGTTTTAAATAGATAACATTAAATTATTTAAATTAACTGCAATTCTACAGATGAACTTACTTTGATACCAGTTCTTTTTGCCTGACATCCGCACCTACATGAACACCAGTGATTCTAATACTGTACTTTCCTTTCATTTAGTAACCATGGTAACAAGCTAAAATTGTAAATCTTAATTTAATCCAGAAGTCCAGACAAAAACAAGATCATTTTTGTAGACGTAGTATGAACTGATGCTCACTAATTAATATTTTTACTTTTGAGTGAATGGAAACAATATGTAACAAACAACAAAAAGATCAACAGTGTAACTAATATTAATAATATATGTATAGCCTAAGCCCGTCTCAGTATAGTATGAACTTTTTCTAGTATAAAATGATCTATTCTGCTGTCTAGTTTCAAATAAAATGCTCCCCAGGGCGCAGCTTGATACGACCGCAGAGGTCGAACCCCAAACAGATGGAGCAAGTATTGACACAATATTCAAGCTTGATACAGCTCTGAATTTGGTTTGTGATTAAATATTTCACACAGCATACATGGCATAGGTTTCTGACACAGAATGAATGTGGTCTAAGAACTTAAAAATTTTAAATTAGACATTTACCTATTATGGTCCAATATCCTAAATCTAAATACATGGTTAACGTTAGATTCAGCATATAAAAGAACCCCAAGAATTCAATTTTTTGATGAAATCAAACAAAGTTTAATTATGGACCCTTTTGACCTCAATGTGGACCAATTTGATAACGGAGCCCAAAAATCAAAATACATGGTTAGATTCAGCATATCAAAGAACCCCATATATTCAATTTTTTCAAAACTCAAACAAAGTTAAATTTTGCACCCAATTTGGACCAACTTGAAAACTGGGCCCATAATCAAAAGTCTAAATATATGTTTAGATTCAGCATATCAAAGAACCCCAAGATTTCAATTTTGTTAAAATCAAACTAAGTTTTATATTGGACCCTTTGGACCTTAATGTAGACCAATTTGAAAACCGGACCAAAAATTAAAAATCTGAATACACGGTTAGATTCGGCATATCAAAGAACCCCAATAATTCAATTTTTGATGAAATCAAACGAAGTTTAATTTTGGACCCTTTGGACCTCAATGAGAACCAATTTAAAAACGGGACACAAAATCCCAAAACTTAATACACTGTTAGATTCAGCATATCACAGAATCCCACATATTCAATTTTTGTTGAAATCAAACAAAAAAAAAGTTTAATTTTGGACCCCGATTTGGACCAACTTGAAAACTGGGCCCAAAATCAAAAATCTAAATACATGTTTAGATTCAGCATATCAAAGAACCCCAAGAATTCAATTTTTGTTAAAATCAAACTAAGTTTAATTTTGGACCCTTTGGACCTTAATGTAGACCAATTTGAAAACGGGACCAAAAATTAAAAATCTAAATACACGGTTAGATTCGGCATATCAAAGAACTACAATAATTCAATTTTTGATGAAATCAAACAAAGTTTAATTTTGGATTCTATGGACCTCAATGTTGACCAATTTAAAAATGGGGCCCAAAATCCAAAAAATTTAATACATGGTTAGATTCAGCATATTAAAGAACCCCAAGAATTCAAGAATAAAGCCCCATTGAAATTGGTCAAGAAATAAGCAATTTATACAAAGTATTAGAAAAGTATTGTTATTGGCCCCTAATTCATAAACAGTTAGGGTCATAACCCCCAAATTCAATTCCAGTAGACTATTTTCATATTACCGACTTTTGACTCCGGATTATATAATTTGTTGACTGGCTACCTTTGTAACTCAAGAATGGTAAAAGTGTCGCCACCAAATTTCGTACTTAATCTGTATTATGTAGTAATAAGCATTGTGTATAAGTTTCATAACATTTGGTTGAGGCAAACTAAAGTTAGAAAAAATTGTACTTGATCTTAGTTTTGTGGTAATGAATATTGTGTATAGGTTTCATAATGTTTGGTTGAGGCAAACTTAAGTTACAGAATGGAAACTAAAAATTTTGCAATCTTTCGATTTATAAAGGGGCATAACTCAATAATGGTTAAAGTGACACAACCCAAATTCAACTTGATCTTTGGAAGTCAAAATTAAACATTGCATTGTATTGATTGTAGTTGATTCAACTATAATCATGGACAAAGGAAGATAACTCCAATTTTAAAAATAACTTGATATTTAGAAGAAAATAAACTTAAGTTAGAGAACGGAAACTGAAACTTTTGCAATTTATCCATTTATAAAGGGGCAAAACTCTAGAACGGTTAAAGTGACGCCAACAAAATTCATACTTGATCTGTGTTATGTCAAAATAAGCATTGTGTATAAGTTTCATCACATTTGGTTGAGGCAAACTTAAGTTAGAGAACGGAAACTAAAAATTTTGCAATTTTTCCATTTATAAAGGGCATAACTCTCGAACGATAAAAGTGATGCCACCAAAATTCAAACTTGATCTGTGTTTTGTGATAATAAGCATTGTGTAAAAGTTTCATAACATTTGGTTGAGGCAAACTCAAGTTAGAGAACGGAAACCATTTTTTTGGACGTACATACATGTACGTACAGACAAGGGTAAAACTAAAACTTAATGCCCCCACCGCTGCGGCGGGGGCATAAAAAAAATGTAACCATAACAGTGCTTTACTGGTTATCTTCCATAGAATTTATATTTCAAAGTGAAGTAATTCCTGTATAAATAATTTACAAGACATTACTGGTATATATAATAAACCTTTGGTATACATAAATATTACATGAATAAACAAAATTTTTAAACAAAGTTATCCTTTTCATTACATACCTCTCATCAGAAAATAATTATTGCCTGCTGCTCCTAGCTTATATGCACATAAATCAATATGACAATCTATGAATCCATTATATAATCTAGAAAGCAATGCCTCAAATGAATTCTGTTCTGTTGCTTAGATTCTTCTACTTCTTGAAGTACAAAATGTACTTTCATTGAAAATGCTAAAAGAAATAATGTATGGCATGTACAAATGTATAATAAAATGAAGTTACAATATTAATATATCTGCCAAATTTATTGCTTTAAAATTTTTTATATGACAAAATTGGCTTATTTTGATCTATTAGCAAGAACAACAGATCTAGACTTGCCCTGAAAAAAAAAATTAACTATATAAAAAGTATTAAACTATTTGAATGTTCTAATCCATCTTATGTTTATTAAATCCATATGACCGTTGTGTGAAGTGATGAATCAAAGTGGTTTAATCTGCTTTATACAGATCTGATGTCAGATGAGTTAAGCCTTTTCACACCACTATCCCATGTTAGGGAGCTACCATTTGATTTAGGGGGGGGAGGTAGGATGAAAAAGTTTGTCCTGCATTTCCATTTTTCCATTCTATTCAGTCCTGTCTTTTTTTTATTTATAGTTTATCCTGACTTTTGTTTTAAATCAATGGTCATCCTGCCTTTTTTTTGGGGGCAAAGTGTCTCATCCTGCCTTTTTTTTTCAAATTTCATCCTAGACCCCCCCCCCCCCCCCCCACACACACACACATAAAAAACAAATGATAGCTCCCTTAAGGGGAAGGTTTGGCACCAAAAAACTTGTCTGACTCCACCACATCCTGTATGTGCCTGTCCAAAGTCAGGAGTCTGTAATTCAGCGGTTCAAGTTGTCGTTTGTTCACTTTGTTGCTGTATATCATATTTGTTTATTTGTTCCTTGTTTTGTTTATAAATCATTACATGTACAATGTATCAGTCTGTTAGTTTCATAACTTGCATTGTTTTACATTTGTCATTTTCATTAAATGTCTTTTATAGCTGACTTTGTGGTATGGGCTTTGCTCATTGTTGAAGTCATCTTGTACCATAACTTATTATAGTTGTTAACTTCTATGTCATTTGATCTCTGGTGGAGAATTGGACTCTTCTCATTGGCAATCATACATGTACCACATCTTCTTATTTTTATATTCACATTAAAGTATATGTAAAGTAGACCATTCATGCACTCTAGGGGTCCACTTCTTATAATGTACAAGGTGATAAGACCTGCCGCTGTAATAGCCTGGGTCATATTTTTCAGCTTAAAAATATGTGAATAGGTGTGGAAAACTATCAGAAGTATAATACATGTATGATAAGGCTAAGAATTATTAGATGTTTATTGTTATAGTACTCAGTAACAGTAGTCTCAGACTCAGGATTATTAAGGCTTATTGTACTTGTCATATGCAAAGCCCTATAATTTTCTTAGTTGCAAGTCTTGTTTTGCCTTAAGCATTGTTAAGTTAACATAACATAAGGAATTTGAGCCTCAGATTTTAGCTTTAATCAAATGTGATGATTTTCTCGGTAATGCTAGAATGTGATTCTTGTCCGCTCCAGCATGTCCTGGAATCACTCATAATTAAAATTTGGAAAAGGGTACATGTACATTATTACCTACGCAATGTATGAAAAGGTATATATACATTTTTTAAATCTAAATTAAATGAAAAGGGGGGAATAATTAATCCCCAGGGGCACCCTTATCTATTAATTGTAAAATAGCTACTAATTGCTAAAGAGATTATAAAGTCGTCTGCACAGTGTTATGGTTTTAAAACAACTCATAAACAAATACTAATATCACACACCATGGCATAAGACACAATTATACAGGTCTGCATCAGTTAAAGTAATTAAGTTCTGTAGTGACATTAGATAAACAATTTCAATACATTACATGATACATCAAGTATATGATGATATAGATAATGAAACGGATTACCCAATGCAAAATTATATTTATATTACAATATCGTTCTCAGACTCAGGTTTACAAATATCTAGTCAAATAGTTTTTCGAGAAAAATAAAGCACACACATCTTCCTGCTTTTATCCAATAATTAAACAAAATGTGCATAATAATATTTACCTTTCGTTGTGCTTTTAGGGTACGTAAAACTATCCATCAAAACAAAAACACTTTCGCTGTTTCGTTGCGTTGACTTTCTATAAATTTTCTATGTTTCGTTCCCCGGTTTCTTCCAGTTAATCGACAAGTCACCCATTTCAATTTATCTGTTAATAATAAATTTTGATTCACCAGTTTGAAAAACCAAAGTTCTTTGTATCATCTATCTCTGTCCATTCAAACTTTTTAAATGACAACAGCAGATCGCGTGAGCGTCCATGGATTTTGCGTCATAGTATAAAAAACGGTAACGGTGAAAAGATTTCCGGGTTTCCGTATTCGACGTACCATGCAAGGAGGGTGGTAAAGGGTTATTTTCGTGCAACGTGATCGCCGTTTTTTATTTCACGTTCAACGTGTTTTTACTTTTTTAATTGACGTTCAGTCGTGCAAGACAGGTGCCTCGTTCAACGTGTTCTGCTTATTTAATTTTACGTGCATCGTGAATTTCAAATGCTTATTTTGCGTGCTCGGTATTTTTCAAATAAATTTCAAACACTAGACAGGGATCGTCAAGTAAAAAAAATGATTGAATTTTGGTTTTCGATAAAGCAGAAAGGCCTATGATGTTGTTCCTTTATTTGCAATTTAAAAGTTAAAAAGATCGTTATATACTTTTTCTAAAGCCGTACACCATTTATAATCCGGAATATTAAGTAAAACAGAGAGTTTTTATATACAAGAGAACAGTGACTCAGTCACAAAAGGTTCAATCAAAGTTTTTATTTTTCGTGCAACGTTCATGACAGAAATTATTTCACGTTCAACGTGAAATTATGTCTTATTTCACACTTTTTCCGTGCAAGCACCCCCCTTTACCACCCTCTGCAAGCTTTCGTACATTTACGTATATATTAATGGTCTGGAATCAAGATTGGGGTTTAAGAATATAGAAAATAAAGACAAAAAGTGCAAAATAAAGAACAAAAAAAATAAAGAACAGATACTAAAAAAAGCAGAAATATGGAATAAAGAATCATACTGTAGAGAATAATGGGATTATTGATAAAAAAAAAGAATTGAGAATAAAGAACAAACTAAATAAAGAATATTTATTCATATTATTATTTAATATTTATAACTCATTCATTTATTTTATGTTATTTATGTTCCATTCAGAATTAGATAGCTCTGCTGTGGGGGTGACATAGCCCGGCTGAGGGCTGACATGCTTTTATCATCACGATGATGTGGGATTTAGTGGGAAGAGTAGAAAGTGCACTTTCCTGTTTGAGAAATACACTATACAGATAATGAATGAAAAAATATATGTGATAATTAAATGACAAATTTTGACATTTTCTCAAAACATTTTTTTTTTAAATGTCCTTTAAAACATATGAAAACATATGAAAATCACATGTTTTTCATATGTTTACAAACATATGTAAACATATTATCCAAAACATATGAAAACATATGTTTGCTTCCATATGTTTTCATATGTTTCAAAACATATGTAAACATATGTTTGTAAACATATGTTTTTCATATTTTTGGGACAACATATGTTGCAATTTTTCCTGTGTAGTATATAAAGGAAGCTATATTGTTTTTTCTTCTTTTGTAAGTTAGTATCGTCTGAAATCGGGTATAAAACAAGTCATTTCTCAGTGTACATTCACTGAATTTGACCGCGGATAATTATGTATGCATATGTATTAGATTGATTGATTTATTGTTGCTTGTTTAACGTCTACATGCATAGAAGGAATACTTGTAGTATACGGTTATATATTATAGTCAACTTCTTTCCATGTTGGAATCGCTTTTGGTTGCAATGTTATTTAATGGTTTATTGCATTTGAAATTTCAGTTTCATCTAAAACTTCTATAATCGAACAACTATTTGTAAGACCCATGATTGCAATGCTTAATGTGCTTAGACCCGTACTTGTGGTACTAGTAAAGTCGATCAAGAGAAGCTGGGTTTCACAGTAATAATGTCATAAAGTTCATGAAAGTTATAATTTCTTAAGTGAGACATAGTCTTATAGTAGTTTACTTAAGAAAATGCACACGCATACATGACAAAGGTGTACGTCTTTTAACTTACGGGTATTTATGTATAGGGTATTGCCGGTAAAAATCTTCACCTTGATTTTCCCCAGTACAAAATAGAAATGATGCTCCAGGTGATTTAAACGCATAAAGTATGTCAGTTAGCATGCAAGAAGTAGACGTATTGATGCAGTCATGAGGATAACGTCACGAGACATTTAAATTATTTTAAAGGTAAAATATTTTATTTAATCACAATATCAGCTGATTGTATAATATTATGATTTGGGTAATGTTGTTTGTTATGTTTATGATGCACAGACTGAGTTTTTGACTAAATCTTGAAAACTTGCAAAATCTAATCTAAATTTCATAATTTTGGTTCTTTTAACTTATATTTAAATGTGCACTATTAACAAGATTAATATTTTGATTTTTAACAGAAAAGGATGTCTACATTTGCAAATATTTTTCTTTGTAATTTTTATTTACCAGAATACCATAATGATATAAATACAAATTAATCATTAATAGGTACGCTAGAGACAAAAAGTTCAGAAAGCCGAAAATAAGAATGAATACCAAAACGGCCTTAACAAAATAGCTAAACATTATCTAAGGTCAACTTTGTCTGAGGGGTTCCACCTTTACAAAAATTGAAGTTAGATACTTTATTAACGCGTTCATTTCTTTTGACGTCAAGCTATAGTTTGTCTTAACTGAAAAAAAAGATAATTTGTAAAAAACCAGTTCAATGCATCTGAAACTCAGTTAGATTTCGAGTACATTTGTATATACATGAATCTATGATTCAGTTTTCTGGCAACACAACGCCACAATGAGTCATTTGTAGACGAAACGTTCTTCTAGGGTACAAAATGTTTAGCCTGGTATCTTAAGTGTTTTTTTTTTTGTATCTAGAAATTGACAATCAGGGTCTGTTAAAAACTAAACTTTACGACTAAAGAGTTATTTTCATTTTTTCAATTGTGAACTGTTTAGCAACATTCAATCAGTAGATGTCTCTTAGTTGAAACACTATCCCAGGGCTTGCATAAAGGGTTATTGATTGCATGGAAGCTTTTGTATCAAGTCTGTAACCAGGGTACGTTTGATTCCCTTTTTATGTTAACAATAAATGTATTTCGTCTTTTATAATCATGTTTTTTGATATTATGGTAAATAAAAGTAAATCATGAATATTCGGTAGTTTGTATGCGGAAAGATGCACAAATAGGTGTTAATGATATATCAATCTCACTCCGGTTAAACTATACCATGAAATAAATTATTATGATCACATCGGTAGGGGAAAAATAATATATCATGTATACAGAGGTGCATATAATACAGGAAATGAGCGTCTGCAGCAGAACACTTATTATCAATAACTGCACTATTATCGCCAACGTTCAATATGTTTTGACTGTATTTCAATATTTTCTATCAATGGTTTAATATTTTACAATATACTTCGTCACTTCCTGTTTTATCGTTCGAAGTTCTGCATACATAGTTATCAAAGGTACCAGGATCATAATTCATTACGCCAGACGCGCGTTTCGTCTACATAAGACTCATCAGTGACGCTAAGATCAAAATATTTATAAAGCAAAACAAGTACAAAGTTGAAGAGCATTGAGTACCCAAAATTTCAAAAAGTTGTGCCAAATCCGGCTAAGGTAATCTATTCCTGGGATAGAAATTCTTAGTTTTTCGAAAAATTCAAACTTTTGTAACAGGAAATTTATAAAAATGACCATTTAATTGATATTCATGTCAACACCGAAGTGACTACTGGGCTGGTGATACCCTCGGGGACGAAACGTCCACCAGCAGTGGCATCGACCCAGTAGTGTAAATAGTTATCAAAGGTACCAGGATTATAATTCATTACGCCAGACGCGTGTTTCGTCTACATAAGACTCATCACTTAGATTAGTATTTAAAAAATATATTGAAGGCAGTTGGAGTCAAATGCACAGGGATAACTTCTAAATTAAAATGTAAGTATAAGTCGTTGTGATGATGGATTTACGGTTTTGCTATGAAATAACTTTAAGACATCTAAGGGTTAACATGCACTCTTCAACAATATGCATTATGCATACTTAGTCCCGAAATTCTCAATTCTATCTCTTGATGTACTGCATATATTTTTAAATAAAAATAAGAAGATACGGTATGATTGCCAATTTTTCACATATACTGAAACCCGAAGGTAAAATAAGACTAAAACGTAAATGACACATTTAAAATCTGCAACAGCGTTACCAATTACAACGGCTCAGTTTTGACAAGTCCCTTCAGATGGATGAAAGCGCTAGCCACTAAAAACCACTTAAACTCACTATTGTTTTCCCCCATATATATATATATATAATAATGAATCATACAAAAAAATAGCTGATTAGGTTAAAAAAAATAATTTTGAAATTGAACAATAATCATGGAGTATTATTAAACACATTTTATCTTTAATTAGAAATAAAGTTATTAGTGCATGGGCAAACTTCATTGTAATCTCTTCAATTTAAAACATTTTTAGCACGGTCTATAATTTCCTTTATGCACTGACAAAGGATTATGATTGTCGCTCTTTATATAGATACATGCATCAATTAACATTAAAATTATTTAATTTCTATTTTTGTAAGCTTGGTTTCTTTCACACAGATGTTAACTCTGCATCACCTTTCATTCATATATAGAAGGAAGCAGTTATGGAGTTAAATATTAACAAAGTTTTAGAATGAATTACTCTATCCATTTTATATTTCTAACTATGTTAAAACATTACGTAAAGAATAAGAACCAGTAAATACAAATGTTCAATCTTGTTTGACATTTTATGGTATCATGCAGTTCTGCGAATTCAGATCTGGTCTCTCTGTTTATTTTCTCATCTAAGCTATGGTATTAAAAGTGTCACTGCGTTTTTAAAAACCAGTGGAGTAGTTAGTTTATGTTTACTTATTACATCGGTTTTTTTTATGATGTGATAATTTAAACCATAAAAAGTTATTCATATGTTTTAACATAATAAGTTATAGGTAGTTTGTGTTTATCTATAATAACCACAGAATGCCATACAATTATCTATTATCACAAAAAATTTGCGATTTCTTAAGTCATTTTATGCAGACACAAACGCTCTTTATATGGTAACATTTAAATCTAAACAAATTTTATATTTTTGATGTAAATAGGACAATTGCTTCTTAAACATTTCGTCACACAAGTACTTGAGAAGACACAACCTAATATGGATTTTCAATTTTACACAAGTTTAATACTATGTAATGCAAATAATTATTTAGGGTTAAATCTTAAATGGCAGCGTGGGACCTTAAATTAGTAAAAACGTAAAAACAATTTGTTTTGTCCACCGCACCTGTTCTTATTCAAAATATACATGTTTCAACACAATGGCACTTGTGCCTGTCCCAAGTAAGGAGTCTGTAGTTCAGTGGTTGTGGTTTGTTCATGTCTGTCATATTTGTTTTTGTAAATTGACTTGTTATAAATTAGGCCGTTAGCTTTCTCATTTGAATTGTTTCATATTTTTCTTGTCGGGGCCTTTTATAGCCGACTATACGGTATAGGTTTTTCTCATTGTTGAAGGCCGTACGGTTGCCTATAATATTTCACGTCCACTTTATTTTAACTTTGGTGGATAGTTGTCTCATTGGCAATCATACCACATCTCCTTATTTTTATATAGCTTTCATTTCTTGTATCCTGACCTTTAAATGAAGGTGAACATTTGTAGATAGCAAACTAATCTGAGTAGCACCCTTTAACAAAACAACTCTGTAATGTTGTATTTATTATTCAAATGTGGTTTTCTAGTTGCAGCTCTATACTGTTTTAAAAAGGCATGTATCTGAATTAACCGAAAATAAAGTAAGTCTATGTGAGATCATGAAAATTGCTAAGTTCAAAATCAGCAATTTTTACGAACTCGTATAGTTTTATTTAAATTGTGATTAATTCAGTTTTCATTCCTTATTCATAAAATTATTTTGTAAAACACGAATCCACAATTCTAACCCTAATTTCCAGATAATGAAATGAAAATGTTGACAATATGTTGGTTAGGAAGAGACAAATCAAAGTAACATAGAAATTTCTGAGGGAATCGCATGAACTTCAGTAGGAGCTATTATTCATTTGAACTTTGGTGGATAGCTGTCTCAATGGCAATCATACCATATCTCCTTATTTGTATATTGACCGAATCCATCAACATGTTAAAATAATTAAATACACATATTACATGCATTACTTTCCTTAGCTCACATTTTGAAATATGATTGTTTACTGCACGAATTATTCCATATAATCCTTCCATTAATACCCTTGTAGGACAATTGGATATATTACTGAATTGTATCATTACATTTATTATATATTTAAATATTATTTGAATTAATGGTATACATATATATATTATTTACAATTTGTGTTAGTAATGAAGTTTTTCGAATCGCAAAGAAAAAAACTCATTACACGAAATTATAAAAAGTAAAATAGCAGAAATACCAAACTCCAAGGAAAATTCAAAACGGAATGTTCTTTTTCGAATGTCAAAATCAAAAGCGAAAACACATCAAACGAATGGAAAACTACTGTCATATTCCTGATTTAGCACAGACATTTCCTCATGTAGAGAATGGAGGATTTAAACCTGGTTTTATAACTAGATAAACCTCTCAGTTGTATGACAGTCGCAAAGAATTCCTTTGGGAACGAACTGTGCGCCTCTCCTTGCCGATCTCTTCTTATTTTCATATGAATCGGAGTTCCTTCAGACACTTGTCAAAAACAAGAAGATCAAAGAAGCCAGATTATTTAATTTCACTTTCAGATATATTGATGATGTTCTTTCCATTAACAATCCGAACTTTTCTGATTGGGTTCCATTAATATATCCCCCAGAACTAGAAATTAAAGAAACAACAGACACGGCTTCCTCCGCCTCATTTTTAGACTTATATCTCAAATTTGACATACGCAGTCATCTCAGTACAAAAATCTATGACAAACAAGACGATTTTAATTTTGAAATTATAAATTTCCCCCACCTTAGTAGCAATATACCTACTTCACCTGCATATGGGATATACATTTCCCAACTAATTCGATATTCAAGAGCTTGCAGCTCCTACTCAGACTTTGTAAAACGTCACCAGATTCTGAGCAGAAAGTTGATGAACCAAGGGTATGTCAAAGAACGTCTCGTCCTTTTTCTAAAAAAGTTCATCGGAAGGTACCAAGACCTTGTTGATAAATATTCCGTATCAACTTCACAAATAATACATGATGGTCTTGATGTATAGATTCTGCGTACTGACGATGTTTATCATCTTAACAACGTGTTCTATTGTTCTTTTATTTGTCTTTGTTCAATTATTAATATTACTTTTACTGTTTGGTCTGTTTTCTGTGATATCCATTTGACGTGGCTCGGTACTTATACATCTCGTCAATGTGTTTGTATTATCTTTCATTTTTGCTGGTGTGTTTTGTATGTGCGACTTTTTGTGTTTCTTTGGTTCATATGACGTAACTCTGTACTTTTAAAGATCCCGTCATTATGTTATTGTTCTATTATATTTCATTATGTTATTGTTCTATTATATTTTATTATGTTATTGTTCTATTATAAATTTGAAAATACTTTGAACGACAAATGACAAAATTATTTTACTCGCGTAGTGGTATTAACCATATGTGGATTCTTAAAAATTCCAAAGAACTTCTGGATAATTTTAAATCTCTGTCTGTTTCTGAAATTAGTTCTAACACAACTTTTGATGTTTTAACCCTGTATACCACCATTCCCCATGTGAAATTATAATTTTTTTTGAAAATACTTTGAACGACAAAATTTCTTCCTATGTGACGTTTACGTTTTCTGACGTCAGACACGCGAAGCAATGAATGTGGTTTTTAAATTTTATAGATGCTTAACTATGTTGTTGTCCATTCGTTTGATGTGTTTAATCATTTGATTTTGCCATTTGATTAGGGACTATCCGTTTTGAATTTTCCTCGGAGTTCAGTATTTTTGTGATTTTACTTTTTTGTGCTTTTTTGTTAAATATTTGTTTGTTTTGAGATTGTGACACAGTGATGACTGCTGTACCCATATTGTGACTATTTTACCTATTATGTCTGTGTTATTCACGCATCGCTATAAAACCAGGTTCAATCCACCATTTTCTACATTTGAAAATGCCTGTACCAAGTCAGGAATATGACAGTTGTTGTCCATTCGTTTGATGTGTTTTATCATTTGATGTTGCCATTTGATTAGGGACTTTCCGTTTTGAATTTTCCTCGGAGTTCAGTATTTTTGTGATTTAACTTTTTATATTGACAATTTAAACGAAATTTAAACCGGAAGTGAAAGTTCACCACATCTTTATAATAACTATGATGTTCACAACGTCACAACAATACAAAGAATAATAGTTACTACGTTGTTGTATAACAACGTTCAATTATACTGTCTGAAGGGGCAAGTGAACGGCAAAAACGCTTACAAATAAACTAACTAATGAATGTTATTCGTTTGTATTATTCTGTTTTTATTTCAAAATTTATATGAATGTGCCAAGTACTTTTTTTATTTCGAATAAAGTTATGAATATCTAGAGTTATCTTTTTTTAAAACTAAATGAAATATTTACATGTTTAATTCAAAAATGTTCAATTTGCAAAATATTTAAGTACTATAGAAACTATTTTATTATTCCATTTCAATCCTGCTTCAATATTGTAATGTTTGCGATTTCTCAACAAAACAACACATTCAACAGACCTTATTTTTTTCAATATAACAGAACTATAAACAACCGTCATACAAGTGGAATGTTTAGTTAGCTATAAAACCAGGTTCAATCCACCATTTTCTACATGAGGAAATGTCTGTGCCAAATCAGGAATATGACAGTAGTTTTCCATTCGTTTGGTGTGTTAAAGCTTTTGATTTTGCCACCATTTTCAAGTGCCTATACCAAGTAAGTTATTTTTCCGTTGATTTATAGTGTTTCATTTTGACAGTTTTGTATGGACTTCCCCGTTTTGAATTTGCCTTGGGGTTCGATATTTTTATTTAACTTTTATGTGAAAATCCCACGCGAGATATTTAAGTAAACAAGAGGAGGAAGAACCCAAAAGTAGAATCCAAACCCATATGTCAAGGAGAGACTGGCAAAATCATGGTATTAATGATAGCAATGAAATGACAAACAACAGTCTACAAAACACTATATATACAACTACAAACTGAGCAACAGAAACCTCACCAAAAGCGAAGATGATAGAAGCTAACATGACATTAATATATTTGTATTCTCAACTAGAGCAGCATCATGTTTTCAAATAGTCTATCCAAGCCTATTTTGTGCAATCAGCACAGTTTGACGTTCTGATCATAGATACCGAATTATAAGTCACGTAGCCTTTTATAATTTCATAGTGTAGATTAGTATTTGTTTTCATAATTTTAATGTGGTTTTATGAACCAGAAAATCGGGATATATCCGAAAAGAAGTATTAAAATAAAAAAAGACACGGATTTCAACAACTACAGGTCTTTAACGTACATTTCTTAAACAATATGGAAGACACATAAACAGTTGATAAGTTAAGACAACATCACCGATGTTCAGGTCTCTAAAGTCGACCAAGAAGATACGTTTTAAGGTAACAAATAGAAACGCAGGAAATTGCACGAACTCCAAAGGATGCGAGACCGTATTTATCGATAGAGTAAGAGTTTTCTTACATGCATGCATCACCCGCCTTGCGAATAAAACTCGGTTCGATCTGTTACTCTTCAAAAAAGGCTGCACATCAGTTCCGGTGATAAGTAAAACGTATCTATCTAATTCATTTTATATTGTTATAGATTGAGCATACAGAGGGAGAGAGAAAACTTTTACAGAATCTCAACAGTTATTGTTGATCATGGAAAAGAATCATTGACTTTACTGTTAGATAAGGAACTAAACTCTATCAATCAAACTCTGGAGGAGTTTATAAACTTGAATCAACATGACATATATCATTTATGCTTTAATAAACGTACATGTTGTCAGTGTATGAATGGAAGATTACCTTATGTAACTCCAGCAAGTAGAGTTCTACATCCCAATCAATTATACATATTGCTAGACAAAAAGGGACCAACACGGTCTTGCCATAATATAAAAAGCTCATTACAGCTTTGTTGTTGTCCAGCAAAAGTCACACTTACAACAAAGCATCTAGATTTATCAACTCTTCCTTGTCTGCTGATTAATTTTTCCACCATCTGTCCTCAGAAAAGCAACATTCGGCTTGCTGTAGATGAACTTATTGGATATCGGAATAAATTATATGGACATGCAGAAGAAGTCAGATGTTCAGATACTGATTGTACAATATAAAAAAATCAAATTGAAACAGTCATTCTAACAGTTGCAAAATCATTACAATAGAGAAAGAGAATTGAAACAGAAACTCAAAGATGCTGAATTTCGACCATTAGATGAAACAATGTGTCAACAATATCAAAATTGTTTGCTTTATGATATTCAACAAAATGAAGACATCAGAATGGTAGATTTAAAAACTGTACATATATAGAATATAGAGTATAAGCATTTGCAATTTCAATTACATTCTGTACAGAATATAAAAACAGTGAGGTAGCAGCCAAACGATGCGAAAAAAAGACGTTTGTAAATCAACATACAGTTTTAGTACAAATATAAAATATAACATGTATAAACAATTGCACTTTTATTCTGTACAGAATATATCTGACAATCATATCTAAAAAATAAATAAATAATAAAGCAAAGTATAAGCTGAAAAAAACAATATGTGGCCCCTTATGATCGACAATTAAGACGTCATTAAGACAGTGTTATATGTGCACCTGGGAAATTGTGTCTTAATCCAAATGAAAGCTTGTTTAACATGTTTAATAGGCTGATTATTTTTTTCTTAACATCTAATAACAAATCTTTCATGTTTATTCAGGAAGAGAACAAATTAACAACTAATAATATGAATACGTTCTAAAAAGTGGGTCGACCAATATCATAGACAGAATTTCAAGATTGGCATAGGTAAACATGATAAGTTGGATAGGGGTGGATATTAATTTGCCTTGCAATCGGAAAAAATATAAAATGGTTGTTGCAAGGTTTATTTAACAGACAACAATATGGTATTCTCCTTGTGTATACATTAAGCATTAAATTTAACTTCCAAATTTCTGACGGAAATGGCTACCTTTTATGTATCCAGCATATCCAAACAGATGCCTCACCTAAGCCTAAGTGTTATTGTATGATGGGATCCGTCCAGGTTATTTATGTTACCTACTTGACCCTAGTGTTTGTAATGGCTTATATTGTCTTGTAATGATATCGCGACAAATTAACATGACAAATTAAAAGAACTATTCTAGACCTGGAAGTTAATTAATGTTTACATCAATGAGACAGCAGCCATGCAATGCGGAACCAAAAGACGTTTGAAAGTCAACACGCTTTTTTTTATCACTGGACACTTGAAGCGTCTTTCAATCAAGATCTTATCATACAATTATTCGTACATTATTTTCAAATATTTCAAAATTCACTTATGTTATTTTAAAATGAATATTCCTTTAACAGAACTTACAAATTCAATATGCTATAGTTTCGTATCTTTTACTGATAAACACATGTCTTAGTTGTTTGTTTTACGTGTGTGTTCATTTAAAACTTGAAATTTTCATTTGATTACTCACAAATCTTATAAAAAAGTATGTCTTCAACTTCTTCTTTAGGAAATAAATATGCTACGAGAACAATTAAGACAACAGAATGATCAAATTGTTCAGCACATATTGGAAGTAGAAAATAAAATCACCACCAATATTTCGTCTCACAATAAAACAATTATAGAAAAAATGGAAGGCATGCAGTTGGATTTTGCTAGAATAGATTATATTTTATATGAAAGAGTTCCATGTTATTAGGTAAAACACAATGACGTAGTCTGTAAACAGAACAAAAAAGAAATGTGAACAACAGAAAACGAAAGAGAAGTTATGCAGATTAATTATGTTTTTGCTTCACAGTCAAATATTGATGACTCGAACGCTGAATTACCAAACGAACTCTATAATATTAATGAAATAATTAGTAATATAGAACTTACAGACACTGACGCTGGAGACATACTTAACATTATAAATCCATTTAAAGCGTCTGTGCCAGATCTAATCAATCCAGAATTATTGAAAGAAGCATTCTATGTTTTAAAATATTCCTTATGTAAGCTATTTACCTAGTCATTAAGTAAAGATTTTTTTTAGTGGAATCGAGAAACCGTTACTCCTGTTTACAAAAGTAATAAACCAAACAAAATAAAAAAATATAGACCCATTTCTATGTTTAGTGTATTATCAAAATGCATGGAGAAATTAATTAATACATGTATGGATCTTCGCCAGATCAGATTGGAGAAAGTTTGTGATTTAGACCGCTTTCACTTAAAGAAACGTGGAAGATACAAGACGGATATGCAAGCTCATAAATGAAAAAAAGAAAAACATGCCATGGCAATACACAAAATATGACCAAAAGACAACTATAGTAAAATAAAGACTGAGCAACACGAACACCACTAAAACCGATGGTTTTACTTTCAGATATATCGATGATGTCCTGCCACAACCTACATTTCAAAGTTGACCTTAGATGGATTTGGCTATTTGTTTTAGGTATTTTTGTCATATAGCTCTTCAACTGTTTCGGTACTTATACATCCCTCGGATTTCAAAAAATTGGCTTTGAGCGTTCCTGATGAAGGTAAATCCAGAAAAGCGCTTCGGACGCATGAAATTATTAAACGTGTTGTTTTCAATTTTTTACATCACTGGGTCGATACCTCTGCTGGTGGACTATCAGTTCCCGAGGGTATCATCAGCTCAGTAGTCAGTACTTCGGTACTGACATGATTTATAACAAACTTTTCTAAATTGTCCGTTTATAAATTTTGAAATTATAATGAAACTAAGGTTTCAACTCCCTCAGGCAAAGTTGACCTTAGATGGATTTGGCTATTTGTTTTAGGTATTTTTGTCATATAGCTCTTCAACTGTTTCGGTACTTATACATCCCTCGGATTTCAAATGTTTGGTTTGAGCTTTCCTGGTGAAGTTAAATCCAGAAAAGCGCTTCGGACGCATGAAATTATTAAACGTGTTGTTTTCAATTTTTTTCAATGAGTGTTTGCATCTCATATATCCCAGTGAACTTAAGATTAAGGATGATACTGAGACCAGCAGGTCTGATAAATGTCTTTTCAGTTTCATTTATATTGTATCAGATGGACGACCTAAAACGAAGATATATGATAATCGGAATAGTTTCAACTTTTTTGTTGTCAACTCCCCATTCCTCGGAAGTTACATACCCGCTGTCCAATCGTATGGTGTTTACATATCTCAGTTTATATGTTAAGCTTGTGCATGTTCACAAAACGTAGACTGCATTGACAATGGAACGCTCCTGGCACAAAAACTGCTTCAACAGAGTTCACAAGAACTGCTGAAATCTATCCTACTTACATGTTACGGTCACAACTACAAATTGCTTGACCAGTACAATTTTTCGGTGTCTCAACTCAATAGAGACATAATTTTGTGATCCTAGAACTTTGAATATAAGAAATGTCTTCCGATTTGTGTTTTTTCTGATTGAATTTTGTTTCGATATATAAATTTTGCTGATCATGGATTTAGGGACTTTCCGTTTTTAATTTTCCTCGGATTTCGGTATTTATGTTAATTAACTTTTTACATGGTTGGTGATGAATGCATATCGACTGACGTTATTCTGTTGACGCACCCGTTCTCGGTTTATTGGGTTGTTATTTAATCTTGATCTGTATTACGTAAATGGATCTATTCGATTTTAACATCGATAAACTATTCTAAAATACAGTTATGATTAAACGTCATGCTGTCGACCAAAGGCCAGGGACATAAACAAGGGATTACAATATTTTTCGTCAAGCAATAACTAAAATTCCATAGAACTAATCATTGATTTGAAAGAATGTACAGCTGACTTTGTAATCATATATCAACATGTCTGACTCAAAACACTACATCCATATTCCAGTAGTAACATTAGCTGCACTAATTTTACTCTTTAGTGATGCAAGAGGCCAAAATATTTGAAAATCCAAAACCTAGTACAACTGTTGGAGTGCTGGTGAAACTGCAAAGGTCCAAAAGTTTAGTCGAATCCGGACAAGGAACCATCAAAACTCTAATTTGCATAATTTATTGACTAATATAAACTTTGGGAATTTTCTGTCCTTTAGTTGGCCTTTTATTTCTTTTTATTCCAGCGTCTCTGATGAGTCACGTGTATAAGATACGTTCTTCCGGGGTACAACTTTATAAGCCTAGTATCTTTGATTTTGGTTTTTTTTATCTAGAAATTGATCATGAGAGTCGGTTATGAACTAAACTTTATGACATAAGAGTCGATTTCAATTTTCAAATTGTGAACTGTGTAGTAACATTCAAGCAGTGTATGCATGCAGTGTACTATTATATGTCTCTTAGTTGATACAATATCCCAGATATTGTGTATCCTATCTTGATTTCCTTGATATAGGGTTATTGATTACAAAGAAGCTATTTTATCAAGGCTGTAACCATGGTGAGTTTGATCCTTTTTTACGATACAAATAAGTCCTGTTTGTCTTTTATAATCATGTTTTTCGATACTATGGTAAATTAAAGTAAGGGCAAACCATTTATATTCGGTAGTTTGTAAGTGGATGTGTTAATGCCATAGCAATATCCCTCAGGTAAAACTTTACAATAAAATGAATACAAATGATCCCATCAGTAGTAAAAGAATTACTATATCATGTTTATAGAGGTGCAAATAATACAGAAAAGCAGTGTCGTCTGCAGAAGAACACTTATTATCAATAACTGCACAATTATCGTCAACGTTCAATATTTGTGTTATTGTATTCCAACGATTTCTATAGATAGTTAAATAATTTATAATCTACTCCGTCATTTCCTGTTTTCTTTGGCGAAGCAATGTTTACATTGCCGACAATAATATATTAAATCTACGAAGGCAATTGAAGTCGAATATGCATGGATTACTTCTAAATTAGAATGTAAGTATAAGTTATTGTTATAACATATGTAACGTTTAAATTATTCCAACAATTTAAAAGCCCTTTTGTTTTAGTTCACCTGTGATATTTTAAAAATAAAAAGGTATTGTTTGATAAAAGATATATGGCTTTCTGTCAAAGGAATGTATCCGATGACACAACTAAAAGTCATCTATATACATTGAGTAGTCCCGATTCTTTTTAATTATGTGTACAGAGAATGATTACTAGTTATTGTTGCATGCTTAACGTCAAAGTTTTGCATGCTGTTTTTATATATTACGGCAGATGGGGTGGGGGGTTTAAATTAAAATGGATAGATTTTTTTAATAATTTGCTAAAATGTAGTTTATATCATTCTTTTTTTTTAATACAATAAAATTTTGAGTCACGGGAATTCTTCCCAAGCTACAAGTTGTGCAAAAGATAGCTCTTTTAATGTGCTTCATGCAAATGAAAATAAATAGAAAAATTAGGGTCACGGGATTCATTCATTTAGTTGAAAAGTTTTACAAATAAATTACATTCTTTTCTCACAATTTGCCTTTTTCATTAAAGTTCTAGACCGTTTGTTTTTTTTTTTTTTTTTTTTTTTTTTTTATAATTCTTTATCTTGTATTTCTTCATCTCATACAATAATTATATGCATGTTTTTCTATTTAAGAAGGATACAATACATGTTTTATAATTATGACCTGTCAGTTTCAGCGCTTATATCATATTAACACACCAAAAACGAAAAATATTAACCTATATTCATATATGATTAAATTGGTATTAATAGAATACTAGTAGATTATTGTTGACGCAACATACTTGTACTCATAAAAACATATAGTGACATGTTTTTTTGTGTCTCTACCGTTTGTTTTTTGCTATTTTACAATCCAAGATACCGGAATACACCCGATCTACCTTAAGGAAATATAATGATAATCAACATTCTGGCTCACTCTAATCAACCCATATGTATTTTGTTTTACATTTTTTTACAATAATTCTGGATCATTTCACAAGGAAAAAGTCGAACAGTATTGCAGATAAATAAAATAACACGCTATTAATTTCGTGTGTCCAAAGTGCTTTTTTGGATTTACTTTCAACTGGAACTATGAAACCCAAACATTTAAAAGTCTAAGTTTTATAAATACTTTTATGAAAATGGTCAGGGACTTTTTTCATTGATATCTCCAAATTTATTTTTACATAAATCCTTCATCAGTATGATGCAAATGAACCATATCAATCTATTCTGATTTGTGTACGTATCGTTACTGGTAATGATCGAGAGCCCTCGTAAAAAGACCGTTGACTTATATATAGACGTTATATTAACGCAATCATAGGTTTGAACGTTGTTTTCAATTTAGACTTGTTTATATTTTTTCGTTTGGGCTTGTTTTATATTTGAAATCGGGTTTATATAATCCGTTCATCCTATTTCGACTCTTCAAAATTCAAGAGTCTATCCTAAATTGAGGTAAATTATATGGCCTTCCAAATACCGTTTCGATTCCTAACATCACTGAAGAGACATTAATCGTCGAAATCCGGATATGGTGTACCAATTTTTGCACCTCATGTTTGCGGTATACCATCTTTTCCGCAAGTTTATTGTTTTCTGTTTGGTATTAAATTAATAATTAAGATCCATTTTGTTACATCTGGTGATCCGTTATTTGGCAATCGCCATGGCAGTCAGCAGGGTTAAAGAACGTCCGTTGTTCGACCTGCTAGTCAAATGCGTTTTGTTAAAATATACTTTTTTCATTTTTTTGGTTTTTTGGAAAATGTTGTTTGTGCTGTATTTGGCCCCCTCTACCAAAAATATTGTTTTGCCTGCACACGTAGAGGGGTCTAAAAACAGCACAAAAAAACATTTTCCAAAAGACCAAAAAAGTGAAAAAGTATATTTTAACAAAACTTTTTCACCTTTTTGGTCTTTTGGAAAATGTTGTTTGCGCTGTATTTAGACCCCTCTACCTTATATATAAACAAGTCTAAATTGAAACCTATGATTACGTTGGATAAAAATGTTAAAAGAGAGGCGAAATATACCAAAAGGAAATTCATACTCATGAGACAACGCCTTGGCCAAAAAAGAAAAAAACAAAAACACAAACCACATTATATAAAACTAACATAGAAAACTAAAGAATGAGCAACACAAACCCCAACAAAAACCGGGGGTGATCCCAGGTGCTCCGGAAGGGTAGGCAGACCCTGCTACACATATGGCACCCGTTAATAATAAAACGATTGAATGCACAATTCATATATATGGTATAAATTTAAAAACAGTTGAAAATACATTTTAAATTGCCCGTTTATAATTTTTTCCATTATTAAAATTATTAAAATACTAAGGTTTGAACTCCCTCAGGCAAAATGACTTTAGATAGGTTTGGCAATTATCTTAAGGTCTTTTTTTATCATAAAGCTATTCAGCTGTTTCTGTTCTTATACATCCTGGGCTTTCAAATATTTGGTTTTGAGTGTTCCTGGTGAAGGTAAAGCCAGAAAAGCGTTTCGGATTCATAAATTTAAGAAATTGATGTTTTCATTTCTTAATTGTATTGCTATCAGTAGCTCTCAATTGGAAATAATTATTATGTAAGGCACGATTTATGAATTGAATTTATTCGATGTATCCCCTTGAATTTGCCTAGATAGTATTGTTATACCTTTTTTTATCTTTTATACAGAATTACGTCTCCCCTTCTCTATTTTCACGTTGTTGATTATTTGTTTTCATAATTTTAATGTGGTTTTATAGACTAGAGAATCGGGACATATTCATAAAAGAAGATATAAAAGATCCAAAGACAAGGATTTCATCAACTACATGTCACCGTTCGACCTTAAACGTATATTTCTTTAGCAATGTTAGAAACACGTAAAAAAATAATATTACTGTAAATTAAGACAACAATAATCAATCAGTTTTCAAATCTCATAAATCGATTAAGACGATACAAAGCAATGTAACAAAACAAAATATGGGAATTATAGAGATTGGGAGCATCTCATGAACTCATAAGGAAGAGAGATTGGGAGCATCCATAATGTTAGCGTTTCCTTCTTTACACGCATCAACCGCATTTGAATCCAACCTTGTCCAAACTGTTACTCTGAAAAACATCCGCAATTACAGTTTCGTTAATAAGTAAAAGTCATTTAACTTTATTTCATTTTTTATTTTTTTTAGGTTAAGCACACAGAAGGAGAGAGAAAATTTTTACAGAATCTCAACAGTTATTGTTGATCACGGAAAAGAGTCATTGACTTTGTTGTTAGATAATGAACTAAACTCTACCAATCAAACTCTGGAGGATTTTATAAACTTGAATCAACATGATATATATCATTTATGCTTTAACAGATATACGTGTTGCCAATGTATGAATGGAAGATTACCCCTTACAACTCCCGGGAATAGAATTTTGCATCCGGATCAATTAAATCTACTGCTAGACAAAAATGGACAAAAACTGTCTTGTCATAATATAAAAAGCTCATCACAATTCTGTTGTTGTCCAGCAAACGCTAGAGTTACAACAAAGAATCTGGATTTAACACTTCTTCGATGTTTGCTGATTAATTTTGCCACTATATGTCCTCCGAATAGCAACATTCGACTAGCAGTTGATGACCTTATAGGATATCGGAATAAATTGTATGGTCATGCAGAAGAAGCCAGATGCTCAGATACTGACTATATACTATACAAACATCAAATTGAAGCAGCTATTCTTACAATTGCAAAATCATGCAAAAACGAAAATGAAATGAAACAGAAACTCAAAGATACTGAGGTTCGACCATTGGATGAAACAATATGTCAACAGTACCAGATTCATTTGCTTCGTGATATTCAGCAAAATGAAGACATCAGAATGGTAGATTTAATACTTTACACATATAAAATATAAACAATTGCACTTTCATTCTGTACAGATTTTATTTGAAAAAAAGAACATGCATGCAGCAGCCAAAAGACGCGACAACGATTAGACGTTCGAAGGTCAACATACGGTTTTAATCACCGGACACTTAGAGTGTATTTAAGTTCAATCCCTATAATACAAATATTCGTAAATTACTATTTAATATCAGTACTAATAAATAAATGAATATACCTGTTGCACAACTTAAACTTTCATAATGCTATAGTTTTGTGTTCTTTTTTCATACACACATATATTTATATGTTCTACATGTATGTTTATTTATGAAATTCTTAGTCAAAGTCATGTCTGATGAATATAAAAAAGTTTTAAATCTAAAACTTCTTCTACAGGAAATAAATATGCTACGAGAACAATCCAGACAAAACAATGATCAAATTGTTCAGCACATTTTGGAAATAGAAAATAAAATCACCACCAATACACCTTATCGCTATTTGTCCGCCATTACTGGACATCACACAGGTTCCCGTAAAATTTTGACGTCATAATACAAAATATCTGACGCCACAATGGAAAAATGATTGTTGTATGACGTCAATAGTTCAAGCGGGACAGATGCTCGGGTCAGCCGGGAATAGCGATAAGGTGTATATTTCGTCGAACAGTAAAACAACTATAGAAAAAATGGAAGGCATGCAGCTGGATTTTGATAAAAGGGAGGGCATTTTATATGAAAGATTACAAAGTATTGAGGTAAATCTAAATGACGAAGTCCACAAACAGAACAAAGCAGTAATGAGGAATATAGAAAAAGAGAAAGAAGTCCTGCAGGAGAATCATGCGGAACTCGTTGGACATTTATTTCAGACTGAGCGCAGTATGCTGTCGGTAACAGAAGAAACAGCGAAGGTTATACTTATACATGTAAAACAGACAGGACAAGAAATAAAGAATAAAGTTGACAACCTTAGTGGGAATCTAAAAAAAAACTTTTACCATTGAGGCGGCCAAATCAGGACAACAAGGTACTATGTCAGTGTGAAATCAATTTTCATTTAGGTCAGAAGATTTCATTTAAACGTTAACAACTCAAATGTATGTTGACGAAGTTCCGGTATTTATTTTACTTAATGATTGTGATTTAACTCAAATTTAGTAAAGACTGCATTCAGAATAGGTGAAAAAGAGATCAATAATTTATTGCAAGTGTTCCTCTAAAACGTCAATTCGGCCATTAAAATTATGAAAATATGCTACATACTTAAACTGCTGACATTATAAAAATAAGGAATTGTGGTATGATTGCAAATGAGACATCTCTCCACCAGAGATCAAATTAAATGGATGAAGGCAACCGCACAGTCTTCATTAACGAAAAATTCCATACAGTCGGCTATAAAAGGCCTCGACATGAACAAATGTGAAACAATTCAAAATTAACGAGAAAACCAACGGCTAAATTTATAAAAAACAATTTACGACAAACAAATATAAAAGACATGATCCAACGACAACCCCTACACTACAGGCTCCTGGATTGGGACTAAACATGTTTATGAGCGTTTAACCCTCCACTAACCTGGTGTTTACAGCAAAACATAAGAACAAACTGTAAAAATCAGTAGCAATTACTTTAACTTGCACAAAAACAACTGAAATAAAACATTAGAAACAAAGCACCAAAATAAGAATGCTCGAAATTACTGAAAGCAAGTTCAAACCCAATTACAACTAATAAATAAATCATTGTCCCCCAGACTAAAGTATCAAATATTACACACCCAACGGAAACACGACTTCATAAACAGTCTGGAAAACGTATGACATAGTGCAATGTCATTACTCTTTTAAATCTCAAAATTGATGTGTCTTTAAAACACACAAATATAGTAGTTTTCTTTAACATTAATGTATGTCTGAAGAAATGTTTATGTTTGCATGTTTTATGTTTACAAGCAATGAAAATAAAAAAATATATATATTCTACCATTCCTACAGAAAACTGTGTGTTGAATTTACTGATTTATCACTGCACAAATCATTTTAAATGCTTTTCTGTGTTATCCATTCAAAATGAATACGGTCATAATGATATGGTAAAATAAAAACAAATTTTATTTTATAACATATTTTGCCTTACAGATTTAAGAAAAAAGAATCTTATAGGTGAGATATATACTGCAGTTTCCTATATGCATGTACAAAAAAGAAAGTAGTTCAAAATATCAAGTTATACATATATACAATGTATATAGCACTGACAATATTCCTGACCTGGGACACGCGCATGAACAAAATTATCAGTCGTTATCAAAATTTCTGTAAATGCAATTGTTTTCGTAAAATTTAAATATAAGCCGGTAATATGATCTTAACTTGAATGTTTACTAATCCAGTTGAAATAGTTTTTGCATCCGATGGTTACGAGGTCAAAATATTTGAAAATAAAAAACCTAGTACAATTGTTGAAGAGCTGGTGAAACCACAAAAAGTAAAATTACAAAAATACTGAACTCCGAGGAAAATTCAAAACGGAAAGTCCCTTATCAAATGGCAAAATCAAATGATAAAACACATCAAACGAATGGACAACAACTGTCATATTCATGACTTGGTACAGGCATTTTCAAATGTAGAAAATGGTGGATTGAACCTGGTTTTATAGCGCTAAACCTCTCACTTGTATGACAGTCGCATCAAATTCCGTTATATTTACAACGAGGACCAAAAGTATAGACGTACCCGGAAGAGGAACCATCGAAACCCTAATTTGCCTAATTCATTGACTTATATAAACTTTTGGAATTTTGAGTCCTTATTTGGTCTTTTATTTTTTTTATCGATCGTCTATTTTTGTTCCTTGCTAGTATACAAAGGAAACTATACTGGTTTTTTTTCTCTTCTTTTGTAAGTTAGTATCGTCTGAAATCGGGTATACAACAAGTCATTTCTCAGTGTAGATTCACTGAATATGATCTCGATTGGTTATGTATGTTAATGTATAGATTGTTTGATTTATTGTTGCTTGTTTAAAGTCTACATGCATTGAAGGAATACTTGTAGTATACGGTTATATATTATAGTCAACTTCTTTGCAGTTTGGAAACGCTTTTGGTTGCAATATTATTTAATGGTTTATTTCTTTTGAAAATTCTGTTTCATCTGTATAATCGAACAACTATTTGTAAGACTCATGATTTCAATGCTTAATGTGCTTAAACCCATACTTGTAATACTAGTAAAGTCGATCAAAAGAAGCTGAGTTTCACAGTAATAATGTCATAAATTTCATGAAATCTATAACTTCTTAGGTGAGATAATTCTGAATTCTGAATAATTCAGATATCACGCAAACGAAGAAACCGAAAGACTGTTAATCACCGAAATAGGGATATTTTTAGTAGCGCTATTATTTGTTGTCAAACAATTTCTGTCTGAAGATTACACCAAGGTCAGCACCATCAACGGCTTTAAATCATAAAGTTCATCAAGTAGGTATTGTATGTACTATTTCCTACAAGTTCATCAAATAGGTATTGTATGTAAAGTTTTTTCAATCCAATGAGGAACTGAATAAGTAATGCATTGTTTATGTGTATTGACTTTTTGTCAACAGTCTACTAGTAGTTTACCTAAGAGAATGCACTCGCATACATGATTAAGGTGCACGTCTTTAACTTACGGGTATTTATGTATAGGGTATTTCCGATAAGAAGCGTCACCTGGATTTTCCCCAGTACAAAATATAAATGCTGCCCAGGTGATTTAAAAGCATAAAGTATGTCAGTTAGCCGTGAGGATAATGTCACGAAACATTTAAATTATTTTAAAGGTAAACTATTTTATTTAATCACAATATCAGCTGATTGTATAATATTATGATTTGGGTAATGTTTTTGTTATATTATGATGCACAGACTGAGTTTTTGACTAAATCTTACAAGCTTGCAAAATCTAATCTAAATTTCATAACTTTGGTTCTTTTAACAGATATATAAAAATGTGCACTATTAACAAAATATTATTTTGTTTTTAGATAAAATTGAAAAGGATGTCTATATTTGCAAATATTTTTTTTGTAATTTTTATTTACCAGAATACCGTAACCATAATGATATATTTATAAAATAGCCATTATCAGGTACGCTAGAGACAAAAAGTTCAGAAAGCCGAAAATAAGAATGAACACCAAAACGGCCGTAACAAAATAGCTCAACATTATCTAAGGTCAACTTTGGCTGAGGGGTTTCAACTTTACAAAAATTGAAGTTAGATACTTTATTAACGCGTTCATTTCTTTTGACGTCAAGCTATAGTTTGTCTTAACTTAATTCAAACCAATTTGTAAAATTTCCAGTTCAATGCATATAATAGTTATCAAAGGTACCAGGATTATAATTTAATACGCCAGACGCGCGTTTTGTCTACATAAGACTCATCAGTGACGCTCAGATCAAAAATAGTTATAAAGCCAAACAAGTACAAAGTTGAAGAGCATTGAGGACCCGAAATTCCAAAAAGTTGTGCCAAATACCACTAAGGTAATCTATTCCTGGGATAAGAAAATCCTTAGTTTTTCGAAAAATTCAAAGTTTTGTAACAGGAAATTTATAAAAATGACCATATAATTGATGTTCATGTCAACACCGAAGTGCTGACTACTGGGTTGGTGATACCCTCGGGGACGAAACGTCCACCAGCAGTGGCATCGACCCAGTGGTGTAAATAGTTATCAAAGGTACCAGGATTATTCTTTAATACACCAGACGCGCGTTTTGTCTACATTAGACTCATCAGTGACGCTCAGATCAAAATAGTTATAAAGCCAAACAAGTACAAAGTTGAAGAGCATTGAGGACCCAAAATTCCAAAAAGTGGTGCCAAATAAAACTCAGTAAGATTTTGAGTATACATCTATGATGCAGTTTCCTGTCATCACAACGCTGCAATGGGTCATTTGTAGACGAAACGTTCTTCTAGGGTACAACATGTTAAGCCTGGTATCTTTAGGGGTTTTATTTAGAAATTGACAAAAAAGGTCGGTTATGAACTAAACTTTACGACAAAAGAGTTGATTTCAATTTTCCAATTGTGAAAGAGAGGCGAAAGATACCAGAGGGACATTCAAACTCATAAGTCTAAAAATAAACTGACAACGCCATGGCTAAAAAAGAAAAAGACAAACAGACAAACATTAGTACACAAAACACAACATAGAAAACTAAAGACTGAGCAACACGAACCCCACCAAAAACTGGGGGTGATCTCAGGTGCTCCGGAACTGTGAACTGTCTAGCAACATTCAATCAGTAGATGTATCTTAGTTGAAACACTGTCCTGGGGCTTGCATAGAAGGTTATTGATTACAAGGAAGCTTTTGTATCAAGTCTGTAACCAGGGTACGTTTGATTCCCTTTTTATGTTAACAATAAATGTATCTCGTCTTTTATAATCATGTTCTTTTATATTATGGTAAATAAAAGTAAATCATGAATATTAGGTATTTTGTATGCGAAAAGATGCACAAATAGGTGTTATGACATATCAATCTCACTAAGGTTAAACTATACCATGCAATAAATAAACATGATCACATCGGTAGGGAAAAAATACTATATCATGTATATAGAGGTGCATATAATACAGGAAAGGAGTGTTTGCAGCAGAACACTTTTTATCAATAACTGCACTATTATCGCCAACGTTCAATATTTTTTTACTGTACTTCAATATTTTCTATTAATAGTTTAATATTTTACAATATACTCTGTCACTTCCTGTTAGTTTTCTCGTTCGAATTTCTGCTTACATTACTGACAATAGTATTTAAAAATCTTTTGAAGGCAGTTGGAGTCGAATACGCAGGGATTACTTCTAAATTAAAATGTAAGTATAAGTTGTTGTGATAATGTATTTAAGGTTTTGCGCCTACATAACTTAAAGACATCTAAGGGTCACCATGAACTCTTCAACAATATACATTGTGTATACTTAGTCCCGAAATTTTCAATTCTATCTCTTGAGGTACCGCATATATTTTTAAATAAAAAAGAAGAAATGTGGTATGATTGTCAACTTTTCACATATACAGAAACCCGAAGGTATAAATAGACTTTAAAACGTAAATGAAATATTTAAAATCTGTACAATATATAATTGATAACGTCACTAAAACCTCCTCAACAACGTTACAAATTACAACGTCTCATAAAATAATATATTTTTCTTTTTACAAGTTGAACAATAGTCATGACAGAGTTACTTGGAGTATTATTAAACAAATTAAATCTTTAATTAGAAATAAATTTATTAGTGCATGGACAATCTTCATTGTAATCTCTTCAATTTAAATCATTTTTACCACGGTCTATAATTTCCTTTATGCACTGACAAAGGATTATGATTGTCGCTCTTTATATATGTAGGACTCTAAAGTGCGATGGGGACGCTACAACGCGATGGTCACGCTAAAGTGCGATGGTCTACGCTAAAGTGCGATGGTTTGATACGCTAAAGTGCGATGGTCTGGGTCATTCAATGGTATACGCTAAAGTCCGATGCCCCAATACGCTAAAGTGCGTTTGATTGCGAATGTATGGACGTTAGCAACGTCACATACCGTTTGTACAAAAAAAAATGGACATGCCGGAAAACGAGAATGTTTGTCCAGATAAAGGGTTTTTATTAGACAAGAAAAGAAAGACGAGATACACAAATGATCCCAATCCGGATTATTTTTGGTTGGCGCTGGAAGAGGTTAACTTGATTTGTAAAAAGAAATTTGATCAAAACAGCTGGAGTTCAAAAAAAAAATTTTATTTAGAAACTCCGTCTATGTTTGTAATCCCATGTCATGTACTTGCGTGATTCTAATTGAATTATTCTATGAAACATTTTTTTTACAATATGGTTCGTCATTTCTGTTAAAGAGATTGATATTCGTCAACTAGACAGTAACCTAACGACTATAGGTGTAGTATCATAATGTGATTGCCAATGAGACAACTCTCCATCCAAAACCAAATGTCATTAATGTAAACAACTATTGGTTAACGCATGGCCTTTAACACGGAGCATTGGCTTAACCCGCATATAATTTTAGTATTCTATAAAGACCAAATGCCTTCAAAACGACCAGTGTAAAACAATTCAAACGAGAAAAAAACCGGCCTGATTTCTATACAAAACAATGAACGAAATATGGAATTAATCAACAAACGACTACCACTGAATTACAGGTTCCTGGCTTGAGACACGTTCATAAAGTATATACTAGCTACTGCAATGTAACCATTTCACTTTTTAAATAAATATTGTAATTTAAATTAAAATTAGAGGATGTGGTATTGTCAATGATACAACTATCCACCCAAGACCAAATTTCGTTGATGTATGCAACTAGTAATTGTACGGCATTTAACGTGGAGCCTTGGCCAACGCTACATAGCAAGCTATGTATGGCAACTCAATAACCAGTTTAAAACAATTCAAAGGAGAATGACAACGGCTTGATTTGTAAAGAAAACAATAAACGAAAAACTAATAGAAACACAGCAACAAACGAAAACCATTGCCTGCACCCCAATACCGTTACACCATCGCACTTTAGCGTGTTATACCATCGCACTTTGGCGTGTCATACCATCGCACTTTAGCGTGTCATATAATCGCACTTACAAAAATAAAGAACCATCGCACTTATCGTGACCATCACACTTAAGAATCCTACATATAGATACATGAATCAATTAGCTTTAAAATGATTGAATGTCTACTAGTATTTTGGTTAACTAGTGATGCTTGGTTCCTTTCACACTGATGTTAACTCTGCATCACCTTTCATCCATATATAAAATAAAGCAGTTATGGGGTTAATATTAACAAAGTTTTAGAATTAATTAATGTATCCATTTTGTATTTCTAACTATGTTATAACATTACGTAAAGAATTAGAACCAGTGAATACAAAGGTTCAATCTTTTGCATCTTGTTTGACATTTTATGGTATCATACAATTCCGAATATTCAGATCTGGTCTCTCTGTTTATTTTCTCATCTTAGCTATAGTATTTAAAGTGTCACTGTGTTTTTAAAAACCAGTGGAGTAGTGAGTTTATGTTTACTTATTGCAACGTTTTGTTTTCATGATGTAATAATTTAAACTATAAAAAGTCATTCATATGTTTTAACATAATAAGTTATAGTAGTTTGTGTTTATTTATAATAAAAACAGAATGCCATAAAATCATGACAATTATCTATTATTACAAGAAATGTGCAATTTCGTAAGTAATTATATGCAGACACATAGTTTTTGACATTGATACATCTTTTTTATTTTTATTGTGTCATAGATCAAACTTCTCGTTCAGTGTACATGGTGTATATTTACTTGTTTTTGTGATTATGTCTTTTTGATTAAGCCATTTCAATTGATATTTTATTGTGTCTCTTTTTATGTTGTAATGTTACACCACTGTTTCAGTTTAGGGTGAAGGTTGGCGCCTGTTAAAACGTTTAAACCTGCTGCATTTTTATGCACCTGTCCTAAGTCAGGAGCCTGTTGTTCAGTGGTTGTCGTTTGTTGGTGTGATTCATAAGTGTTTCTCGTTTCTCGTTTTTTATATAGATTAGACCGTTGGTTTTCCTGTTTGAATTGTTTTACACCAGTCATTTTTGGAGCGCTTTAAAGCTTGCTGTTCAGCGTGAGCCAAGGCTCCGTGTTGAAGGCCGTACTTTGACCTTTAATTGTTTACTTTTTACACATTGTGACTTGGATGGATAGTTGTCTCATTGGCACTCATACCACATCTTCTTATCTATACAAACGCTCTTTCTATGGTAAAATTTAAATCTAAACAAATTTTAAAGTTTTGTTATAAATAGAACAATTGCTTCTTAAACATTTCGTCACACAAACACTTGATAAGACGCAACCTAATCCGGAATTTCAATTTTACACAAGTTTAATACTATGTAATGCAAAAAAACTATCTAGGGTTTTTAAGTACGCTAAATTTAAATGAACATTGGTGATCTAGCTATTAAAATAAACCTGCAAACCCACTTAAATGGCAGCGTGGGACCTTAAAAATTAGTAAAAATTTAAAAAACTTGTTTTGTCTACCGCACCTGTTCTTATTTAAAAGTATAAATTTTTCAACACAGTGACATTCATGTGCCTGTCCAAAGTCAGGAACCTGTAGTTCAGTGGTTGTCGTTGATTCATGTCTTTTATATTTGTTTTTCATAAATTGTTTTGTTATAAATTAGGCCGTTAGTTTTCTCATTTGAATTGTTTCTTATTTTTCATGTCGGGTCCTTTTATAGACGACTATACGGTATGAGTTTTTCTCATTGCTGAATGCCGTACGGTTGCCTATAATTGCTTACGTCCACTTCATTTGAACTTTGGTGGATAGTTGTCTCATTGGCAATCATATTACATCTCCTTATTTTTATATAGCTTTCATTCTTAGTATCCTGACCTTTGAATTAAGTTGATCATTTGTAGATATCAAACTGATCTCACTGGCACCCTTTAAGAAAACAACTCTGTAATGTTGTTTTTTATTATTCAAATGTGGTTCTAGTTGCATTTTTCTACTGTTTTAAAAAGGCATGTATCTGAATTAACTGAAAAATAAGTAATTCTATGTGAGTTCATGAAAATTGCTAGATTCAAAATCAGCAATTTTCACGAACTCGTATAGTTTTATTTCAATTGTGTTTAATTCAGTTTTCATTCCTTATTCATGAAATTATTTTGTAAAACACGTATCCACAATTTCCTGATAATGAATTGAAAATGTAGACACTATGTTGATTAGGAAGAGACAAATCAAATTAACAATAAAATTTCTGAGAAAATCGCATGAACTTCAAAAGGAGCTATTATTCATTTGAACTTTGGTGGATAGCTGTCTCAATGGAAATCATACCATATCTCCTTATTTATATATTGACCGAATCCATCAACATCTAAAAATAATTTAATACACATCTTACATGCATAAAATTACTTTCCGTAGCTCACATTTTGGAATATGATTGTTTACTGCACGAATTATTCCATAGAATCCTTCCAAAAATACCCTTGTAGGACAATTGGATAGATTACTGAATTGTATCATTGGATTTATTATATTTTGAAATATTATTTGAATTAGTGGTTTACATATATATATTATTTACAATATTTGTTGGTAATGAAGCTTTTCGAATCGCAAAGAAAAACACACATGACACGAAAGCATATAAAGTAAAATAGCAGAAATACCGAACTCCAAAGAAAATTCAAAACGTAATGTTCTTTATCGAATGTCAAAATCAAAAGCGTAAACACATCAAACGAATGGAAAACTACTGTCATATTCCTGATTTGGCACAGACATTTCCTCATGTAGAAAATGGTGGATTAAACCTGGTTTTAACCTAGTTAAACCTCTCACTTGTATGACAGTCGCATAGAATTCCATTCTATGGACAATATAAACGAAATTTAAACCGAAAGTGAAAGTTCACCACATCTTTATAATAACTATGATGTTCACAACGTCACAACAATACAAAGAATAATAGTTACTACGTTGTTGCATAACAACGTTCAATTATACTGTCTGAAGGGGCAAGTGAACGGCAAAAACGCTTACAAATAAACTAACTAATGAATGTTATTTGTTTGTATTATTCTGTTTTTATTTCTAAATTTGTATGAATGTGCCAAGTACTTTTTTTTATTTCGAATAAAGTTATGAATATCTAGAAATATCTTTTTTAAAACTAAATGAAATATTTACATGTTTGATTCAAAAATGTTCAATTTGCAAAATATTTAAGTACTATAGAAACTATTTTATTATTCCATTTCAATCCTGCTTCAATATTGTAATGTTTGCGATTTCTCAACAAAACAACACATTCGACAGACCTAATTTTTTTCAAAATAACGGAACTATAAACAACCGTCATACAAGTGGGATGTTTAGTTAGCTATAAAACCAGGTTCAATCCACCATTTTCTACATGAGGAAATGTCTGTGCCAAATCAGGAATATGACAGTAGTTTTCCATTCGTTTGGTGTATTTAAGCTTTTGATTATGCCACCATTTTCTTCGGAAAGTGCCTATACTAAGTAAGTTATTTTTCACTTGTTCCGTTGATTGATAGTGTTTCATTTTGTCAATTTTGTATGGACTTCCCCTTTTTGAATTTGCCTTGGGGTTCGATATTTTTATTTAACTTTTATGTGAAAATCCCACGCGATATATTTAAGTAAACAAGAGGAGGAAGAACCCAAAAGTAGAATCCAAACCCATATGTCAAGGAGAGACTGGCAAAATCATGGTATTAATGATAGCAATGAAAC
The DNA here is from genome assembly GCF_021869535.1 of Mytilus californianus. Lineage (NCBI taxonomy): Eukaryota > Metazoa > Mollusca > Bivalvia > Mytilida > Mytilidae > Mytilus > Mytilus californianus. The sequence goes on along the minus strand of NW_026262712.1, from coordinate 118,354,845 downwards.
GACAAACAGTCTACAAAACACTGCATATACAACTACAAACTGAGCAACACGAACCTCATCAAAAGCGAAGATGATAGAAGCAAACATGACATTTGTGTTCTCAACTAGAGCAGCATGATGTTTTCAAATAGTCTATTCAAGCCTATTTTGTGCAATCAGCACAGTTTGACGTTCTGATCATAGATACCGAATTATAAGTCACCTAGCCTTTTATAATTTCATAGTATTGATTAGTATTTCTTTTTCATAATTTCAAAGTGGTTCTATGAACCAGAAAATCGGGATATATCCGAAAAGAAGTATTAAAAGTTAAAATAAAGACACGGATTTCAACAACTACAGGTCTTTAACGTACATTTCTTAAACAATATGGAAGACACATAAACAGTTGATAATACTGTAAGTTAAGACAACATCACCGGTGTTCAAGTCTCTAAAGTCGACCAAGAAGATACCGACCAAGGTAAGAAATAGACACTCAGGAAGGAAATTGCATGAACTCCAAAGGATGCGAGACCGTATTTATCGATAAAGTAAGAGTTTTCTTACATGCATGCATCACCCGCCTTGCGAATCAAAATCGGTTCGATCTGTTACTCTTCAAAAAATCCTGCACATCAGTTCCGGTAATAAGTAAAACGTATCTATCTATTTCATTTTATATTGTTATAGGTTGAGCACACAGAGGGAGAGAGAAAACTTTTACAGAATCTCAACAGTTATTGTTGATCACGGAAAAGAATCATTGACTTTACTGTTAGATAAGGAACTAAACTCTATCAATCAAACTCTAGAGGAGTTTATAAACTTGAATCAACATGACATATATCATTTATGTTTTAATAAACGTACATGTTGTCAGTGTATGAATGGATCACCTCATGTAACCCCAGCAAGTAGAGTTCTATATCCCAATCAATTATCCATTTTGCTAGACAAAAAGGGACCAAAACGGTCTTGTCATAATATAAAAAGCTCATTACAGCTTTGTTGTTCTCCAGCAAAAGTTACACTTACAACAAAGCATCTGGATTTATCAACTCTTCGTTGTCTGCTGATTAATTTTACCACCATCTGTCCTCAGAAAAGCAACATTCGGCTTGCTGTAGATGAACTTATTGGATATCGGAATAAATTATATGGACATGCAGAAGAAGCCAGATGTTCAGATACTGATTATATACTATATAAAAATCAAATTGAAGCAGTCATTCTAACAGTTGCAAAATCATGCAAAAGAGAAAGAGAAATGAAACAGAAACTCAAAGATGCTGAAGTGCGACCATTGGATGAAACAATATGTCAACAATATCAAAATTGTTTGCTTTATGATATTCAACAAAATGGAGACATCAGAATGGTAGATTTAAAAACTTTACACATATAGAATATAAGCATTTGCACTTTCATTCTGTACAGAATATAAAAACAATGAGGTAGCAGCCAAACGACGCGAAAAAAACAAAAGACTTTTGTAAACCAATATACAGTTTTAATACAAATATAAAATATAAACAATTGCACTTTTATTCTGTACAGAATGTATCTGACAATTATATCTAAAAAATAAATAAATAATAAAGCAAAATATAAGCAGAAAAAAACAATGTGTGGCTCCTTATGATCGACAATTAAGACGTCATTAAGACAGCGTTATATGTGCACCTAGGAAATTGTGTCTTAATCCAAATGAAAGCTTGTTTAATAGACTGATTATTGTTTTCTTAACGTCCAATAACAAATGTTTCATGTTTATTCTGGAAGAGAACAAATTAACAACTAATAATATGAATACGTTCTAAAAAGTTGGTCGTCCAATATCATAGACCGAATTTCAAGATTGACATTGGTAAACATGATAAGTTGGATAGGGGTGGATATTAATTTGCCTTACAATCGGAAAAAATATAAAATGGTTGTTGCAAGGTTTATTTAACAAACAACAATATGGTATTCTCCTTATGTATACATTAAGCATTATATTTAACTTCCAAATTCCTGACGGAAATGGCTACCTTTTATGCATCCAGCATATCCAAACAGATGCCTCACCTAAGCCTAAGTGTTATTGCATGATGGGAGCAATCCAGGTTACCATATTTATGTTACCTACTTGACCCTAGTGTTTGTAATGGCTGATATTGTCTTGTAATGATATCGCGACAAATTAACATGACAAATTAAAAGAACTATTCTAGACCAGGAAGTTAATCTGTGGTTTACATCAATGAGACAGCAGCCAAGCAATACGGAACCAAAAGACGTTTGAAAGTCAACACGCGGGTTTTATCACTGAACACTTGAAGCGTCTTTCAATCAAAATCTAATCATACATTCATTCGTAAATTATTTTCAAATATTTCAAAATTCACTCAAAACTTGTTATTTCTAAATGAATATTCCTTTAACAGAATCTTAAAAATTCAATATGCTATAGTTTCGTCTCTTTTACTCATAAACGCATGTCTTAGTTGTTTGTTTTACGTGTGTGTTCATTTAAAACTTGAAATTTTCATTTGATTCATCACAAATCTTATAAAAAAAAAATATGTCTTCAACTTCTTCTTCAGGAAATAAATATGCTACGAGAACAATCAAGACAACAGAATGATAAAATTGTTCAGCACATTTTGGAAATAGAAAATAAAATCACTACTAACATTTCGTCTCACAATAAAACAGTTACAGAAAAAATAGAGGGAATACAGTTAAATTTAGCTAGAAGAGATTATATTTTATATGAGAGAGTTCCATGTTATGAGGTAAAACACAATGACGAAGTCTGTAAACAGAACAAAAATGAAATGAGAACAACAGAAAAAGAAAGAGAAGTTATGCAGATTAATCATAAGGAAGTCATCGCACATTTATATCAGACAGAACTCAATATTCGATCGAAAACAGAAGAAAAAGCAAAAGATAATCTTACACAAGTAGAACAAATAAGACAAGAGATTAAGGAAATAATTGACAATATTTTATTTATACATAATTTGTTTTTATATTTTCCTTTTTTGTTTGTTTGTTTAATATTTATTAATTATTTTCTAATCTGTCTTTTCTTTTTCTTTAAAATATAGTTCTTTCTTTATTGAACAATGTTATGGATCCTAAATATCTATTATACATGATCCTATAAGGCTGGCCGGAGAATACTAGTTTATGTAAGAAATAATATACATCAAGTCAGATCAAACCAAGCAAAACCGAACATTCTTTTCTGTAATAGTTATTCTATGAGGATGCGGTGTGTCGGTGTAAGATCACCCCGATAGCCGGCGGCCAGTGGTTGATCTTACACCGACACACCAAGTCCGAGTTGGATAACTAGTTTACATCCCAGCTCTTCTAGACTATATGAAAAAAAACATTTACGCTTCATAATATCTAGTTCAGAATGCCATACAATAACTACAATACTTATACATAATTTATATATTACTATATTGTATATACCTTTTTTGAGACCCGGATGCAATGTTTAAATATGTTAAAGTCATATGAAACGAGTTTCTTGAAATGTTAATGTTTTCGAAATTATTGAACCAATGCATGCTTATATACTTAAATAAGTCTTTTTTTTTAGATTTATTAGACACATATAACGTATTATCGACAACAAATATTTCATTCAATGGTTGTTGATCGCAAGCTAATTAACGTTCGAGTTTGTTGCCGAATTTTACCGGATCTTGACGTTGATAAACAATAAAAACAGAGCACTTGGAAAGCGTGACAGATAAGTGAATTGAAAGAGCCATGAAATTTGTTTTTATATTTTCAATTCGTTCCCATTTGTTAACTAAATTAATCCTTGATAGTTGTTAAATGATTTGATGTATTAAATTTGTTCTTTAAGAATCTGTTATTTCTATTTACCTTCAAGAGTACGTGTGTTTACATTCTTTCATCTCGCACTTGCGCAGTGCGGTGGCGGAAGTTATAACGAGAGGTCTCGTAGTTAAGGTCACTGCATACGGGAAAATATCAGCGAATTAGTGTCTGGGAAGTCAATAATTCAATATCAATATATTTATGAAGATTTTGATAATATAAAGGATTTTCTTTGAAAAAAAGTTAACGTTCACTTCTTTTGGAGTAAAACTTAGCCATTCAAGTATATAAAAAATGTTCAACTTTTTATTTAATTTTGAAGTTTCAAATGACTTTAAATTAACAAAGAGTTTGTATTCTGTCGTCCTGGTGTAGGGGTATGAATAGTGGCTTCATGTTCTTAATGTCTTAAGTTTTATTCCCCGCATCGATACTGGAAATTATTGAATTTTTTCTACATAAATTTTGCAAGTTAGTCTTTATTCCGCATAAATATTTCTAAGCTTTTTTTTGTTTGACATTCCCGCCAAATTGTTACAGAAAAAACGAAAGCATGCAGAACAAAGAAATCGAGGTAGGGTGATCTCATAGGGTTGATCCGACTCAGATCACCCCTGCTTGAACAAAGGAGTTGGGATGTAAGTACATATATCATATGCATGAAAAAGTATTTGAAAATAATCTTTTAGTTCATAAATATGCAACTCTAATCTCACAGTCTTACTTTCTGATCAAAGTTTTAAAAGTATAAAAATAATTGTCTATAAAAAAAAACCTACCTATTTAAAAATATTTGTATAACATCCAACACAATTATATATCCAATGTAAGTTTTGTTAATACAGTGTCGATCCTCGTGGAAATCAATTGTTTCACATTTGAAGGTCAATATATTTTATAGTCAACGATTCTAAATATAGAAACAGGTGGAAACCTATTAAAGTAGGTCAATATGAAATTAAATGTATGTGTGTACATGTATATATACTAGCATCTCACAGGGTGAAGGTTAATATAAATCTGTCAATAGTGATATATGTGTGTTTTTCATTTTTTCTCTAAACTCTATTGTTTTAAATACTTGTATGTTATATTTTTGCCTTTCTATTTGTCATCGAATACTTCAAAAAAAGAAAACCAAGAATGTCACTTGATTATATTACACATATGTTCTTTGAATTGTCAGTGGTTGAGAAAATATGAAGAAATAATCAGACTAAAAGAATGGATGAGACATATAGAATAATGGTATTTCGTTTTTGATACTGACTTTATCAGTAAGATTATCAGGCGCTAAGGCGAGCTGATATTCGAGCTGATGAAGTCAATATCAAAAAATAAAATGACATTATTCTTTTTATAGGCAATTTGTTATAACTGTAGTTTTTTTTTTTTTTTTTTTTTTTTTTTTTTATTGAGAATATGAGGTAGAATGAAATAACTATATAATTATAATAGGGGGAGATATGAATGAAAAAAATTAAAACAACACGTTTAATTAACTGCAATGAAACGCCTAATATAAAAAATGGCAAAAGTAATAGAAAGAGTAAAATAACATAAATACCGAACTCCGAGGAAAATTAACAAAAAATAAAAAAATAAGACCAATGCGTTGAAAAGTTTAATTTAAAAAAAAAATAAAAGTTATAGACATTTGGAGAGTTATTAATCCAAATAAAACACAATATACATGGAGAAGTAGAAATAATGAAAATGCTAGTAGAATTGAGTATTTTCTGTTAGGCAAGAAGTGAGACCTAGGGTATTCCACACTGATAAAAGAGCCGCTAAAATTCAATATACAGACCATTAATATTAATCATTATCAGGGGAGAAAGGTAAGGGATATTTCAAATCAAACAATAGTATTCTTAAAGACGAATCATACAAAATGAAAATAAACACTTTAATAGATAAATATGAAAAATTAAGAAACCAAAATAAGCTAAGCAATCGTGTGGGATCTGTTTAAAATAGAGGTAAAGGAGACAACTATTGAACATTGTAAAATTTAGGCTAAACATAAAAGGAATGAAATTGAAAAATTAGAACAAGAAATAAAACTTTTGAATAAAATTCATGATAACAAACCTTGATAAAAGAAAAAATAATTTGCCGAACATATTCAACAAAGAAAACCAGAGAAATGCTAGAAACTCTATATTCTGATAAAATAAAAGGGGCACAAATAAGAACAAGAGTTAAATGGATAGAAGAAGGTGAAAAAATACAAAATATTTTTTGGGGTTAGAGAAATCAAGACAGAAAAGGAAAAATATTACTGCTATTAGGGACAGTGCAGGGGAAATAACTGAAGATCAAGGTAAAATATTAGGAACGGGGAGGAATTATTATGTAAATTCATATACGTCAACCTGTCAACTAAGCCAGGTTTAGGAGAAATTGAGAATTATATTGAAAATACAAAAATAAACTGCAAAATAACCACACACGAAAGTAATAAAATTGAAGGAAAGCAAAATTTTACTTAGACAAATTTGGACAAGAATTCCTTATATTTCAAATGATATTTAACAATATTAATTTGATTAATAAACGAAAAGAAATTGTTTAAGAATTTTACTTAAGAATAATCACATCATGGATAAATTCAAAATCTGAAAAGGAATCAGATCGACTATCGTATAAACGTATTAGACAGCAACTTATATGGTGCAATAAACATGTCAAATTAAATGTTAAATGTCTTATGTTCAAAAATTAGATAAACAGTAAAATCGTATTTGTAAACGACATAATCGATGATAAAGGAAAAAATAATCAAAATAAGATTTTAGATAAACTATCTTGCCATGCTAATTGGTTTTCGGAATATACTAAATTGATGAAAGCAATACCAAAAATAGTAGTTACAAGAGCTAATTAAAAAGAAGAATCAATTAAAACAAAAGTTGCTACCGACTCCGAAATTTAATTTCAAGATAGAGAAGGAAAAATGGTATCACATCTCCCTTTTAAATAGATATTATGAGAAGGCAATATGATTTCAAAAATGGGACAGAATTCCTAATTTTAGATAACGATACAAGGAAAAGAGAACAAATGTTGTACTTTATCTTTAACTATATCCATGATGATAAATTGAGAATGTTAAAATGGAAATTTCTACATTTAATTTTACCAACCAAAATATTACTTTTCTCTTGGAAAATAACTAAAACTCTTTTATGTAATATATGTAATGTCATTGAAGATTATGAACATTACTTTTTGACCTGCAAATATCTGAAATTATTTAGGGATCAAATAAAACTATTACTAGATAAACTTAAAATAGGACATCATATAATATCACTTGCATCACTTTTGTATGGATACAAGATAAACGATACAAATTATAACAACATTAACGATTTTCTAACAATTAAACTTTTTACTATTTATAAAGTATATTATATATCCGAGCAGAAAACAAAACAAATTAATGTGTTTGAGGTTTTTTTTTTAAATGAACTTCTCCAACATTACGAAATATTGACAAATATACAAGGCAAATAAAAAAACTTCTACAATTTGGTTGCAGAAAAAAACAATTCATCTTAATTTAAAGTAAATGTTATAATATATATATTACTTTCTTTTTAATCTGTTGCATATTATTTATGAGCTAAACTGTATATTGTGTACTAACAAGTACTAATCTTATCATTGAAATGCTTTATAGAAACGTTAACGAGGCCGGGATAAGATACCAGTACTTTATGAATCTCTGTATGTAAATTTCAAATATAATTATATACAATAAACAAAACTGATATAATAATATACATGCAAACCGCCAAACTGACCTCGAAATTGACAATTTGGAATCCGTATGGCTAGAGCTCAAATTTATTGGAAAGAAAGCATTACTTGGAATCTTTTATTTACCCCCAAAAAGTAATTCAGAAATCTGGGAAAAATTAGAAAGTTCCCTAGATAATTAAGCGTAAAATGTGGTTGTACGACCGGGGAGATTATGATAGTTATCGAAATTTTTTATGTGAAAAACATTGGTATTCAATAACAAATACGGATAACGTTGAAAAAATCACAACTGAAATAACAAATACAATAAAAGCCGCTGAAAAATGTATTCCAAATAAGATTACATCAGTTAGGAAATATGAACCCCAATGGCTCACAACTGATGTAAAGAAAAAGATAAGAAAGAAAAGTAGAATACACAAAAAAGGCCAAAAGATTTAATAACCAATCAGACTGAATGAAATTCAAGAAAACTTGCAATGAACTCATAAGCATAATAAGAATATTTTTTAGGAAAATTTAATAACAATTTGATAAAAAAAAATGATGAACAGCAATCCTTTCACTACCGATTGGTGAAAGACAATTAAACAAGTGTCCGGTTTGTAAAATAATGACTCAAATATACCTCCTTTAATCGTTAATGATAATTTGATATTTTATGAAACTGAAAAGGCAAATGAATTCAATATGTTTTTGCTTCACAGTCAAATATTGATGACTCGAATGATAAATTACGAAAAGAACTCAATATTGTTTATGAAATAATTAGTAATATAGAACTTACAGACACTGAAGTTGGAAATATACTTAACATTATAAATCCATCAAAAGCGTCTGGTCCATATCTAATAAATCCAAAATTATTGAAAGAAGCTTCCTCTGTTTAAAAATATTTCTTATGTAAGCTATTAAACTTGTCATTAAGTAAAGGAATTTTTCCAGATCAGTGGAATCGAGCAAACGTTACTCCTGTTTACGATTTGTGAAAAATTATAGACCTATTTCTCTGTTAAGTGTAGTATCAAAATGCATGGAACGATGTGTATATAAACATGTATACAACCATTTAAAAAATAATAACATTGTAACTAGATATCAGTTTGGCTTTACACGGAGGGACTCTGCTGTCAACCAATTGATGAATATTTCAAATGACTTTCGGAAAGCTTTAGACAGTGGCAAGGAGATATAGGTGGTATTTTGTAATATGTGTAAAGCCTTTGACCGTGTTTGGCAAAAATGTTTATTATTCAAACTTCGAGAAGCAGGTGTTTCGGGTTTCTTACTAAAATGGTTTGAACATTATCTCACTAGAAGAGTCCAAAGAGTGCTAATAAATGGTTCAAACTCTGAATGGCGACTGGTAAATGCAGGAGTTCCACAATGGCCAATTTTGGGCCCTCTCCTCTTTTTAATATTTATTAACGACACAGAAGAAGACATTCAAGCTCAAATTTAAAAAAAAAATAATACTCGAGAGTTAAAAAAAAGCTGAAAAGCATAAACATCTTGGTGTCTTTTTTTCAAATAACGTAAGCTGGATTGACCATATTGAATATATTATAACATAATTATACAAATTAATAAAAATACTGAGGAAAGTGAAAAATATACTTGACAGGTTTACTCTTGAAAAAAATTATATATCATTTATTCGACCTGTATTAGAATATGCAGACTTGTATGGGATTCTAAAATTTAAAGTTTTTAAAAAATCAGATAACTAAAAATTGTTGATCACCGGGGAATGAGGTTTGCACTATGGTGCATTTTTAGAAATACTTAGGATTTTCTACCCCAAGAATGGACTACCTAATCTGTATTTTGCAAAACTTTTCGGAGTTTGTGGTCCTCAATGCTCTTCAACTTCTTAATTTATTTAGAGTTTTTAAACTTTATTTAATTCGAGCGATAATTATCAGTCTTCTGAAGGCGAAACTTTATCATCTATGTTTTTTTTTAACAAAATATGATCAATTGAGTAAAGCACAATATCGGTTAGACTTGGTTTCGGAAGCCTTTACCATGTCGCCAATGTGTCCTTTTGATATTTCTTAAGTCATTATTCTCTTACATATACGACACTATAAAAATAAGGAGATGTGATATGATTGCCAATGAGATAACTATCCACCAAAGTTCTATTCACAGCTGCAGTTTTCTTTTTATCTTAATAATGATGTAGATGGTGTGGAGGTTGGATAGATATTGTTACTTCAAAGAACAAAATCCTCTTGGGAGTGTTAAAGGGTTATCTCGTCCAATTTTGCATTCTGATTATCCAAAAACATACATCCTACCTAGTACATTTGCCCCAAAAAATATGAAACGCATGTGTGTGTTTTAAATGATGATCAAACGAATAAAGGTCTGTAAATTTTGGCACTAACTGATTTACCACGATTTGGCCATGTTCCGTTTGATCGCTTTTCCGTCACCATTCGTTTATCTTTGTTAACTGATCTTAAAAGAGAGGCGAAATATACCAGAGGGACATTCAAACTCATAAGTCGACAATAAACTGACAACGCCATGGCTAAAAAAGAAAAAGACCGACAAACAGTAGTACGTACACAAAATACAACATAGAAAACTAAAGACTGAGCAACACGAACCCCACCAAAAACTGGGGGTGATCTCAGGTGCTCCGGAAGGGTAAGCCGATCCTGCTTCACATGTGGCACCCGTCGTGTTGCTCATGTTAGTACAAACCCGGTAATAAGTCATATTCGGTAGGTCATATTCGGAAAAAGGGGGAACGGGATTGTAGTTACGCCATTAGGAACATATCCGCTACCATCTGTGAAACGAATATTCCATAACGGTCAACCAACTCGCGATGGCGTCCGTAAAACTTACGAAGGGATGATTTCAACTTCACCACTTGGAACTTTTGGTTTAATAGCTTCCTTGTAAGCAGCAAACCTCTATCAAGGAAATCATAATAGGAAATACAAGCCCTGGAATATCGTATCAACTGGGAGATATATACTCCATATGCAGGCGTTGCAGGAATGTTGCTACATAGAAATTGAAAGTTCATAATTGGGAAGCTGAAATCGACAGACCCTCATTGTCAATTTCTAGATGTAAGTCAAGATATGAAGCAGACTTAACTGTATCTGTTGTATCCTTTATCTCAAGTTCGATGGGATAGATGCGTTCAATATAGTCACCAATATTTGAATTATTTAGTGAGAGAAAATCATCTATATAGCGGAAAGTAAAATTAAGGAGACTGCTAACTTCTTTTCTTTCTTCCTAAGAAGTTCCTGTATGAAGTCAGCCTCATATGAATAAAGGAACAAGTCGGCAAGAAGAGGGACACAGTTTGTTCCCATGGGAATGCCGATTGTTTGTTGAAATGTTTCCTATATTGATCTCATTCTGAAATTTCTTATAGTTACAACACTGGCCACCAAAATTAATTAATAAATGTATGGATCTTCGCCAGATCAGATTGGAGAAAGTTTGTGATTTAGACAGCTTTCACTAAAAGAAACGTGGAAGATAAAAGAAGGATATGCAAACTCATAAATGAAAAAAAGAAATGACAATGCCATGCCAATACACAAAATACAACCAAAAGCCAAACATAGACTAATGACTGAGCAACACGAACACCACTAAAACCGATGGTTTTACTTTCAGATATATCGATGATGTCCTGTCACAACCTACATTTCAATGAGTGTTTGCATTTAATATATCTCACTGAACTTAAGATTAAGGATTATACTGAGACCAGCAGGTCTGATTAATATCTTTTCATTTTCATTTATATTGTATCAGATGGAAGACCTAAAACGAAGATATATGACAATCGGAATCATTTCAATTTTTCTGTTGTCAACTTCCCATTCCTCGGAAGTTACATACCCGCTGTCCCATCGTATGGTGTTTAGATATCTCAATGTATATGTTAAGCTCGTGCAAGTTCACAAAATGTAGACTGCATTGACAGTGGTACGCTCCTGGCACAAACCTGCTTCAACGGAGTTTTCAAGAACTGCTGAAATCCATACTACTTACATATTACGGTCAGAGCTACAAATTGCTTGACCGATACAAGTTTTCGGTGTCTCAACTCGATAGAGACATATTTTTGTGGTCCTAGATCTTTGAATACAAGAAATGTCCTCCGATTTGGTTTTTTTCTGATTGAAATTTGTTTTCGATATATAAATTTTGCTGAGCATGCATTTACATGGTTGATGACGCATGCATATCAACAGACGTTATTCTGTTGACGCACCCGTTCTTGGTCCTTTTGGAATTCATGTGATTCCCTCGGTTTATTGGGTTTTTATTTAATCTTGATCTGTATAACGTAAATGGATTTATTAGATTTTAACATCGATAAACTATTCTAAATTACAGTCATGGTAAAACGTCATGCTATCGACACGAAACGGCAGTGACATAAACAAGTGAATAAAATATTTTTCGTCCAGCAACAACTTTAATTTCATAGAACGATTCATTCATTTGAAAGAACGTACGGCTAGACTTTGTAATCATACTTCAACATGTCTCACTCAAAACACTACATCCATATTCCAGTAGTAACATTAGCTGCACTAATTTTACTCTTAAATGAGGCAAGAGGGCAAAATATTTGAAAATCCAAAACCTAGTGCAAATGTTGAAGAGCTGGTGAAACTGCAAATGACCAAAAGTTTAGTCGAATCCGGACAAGGAACCATCAAAACTCTAATTTGCATAATTTATTGACTAATATAAACTTTGGGAATTTTCAGTCCCTTAGTTGGCCTTTTATTTTTTTTTTATTCCAGCGTTTCTGATGAGTCACGTGTATAAGATACGTTCTTCCGGGGTACAACTTTATAAGCCTAGTATCTTTGATTTTGTTTTTTTTTTATCTAGAAATTGATCATGAGAGTCGGTTATGAACTTAACTTTATGACATAAGAGTCGATTTCAATTTTCAAATTGTGAACTGTGTAGTAACATTATAGCAGTGTATGCATACAGTGTACTAGTATATGTCTCTTAGTTGATACAATATCCCAGAGATTGTGTATCCTATCTTGATTTCCGTGATATAGGGTTATTGATTACAAAGAAGCTATTTTATCAAGGCTGTAACCATGGTGAGTTTGATAAAATTGAGAATTGATCCCTTTTTACGACACAAATAAGTCTTGTTTATCTTTTTTAATCATGTTTTTCGATACTATGGTAAATAAAAGTACGGGCAAACCATTTATATTCGGTAGTTTGTAAGTGGATGTGTTAATGTCATAGCAATATCCATCAGGTTAAACTTTACAATAAAATGAATACAAATCATCGCATCAATAGTAAAAGAAATACTATATCGTGTTTATAGAGGTGCAAATAATACAGAAAAGCAGTGTCGTCTGCAGCATAACACTTATTATCAATAACTGCACAATTATCGTCAACGTTCAATATTTGTGTTATTGTATTCCAACGATTTCCATAAATAGATAAATTATTCATAATCTACTCCGTCACCATGGTCACTTCCTGTTTTCTTTGGCGAAGTAATGTTTACATTGCCGACAATAATATATTAAATCTACGAAGGCAATTGAAGTCGAATATGCATAGATTACTTCTAAATTAGAATGTAAATATAAGTTATTGTTATAACATATGTAACGTTTAAATTATTCCAACAATTTAAAAGGCCTTTAGTTTTAGTTCACCTGTGAGATTTTAAAGATAAAAAGGTAGTGTTTGATAAAAGATATATGGGCTTTCTGTCAAAGGAATGTATCCGATGACACAACTAAATGTCATCTATATACATTGATTAGTCCCGATTCTTTTTAAATATGTGTACAGAGAATGTTGCATCCTTAACGTCAAAGATTGCATGTTGTTTTTATATATTACGGCAGATGGGGTGGGGGTGGGGGTCTAAATTAAAATGGATAGATTTTTTTAATAATTTGCTAAAATGTAGTTTATATCATTCTTTTTTTTTTAATACAATAAAATTTTGAGTCACGGGAATTCTTCCCAAACTACAAGTTGTGCAAAAGAAATCTCTTTTAATGTGCTTTATGCATATGAAAATAAATAGAAAAATTAGGGTCACGGGATTCGTTTACTTGCTACAAAACAAAACAGGTAAATTCATAACACATTCCTTTATAAAAGTAACATTATCTGAGTTTTCTCACCTTATATGGCAAAGTTTAAAAAATTGAAACAAACAAAAAATTATTCTGTTTGTGTAAGAAAGAGTCGAAAAAATATGATAAACTACATAATTTCTTCATTTAGTTGAAAAGTTTTACAAATAAATTACATTCTTTTCTCAAAATTTGCCTATTTCATTAAAGTTCTAGACTGTTGTTTTTTTGGGTTTTTTTATAATTCTTTATTTTGTATTTCTTCATCTCATACAATAATTATATGCATGTTTTTTCTATTTAAGAAGGATACAATACATGTTTTATAATTATGACCTGTCAGTGTCAGCGCTTATATCATATTAACACACCAAAAACAAAAAAATTAACTTATATTCATATATGATTAAATTGGTATTAATAGAATGCTAGTAGATTATTGATGACGCAACATACTTGTATTCGTAAAAACATATGGTGACATATTTTGTTATGTCTCTACCGTTTGTTTTTAGCTATTTTACAATCCAAGATACGTATCGTTACTGGTAACGATCGAGCGCCCTCGTAAAAAGACCGTTGACTAATATATAGACGTTATATTAACGCAATCATAGGTTTGAACGTTGTTTTCAATTTAGACTTGTTTATATTTTTTTGTTTGGGGATTGTATTATATTTGCCTTCGGGTTTATATAATCCGTTCATCCTATTTCGACTCTTCAAAGTTCAAGAGTCTATCCTAAATTGAGATAAATTATATGGCCTTCCAAATACCGTTTCGATTCCTAACATCACTGAAGAGACATTAATTGTCAAAATCCGGATATGGTGTACCAATTTTTGCACCTCATGTTTGCGGTATACCAACTTTTCCGCAGGTTTATTGTTTTCTGTTTGGTATTAAATTAATAATTAAGATCCATTTTGTTACATCTGGTGATCCGTTTATTTGGCAATCGCCATGGCAGTCAGCAAGGTTTAAGAACGTCAGTTGTTCGACCTACTAGTCAAATGCGTTTTGTTAAAATATATTTTTTTCATTTTTTTTTGGTCTTTTGGAAAATGTTGTTTGTGCTGTATTTGGACCCCTCTACCAAAAACATTGTTTTGCATGCACACGTAGAGGGGTCTAAATACAACACAAACAACATTTTCCAAAAGACCAAAAAAGTGAAAATGCATTTTTTTAACAAATCTTTTTCACTTTTTTGGTCTTTTGGAAAATGTTGTTTGTGCTGTATTTAGACCCCTCTACCTTATATATAAACAAGTTTAAATTGCAAACAACGTTCAAACCTATGATTACGTTTGGATAAAAATGTTAAAAGAGAGACGAAAGATACCAAAGGGAAATTCATACTCATGAGACAACGCCTTGTCCAAAAAAGAAAAAACAAAAACACAAACCATATTATACAAAACTAACATGGAAAACTAATGAATGAGTAACACAAACCCCAACAAAAACCGGGGTTGATCCAAGGTGTTCCGGAAGGGTAGGCAGACCCTGCTACACATGTTGCACCCATTAATAAGAAAACGGTTGAATGCACAATTCATATATATGGTATAAATGTAAAAACAGTTCAATACACATTTTAAATTGCCAGTTTATAATTTTTTCCATTATTAAAATCCTTATAATACTAAGCTTTTAACTCCCTCAGGCAAAATGACCTAAGACAGGTTTGGCAATTGGCTTAATGTCCTTTTTTATCATAAAGCTATTCAGCTGTTTCTGTTCTTATACATCCTGGGCTTTCAAATATTTGGCTTTGAGTGTTCCTGGTGAAGGTAAAGCCAGAAAAGCGTTTCGGATTCATAAATTTAAGAAATTGATGTTTTCATTTCTTAAATGTATTGCTATCAGTAGCTCTCAATTGGAAATAATTATTATGTAAGGCACGATTTATGACTTGAATTTATTCGATGTATCCCCTTGAATTTGTCTAGATAGTATTGTTATACCTTTTTTTTTTCTTTTATACAGAATTACGTCTCCCCTTCTCTATTTTCACGTTGTTGATTATTTCTTTTCATAATTTTAATGTGGTTTTATAGACTAGAGAATTGGGACATATTCATAAAAGAAGATATAAAAGATCCAAATACAAGAATTTCATCAACTACATGTCACCGTTCGACCTTTAACGTATATTTCTTTAGCAATGTTAGAAACACGTAAACAATTAATATTACTGTAAATTAAGACAACAATAATCAATCAGTTGATGACCTTATTGGATATCGGAATAAATTATATGGCCATGCAGAAGAAGCCAGATGCTCAGATACTGACTATACACTATACAAACATCAAATTGAAACAGTCATTCTTTCAATTGCAAAATCATGCAAAAACGAAAATGAAATGAAACAGAAACTTAAAGATACTGAGGTTCGACCATTGGATGAAACAATATGTAAACAGTACCAGATTTGTTTGCTTCGTGATATTCAGCAAAAGGAAGACAACAGAATGGTAGATTTAATACTTTACACATATAAAATATAAACAATTGCACCTTCATTCTGTACAGATTTTATTTGAAAAAGGACATACATGCAGCAGCCAAAAGACGCGACAACGATTAGACGTTCGATGGTCAACATACGGTTTTAATCACCGGACACCTAAAGTGTATTTAAGTCAAGCCCAATAAATACATATATTCGTAAATTACTATTTGATATCAAAACTATTACATAAATGAATATTCCTGTTGCACAACTTAAACTTTCATTATGGTATAGTTTTGTTTTCTTTTTTCATACACACATATATTTGTGTGTTCTACATGTATGTTTCTTTATGAAATTCTTAGCCAATGTCATGTCTGAAAAATATAAAAAAGTTTTATATCTTCAACTTCTTCTACAGGAAATAAATATGCTACGAGAACAATCAAGACAACAGAATGATCAAATTGTTCAGCACATTTTGGAAATAGAAAATAAAATCACCACCAATATTTCGTCTCACAATAAAACAATTACAGAAAAAATGGAAGGCATGCAGTTGGATTTTGATAAAAGGGAGGGCATTTTATATGAAAGATTACAAAGTATTGAGGTAAATCTAAATGACGAAGTCCACAAACAGAACAAAGCAGTAATGAGGAATATAGAAAAAGAGAAAGAAGTCCTGCAGGAGAATCATGCGGAACTCGTTGGACATTTATTTCAGACTGAGCGCAGTATGCTGTCGGTAACAGAAGAAACAGCGAAGGTTATACTTATACATGTAAAACAGACAGGACAAGAAATAAAGAATAAAGTTGACAACCTTAGTGGGAATCTAAAAAAAAACTTTTACCATTGAGGCGGCCAAATCAGGACAACAAGGTACTATGTCAGTGTGAAATCAATTTTCATTTAGGTCAGAAGATTTCATTTAAACGTTAACAACTCAAATGTATGTTGACGAAGTTCCGGTATTTATTTTACTTAATGATTGTGATTTAACTCAAATTTAGTAAAGACTGCATTCAGAATAGGTGAAAAAGAGATCAATAATTTATTGCAAGTGTTCCTCTAAAACGTCAATTCGGCCATTAAAATTATGAAAATATGCTACATACTTAAACTGCTGACATTATGAAAATAAGGAATTGTGGTATGATTGCAAATGAGACATCTCTCCACCAGAGTTCAAATTAAATGGATGAAGGCAACCGCACAGTCTTCATTAACGAAAAATTCCATACAGTCGGCTATAAAAAGCCTCGACATGAACAAATGTGAAACAATTCAAAATTAACGAGAAAACCAACGGCTAAATTTATAAAAAACAATTTACGACAAACAAATATAAAAGACATGATCCAACGACAACCCCTACACTACAGGCTCCTGGATTGGGACTAAACATGTTTATGAGCGTTTAACCCTCCACTAACCTGGTGTTTACAGCAAAACATAAGAACAAACTGTAAAAATCAGTAGCAATTACTTTAACTTGCACAAAAACAACTGAAATAAAACATTAGAAACAAAGCACCAAAATAAGAATGCTCGAAATTACTGAAAGCAAGTTCAAACCCAATTACAACTAATAAATAAATCATTGTCCCCCAGACTAAAGTATCAAATATTACACACCCAACGGTAACACGACTTCATAAACAGTCTGGAAAACGCATGACATAGTGCAATGTCATTACTCTTTTAAATCTCAAAATTGATGTGTCTTTAAAACACACAAATATAGTAGTTTTCTTTAACATTAATGTATGTCTGAAGAAATGTTTATGTTTGCATGTTTTATGTTTACAAGCAATGAAAATAAAAAAATATATATATTCTACCATTCCTACAGAAAACTGTGTGTTGAATTTACTGATTTATCCCTGCACAAATCATTTTAAATGCTTTTCTGTGTTATCCATTCAAAATGAATACGGTCATAATGATATGGTAAAATAAAAACAAATTTTATTTTATAACATATTTTGCCTTACAGATTTAAGAAAAAAGAATCTTATAGGTGAGATATATACTGCAGTTTCCTATATGCATGTACAAAAAAGAAAGTAGTTCAAAATATCAAGTTATACATATATACAATGTATATTACACTGACAATATTCCTGACCTGGGACACGCGCATGAACACGTATCGGGTAAAAATATTATCTGGTCAAAAGCTTCTCTTATTTAACCTTTATCATTATATATAATAATTTTTTTTTTTTATTTTGTTCTGACATAGCTTTATGGCTTTTATCACAAAACAAGAATAGGAATTATTCAACTTATGCATAAACTGCAAATTCTCGTTTCTGATTGCAGATAAAAAATACCTTCATTAAAAACTTTCCTACATGTCAAACAATCATCTATACACTTATATATTTGGTGGTCAGGACATACGATTTAAAACTCTACTGTGGACTTGGTGATAAAAGACACGAAAGATTACTATATCATCTTGACAATTTAAATGGTTACATTAATTGCTTGCCTTATTTGTGTGTTACGAATTTCAGCTTCCCAATTGTGAACTTTCCATTTCTATGTAGCAACATTCGGACAGACCTGCATACGGCGTATATATTTCCCAATTGATACGATATTCCAGGGCTTGTATTTCCTGTCATAATTTCCTTGATAGAGGGTTAATGCTGACAAGGAAGCTATTAAACCTAGAGATTCAAGTGTTGAAGTAGATATCATCCCTTCGTAAATTTTACGGAATCCATAACAAATTGGTTGACCATTACGTAATATCTGTTTCACAGATGACGACGGATATGTTCCAATTGTCGTAACTAAAATCTTATCCCAATTTTCCTCAAATGTCACCTTCCGAATTAGCATTATCAACGGGATGTACTTTCATGAGCAAAAAAAAAAAGGGTCCCACATGTGGAGCAGGATCGTTTTACCCTTCCGGAGCTTTGGTTGGGTTCGTGTTGCTCAGTCGTAGGTTTTCTATGTTGTGTTTTGTGTATTTCTGTTTTTCTGTTTGTCTTTTTCTATCTTATCCATGGCGTTGTCAATTTTTAGCTCACCTGGCCCACAGGGCCAAGTGAGCTTTTCTCATCACTTGGCGTCCGTCGTCCGTCGTTTTGCGTCCTGCGTCCTGCGTCCGTCGTCCGTAAACTTTTACAAAAATCTTCTCCTCTGAAACTACTAAGACAAATTTGACCAAACTTGGCCACAATCATCATTGGGGTATCTAGTTTAAAAAATGTGTCCGGAGACCCGGCCAACCAACCAAAATGGCCGCCATGGCTAAAAATAGAACATAGGGGTAAAATGTAGATTTTGGCTTATATCTCTGAAACAAAAGCATTTAGAGCAAATCTGACATGGTCAAGATCTATCTGCCCTGAAATTTTCAGATGAATCTGACAACCCGTTGTTGGGTTGCTGTTCCTGAATTGATAATTTTAAGGAAATTTTGCCGTTTTTGGTTATTATCTTGAATATTATTATAGATAGAGATAAACTGTAAACAGCAATAATGTTCAGCAAAGTAAGATCTACAAATAAGTCAACATGACCAAAATGGTCAGTTGACCCCTTAAGGAGTTATTGCCCTTTATAGTCAATTTTTAACCATTTTTTGTAAATTTTTGTTATCTTTTACAAAAATCTTCTCCTCTGAAACTACTAAGACAAATTTAACCAAACTTGTCCACAATCATCATTAGGGTATCTAGTTTTAAAAATGTGTTCGATGACCCCGCCCGCGAACCAAGATGGCCGACATGGCTAAAAAATAGTACATTGGGTAAAATGCAGTTTTTGGCTCATATTCTCTGAAACCAAAGCATTTAGAGCACATCTGACAGAATAAAATTGTTCATTAGGTCAAGATCTATCTGCCCTGAAATTTTAAGACCATCAGGCAACACGTTGTTGGGTTGCTGCCCCTGAATTGGTAATTTTAAGAAAATTTTGCAGCTTTTGGTTATTATCTTGAATATTATTATAGATAGAGATAAACTGTAAACAGCAATAATGTACAGCAAAGTAAGATCTACAAATAAGTCAACATGACCAAATTGTCAATTGACCCCTTAAGGAGTAATTGCCCTTTATAGTCAATTTTTGTAAATTTTTACAAAATATTTTCCACTGTAACTACTGGGCCAAGTTCATTATAGATAGAGATAATTGTAAGCAGCAAGAATGTTCAGTAAAGTAAGAATTACAAACACATCACCATCACCAAAACACAATTTTGTCATGAATCCATCTGTGTCCTTTGTTTAATATGCACATAGACCAAGGTGAGCGACACAGGCTTTTTAGAGCCTCTAGTTTTACTTATTAGTTTAACTGTCCCTTCGGTATCTTTGGTCGCATTTTTACGTGTTGCAAATGTTAATCAATTCGTACGAATTCTCCTGTATTTTTGAAAAATTAGATAATTTTCGAAATTTCTACGTTAATACGTTTAGCAATGATAATGAAAATAAGGTTCCAACTCTTGTAGGCAAAGTGGACCATTTAGAAATGTGGCTATTTTTCAATTCCATTTTTTATTATTTAGCTTCTTACGTGTTTATATATTAAAATATTGTTTGTCTCCAGTAAAACTATTGTTTGTGTTTTCGTCGTCTTTAATTTTTTTTGCCATTGCGTTGTCCCACATAACATATGTACAATCATTTAAAATTATGATACACAGATCGTTTATCTTTAAAAAAAAAAGCTGTCTTTTTGATGCTTTTTATAACAATTTTATTTTTTTAAATCGTTACAGAATGGTGCTTTCAAAATAGTAAAATTAAATAGTATTGTATTGAAAACTCACTACACTTTTCTCTTTCATTTTGTCTCTCTGGTGTTCAGACTGCCTTATTCTCCATCTTATATTCGTATATTTAAAAAATAGATCCCTTAGAAAGATGTATTGATGAGATAATATCAATAGATTTATATATTATATATTGCTATTATATCTGTGTATATTATGCTGTAAATTGGAAGTAATAGATAATAAAAATTCAAAAAATTCAAAACAATAAATTAAATAGAAACTGTTTGCAATGGTTAAAAGAAATGTAACTCCATTTTTTTTTTCATTTATATAGATCACAGCATCGCTAGAATCAAAAGTCACCAAGACGATGAAACATTTGTTCACACGTTTGCACTTGATAAAGGAAACAATATTTTGAAAGAACAAAACTTACTGATTCTGCTAGCTAAAGGAGGGTCTGGTAAGACACAGATAGCTCTTCATTTAGCATCTATTTACCGAGATGAAGGATACATTCCGTTTTTCTTCTCGGACAAAGATGTTATCAGGAATAGAAATTTAATTTCATTAGCCGACAAAAATATTGTAATTGTCGAAGATCTGTTTGGTAGGACAAACGTTGACTTCTACGAAGATTACCATAGAAATATTCTGGATATCTTGTCAAGTTGTTTAAAGATGTCTACTCTTTAAAAAATTGTGTTTACAATCAGAAACGACCCAAAATGCGAGGAAAATATTTTAGCCAAGCATGTGATATTTCATAGAAAATGCATTCTAAATTTGGATGATGATTACAGATTATCAGACAAAGAACGTGTCACCATTCTTTTGAGTCATATGAGACACAATTCAATAAGTCCATGCAAAAGTCGGGTTAAGATAGATGTATGTTTTCATGACTCCGATCCTTTGCCTGGATGTACATCTGACTGTACCGCCGATGTTAAGCAGTTACCATGCGGTAAAATCACTATATGTACCGACATAATTTATGCATGCTGTATGTGTGACACATTTCTTGGATTTCCGGAAACCTGTCGTATGTTTTGTTGTGATAAATCATTGACATGTCTTGGTGTTGCATATTTCCGTAACACTAATAAATCCTTAGTTGATAAGGTCAATGATCTTTTCTTAGAAAGCTTCGAAAAATTATCATGTCGGTATGAATACTGTGTTTTAGTTTATACTGCATTAAAATATAATTTCTTCGATGAAAATTTCATCGGATGTCAAATTGAGAATGATCAATTATTCAAGAGGATATTTTCGAGGTTTGAAGAAAAGGAACCAAAGATTCGAAAAACATTAGTCCAACAAGCTATACGTAACCTTCAAGGTAGATACCTGATCCACAGTTCTAGGTACAACGAGTTCTACCACGATTTTTGTCCTGATTTATTAGGAAAGGCGTATATGTGCAAACACCAGGCCGTTCATGATGCTGTTCTTGTTGCATTTGGAAACGATAGTCCCGACATACTACTGAATTTGCGAATCTGTTCTCTCGACTTCATTTCACAATATATAAGACCAAGTTTAAAACAACCTGATCCTAATTCTTCCGTCATCCATGTTGATCCTAAATTAGTAATTGTTAAGCTCCTTGATTTTATAGAGATAGCAATATCAACGAAGAACGGTCGTATTGTAGGATTTTCTCATCCATGGTTTCCTCGACCAATCAATGATCAAGATGATGAAGATTATTCCCAAGAACAAAGACGATCTGATGAAAACGAAAATTCTGAACTTTCTGAATGTACTGACTTTAAAGGTCTAACCGATTTTCAGACAGACGAAGCTGACAGCGATCAAAGTTCCGATGATTTATATTGCTCACAGGATTTACAAACAGAAGAAACTGACAGCGATCAAAGTGCAGATGACGTCCCAAACTGTATAAATTTCGAGGAAGAAGATCCTGATTCAGCAAAAGAAACAGATCTCAGTAGATTCGCATTTCGATGTATTCGTGGTTATTCAGAAATGACAGGTGAATATATTCGAAAGTGCATCATTGAAAAGCGATATGCTTCATTTGTTAAAATATTTCTTGAAAGACTTTCTACACTTTCACCACCACAAGATGAAATGAAGGAGTTTCTCAATGGACTTACGAGAAGGGGGACCTGTTTGATGAATTTAATGATTAATTCTGACATCATTCGTGATTCTGCTTTAAAATATGCTGACTATAATGTATTTTGCCTAATTTTTAGACCAAAGAGTTCGACTATCAAACATTTTAAGTTTTATCAACTAGACGACGAAACACTTCAAGACAAACTTATTTCTATAATAAACGAAAATAAGAATTATAAAATAATTGCGGAAATCGGCAACTTTTTGTATACAATTGGAGTTAAAGAAGGAAATTACAAATTTGTCAAAAGATTCCTGGATATCATTCTAGATAGATATTGTCATTTAGTAGACCACTATAAAATTCGCTATATTATCGACGGAATGTCGGCCAAAGGCAGGCGAAAGGACGTGGTTTCCCGTTTCATAGATTTCATGCAAACAAACTTATTAACCTTTGGAAGTATTAAGACTATAATTGGCCTCTGGGAAGTGGTAAAAACTGAAATAAATAAAAATGATGAGAATAATACTCCATTAATGTCGATCTTAGAACGCAAGTTTAAGGACCAAGATGAAGGATACATACCGTTTTTCTTCTCAGACAAAGATGTTATTAAGTACAGAGATTTAATTTCATTAACCGACAAAAATATTATAATTGTAGAAGATCTGTTTGGTAGGATAAACGTTGATTCCAACGACAATTACCATAGAAATATTCTGGATATTTTATCAAGTTGTTTAAAGATGTCTTCGCTGTTGAAAATTGTGTTTACAATCAGAAACGACCCGAAATGCGAGGAAAATATTTTAACCAAGCATGAGATATTTCATCGAAAATGCATTCTAAATTTGGATTACAGACTGTCAGACAAAGAACGTGTCACCATTCTTTTGAGTCATATGAGACATAATTCAATAAGCCCATGCAAAAGTCGGGTTAAGATAGATGTATGTTTTCATGACTCCGATCCTTTGCCTGGATGTACATCTGACTGTACCGCCGATGTTAAGCAGTTACCATGCGGTAAAATCACTATATGTACCGACATAATTTATGCATGCTGTATGTGTGACACATTTCTTGGATTTCCGGAAACCTGTCGTATGTTTTGTTGTGATAAATCATTGACATGTCTTGGTGTTGCATATTTCCGTAACACTAATAAATCCTTAGTTGATAAGGTCAATGATCTTTTCTTAGAAAGCTTCGAAAAATTATCATGTCGGTATGAATACTGTGTTTTAGTTTATACTGCATTAAAATATAATTTCTTCGATGAAAATTTCATCGGATGTCAAATTGAGAATGATCAATTATTCAAGAGGATATTTTCGAGGTTTGAAGAAAAGGAACCAAAGATTCGAAAAACATTAGTCCAACAAGCTATACGTAACCTTCAAGGTAGATACCTGATCCACAGTTCTAGGTACAACGAGTTCTACCACGATTTTTGTCCTGATTTATTAGGAAAGGCGTATATGTGCAAACACCAGGCCGTTCATGATGCTGTTCTTGTTGCATTTGGAAACGATAGTCCCGACATACTACTGAATTTGCGAATCTGTTCTCTCGACTTCATTTCACAATATATAAGACCAAGTTTAAAACAACCTGATCCTAATTCTTCCGTCATCCATGTTGATCCTAAATTAGTAATTGTTAAGCTCCTTGATTTTATAGAGATAGCAATATCAACGAAGAACGGTCGTATTGTAGGATTTTCTCATCCATGGTTTCCTCGACCAATCAATGATCAAGATGATGAAGATTATTCCCAAGAACAAAGACGATCTGATGAAAACGAAAATTCTGAACTTTCTGAATGTACTGACTTTAAAGGTCTAACCGATTTTCAGACAGACGAAGCTGACAGCGATCAAAGTTCCGATGATTTATATTGCTCACAGGATTTACAAACAGAAGAAACTGACAGCGATCAAAGTGCAGATGACGTCCCAAACTGTATAAATTTCGAGGAAGAAGATCCTGATTCAGCAAAAGAAACAGATCTCAGTAGATTCGCATTTCGATGAATTCGTGGTTATTCAGAAATGACAGGTGAATATATTCGAAAGTGCATCATTGAAAAGCGATATGCTTCATTTGTTAAAATATTTCTTGAAAGACTTTCTACACTTTCACCACCACAAGATGAAATGAAGGAGTTTCTCAATGGACTTACGAGAAGGGGGACCTGTTTGATGAATTTAATGATTAATTCTGACATCATTCGTGATTCTGCTTTAAAATATGCTGACTATAATGTATTTTGCCTAATTTTTAGACCAAAGAGTTCGACTATCAAACATTTTAAGTTTTATCAACTAGACGACGAAACACTTCAAGACAAACTTATTTCTATAATAAACGAAAATAAGAATTATAAAATAATTGCGGAAATCGGCAACTTTTTGTATACAATTGGAGTTAAAGAAGGAAATTACAAATTTGTCAAAAGATTCCTGGATATCATTCTAGATAGATATTGTCATTTAGTAGACCACTATAAAATTCGCTATATTATCGACGGAATGTCGGCCAAAGGCAGGCGAAAGGACGTGGTTTCCCGTTTCATAGATTTCATGCAAACAAACTTATTAACCTTTGGAAGTATTAAGACTATAATTGGCCTCTGGGAAGTGGTAAAAACTGAAATAAATAAAAATGATGAGAATAATACTCCATTAATGTCGATCTTAGAACGCAAGTTTAAGGACCACTTACTGTTCGGTTTAGATTTTGAAGAAGGGGTTAATGACAAAGTTCAGACACAGGAGTATGGAGCATGGGTATATAACCTAAGTATGGAAATTCAAGACAACAAATTCATTGAAGAGCTTTTGTTGAATCTAAATGAAATTTACGAACTAGGTATTGGATGTTTACTTGTATGCGAATCTGCAAATATTGTTCACTTTTTAGTTTATTTCTATGAAGGATTTATTAACTTTGGGGCGCGAAAAAAAGATGCAGAGCAAATGTTTCCTTCTGGAATGGAAAAACTGTATTGTCATATTAAGCGTTATAAATCATTTTTTAAAAAGGTAAAAGAATCAACTATGTATACCAATTCGTGGGGTAAATTCCATATTCCTTTTTCTTATTTTTCCTTGCTTGTGAGCATGGACACACTCAATACCAAGACCAAGAATAAAGATGATAATGATGGTAATTAAGAGATTTGAAACATATGTTCTGCGTTTGAGAAAATACTACTTCGTTAAAAACTTCCTTAGTTCAATAACATACGGTATACATTCAAGGCAGAAATTATCAAACAGTTGTTTGTATATATCATAAATCTTATTTTGTTGGGTGTGATAAACTGATATTTCAATAACATTAACGGTATGGTATCACTTTTACTGTCAGTCTTTTATTCTAATGGGTGTTAGTCGGGCCCATTTAGTTGCATTGTATTGTATAAATTACTTTATAGACCAGATAGAATGTCTTTATCAAATGTGTTAATGATTAAAACTTACAAACAATGATCTGTTTTAAAATTAATTATATTCTATATATTCCAGTAAACCTAAAATAAGAAACTATACGTAAACAAGAAGATTTGACGGACATTCGTTTGCCTGTAGTGTTTTTGATATTGTTTACAGATCTTGAAAATGGTAAAACATTTTAATATTGTCTACATAGAATGTAAATAAAAATTCTGATGCACACTTACTTCAAAAAAATTTATCTAGTTGAATACAATGGGAAGAGGACTGGCAAATGAATTTTAATCCTGAAAAGTGTTACGTAATACATATCTCTAAAACATTAACCCTTCGCTTTTGATTATATATTACACAATCATATTTTAGAATCAGTAAAAGACAGTAAATAATTAGGCGTAACTATAAGCCATGTTCTTGACTGGGGAACACACATAAACAATATTACCTGTAAGGCAAATAAAACCTTAGGTTTTCTTTGTAAAAACTTTTTAAAAAACTGCACACGTAAGGTTAAAAACCTTACGTACACATCACTTGTCCGTCCAGACGTCGAATACTCTTCCCCTGTCTGGGATCCATACAAAAAGCAACACATCACTCAGGTTGAGCAGATACAGCGTAAGGCAGCCAGATTTGTCTTTAATGATTTTAAAGACAGAACACCTGGAGCAGTCTCCAACATGATAAATTCTTTGGAATGGGAAAGCTTACAAATTTGAAGAAAACAGGCTAGATTAACTATGCTATATAAAATTAATTGGGGGTTAGTTGAAGTTCCATAGGACAATTTAACAAAATCTGATGGACGTACTAGGGAGAAACATAAACTTAGGCGAATAGCAACCAATAAAGATTTCTACAAATTGTCATTCTATCTTCACACTATTTCTGATTGGAATTCACTACCTGAAGCAATATGTATGTCTGACACCCTGGAATCCTTCAAAAGTGGCATATCCACTCTAACATTTAAAGGACCCACAACAACTTATGAAACTACCAAGCCAATGTACATACTGTATATTTGTTATTGTTAACTATGTTTTATTCAATTCAACACTAATTCAAAGACTTTTAAAGTCGATACTCATGCAATAACCTACATAAACAGAAGCTTTTGTGAGCTTTCAAATCGACTGAATAACGAAATGTATACACATACATTATAATGAAAAGAACACAATTTTAAACATACTGTGCATTTTAAGAAAATATAGATTCCAGATTTGTGCAGCATTATAGCGAAATTATTTCAAACCACACCTTGTAGCTCTAACTCTCAGGAGTACTACGTCACGTCTGTTTCCTGTGATCTAAAAATAGTAGTTAAATAATGTAGATATCTTGGACCTTTTTTATTAATAATTTCAAATGTTTCCGATGCAACAGTTACTTTTTTTACCACCGAGGCCCCTCAATGGTGTTATAAAAAAGAAAAATGGTCTTATATAAAACCGCTTTTAAAATAAAAGACCTAATGCTTTAAGGTGGTTGAGGGGAAGGAGATCTTGCCCAAAATCAATAGATTTGTTTAATGATTTGTCAAAAGTAGTTTTTATCATGCTTTTTCCAAAATATAATAAAAAGTATGAGTCACGGTCTTTTTTTTCACGCTACAAGTTGTGCAATTTTGTCAAATTTTGAATATGTTTACACGGAAAAAAGAAAACGACATCTTAGAATTGTAAGATAAAATGTAAGAAGATATCTCTTATAACATGCTTTCAGACAAGAAAAAGAAAAATGGGGTCACCGGACTCGTTTTTGTTCCCACATATTAAAAGAGAGAGGTAACTTCACAACACTTTCAAGTATAAGAATAACTTTATCTGAGTTATCTTCCCAACTATATAACTTATTTTCCCTTATGTTGCAAAGTTGAAAGAAAAAAGTCAAACATAAATATTGTTGTTTTTTTTAATAAAATACAGCCGTTAATATGATAAAGCACATAATGTTCTATATTAACATGAAAAGTCTTCCACATGAATTAAACACTACTCTTAAAATTTGCACATTTCATTAAAGATCAGCCAGACTGTTATCTGCTACTTCAAATTCATAGGAAGACACCCCAGCCACCTTAATTCGGTTTTATTTACCATCGTATATATAGAAGACCGTAAAGATAAAAAAAAAAAGAAGACCGTACATTCACCTCAATATTTTTATTGTGTTGTTGATTTAATATGTGTTGAATAAATTGGTTCAGGAATATGGTTTGAAATGAAAAATACAAAGGATAATACAACAATGAAGTCACGTTCTTAGCATTGTAGTACTTTATCTGTCAATAAAGGCTCAGTTTTAACTATTTGAAATTTAAGCTGCTTTGTTTTGTATTTTTTGTTTTTGTTTTTTTATTATTTGTTTAATGTGTTAACATGAATAGGTTGTAGTGCAAATATACGTTTTTCCCCGGGCGTATTGTTTGTCTTCGTATAATTTTTTAACTGCTCATACAAAAACGATTATCAATATATCCAGAGAAAACAAAACGTATTAAGATAAATGATCATCGGATATGTTATTTATGTTTGTTTCCTGTGTTTATTCCTGTCTACATCTTTCATGAATATCGTGTGTAAATATATATTATACACTGTGTTTTAAGATGTAGGGAGAAAAGGTAAGTTATGATTCAGGCCTATAGCACGGGTGTTATTCGGTTTATAGGAAGAAATGATCGTAAAAGAATACCTAACGGTGGTCAAGAATTGCGATCAGATCGTGAAAGATCAGGTACCGGATCGTGAATGTAATTAATTGAAATTTTACATCAAAACCTTAGAAAAATCTGTTGTATTTTCAAAACGCGGAACAAATTCGAAAAACAAATTATGTCTGTCAAAATGATTCAACTTTCACAATATTACTGCGCAGAATGATAAATAAAATATGCAGTACTTTAGGAGAAAACACGAAAGGCAGATTGCTCCTCGACAGTTCAATGATATTAAATATATGTAAACAAACAAGTTTTTTTGTCATAATTCGAATGACTAAACAACTTTTCTTTAAAAAATGTCATTCCATTCTAAGGATTCAAATGGTTCTTACAGTTATTTTGTGTAAGTATAATCAGAAATTTTGCAAAAATGGAAATATTTACAAAAAAACTTATTTTGTTGGATCGTGAAAGATCGAGTACCGCTTTTTGAAGATCGTGAAAAGGATCGTGAAAGATCTGATGCTACGATAACGTTCAACTCATTATTTTATTATATGGTAATTTATATTTTAAATTGGTATAGCAAATATTTGATTTGCATGACTCATTCCGGTTCTCTTTTGGTGAATCATTTAATGCCATTGGATCTGATTATCTAAGAATACCAAGCCGACTAAGTGCCTTATAGCAATATCAGTCCTATTTTCCGTCCTTCATTAGTTTTGATTTCTTCTTATATATATATATATCTTTATTCTCATCACCAAATACATAGGTACAGAGAAGACATGCATGTAATACAATACATTAAATACATAAACATAAATATACAATATAAACAACAACAACAAAGACAAAAAGAAATTATTCAGGAGGACACACTCGCTTGTTTAAAATTCGTATAAACTTACATAAATTTATGAGATCTGTCCTATTTGTAGGCGACATAATTTCAGTAAATAATATAATATTTGGCCTTATACTAAAATTTCGATTTATAAATTTATTTCTCTCTTCTCTAAAATGTGAACAATTAATAATGTAATGGAATTCATCTCCAATATCTAGCTTACATAAATTACACTTTCTTTTTTCCCTTTCTATATTGTACCATCTTCCAAGTTCGACTGGAAGTTTATGGTTACATATTCTAAATTTACATAATGTTAAAAAATCTTTTTCGTCTAAAATATTAAAATATTCTTCAAAACACAATAAATTCTTAAAAATACGATAATTCAAGGCTTTGGAACAGTTTTGAATAGTCTCGTTCCATGTTTGTTTGAATTGATCACACAATCTTACTTTGATATTATATTTCAACCATATATCATTTAAAAAGAGCTGTGTGTTCCAGATATAAGAAAATCCACATTCATCAAATATATTTTTAACACATATTAACCATCTAAAATCTATGTTTTTAGTACAATACAAGTGGTACAGTAGCTTATAAATAATACAAGAATACTTTGACTGCTTTCCCATAATTAATTTAGACCAGTAGGATATCATCCTTAATTTTACATCAATAGCAAGTGGAAAACGTCCTAGCTCACCGTATATCATACAGTTGGGAGTGGAAGATTTCAGATTTAGGAGCAACTTACAAAATTTTAGATGAACCTTTTCGATAATATCACAGTTACTGAATCCCCATATTTCTGATCCATATAACAGAACAGGTTTGACTACTCTATCAAAAAGATCTAACTGACAAGAAACTGATAGGCTATGAAATTTCCCCCTTTTTAGTATCTCATACATCGCTTTTGTCCCTTTTTCAACTTGTGATTTAATTGCCTTTTTATAATTTCCCGTTTTTGTCAATAAAATACCCAAATAACTAAACTCTTGAACGATTTCTATTTCTTGATCATCTAAAACAAAGTGTAAATTGTCTGGTAATCTTCCATATGAAAAACATAATATTTTGGTTTTGGATACATTTACTTTTAATTTCCAGTAGTTACAGTATTCATTAAAAAAATCTAACTGTATTTGAAGATCTTGTGGTGTTTCAGCCATCAAAACAGTATCATCTGCATATAATAATAAAATGATATTGAGAAATACATCAAGTTCATGTTCTATTTCTTCTGTAACTGTGAAAAGGCCCTTACAGTTTTTTGTTTTTAAAAAATTTCCAAGTCATTTAAAAAAACTGCAAACAAAAAAGGGGACATATTTTCCCCTTGCCTTACCCCATTATTACACGGAAAATAATCAGACTTGCTGTTATTAAAAATAATATTTGATTTAATATTTTTGTACATATTTTGAATCACATTTAACATTTTCCCATTTACATTGTTTAACAGTAGTTTATGCCAAAGCCCATCCCTCCAAATTTTGTCAAAAGCCTTTTCAAAGTCTATAAATGCACAATAAAATTTTTTCTTTCTTTTCTTCAGAAGTTCAAACAGAGAATGTAATATAAATAAATTATCCATAGTGCTATAACCTTGCCTAAAGCCACATTGTGTTTCATGTAAAATCAGGAAATCGTCAGAATATTTGTTCAAACGCGCGGTTAAAACAGCCGTAAACAGTTTACCCAAACAACTGACAATGGTAATTGGCCGAAAATTTTTAGGATTATTTCGATCTCCTTTATTCTTGAATATTGGTATAATATTACCAACTAGCCAACTCTCTGGTACAGATCCGGTATCAAATATCAAATTGAATAATTTTTCATAAATATCGATAAGCTGGTTTGAAGTTGCTTTTATGTATTCATTTATAACAGCATCTTCACCACCAGACTTATCATTTTTCAATTTTTTTATACATTTCAAAATTTCTCCTTTTTCTATATACAAATTCAAATCATAATTAAGATGATTATTCTGGTCTTCATCGAGAGGTGGTAAATCAACTCCATTATCATCCGTCGGAGAAGCATTTAGATCCATAAAGAAATCAAATAATTTCTCTATTGGGATATCCGGTTGTTTTTTATGCTTTCCCTGGTTAAGTACTTTCCAATAGTCTCTAGAATTTTTGGTTCTCAATTCTTTTAATTTTTTTGAAAGATTTTGCCGGTATAATCTATGATTTTTGTCGAGAGTTTTCTTGTAAATGTTTTCTGATCCAGCTAAATTGGATCTATTGACTGTAGTTCGATTTTTTTTAAATTTTCGTCTAAATTTACGATAATTTTGTCTCGCAAATGTACATTCTCGGTTAAACCAGGGTTTATTCATAAACGATTTCTGACGTATTTTCCCGTTTTTACTATGAGAAATGCCAAATGTAGCTTTTGCACTTTCTATAAGAATTTCACATAGTTTCTCAACATGTAGATTAACATTTACATCTACCCTTGGTTCTTTCAAATTATACAAAAGATCTTTTATTTTACCTTGGTTTATATTTTGTTGAAATTCTATCAACTTATCACTGTCCCACTTTCTTATCCTTTCTACACTTTCTTCTATATAATCAGGTACCTCACATCCGTCTACATTTGTTGCATACACACTAATAGATAATGGGCAATGTACATCAGAAAATAATTTTGAAAAATCTACTATTTCCAAAGTACAAAATCTATTTATAAAATTCACATGACTAATGCAATAATCTACAACACTTGCATTCCTGCAAGTCAAGTTTCCTTCCTTGTCACCATTTATCCTCCCATTAAGTATAAAACAGTTATTCCCCTTGCAAACGTCCAATAATAAAGAACCATACCTATTTTTTCCAATATCTCTATTTTTTCTTTCCCTCGGAATATCTAAAAAGTCCAAAATGGACACACTATTTTCTATTAAATCAGAGAAATTATTTGAAGGATCATGAGAATCAAAAATAAGAAAATCTTTCTCTGATGCTGTTCGACCATCAAAATCGCCAACCAAACTGACAAATTTATACCGTGTTGACAAGTCCAGAAACTCATTTTCAATCTGACTAAAAGCATCCCAAGATGCATAAGACGTGTACTCAGGTGGAATATACACAATTCCAAACACTGCATCTGTATCAGTGTTCATCAATTTAGAACTTATCTTGAACCAAAAAACAAACTTGCTACCTGTATCAATAACTTCAATGAAGTGTTCATATTTCTGTTTGTAACCAAGTAGAATTCCACCAGATTTCACTTTTGCAATTTTTTTTCTGTTTTTAAATTTTAATATATAACCTGGTAGTTTTATTTCATCTCTATCATCAAGTTTTGTTTCAACTAAGCATATAATGTCATGGTTTCTTAACAAAGTTTCAAATTCAGGATATTTTATTTTTTTTATTAATTCCACAACAATTAAGTGATAAAATATTTAGCATATCAGGATATGTACTTTTAAAACCACTATTTGACATATCTAAATTTTCTGTATCAAAAGTAGCATTTGTATCATGAAAACTGTCTGTTGTCATATTTACATTTTTATCAATAACATTTTGATTATCAATGTTTTCGGTTTGATCAACCTCATCTATTTTACTTTTTAATTTTGTTTTGTTAACATTCAAAACAGGTTTATTAATGTCATAATAATGAAAACAGTTTGAATTATCTACAATAAGACTTGTGCTTGTGGGTTCTCCCTGACATCCCTAACTCGGTGTTGTACCATTTTATCTGGTGTTATTCTATTGTTCGGCGGTGACCTCAATGGTGATGGAGGGGCTTCATTTACAGCACTGTCACTTTCCATATGTCTGTCAAAGTCGTCATCTTCCTGTAGATGGTGCAGTTGTCCGTCAATATACAAGCGGTCTCGGACTAGAACTACATCCCTTTGTTGTTGTTTAGCTTCTTTCATTATTGGGAATAGTTTTTTCCTTCGTTTAACAATTTCTGCAGGGAACTGTTCACTTATGCCAAATGGGACACCTTTCAGCTTGAAGGCGTTATTTAGCACAAATTGGAGGTCGCTGTGGTAAATAAATCGGGCGACGATCGGGCGAGCACCATTAAGACCAGGCTTACCAAAGCGATGAACGTTTCCAAACTCAATGAAGTGATTTATTTCTAGTTCTTGACGTAAGAATCGTCTGAGTTTGTTTTCACAATTTTCAAATTTTGTATGACACAGGCCTGTGAAAATGAGGTTATTCTTCATACTACGACACTGAAGGTCTAATATTTTATCTTTAAGTTCGTTTATTTCATCGTGTTGTACGTGTTTTGTAGACGACTGGCAGATATTTTTTTGGCTTTGTTCCAACTTTTTTTCAAGATAGTCAACTTTTTTGCTGAGAGCGCTTATTTGGTCAGACGAAGTTTTATATTCTGTTTTACATTGATCATACATATCACTCATAGCTTGTACGCTAGTTTCCAGAGTATTACTTTTTTCCTCTAAGTCTTTCAAATTTTTCGTAAGTGTACGCAGATCAGCATATAGCAGTGTGACAGTTGTTTTTATTTTCTCTATACTTTCCATGCCAGATTCAATCTTTTTTATACTTTTTTCAACAGATGTTACTACACTTAAGATTAATGTTAAGAGAGTTGCCGTATTATTTTCTTGGCCATCCTCTATGACCTTACGGCTTTCAGCAAGAATTTTTGTTGTTTCGGCAAAAGACATTTTGTTCTCCCCTTGGATGCCTCTTTATTTACAGTGTTTATGAATATTTATAAAGTTCAAAGGTTAAATTTCATACCTTTTGGCGTAACTCCTTTGTACATTACTTTTATCGAGTCTTACATAATTTGTGAGTAGATTTTGGTTGTGTAATGTGATTACTATTTAGACGGTAAACAAAGAGAATTATATAGTTATCAAGTCTATCTTTTTGGAAAAAGTTATATTTCAAAACTCAAAACTCACAGTATGATGAAAGTCGGAAAGTCGCACATTATCGCAAAATCCAAATGGAAAAACATCGTAAATTGGCCTATTTCCTCATTTTTGACGGAGCCGAATTTTCAAAGACACCTTCCATAAGGGGACGTTACTCCCTCTCTCAAATTTAAGATTGAGAATAGAACCTAATTTGCTAAATTACAGTTCAAGCTGGGCATCATGCACAATCGATTGCGAGGTAATAATAATAATAGTATCTTTATTTAGAGAGAGTAACTCATTTGGATTGTACCAATTTTCAATAAGGCTCTCTAATTACATGAATAATTACATTAAAAAATAAACAATACATATTCAATAATTATGATAAATAAAGATGCAATACAATTTAGGTACAATAAACAATTATTACATGGTATTACAGAACAAATATCATGGTAATGTTAAAAGTACATAGATTTGTAGTTTTGTTTGAATTCTAATACTATGTTTGATTTTTAATTGTATTAGGAAGAGCATTCCATACTTTTGGTCCATTGTACGAGAAACTAGACTTTTACAACTCTGTATTTGGTTTTGGAATTATAAAATTATCTGAAGACGAAAATCTCGTATTGTATTTTTGGTTTGCAGAAGCTGATAAAATAAGACTGGACATATATTCTGGAGCTAAGCCATGTTTTGCCTTATACATTAGTAATGATTTATGATAATGTATTCTTTGTGTAATCGGCACGTTTGCACACAGCTTTCGATGACATTTGCGCGCATTCTTTAAAGTAAACTCTGGTAAATAAGGTAGCAAATACTTATTTATTTTAATTCAACTTTTTTTTTCGAGCAGGATAAGTCCGTTTTATTACGCATACACACTTGGTCCTGAAACAATATACAGATAAAAATGCAGAAAAAAGTATATCTCACGATTAAAAGTATTATTTTTACACGTCGAAACATGCTCAAAACTATACGTAGTACGCTTGGATTCTGCTGGATACTCAAAGATTTGATCGAAGGAAAATAGGAATCCGACGAAAAACCGTTGCAATTATTTACGATGCATCTCTATGAAATATCCCCTGACTTTAGTGTTTTGTTTATACGGAAAGTAGTTTCCATCGTACACAAATCACCCCCAACCCCTTATTTGTTTCTGACAAACGAAACTCCGTGTGTTGGTGTAATTTTATAAACTGAATTAAATTTTTCATTTAATTGCAATTCGGTGAAATAATGAAAAAGAATGCTATTTACTCTGAAATATTCGCAAATTTTAGCAAAGGCTGCGCGCATACGTAAACAGAAATTTATCCCCAAATGCGCGCAAATGTAATGCACCCCCAGAAACGTAATACTATATTTTTTATTATATGTCTGGTTTACCCGATTATTTTTTTTCTGAATTTCGTTTGTTCGGATGAACTTTCAAAGAATATGTGAACATCTTTTTATGACTTTGGTAAATGTTCTGAAGATTACAGGTATACAAGTTTTATAGGTAAAAAGTTTCTGTCAATTTTGTGCAGGTGTATCAAAGTTAAGTGTTATAGGTTAAAAAAAAAAAAACGTCCTGCGTCTATCTGGTCACGCATTGTCTTTCACGATCGCGATAATGTGTTTCCCGATCTTTCACGATCAACTTTTATGAAAAATCTACAAATTTCAGTGTTTTTAAAAAAGAAATGAACGGTTTCAAGGGAAAAAAACTTTTATTTTATTGTTTTATCGGTCTCACCAAAGATTCAGTTTCAAATATATCATTATATATTGGAATGTAGTCATTATACGTTCAAAACGTTTTCTTTTTTTAATAAATCCAATATACTTGTGTTGCGCCTTTTGTGTTTTCTCCTAAAGTACTGCATATTTTATTTATCATTCTGCACAGTAATATTGAGAAAGTTGAATCATTTTGACAGACATAATTTTTTTTCGAATTTATTTCGCGTTTTGAAAATACAACAGATTTTTCTAAGGTTTTGATGTAAAATTTCAATTAATTACATTCACGATCCGGTACCTGATCTTTCACGATCTGATCGCAATTCTTGACCACCGTTGGGTATTCTTTCACGATCATTTCTCTCGATAAACCGAATGGCACCCGTGTATAGCGTATATGTATAATGTTATTGAATTATCTTGTAAGACTGATTTACATAGTGTGTACATTTCTCAGTTGATCATAAATGAAAATATAAGCTCGTTTCCGATGTCCCAGATTTCATAATCGTACTACTTCCTATCCCCGTTGTTTTTTTTTTTTTTTCAATTTCAAACATTTATGAGGGGCTGGATCATTATACCGTTATTTACACATCAGACCGTACTGAATACCGGAATTTAATTGGATACACCAAACTAGGTACTTCATATATGAGAAATAGGCAATATATGCCTTCAATTTTTCATTCATACATTTTTTGTTAAATTTATCAGTCAAAATGTGTTTTACAAGGATCACTAGTCCTTCATCTTTTCTTCGATACCTAAATTAACAAAATATATTCTACATAGTTTGATATTTAAACTTGTGCGCAGGATCTATTTTTATTTAAACATGTACTACTTTCCAGCACGTTCTTTTTGACAGAGCCCGATTTGGTGGTGTAACATCTTACTTAGTTTATCCAAATTTTCGCAAAGAATTCCGCTCATGCCGTTCTGGTGATGCTAGAGGCCGTTTTAAACTTGTTGTGAGTTGATAGGATTATTTTATTTTGTTGCGTGTTGAAGACCTCACTCTGACTTTGAGATGAAATACGAACAGTAATATAAGCGCTGCTCCTTTGGTTTCTGTGTGTTTTTGTTGTTGTGCATGTATTGGTTTTGTGGTTTGATAAAATAAAAAAGAGCAAGATTTGAGTCATATTGTATTTTGTATTAAAATTAGTAAATTTCGATGGAGAAATCTAACAAATTTGATAGAATTTTCATTTAAAATGACAACTTTAAAGTTATTTTATCTTATTTTTCATGTTCAAATGTTTACCACTACAGAACAACTATTGATTTATTAAAAAAATTAAGAATATGCTTTCATTATAAGTGGAGACTACTCAAATGCTTTAGGAAACGACCATTTAACTTCAAGTGGGGTTTATGGTTTTTTCCTAAAAAGAACTTAAGCTGGTTCTTAATTTGATAGATCAGCTGGAAGGGAAATTGTATCTAAAGCTAGAATCGAATTTTGTTTAATATATTCAACGTAGGTGGTTTTCTTGTTTCTTGTTTTCTTTTCGCATAACAGGATGAAGTGTTCACCTTTTTCACCCGCGTTACTACATAGTTTACAAATTGAACTGATATATAAAAAAGAAGATGTGGTATGATTGCCAATGAGACAACTCTCCACAAGAGACCAAATGACACAGAAATTAACAACTATACTTTACCGTACGGCCTTCAACAATGATCAAAGCCCATACCGCATAGTCAGCTATAAAAGGCCCCGAAATGACAATGTAAAACAATTCAAACGAGAAAACTAACGGCCTAATTTATGTACAAAAATGAACGAAAAACAACTATGTAACACATAAATAAACGACAATCACTGAATTACAGGCTCGTGACTTTTGACAGGCACATACATGTATACAGAATGTGGCGGGGTTAAACATGTTAGCGGGATCCCAACCCTCCCCTAACCTGGGATAGTGGTGTAACAGTACAACATAAGAACAAACTATAAAAATCAGTTGAAAAAGGCTTAACTCATCAGATGGATGAAAATACAAATACTACAAATACAAGTGGACGTGGCCGGATACTTGTACATCCCAACAACAAAAAGACACTAAGTACAGATCTGAGAGTACTCGCAGTTACTGACAGCTAGTTCAAAGCCACTAACAACTTATACAAAAAAAATCATGTATCTAAGACTAAATTATCAATCAGTACACATCCAACATCCAATGGATTTAGTGTAAATACGTCATAAACAGTCAGAGAAAAACATGACCTTGTGCAATGCCAAGATACGGGTATCGACATATTGTAGATCCATGAATGTATATACATATATATATAACAATAATATTTAGTTTGCTTTTA
The DNA here is from genome assembly GCF_021869535.1 of Mytilus californianus. Taxonomy (NCBI): domain Eukaryota; kingdom Metazoa; phylum Mollusca; class Bivalvia; order Mytilida; family Mytilidae; genus Mytilus; species Mytilus californianus. The sequence goes on along the minus strand of NW_026262712.1, from coordinate 118,315,836 downwards.
ATTTACCGATAACAAAATCAATATTAATACCAATAAAAACAATATTCAATTATCTAATTACAGTGTTGAATTGGTAACCTTTTAGAATAAGTTTATTTAAAGAATCGATAAGTTTACCAGGATATATTTCTTTAACAATCAGGCTTTGTGGATTTGTAGGATATAGTTCCCAGTTGCAATTTTAAGACGTACAGGAAGTTTTCAAGTCTGGTGTCTTTTAGATTTGCCCTGACCGAATTGGCAAAGCGGGATGTACGGATCTAATGTTATATCTATGGTCCATGAATTTTAGTGTGGAACACCCTTTTGACTCGTCAATATTTTGTGTAGGCGTAAATTTGGGATTTAACTATCTTTTTCCATTGAAGTTTTAATAATGGGCTCTTCAAATATAAGTTCAAGCATCCTTGTGTGATTATGATGAGTATCATGACTATTCATAGATGTTCACTTTAGACAATCTCATAATATATTGCCAAATATTTAAATTTATTTTTCTGTAAAAGGAAGATTCTTTACAAGTAACAATATCACATTGCGTATTAAAAATATGAACATTAAGTTTAAAGTGACTTATAGGTCCAACGGGCCGGGTGTAAATTTAATTAACTATTGTATTTTTATTATTTTATATTATTTATGCTACACATGTCACTATAATAATATAATAAATGATATACTTACTTACTTACTTACTATTGAACTATTCCCAGCTTTAAAGAAAATTTTGCACAGTCGTAAATTTTCCCATTTAAGAACACAAATATCAGTTAACATGGTTAATCCTAAAGACCGTCTGGAAGGCTGGGCTTTTTTTTTTTTACAATTTGTGTGCTGTGGGCCGGGATCGGGATTGTAGTGCTTATTGTATATTCTGTAGAGTTGTCTCACCTTAGACCAGTCTGGAATCATAAACATGATAATCATGATAAAAGAACAACAATGTAGCTCTAGGAAAAACCAAGGTTTGAAAATACTTGACAAGGATTTAAATTGAAAGGTTCATATTGTTATTTAACTGTCAACAAAGTTAATTGGGGGGAAACCTTTTGTATCACATGATTGTCTGACCTAAATAATTTCATTCACATGACTATGAATCTAACATTTTGTTCCCATGGTTTATGAATGAGAGCTAGTCATTGATATTTTTATCCTCAGATAAGAAATTTTTAAACTAATAAAACTTTCCAATAAAATTTATACTTTTACAACTGTGAGCCAAGTTGTGCATCTTAACAAAATTTGGAGCTTGTCAATACCTCACACTTTAGACAGTTATTAACTAAGTGGAGTTAAAGACAGACCTGCAGGGTAAGACATCTACAAATGTAGCCCAGATAATCATGATATCTACCAATGCTATTTTTTTTCCATTTTGAGCTTTTGCATGTAGATCCCTCGTTGATTTGGCATGAAAGCATTGAAATTTTTTTTTTAAATGCATGCTATTGTTAAATATGATGTAGCTTCTAAAGCATCATAAATATTTGGACAACTACAAATGTATTCCCAGCTTAACTGGTCTATACAGTAGGTGTAAAAGATGCAGAAAGTTATCGCTGCATGTGGAACATAAAAATTGAAAGTATTTAGTAGCACAGACATGTATGAATAAAGAACGCATTCACAAGACCATAAAACATCTATAAAGGCTATATGCATTAACTAAACTATCAAGAAAATATGCAAATGACTGCTAAGCAAACATCATTATATTTGCATTTAAGAATCTTGCACTGCATAAGTAATTCAAAATCAAATTTTATTAAATCCAATTTTGGGCCAACAAGAGGTACAAAAACATCCTATCAACATGATCAAGGATCATACAACAATCACTACTAAATTCTGTTTTAATAAATATTGTGTCAACCAAAGATTTTTTTTCTCTCAAATTTGAATTTGTAGGTTTTATAATTCCATGTCGACTGTTATTATGGCATGTATGTACACAACTATTATGAATAAAAATAAGAAGATGTGGTATAATTGCCAATGAGACAACTCTCCACCAGAGACCAAATGACATAGAAGTTTATATTTATATTTATATTTATATATTTATTTTCTCTGGTCCTTCTCTAATTTGGAGTTTTCTCTACTCCCTTTTAATAAGTATACAAAAGATTATACCCTGTCAAAGACAAAACGAAAATTTGTATATAACAAAAATCACCTAAATATCCTGTCTATCCATGCTATTGTTGTCTATGATTATTCCAGGGTAATATAAGTAAGTAAGTAAAACTGTATTTGGATTCGGCATATTTGACAAACAAATTAAACATAAGCTCTAATGAGCTTTTCACCGAATATAAAAACATATACAATAACAAATAAAACAAGGCATGCAGCATGCAAATAAATAGTAATAAAACAGCACCACATAGCATGTGGCAAATTGATTGTCTGAAGTTTTCGAACATTATATATTTTTACAAAAGTGCTTTATAAAATCTGTTTCAATACAGATCCTGTGTCCATGCTTTGCTAACAAGAATCTGACACTGCTTGAAGACCTTTCATATATTTTTTAGTTATGCTTAAATGTAACACATAATTATTATCAGGACTGAAATTAGAAGGAAAGTTTGTCAGATCCTTGTAAGCAGAGGATGGACACAGGATTGGAATTTAATGATATTGAAAGTAATACTTCTTGAGGGAAAAATATTGTTTTGTTTTTATTTTTCAGAAGAAACTGAATCCTACATCTGACCATGTGTTTTAGAGGTCTGAGTTATTTGCCAATTTTGTTGGTATTGACATCCTTTGCCACATTTATTGTGTCATATATCATTGCTATTGTAAGGCATGATGTATCTCCGTATTTTCCTTACATAAGGTAAGTTTTTGTGTTTAAGATCTTCAATATCTCAGTGTTCTCCAAGAGCCTTTTACCATAGTGTATATTGAGCCATAAAAGGCCCTGACATGAATAATGTGAAATAATTCAAAAGAGAAAACGAACAGTATAATTTATAACAATTAAATAAAGGGAAAACAAACCATTATAGGCACTGAATAACATTCTCCTGACTTGGGACCGGTACATAAAGGATGTGGCTGGGTTAAATATGTTTATGAGTTCTCAACCCTCCCCTAACCTGGGACAGTGGTTTAACAGCACGACATAAGAACACACTGAAAAAATCAGTTTCATAAGGCTTAACTCAATAGATATGTATGAAGCACAAAAAACAACTACCATAAAAACATTAGACAAATGCAGTTACTGAAAGCTAGTTCAAAGCCAGTTACAACTTATAAATCCTGTTCTCCCAGACTAATTAAAGTATCTATCTGTACACATCCAAAGCACTGTACCAGTTAGATTTGTCGTTCAGAATTAAGAGACACTATCTCAATGCACTTGACCATGTGACATGTTATAATTTCAGTGACACTGGTATCAAACCACCAGAGAGCTGTATTTTTGTAAGAGACAATATCTAATGCACTTGACCATATGACATGTTATATTTTTATTTCAGTGACACTGGTACCAAACCACCAGAAAGCTGTATTTTTGGGCAGTTCCTGAATATATCAGCTGCATTAGGTAATACTGTAAATTCAGAAATTATTGCATGCATTTATTGTTGCAATTTTTGAGGAATGGACAAAAATGCAAGATTAATTATTGCGATTCCAAAAACATCTGCATACAGAAGTTTGTATCAGATTTCAGAATGCTAGTTTCTTATTATTGCGATACTCAACCAGTCACATTATTTGCATTGATAAAAACCTCACAATAATTTCTGAATTTACAGTACATAATAAGTTTCATTTATTTCTACACTGTCATACACACATAGAATGTATGTAAAAAGTAGTATGGTTTTCATGGAACTGAGGATAAAATGATATGGCCAAAACAACACCTGCAATACCTGGTTTGAACCAAGTGTTCTGAGTCTTAATTGTAGCTGTTTGCTGAATTGCCAATGGCAAATATTTAGACCTAATCAGGATTATATATGATTTATATACCTGTACATAACAACAACAATTCATTTTGTAAAGAAAGAAAAAGATTCAAAGAAGAAGGATTAATTTTATTGATAAAGATATTGCATTGTCGATGATGAGAAAAAAAACACCAAAATTTAAGCAACTTCAAGATGATGCATGTGGTCAGGGAAAAAAAGAGTCTTATAAGCCAAAACATTAAATAGTCACAAAAATTTAGATAAGCAGATAACCAAAAACGTAGTCACAAAAATTTAGATAAGTAGATAACTAAAACGTAGTCACAAAAATTTAGATAAGAAGATAACTAAAACGGCATATTATAGAACACACATTGTAAGCACCTAGTAAATATTTATATTGCTACTATTGTATATGTTTCAGCCATTGCTACTATGTATGTTAGATATAAGCTGGTATCACAGATCTGTGTTGGGGAAGATAAAAAACTTGTCTGTTTAAACAAAGCTGGTCTGGTTCTTGGTATTTTCTCTTCACTGGGACTAAGTATGGTTGCTAACTTCCAGGTTTGTATATTATTTATAGTTTGATAATCTTATAGAGTTATGATTAACTATAATTGTCATAGTGTTTGAAAAATATACTTTTTAGTCAGTTCAATCATTTCAAAATTTGTTTGCAAGCTAACTTATTAAAAAATTTTGCTGTTGTTAAAAATATAAAATTGAGTTTCTTTAAATGGCACATCTTATTACAAATAATTTCATCCTCTTGTATGTGTTTCTTATTTTGTGGAAATATAGATTTCAACACTGCAACAAGTGTGTTACGATATTTCTCCACTCGAGACAGTTAAATTTTAATATTTAAAGCGCGAGGCTTGTCGAGCTTTTTAAATAATTAAAATTTAACTGTTGAGAGTGGAGAAATATCGTAATTCACGAGTTATAGTGGTGGAATCTGTTTCTCTAATGATTTTTATCCTTCCTTTTCAAAGATTTGCAGAAAGTTGTGTTCTTTATATATGACATCATCAGGTATGGTCGCCTTTTTTCATAACGTCACAATAAGAAATTCAGAAGAAACCCAAGAAAATCTGACGTTATAATTAAATTTCTACCAATCATTTGCCGAGATCAAATATTTCACTAGTGAGGAGAAATATTTTTCTCACACCGATCAAGAAATGTGAAAATAGCACAAAAATTAGAGAAGATGTTTTGTAGATGTCTTTTGTATATTTTTGTCATTGGTTCGGGTCTCATTGACATACCCTACATCATATCAAAATGACCTACATGTATTTCAAGGGATAGTCTATATTGGTTTACATTGCTTACAGTAAAATTGCTGCTGTTTGAATAAAAGTATGCATCTCTACTCAAAATATATCATAATTGGGAAATGTTTTCTGAGATTTCAAAATAATGTTTACCTTAAATTAAATTCAAAGAATAGGAGAATGAAATAAAATGTGGGGTAGGGATGGGCTGCTGGAATATGTCACTAGTTAAAGCTTCATGTTATATGATAAGGTTGAGAAATTGAGACAAGATGGGTTTTTTTTCTTCTTTTTTTCCAAATCACAGATGGCATAAAACCACAGTTGTCAATGTGTAAAATATTTGTCAAATCTAATTACCTCTCCATCAAAGAGCATAATCATATTGTTTGTCAAAAATTTATGACCAGATTGGTATTTTTGTCCCATTCAAAATAGGTGAAAAGAGTGTGGTAATGGATGTCTCAGCTGCTCACCTGTAAAATTCTGTGAAAAATCTTTTACCAGATGGAGAAATTTCCGAGTGAACCACATCAGATCAACATCATACACTTTTAAAAAAATATCATCACCAAGAGTGAATTTGCATAGAATGTAAGATCACTTTTAATTCTTTGATTAAAATCAGAGTTGTCTTTCTTTGATCAAGGAGTCATTTAAAACTAACCTGGTACATAGAACTTACAATTATTTAATTGCTGATTAAAGTAAAGAAAATAAAGTAATTCCTTTCTTTTGATTCAACAACAAAAACTAACCAATCTGAAATCTTCTGTTTAATATGTTTTATGAACTGCTTCTTAATTCTTTTTCTTACGGTTATACAACTTGTATTTTCATTTTAAATTGGCTATTAATATGTGTTTTGTATTTATTTTTAAGAAATAATTTACCTGAGATTTATTTGAAAACACAAAACTCCCTTAATTGTAGAAACAAAAATATGATGTTTGGTTTTGATGGCTTATATATAGATATAAGAAGATGTGGTATGAGTGCCAATAAAACAACTCTCCATCCAGGTCATAATTTGTAAAAGTAAACCATTATAGGTCAAAGTACGGTCTTCTACAACGAGCCTTGCCTCACACCAAACAGCAAGCTATAAAGGACCCCAAAAAATGATTAGTGTATAGCCATTCAAACGTGAAAACCAATGGTCTAATTTATATAAAAAACAAGAAACGAGAAATATTTATGAAACACATCAACAAACGACAACCACTGAACATCAGGTTCCTGACTTAGGACAGGTGCAAACAAATGCAGCAGGTTTAAAAGTTTTAATAGGTACCAACCTTCACCCTTACCTGAAACAATAGTGTAACATCACAACATAGAAAGACACACTATAAAATATCAATTGAAATGGCTTAACTCAATCAAAAGAAAATCAAACAAGTGAATATACACTGAGTGAATAAATTTGATCTATGACACAATGTAAAATGAATAAAATAAGAGATGAGATAATAAACAATTTCAGAAAGTCAACCATATCCTTGAACAAAATGCCGCCATATACATGATATATCTATGTAAACCTTGAACAAAATGCCGCCAAATAGAATAATATACACAGGTAAATGAAAATAATTTTGTAGAGTAATGGAGTAAAGTATACATGAATGTCCTAAATTTTTACATTTATTTTTATGAGACAAATGTTGAGCCAGTACATGTGACAGATGCAGCCCTGGTCCTTGTTTTCTTGTTTGTCCTACATTTTAACCTTTATTTTACAGGAGACAAATGTTGCCCCAATACATGACAGATGCAGCCCTGGTCCTTGTTTTCTTGTTTGTCCTACATTTTAACCTTTATTTTACAGGAGACAAATGTTGAACCAGCACATGTGATAGGTCCAGCCCTGGTCCTTGTTTTCTTGTTTGTCCTACATTTTAATCTTTATTTTACAGGAGACAAATGTTGAGCCAGTACATGTGACAGGTCCAGCCCTGGTCCTTGTTTTCTTGTATGTCCTACATTTTAACCTTTATTTTACAGGAGACAAATGTTGAGCCAGCACATGTGACAGGTGCAGCCTGGTCCTTTGTCTCTTGCATGTCCTACATTTTAACCTTTATTTTACAGGAGACAAATGTTGCCCCAATACATGTGACAGATGCAGCCCTGGTCCTTGTTTTCTTGTTTGTCCTACATTTTAACCTTTATTTTACAGGAGACAAATGTTGAGCCAGTACATGTGACAGGTCCAGCCCTGGTCCTTGTTTTCTTGTATGTCCTGCATTTTAACCTTTATTTTACAGGAGACAAATGTTGAGCCAGTACATGTGACAGGTCCAGCCCTGGTCCTTGTTTTCTTGTATGTCCTGCATTTTAACCTTTATTTTACAGGAGACAAATGTAGAGCCAGCACATGTGACAGGTGCAGCCCTGGTCCTTGGAGTTGGTGTAATTTATGCCTTTGTTCAGACCTCTTTATCATACCGCATGAACCCTGACTACAATGGACTGAAGATCTGTAGAATCAGATTAGCTATCTCATGTATAGCATTAACAGCTATGATCATAAGTATCCTTCACTTGTATCTGTGATCTCATGTAAAGCATTAACAGCTATGATCGTAAGTATCCTTCACTTGTATCTGTGATCTCATGTAAAGCATTAACAGCTATGATCCGAAGTATCCTTCACTTGTATCTGTGATCTCATGTAAACAGAGCTCCAGATAAGAATTCACAAATTGGGGTTTTTACCCATCATTTTTTTATGTAATTGGGTGATTGAGTTTTTTAATTGCATTATTAATTCCGATTCACCCCTCAAGCAAATATCAAATTGGGTTTTTCACCACCAAGCTCCTTAACGTATTGGGTTTTTTCACCAACACAATATTGAATATTTAGGCATGTTATAATCACATTATATCAACCCAAGATGTTTTTCCATCTTTAATATGTTTCTTTCTTTGTATATGTGCTAGCTGTTTTGTTTGGTTTTTTCACTGACGAGCAATTGTACGTTTGATTTGTGTCCCGTTTTAAACGTTCTTCCAGTTTTGTATTTTCTCGCAACTTATATAAACTGCAGCTGGTATCACTAGTTGGACAGTAACTAATTACCTTAAGTTTCTTGATCCCATATGATATCCTACAGTTTATTTGGGGTAGGTGTGGCTTAGTGTTAAGATTTTTATGTAATATATGTGAAATTTAGGTGCTGTAAGAAAGTTTTGCCAGTCCTTTCACCTATTTGCCAGATCTACTTTTTAATAAAAATAATATGTAGCTCCCAGATTTAAGATATACCCCCAAAACCTTGACCAGGTTTAAAGGGTGGTTAAATTACGGACACCACATTCAACTTCAATTTACAAATAATTCTGCAACATCAAAAAAATAAATAACACTTGCCAACAAGACAGCTATCTTAAGCATACAGAACAATTAGACCAAAATAAAGAAAGTGTCAAGCTGCATTGACGTAAAAAAACGGATATGTGTATTCACTCATCAACTAAAAATGAAAAAATAATATATAAACTAATATATTATATCTGAATGTTTTTGTTTAATTTAATTAACATAAATCTGGGTTAAGTTGTCCCTTATTAGAACTTTTGGTTTCCGATGCTTTCCAACTACATAACATGTCATAATAAATTTGGCCTTTCACTTTTTCCAACTGATTTCGTTCTTGAAGAAACCCCGTGTTTATCGTTCTAGCAATGTACTCGTTAAGGTACGCAATCACGCCCGTGCGTTCGACGGACGCTTCATAAAACACTAGCTGAGTCTTGTTATCATCATAACTTGTCCTCAGCTATCAAAAAGAAGCTGAAAACATGCTTCTATTCAATATTTTTACCGGACATTTACTTTCGTTTTAATTCATTGTATGTTACGATAAGTCCCGAGCAATTCGAAAAAAATATGAAAATATGACAAACGCTAATTGGATAAACGCCGAGAAGATCGAAATGTTTTCATAAACACGTGTACCTTTTGAGCAACGGAACATTCCAACAGGGACCCATTTCAGCTACTTGATGCAGGGCTCTATTTTTAGAACGAAAGGAAATTTCCAATTATAAATTCTATAAAAATAGATTTACGCGACGATTGTAATTAGATAAGGGTAAATAACGCAAACGAAAGCGAATAAAAGCGTTAAGAACTCATGGTTTTGGCATATAATTGAGTTTTCCTTTGAATTAATTGGGTTATTGAACCCTGCAATGGGCAATTGCATTGGGTTTTTAAAGGCAGTGCTTTAATGCCTTTCTAGTTGCCGGGTTAATCCTTCCTTCCGCGATATCCAACTTATCTACGTGGGGGGTCATTAGACTCCAAGTAGATCCGGAAATGTTGAATTCTCTCCTCTTCTTATTGCGATATAAAATGTTTTTTGTTTCATTTCATTTACATTGGGAAATAGAGAAACGATCATTGTGTTTTGTTAGTTTTAAAAACTTTTGATATATTAGTATTTTGCATTATAAGCAGTCAACCGATTGACAAACTAGAATTATTTGAATTCCGTGTGGAAAGAGCTCGGGTTAATTTCGAGTGTTATCTGCAATCTAGATGTTTATAAATCATTTCAGTCGTTGATATAATAATTAAAGGTCGACTGAACATGAATTATATTATACAATTTAAAGCGCATTTCTGTTTATGCACGTGAACCCGTCTAACGTTATTTTCGCAGTTATATAAAGTAGCAAATTATCGTTCCTGAATAGGTGGCGCCGTGGTAGCGGATCCTGTTCCTCTTCTTCCGGTTTCTGCACTGTGCAACTATTTCAGTTATATTTTTAATTAACGATGCCAAATACTTGTTGTTGTGTACCTGGATGTCATTTAAGAGGAGGACATGCATTTCCAAATGACTTAAAAAGAAGGAAAAGTTGGATCAACGCCATGGCCCATACGCAGATTGGACGAGAACACGATGATATCGTGGAGTCCATCTCAATCAGCTGTTGTTTGCAAGGCACGTTTTACTGAAAAAGACTACGTGCAGGAAACTATTCATGGTAAAACTCTATTTTCTTTGTGAAATATATAGTTATATATGTAATCGCCTAACGAATAAACCAAAGTCTGTTTACAACCGCAATTATCGTTTTAGAATAAAAGGGGGTGGGTAATTCAAGACGTCATAATTTTTTGGATTACGATTCAATGTGATCTGTTTGAGATTTTTTGGTGATTGCTACAATTATAATGATTTCTTACAAGAGGTATATCATACTGAGAATTATTTTAGCAGTAATTATGCTAATGTAGTAATGACAGGAATGCATAAGCTATACCTCATAGACTTTCTTGAAAAATATCAATGACAATGTTAACAGGAACAAAACAATGACATGCTCTCATCTATATTATAGTTATTTAGGTACAAACAATATACGTTTGTTGCATAAGTCTCTCATTGTTTGTCCTTTGGATTTACATAACATACATTGAATCAGGCAAACATAGTTTTATCCAGATTGTAATGAATAAATCTAGTTAATATTTCGCCAGGTAGTACAAAGTATACATTGCTAATGGAAGTTCATTTAATTATAAAAAAACTAATGTTTTATAACCTTTTTCAGGGCGCAAACCCACCATACAGAGACTTAAGTCTACTGCAATTCCCAGCCTATTTTCCTGGACCAAGCAAGAGACTGAATCGTCCGCAAAAAGAAAAATCAGGGCAGTTTCCTGTGAAAACAAAAGAACTAAACTTGATGAATATTGTAGTAGAAATCTAGAGGAAAGTTTTGATTGTAAAGTTGGTTTTCCTGAAGAAGTCATTCATACTGCAGAAAGGATTTATGACTGTCATGACTGTCCACCACCAACTGCCGAGCTAATGTTGAGCTTCACAGATGGAATTACGCAAACACCATCAATGCCTATATTTTCAGCAGAGAATTTTGAAATGAAGACACGTGACACAGCCATGCATTTTTATACCGGTTTAGAGTTGTATACTAAATTTTTATTTGTTTTGACCACACTTGGTCCAGCAGCACATTGTTTGAGATACATATATTTTCAAATTGATAGGGTGTCAGTTGAAAATCAGTTTTTTTATGACTTTGATGAAATTGAGGCATCATACAACCAACTTTGAACTGTCTAGATTCTAGATTGAATCTAGTCATTCTAGTGTTAAGAATATTGTGTATACATGGATTGTTTTTATATCTAAACAGTGGTGTGAGGCTAACACTTGGCCATCTAGTGGTTTAGTCAGGTATTTTTCACCATCCAACTTCAAATTAAAGTTTCCTACGACTTGGATTATTATTGCCAGCACAGATTATCCCGTGATAAAACCTAAAGCTCCTAGAGCTCAGGCAACCTTTTCATCAAATAAAAACAGAAACACTGAAAATTCTTGAATGTTCGACACCTGGTGGTTTAGTCAACTATGTCACATAGAGCGAATTATTGGACTTGGCAAAACATACAAAATTCTAATAAATCCTATGAATGGAACTGAAACAAAACTTTCATCTGAAATAACATTTAGTTGTTTTATGTTGTGTAATTTTAGAACTTGTATTGTGCCAAAGGATGCATAAATAAAAGTGACGCAATGAATTTTGTTCTGATATATATATATTTACAATTACATGCACATGTAAATTGTAATGCATATAAAAATAAGGAGATGTGGTATGATATTCAGTGAGTTTATCAAACTAAAGTGCATAAGAAATGGGTTTAAGCAGTTGCAGGTGTTACTGTCACCGTACAATCTCCAACAATGAGAAAAACTCGTACCGTGTAAAAAATTTCAGAGATCTTACAACTAAGTTTTGTTGTCTCACCTTGACTTTGGTGAATTTTTTATATCTGTTTATGTAAATATAAAAAAGAAGATGTGGTATGATTGCCAATGAGACAACTCTCCACACATGCACAAGAGACCAAATGACACAGAAATTAACAGCTATAGGTCACAGTACGGCCTTCAACAATGAGCAAAGCCCATACCGCACAGTCAGCTATAAAAGGCCCAGAAATGACAATGTAAAACAATTCAAACAAGAAAACTAACGGCCTATTTTATGTAAAAAAATGAACAAATATAACAAATATGCAACACATAAACAAACGACAACCACTGAATTACACTTTTATAGGCTGCTGACTTGGGACAGGCACATACATGTACATACAGAATGTGGCGGGCTTAAACATGTTAGCGGGATCCCAACCCTCCCCCTAACCTGGGACAGTGGTGTAACAGTACAATATAAGAAAGAACTATAAAAATCAGTTGAAAGAGGCTAAACTCATCAGATGGATAAATACAAATACAAGTGGACGTGGTCAGGTAGTTGTACATCCAAACAACAAAAAGACACTAAGTACAAATCTGAGAGTACTCGCAGTTACTGACAGCTAGTTCAAAGCCACTAACAACTGATAAAAAAATCTTGCATCTAAGACTAAATTATCAATCCGTAAGCTCCCTTTAGAATTTTATAAATTTTAGATTTTACATTTCTGAGTTATGGGGTTTTATTCATTAAAAAAGGGGGGATTTTCCAGTTTTTGGACAACAACTCAAAAATGCTTTAAGCAGTTCACATAAAACTTTGGTGAATTATTTATAGCTATTGATGTAATCTCCCTATTGATTTTCATAAATTTCAAATATGACATTGAGAAGAAATTGAACTTTATTTGTTTATAGTCTGGCAACAGATTTATTAAGTATTGCACAACAGCACAGTGTATTGCACAACAGCAAGAAATCTTTAATTGAATATAAATTCAATTCATATAACCGATTTCAAGTTCATTGACTACATTTATTCAGAAACTATAATATGTCAAATATTTAATTACAATCCAAATTCAGACCTGTATCAAGCTTGAATATTGTGTCCAGTTTTGCCCCAGCTGTTCAGGGTAGTACCTCTGCGGGTGTATCCAGCTGCGCTCAGCGAATCAGTTTATTTCTTAATTAAAAACTCCTTTTTATACGACCGCAAAAAAATTTTTGTGGTCGTATATTGGTATGACGTTGGCGTCGTCAATGTCCGAACACACATTAGTTTTCGCACTCTAACTTTAGTTTAAGTGAATGGATCTCAATGAAATTTTAAAATAAGGTTCAATACCACAAAGGGAAAGTGGGGATTGATTTTGGGGGTTATGGTACCAACAGTTAAGGAATTAGGGGCCAAAAAGGGGCCAAAACAAGCATTTTTGTAACTTCCAGACATAACTTGCGTGTAAGTGTATGGATCTCTCTGACATTATACCACAAGGTTCCATATCACAAAGGGAATGCTGGGATTGATTTTTGGGGGTAATTGCCTCCAAATTTTAGGAATTGGGGGCCAAAAAGGGGCAAAAAACAAGCATTTTTCTAGTTTCATGACAATAACTTGTGTGCAAGTCTATGGATCTCTCTGACATTGTATCACAAGGTTCCATATCACAAAGGGAATGCTGGGATTGAATTTGTGGGTAATTGTCTCCAAATTTTAGGAATTAGGGACAAAAAAGGGGCAAAAAACAAGCATTTTTCTAGTTTCATGGCAATAACTTGTGTGTAAGTGTATGGATCTTTATGAAATTGTACTACAAGGTTCCATATCACAAAGGGAAAGCTGGAATTGAGTTTGTGGGTAATTGCCCAAAAAGTTTAGGAATAAGGGGCCAAAAATAAGCATTTTTCTAGTTTCCAGACAATAACTTGTGTTCAAGTGTATGGATCTCTCTGAAATTGTACTGCAAGGTACCATACCACATAGGGAATGCTGGGATTGATTTTGGGGGTAATTGCCTCCAAATTTTAGGAATTAGGGGCCAAAAAGGGGGAAAAAACAAGCATTTTTCTAGTTTCATGACAATAACTTGTGTGTAAGTCTATGGATCTCTCTGACATTGTATCACATGGTTCCATATCACAAAGGGAATGCTGGGATTGATTTTGGGGGTAATTCCCTCCAAATTTTAGGAATTAGGGGCCAAAAAGGGGCAAAAAACAAGCATTATTCTAGTTTCATGGCAATAACTTGTGTGTATGGATTTTTATGAAATTGTACTACAAGGTTCCATATCACAAAGGGAAAGCTGAGTTTGAGTTTGGGGGTAATTGCCCTAAACGGTTAGGAATTTGGGACCAAAAAGGGGCCAAAAAACAAGCATTTTTCTAGTTTCCAGACAATAACATGTGTTCAAGTGTATGGATCTTTATGAAATTGTACTGCAAGGTACCATACCACAAAGGGAAGGCTGGGATTGAGTTTTGGGGTGATGAATCATAAGGGGGTTCAAAAAATTTGGGGGGGATTCTTTTTCCTTTTTTTTCTTTAAAATTTTCCATTTTAAATTGGTTATTTCTGATTTATATATAAAAGCAAATAATAATGATATGGTTTGAATAGGTAAATTAAATTTTTTTAAGTATCTTAGACCACTTTCATTCTGTGTCAGAAACCTATGCTGTGTCAAATATTTAATTACAATCCAAATTCAGTGCTGAATCAAGCTTGAATGTTGTGTTCATACTTGCCCCTACTGTTCAGGGTTCGACATCTGCGGTCGTATCAAGCTGCGCCCCAGCGGAGCATTTTATTTCATTCATAAATTACTTTATGCTTGGAAATATGATTTTGCTTGGAGTTGAAAGAGTTGACATGTTGCAATGTACATTTACTCTACATAGTTCTATGGTACCAAATCAAAAGTTTATATAAAGAAAGAAGTCAAAGGTTTCCCATCATAGTTTAGTTACATACATTTTTTTTGTACCTGAGGTCGTTGAATATAGATCATTATATAAATAAGGAGATGTGTTATGATTGCCAATGAAAAAACTAAGGATTTTCTTATCCAAGGAATAGATTACCTTAGCCGTATTTGGCACAACTTTTTGGAATTTTGGGTCCTCAATGCTCTTCAACTTTGTACTTGTTTGGCTTTGTTACTATTTTGATCTGAACGTCACTGATGAGTCTTATGTAGACGAAACACACGTCTGGCGTATTAAATTATAATCCTGGTACCTTTGATAACTAATTTGACTATAAACATAGATAAAAAAGGTACAAACTGGACATAATGCACTAGTTCATAAACAAGTGAGAACAATCGCCTTCATATAGTGCTCAGAATATGACATTCATAAAACTTATTCAATATCATTAGAGAACTCTAAATCTTAAATACCGAAAGCCACCTCTGATAAGTACACTGTACTATGCAAGATAATGATATAACTGGACTTAAAATACACACAACCTGTAATTAACTGCCTTTACAGCGCTTTCGTGCTTTGATTAATCATTTGTATTGCGTGATCACGCAAATACGCAGCTTATCTGGAGCTCTGTGTAAAGCATTAACAGCTATGATCCGAAGTATCCTTCACTTGTATCTGTGATCTCATGTAAAGCATTAACAGCTATGATCCGAAGTATCCTTCACTTGTATCTGTGATCTCAAGTAAAGCATTAACAGCTATGATCCTAAGTATCCTTCACTTGTATCTGTGATCTCATGTAAAGCATTAACAGCTATGATCCTAAGTATCCTTCACTTGTATCTGTGATCTCATGTAAAGCATTAACAGCTATGATCCGAAGTATCCTTCACTTGTATCTGTGATCTCATGTAAAGCATTAACAGCTATGATCCGAAGTATCCTTCACTTGTATCTGTGATCTCATGTAAAGCATTAACAGCTATGATCCGAAGTATCCTTCACTTGTATCTGTGATCTCATGTAAAGCATTAACAGCTATGATCCTAAGTATCCTTCACTTGTATCTGTGATCTCATGTAAAGCATTAACTGCTATGATCCTAAGTATCCTTCACTGTATCTGTTTACGACATTTAATCATTCAGTTCGTACAAAAAACATTGCAAATTACCATAAATCTCATTTGTCAAGTTGTCTGTATAAAGAGAAGGAAATGCACATGTCCAATATCAATGAATAATTCTTCATATTCAGGTTTTAAGTCATTAAAAAACTTAACTTAACCTCCAATATGTTATCGATAATGCATATTTTAAGGTTTTTCTTGTCATATAACACACCGAGGGGTGTCAGGTTTGATCAAATGAAAGACCAACCATAGGGAGGTCTTTCTTTGGGCAATCCTGACACCCCGAGGTGTGTTATACAGCAAGAAAAACCTTAAAATATGCATTAGCTGACTTAAAGATTTGCAGGATTTGCATTCTATTTTACCAACCACACTAAAGTGGGATATTCTTTTCTGGTGTGTTCAGGTTTTAATATGCCCTACTTTATAATGTTAAATAAAACTCACTAATTAATCTAGATATAAACTTTAGAAGTCATTATTCAGTTACAATAAAACTATTACTGTAACTGCATGAAGCAAATTTCATCGAAGCATGGTATCATCCGGGTTGATTCTTTAAAAGAAAGACCTATCGTTCTGAAAGAAAATTACTCCATATAGGTATATAACAGAATGATAATTGATTGCTACCATTCTACAGGAATTAATTTCCTTAACCAGTATACAGCATTTGTCTCAGCCACTGTGTCCAGAATACAAGTACATGGACACATAGATAAAACAAAATGGAAGCCTGAAAATGGGGTAAGATTGATATTAATAAATGAGATGTGGGGTATACAATGATGAGACAGCAACACAAGTTTATATCATCATTTTGGATTATGATTTGAAGTCGTTTTATATGGAAACTCAACATTTTGCTTTTGTAAAACTAAAATAAAAAGTTGTACAAACTAAAAAGTAATGGAGTTGCTTCCTTGTATTATGAAAGACTACATGTATATGGTTTGAGAGCAGTTGTTTTCCCAGTATTCCTATTGATGTAGAAATCTGTTTGAATCAGAGCTGATTATGTAAAAGCACACAGAAGTTATGACACCATAACATCTACCAACATTTATCTTACAAAGTATATAGTTTTAATTTCACATTTCTTTTGAAATTCTTAAACTAATACGCAATATGTTTATATATGGAAAATACTTGTATACTATCAAGCTGACATGTTCTTGGTGAGCACATGCAGTTTCATTCTATTTGGGTAGATGCTTTTAACTTCTAATTTTTAAGGAACTCAAAGTATAATGATTATTTTTAGAGGAAGAATTTGATTTGAAGCTTTGGCCTATCTGTTACTTATAAAGCCCCTATCTAGCCACTTTGTATATGTCTGGTTTTTTTCGTGTGTTTATGTTTCTATATAATCTTGACCTATATTTTAGGGATTTACAGCACACATAATTAGCACTATATCAGAAAGGGTGACAGCTGTAACTTTTCTCCTGACCTATATTTCAGGGATTTACAGCACACATAATTAGCACTATATCAGAATGGGTGACAGCTGTAACTTTTCTCCTGTTTTTTCGTGTGTTTATGTTTCTATATAATCCTGACCTATATTTTAGGGATTTACAGCACACATAATCAGCACTATATCAGAATGGGTGACAGCTGTAACTTTTCTCCTGTTTTTTCGTGTGTTTATGTTTCTATATAATCCTGACCTATATTTTAGGGATTTACAGCACACATAATCAGCACTATATCAGAATGGGTGACAGCTGTTACTTTTCTCCTGTTTTTATCGTGTGTTTATGTTTCTATATAATCCTGACCTATATTTCAGGGATTTACAGCACACATAATCAGCACTATA
Source organism: Mytilus californianus (assembly GCF_021869535.1). Classification (NCBI taxonomy): domain Eukaryota; kingdom Metazoa; phylum Mollusca; class Bivalvia; order Mytilida; family Mytilidae; genus Mytilus; species Mytilus californianus. The sequence continues at coordinate 118,297,965 of NW_026262712.1, read as the reverse complement.
TCAGAATGGGTGACAGCTGTTACTTTTCTCCTGTTTTTATCGTGTGTTTATGTTTCTATATAATCCTGACCTATATTTCAGGGATTTACAGCACACATAATCAGCACTATATCAGAATGGGTGACAGCTGTAACTTTTCTCCTATATTTCAGGGATTTACAGCACACATAATCAGCACTATATCAGAATGGGTGACAGCTGTAACTTTTCTCCTATATTTTAGGGATTTACAGCACACATAATTAGCACTATATCAGAATGGGTGACAGCTGTAACTTTTCTCCTGACCTATATTTCAGGGATTTACAGCACACATAATTAGCACTATATCAGAATGGGTGACAGCTGTAACTTTTCTCCTGTTTTTTCGTGTGTTTATGTTTCTATATAATCCTGACCTATATTTTAGGGATTTACAGCACACATAATCAGCACTATATCAGAATGGGTGACAGCTGTTACTTTTCTCCTGTTTTTATCGTGTGTTTATGTTTCTATATAATCCTGACCTATATTTCAGGGATTTACAGCACACATAATTAGCACTATATCAGAATGGGTGACAGCTGTAACTTTTCTCCTGACCTATATTTCAGGGATTTACAGCACACATAATTAGCACTATATCAGAATGGGTGACAGCTGTAACTTTTCTCCTGTTTTTTCGTGTGTTTATGTTTCTATATAATCCTGACCTATATTTCAGGGATTTACAGCACACATAATCAGCACTATATCAGAATGGGTGACAGCTGTAACTTTTCTCCTATATTTCAGGGATTTACAGCACACATAATCAGCACTATATCAGAATGGGTGACAGCTGTAACTTTTCTCCTATATTTCAGGGATTTACAGCACACATAATCAGCACTATATCAGAATGGGTGACAGCTGTAACTTTTCTCCTATATTTTAGGGATTTACAGCACACATAATTAGCACTATATCAGAATGGGTGACAGCTGTAACTTTTCTCCTGACCTATATTTCAGGGATTTACAGCACACATAATTAGCACTATATCAGAATGGGTGACAGCTGTAACTTTTCTCCTGACCTATATTTCAGGGATTTACAGCACACATAATTAGCACTATATCAGAATGGTTGACAGCTGTAACTTTTCTCCTGACCTATATTTCAGGGATTTACAGCACACATAATTAGCACTATATCAGAATGGGTGACAACTGTAACTTTTCTCCTGACCTATATTTCAGGGATTTACAGCACACATAATTAGCACTATATCAGAATGGGTGACAGCTGTAACTTTTCTCCTGACCTATATTTCAGGGATTTACAGCACACATAATCAGCACTATATCAGAATGGGTGACAGCTGTAACTTTTCTCCTATATTTTAGGGATTTACAGCACACATAATTAGCACTATATCAGAATGGGTGACAGCTGTAACTTTTCTCCTGACCTATATTTCAGGGATTTACAGCACACATAATTAGCACTATATCAGAATGGGTGACAGCTGTAACTTTTCTCCTGTTTTTTCGTGTGTTTATGTTTCTATATAATCCTGACCTATATTTTAGGGATTTACAGCACACATAATCAGCACTATATCAGAATGGGTGACAGCTGTTACTCTTCTCCTGTTTTTATCGTGTGTTTATGTTTCTATATAATCCTGACCTATATTTCAGGGATTTACAGCACACATAATTAGCACTATATCAGAATGGGTGACAGCTGTAACTTTTCTCCTGACCTATATTTCAGGGATTTACAGCACACATAATTAGCACTATATCAGAATGGGTGACAGCTGTAACTTTTCTCCTGTTTTTTCGTGTGTTTATGTTTCTATATAATCCTGACCTATATTTCAGGGATTTACAGCACACATAATCAGCACTATATCAGAATGGGTGACAGCTGTAACTTTTCTCCTATATTTCAGGGATTTACAGCACACATAATCAGCACTATATCAGAATGGGTGACAGCTGTAACTTTTCTCCTATATTTCAGGGATTTACAGCACACATAATCAGCACTATATCAGAATGGGTGACAGCTGTAACTTTTCTCCTATATTTCAGGGATTTACAGCACACATAATTAGCACTATATCAGAATGGGTGACAGCTGTAACTTTTCTCCTGACCTATATTTCAGGGATTTACAGCACACATAATTAGCACTATATCAGAATGGGTGACAGCTGTAACTTTTCTCCTGACCTATATTTCAGGGATTTACAGCACACATAATTAGCACTATATCAGAATGGGTGACAGCTGTAACTTTTCTCCTGACCTATATTTCAGGGATTTACAGCACACATAATTAGCACTATATCAGAATGGGTGACAACTGTAACTTTTCTCCTGACCTATATTTCAGGGATTTACAGCACACATAATTAGCACTATATCAGAATGGGTGACAGCTGTAACTTTTCTCCTGACCTATATTTCAGGGATTTACAGCACACATAATCAGCACTATATCAGAATGGGTGACAGCTGTAACTTTTCTCCTATATTTTAGGGATTTACAGCACACATAATTAGCACTATATCAGAATGGGTGACAGCTGTAACTTTTCTCCTGACCTATATTTCAGGGATTTACAGCACACATAATTAGCACTATATCAGAATGGGTGACAGCTGTAACTTTTCTCCTGACCTATATTTCAGGGATTTACAGCACACATAATTAGCACTATATCAGAATGGGTGACAGCTGTAACTTTTCTCCTGACCTATATTTCAGGGATTTACAGCACACATAATTAGCACTATATCAGAATGGGTGACAGCTGTAACTTTTCTCCTGACCTATATTTCAGGGATTTACAGCACACATAATCAGCACTATATCAGAATGGGTGACAGCTGTAACTTTTCTCCTGACCTATATTTCAGGGATTTACAGCACACATAATTAGCACTATATCAGAATGGGTGACAGCTGTAACTTTTCTCCTGACCTATATTTCAGGGATTTACAGCACACATAATTAGCACTATATCAGAATGGGTGACAGCTGTAACTTTTCTCCTATATTTTAGGGATTTACAGCACACATAATTAGCACTATATCAGAATGGGTTACAGCTGTAACTTTTCTCCTATATTTCAGGGATTTACAGCACACATAATTAGCACTATATCAGAATGGGTGACAGCTGTAACTTTTCTCCTATATTTTAGGGATTTACAGCACACATAATTAGCACTATATCAGAATGGGTGACAGCTGTAACTTTTCTCCTATATTTTAGGGATTTACAGCACACATAATTAGCACTATATCAGAATGGGTGACAGCTGTAACTTTTCTCCTATATTTTAGGGATTTACAGCACACATAATTAGCACTATATCAGAATGGGTAACAGCTGTAACTTTTCTCCTATATTTTAGGGATTTACAGCACACATAATTAGCACTATATCAGAATGGGTGACAGCTGTAACTTTTCTCCTATATTTTAGGGATTTACAGCACACATAATCAGTACTATATCAGAATGGGTGACAGCCGTTACTTTTCTCCTATATTTCAGGGATTTACAGCACACATAATTAGCACTATATCAGAATGGGTGACAGCCGTTACTTTTCTCCTATATTTTAGGGATTTACAGCACACATAATCAGTACTATATCAGAATGGGTGACAGCCGTTACTTTTCTCCTGACCTATATTTCAGGGATTTACAGCACACATAATCAGCACTATATCAGAATGGGTGACAGCTGTAACTTTTCTCCTATATTTCAGGGATTTACAGCACACATAATCAGCACTATATCAGAATGGGTGACAGCTGTAACTTTTCTCCTGACCTATATTTCAGGGATTTACAGCACACATAATCAGCACTATATCAGAATGGGTGACAGCTGTAACTTTTCTCCTGTTTTTCTTCACGTTTGTCAGAGACTTCCAGAAAGTAAAGCTTGGAATCGTAGCCACAGTTCTAGTCAGACATTTAGATGTAGAACCTGTAGAAGATATCAGTGAACAGGTGGATGAAAGGAGACCTCTGTTGTCTTGATGTACAGAGGGAGAAGTACTAACACTGATTTGTGATCAAGTGGCATTGCTTTACAGACTCGAGTCAAAACAAAACATACCCATTTTATGTTGGTTATGGGTATTATGGAACAATGACATTAAGTCTTTGATCTACAAGATTGTGTGTCTTTATGCAGCTTTATGACAGTTATAACTTGCATGCTTCCTTGTTGTGTGTTTCCTAATGTCATTAGTGCAGAGGTGTCTCAAATTTTACCTCTCTAAGAGATGGCTTAATATAGTTTTATTTTCTCGATTGCAACAAAAGTCGCAAAATGCTATAGAGTGATTACAATCTATGGTGGAGACTTCATAAACTATTTGTATAAAGCTTTATATATCAGAAGGTAGAATACCTGGATGCTTCATACTTTGTATGTAGATGTTTTTTGTTACACAGTTTCAGTCTGTCATAAGTTCATTATCCTTGACCTCATTTTCATGGTTCAGCAACTCCTTGAAAAAAAGTTATAGTTATTTTTTTGTCATGTGAAATTTTCACTTATTATGAGTATTAGGATACCAATATTTAGTATATGGGTTACTTGCAAGGTCTGTATGTCTGTCAGATAGGGTTCACCTGACCTAAACTTCATTTCATGGATCAGTGATCAAGCTGTTAAGTTTTCATGGTCAAGTCAGTATCTCAGATACCATCAGCAATAGGTTGACTACATTTGGTGTATGGTATGAGTGTAATGTGTACATTTCTGTCTGGCAGGTTCCATCTGACCTTGACCTTTTTTCATGGTTCATTGGACAATTTTAAGTTTTTGTTGTTTGGTCTATTTCTCAGATACTATAAGCAATAGAGCCAGTATATTTGGTGTATTGAATAATTGTAAGGTGTACATATCTATCTGGCAGGTTTTATCTGACCTTGAACTTTATTGATAAAAGTTAAGTTTTTCATGGTTTTGTCAGTTTAATTGATTACTATAAGTAAAACTATATTTTGTGTATAGAATGATTGTATGGTGCATGTGATCCCACGAAAAAGATCCTTTTTATGGGATAAGTATTCATTCCCATGCACATGCAATTAGGTTTAATTTTATTTTTTTCTATATTATATCAAAGGAGACATATCTCACTATTAACTGTTAAACATGTATTATCTATCCTGATTCGTGATATGATGCAGATTATGTTTCTCTTGGTTTTATCAAGTTTTATTGATTGTATCTGTATTTATTTTGTAGGTGTAATACCTGTGATTTACCTTTCATTATTGGTGCATTATATAATTATTGCGTTTTTGAATGTTAATGCTAGTCTTTTTAAAAATGTGTTTTCTTGTGAAATTAAATTGCAATGCTAGTCTTTTACTGATGTTTTTTCTTGTGTTATTGAATCCTAATGGTAGTCTTTTTAGTCTTCCATTCTCTATTCTATTTTTAAACTACCTTGGCTAGAAGGTCAAACAATTGCCATTTTCATTGTTTATATTATTAATCATATCATGAACATGCAGGAAACAGTTTATCACAAATTTCTTCTCGCCTTGATGGAGTGAAAAATCGAGACATAGGTATGCTGTTTCCGGCAGCGGCGGAGATGGCGTCAACAATGTATTAATTTGTGATTAGGTCAGTTCATGGGAAACCACTAGTGGTAGGTCAATGATATTTGGTATGCAGTTGTATTAGCATTGGCACATTTCATTTCCATAGAGATTATTTGGACCGGCCCCCTCAGTCATGGTCTATTGACTTTGAAACATTTGCTTAGTTTACATGTTTGTGATTAGGGCAGTTTATGGGGACCCACTAGTCGCAGGTCAATGATATTTGATATGCAGTTATATTAGCACATCTCATTTCCATGGAGATTATTTGGCCCTGTACCTTCATTCATGTTTCATTGACTTTGAATATTTTGCATAACTTACATGTTAAAGTATTGCAATTTTTATTTCAACTTTTGCATTTATACTATCAAAATAACAAAGAGGCAAGACATATCTCTGTGTTAACAGTTTATTGAATGTAACATACCTGTCCAGGTTTAAAAGCGAGACATGTCTCTGTGTTAACAGTGTATTGAATGTAACATACCTGTCAAGGTTTAAAGGTGAGACATGTCTCTGTGTTAACAGTTTATTGAATATAACGTACCTGTCAAGGTTTAAAGGCGAGACATATCTCTGTGTTAACACTATATATATGACAGTTTATTGAATGTAACATACCTGTCAAGGTTTAAAGGTGAGACATGTCTCTGTGTTAACAGTTTATTGAATATAACGTACCTGTCAAGGTTTAAAGGCGAGACATAACTCTGTGTTAACACTATATATATAACAGTCTATTGAATGTAACATACCTGTCAAGGTTTAAAGGCGAGACATGTCTCTGTGTTAACAGTCTATTAAATGTAGCATACCTGTCAAGGTTTAAAGGTGAGACATGTCTCTATGTTAACAGTTTATTGAATGTAACGTACCTGTAAAGGTTTAAGGCAAGACATGTCTCTGTGTTAACAGTTTATTAAATGTAACTTACCTGTCAAGGTTTTTAATTGTGTAAAGAAATAATGTGAATTATTGTAGTTTATTTAAACCATAAGTCTGCTTTAATTTATTTCATGTTCATGACTTAGTCTTCCTCTTATGATTTTTATACGACCGCAAACAAATTTTTGTGGTCGTATATTGGTATGACGTTGGCGTCGTCGTCGTCGTCGTCGTCGTCGTCCGGCGTCGTCCGGCGTCGTCCGAAGACACATTGGTTTTCGCACTCTAACTTTAGTTTAAGTGAATAGATCTTTATGAAATTTTACCACAAGGTTCAATACCACAAAAGGAAGGTTGGGATTGATTTTGGGGGTTATGGTAATAACAGTAAAGGAATTAGGGGCCAAAAAGGGGCCAAAAATAAGCATTTTTGTAACTTCCAGACATAACTTGTGTGTTAGTGTATGGATCTCTCTGACATTGTACCACAAGGTTCCATATCACTAAAGGAATGCTGGGATTGATTTTGGGGGTAATTGCCTCAAAATTTTAGGAATTAGGGGCCAAAAAAGGGGCAAAAAACAAGCATTTTTCTAGTTTCATGACAATAACTTGTGTGTAAGTGTATGGATCTTTCTGAAATTGTACTACAAGGTTCCATATCATAAAGGGAAAGCTGGGTTTGAGTTTGGGGGTAATTGCCCTAAACGTTTAGGAATTTGGGGCCAAAAAGGGGCCAAAAAACACATTTTTTTCTAGTTTCCAGACAATAACTTGTGTTCAAGTGTATGGATCTCTCTGAAATTGTACTGCAAGGTACCATACCACAAAGGGAAGGCTGGGATTGAGTTTGGGGGTGATGAATCATAATGGGGGTTCAAAAAATTTTGGGGGGGGATTTATTTTTTTTTTCTTTTTTTTTCTTTTTTTCCTTTTTTGTTTCTTTTAAAATTTTCCATTTTAAGTTGGTTATTTCTGATTTATATTTAAAATCAAATAATAATGATATGGTAGGAGATACACACCAAACAGGATGTGTAAATTATTATATAATAAGTATTGTGCAATAGCAAGAAATTTTCAATTGCACAGTATTGCACAATAGCAAGAAATCTTCAATTGCACAGTATTGCGCAATAGCAAGAAATCTTCAATTGCACAGTATTGCGCAATAGCAAGAAATATCCAATAGCACAATATTGCGCAATAGCAAGAAAATGTCAATTGTACAGTATTGCGCAATAGCAAGAAATATTTAATAGCACAGGATTGTGCAAAAGAAGATACTTCCTATAAATTGCTTATTTCTTGACCAATTTCAATGGGGTTTTATTCTTGATTTCATGGGGTTCTTTAATATGCTGAATCTAACCGTGTATTTAGTTTTTGGATTTTGGGCCCCGTTTTTAAATTGGTCCACATTGAGGTCCAAAGGGTCCAAAATTAAACTTTGTTTGATTTCATCAAAAATTGAATTATTGGGGTTCTTTGATATGCCGAATCTAACTGTGTATTTAGATTCTTAAATTTTGGTTCCGTTTTCAAATTGGTCTACATTAAGGTCCAAAGGGTCCAAAATTAAACTTAGTTTGATTTTAACAAAAATTGAATTCTTAGGGTTCTTTGATATGCTGAATCTAAACATGTATTTAGATTTTTGATTATGGGCCCAGTTTTCAAGTTGGTCCAAATCGGGGTCCAAAATTAAACTTTGTTTGATTTCAACAAAAATTGAATATATGGGGTTCTTTGATATGCTGAATCTAACCATGTATTTAGATTTTTGATTTTTGGGCCCCGTTATCAACTTTGTCCACATTGAGGTCAAAAGGGTCCAAAATTAAACTTTGTTTGATTTCATCAAAAATTGAATTATTGGGGTTCTTTGATATGCCGAATCTAACCGTGTATTTAGATTCTTAATTTTTGGTTCCGTTTTCAAATTGGTCTACATTAAGGTCCAAAGGGTCCAAAATTAAACTTAGTTTGATTTTAACAAAAATTGAATTCTTAGGGTTCTTTGATATGCTGAATCTAAACATGTATTTAGATTTTTGATTATGGGCCCAGTTTTCAAGTTGGTCCAAATCGGGGTCCAAAATTAAACTTTGTTTGATTTCAACAAAAATTGAATATATGGGGTTCTTTGATATGCTGAATCTAACCATGTATTTAGATTTTTAATTTTTGGGCCCCGTTATCAACTTTGTCCACATTGAGGTCAAAAGGGTCCAAAATTAAACTTTGTTTGATTTCATCAAAAATTGAATTCTTGGGGTTCTTTGATATGCTGAATCTAACCATGTATTTAGATTTTGGATATTGGACCATAATAGGTGAATGTCCAATTTAAAATTTTTAAGTTCTTAGACCACATTCAATCTGTGTTAGAAACCTATGCTGTGTCAAATATTTAATCACAATCCAAATCCAAAGCTGTATCAAGCTTGAATGTTGTGTCCATACTTCCCCCAACTGTTCAGGGTTCGACCTCTGCGGTCGTATCAAGCTGCGCCCTGCGGAGCATTTTATTGTTATATCATTTAATAAAGATCACGTTTAATTTATTTTATTTGCATATTATGCATGTTAATAGAAGTATTAACCAGTCAAGTTTCTGCTTTTATTTTAATCAGAATAAAATCTCATTTTGTCTTTCATTTTTTAAATCATTATTTGGTTTGTTACATGAGATGTTTACTTGTATTTAGCTAAATATATCAAATTTGATTTTATTCATTTTACATAAGGATGTATTCTTTATATATATATATATATATATACGTGATTTTATTAAAAATGAAGGATGCAATTTTACCTTATGGTTTTTTATTGCCAACAAGTGGCAACTTGTAGTCCTTTTCATATTTTTTTTTTAATTTGATAAAATAGTGTCTTACATATTATTCTCAGTATTCCCTGTTATTGAAAAGGTTTTAGGAGAATTTTAATATGCTGTTACTGATGACAAAATGGTGGGGGGGCATAAAAAGGCATAGAATGTGGCAGGTGCCTGCATGTCCCAAGGCAAGAGCAAGTAATTCAGTGGTTATAGTTTGTTGTTGTTTGTCATATTTGTTTTTCGTTTGTTGTTTTGTACTTAAATTAGGCCGTTTGTTTTCTCCTTTGAATTGTTTTACATTTTGTTACATTTGGGCCTTTTATATAGCTCGCCATGCGGAATGGGTTTTGCTCATTGTTGAAATACGTATGGTGACCTATAATTGCGAAAATCTACGTCATTTGGTTTCTGATGGATAGTTGTCTCATTGGCAATCATATCCTATCTCTTGTCTCATTGGCAATCGTATCATATCTCTTGTCTCATTGGCAATCATATCCTATCTCTTGTCTCATTGGCAATCATATCCTATCTCTTGTCTCATTGGCAATCATATCCTATCTCTTTATTTTATTATAAATCATTTCAGTGTTGACATATAACTTTTATAGCATACAATACGCTGTCAAAATGGACAGAATGTGAAATGAACACCAATCAATCATTTCAGTGTAGACACAGAAACTGAACTGTAGATACAATACGATCACCTCGGTATGAGCACTCAACATTATGCTAGGCACAACTATATATATCTTGTTGTGGGACAAAGAAACATCCAAAGATACAATGTAACCAGAGACATATAATATTTGTATTATATGTCTCTGATGTAACTACGGACACAGAACCATAATGATGTATACAATTTAACATTGATTTGATACCAACATGACAAACAATACAAGTTCCAGAAAGCCCCTTTTTTTCCCATCGACGTAATAATTCTAACGTCAAACATGCACATCTATGTTATATCTCTTATTGTCTGGTAATACGATGTATGTGAGTACATGATAATACGGTATATGTGAGTACATGGTAATACGGTATATGTGAGTACATGGTAATACGGTATATGTGAGTACATGATAATACGGTATATGTGAGTACATGATAATACGGTATATGTGAGTTCATGGTAATACGGTATATGTGAGTTCATGGTAATACGGTATATGTGAGTTCATGGTAATACGGTATATGTGAGTACATGGTAATACGGTATATTTATTATTTATCTCCTTAGTTAATATATATATAATTTAATTGTTCTACTCTAAATACAGATAGCATTTATTTTGCATGAAACAGGAAATGTTAACCCTGGATATAGCATTGACTGGCAGATATATTTCGTATGCAGATGCTGCTAGAATGTAACAAAATTAAAATGAAGTTCATTTTCTCTGTCATAGCGTTAATTTATTGTCACTTACAAAAGAACACACGTTGATGTGCCAGAGAATTTTTGTTCTAAAAATTTTGAAGTACTTGTATATATGTTTTAGTGAATCTTTTCTTGCTATGACCAATTTCCCTCAGTCTGTATTTATAGTTTTGTGACGGTGGAAAGTGTAATGAGTTTATAGTTAAGGTGGAAAAGTATAATGAGTTCAGTGAAGGTGGAAAAGTTTAATGAGTTTAGTTACTTTGTTTTTATTTCAAAAGATCTTTGTACATTAGAATTGACATCTGATTACCACCCCCTAAAGTAGAAGTGTAAAAGTAACACTGGTGTTGATGGGTTTGTAGAAGGTTTTAATCATGTGTTCCCATACAGTGTCAAAGACATTGGATACTATATACATGATATATGCACATTGCTCAGTCTTTAGTTTTCTTTGTTGGGTTGTATACTGTTATTTGTCTTTAATTTGGTCTTTTGTATTTGCCATGGCGTTGTAAGTTCGTTTTCGACTTATGAATTAGAATGTTCCTTTGGCATCTTTAGCCTTTCTTTAATCATACGCAACAAGTATATAAGCCATATCGGGAAATTCAATTCTGACTTCACAACTTCAAAATCCTAATGCTTTCCAAACAAAGCACACTGTCAAAATAGTGTGTTGCAGTCAAAAAAGGCTGTGCTCCGGCATCTTCTGGTTTATTGCCATAATAGCTAGTATTCAATCAACAGCTAACAGGCACTTGTCATAGGTTTTGTTTACCCATGGGTTAAAGAAAGATTAGACAAGTGCTTGTGCAACAGCTGTGTCTGTTCCTTATCTAGCATCCTGCAGTAATGAGCACATGTGGCCCTTCTTTCAGAAAGAATGTTATGTCGGTAATATAAGATAAGGAGATGGTCACTTTCGTGACCCCTATAATACGAAAAAGCCTGTGATTGCTGCTGTCTGTCTCGCCTGTGTTTGCTGCTTTCAGTGTAAAAGTATTGACCGTAAAAAGTGAGTCCATTTATCAGTAAAATTCAGAATTTTAAGAAATTCAAATCTTTTTCTTTAGGTGCTTTTTCTTGATCTTGAAGATTAGCTTCTGTTCAAGTTTCATAACAATCAATGAAGTTTTACAAATTTAATTTACAAAACATTTAATCCCAGAGACTGCAACATTCTAAGTCTATCTATCATTGAAATACTGACAATGAAAGAACTATCTTATAAAAAAAATTACGTCACTCATCTCTTAATCTTTAAAAAATGCTTATGCCAAAGCTTCATTAAATTCTACGAAGGTTTGAAAAATCAATTGATGTGTCAGTAAAATACGGAAAAAAGAAAAGAAAAAAATGTTTATTTTGCGCGGTCTTTTGATCATAAGAAAGATTCTGTCCAACTGATGTAATGGTCCATGAAGGTTTGGCAAAGTAATTGATGACTAAAAACTTTAACCTTAGACTGTATTTAAATCTTAACTTTAAAAAAAACTCCATTTGATAATAAGATACGGAAAAATGAAAATAGATATTTTCAAAAAAAAATTCTGGATATTCATGCCGCTTTTAAAACTGCTTGTATTTCAGGAAATATGTCAAAACAACCAGATTTGCATTATTTCAGATCTCATTCATATTCAAAGTCTACAGGAACTTTTACAAATAAGGTGTTAATATATGTGTGAAATATCGTTCTGGGTAAGACTGGTGTATCATATGTCCGTTTACATGAAGGGACTCCATTGGAAACAAGCTTTAAAGCTTTCATGGGTTATCCCTGATAAAATATCAGCAAATTTTTCCATGCAGTTAAAGATTATCTACACTCATAAAATGCCATTATATTTTACAAAGTATGTGTTAGTAATGTCTTTATGTATCGTATATATTGAGTATTGTATTAACTCGTATGCTTGATATGTTATTGAATAAAATATTATTATTATTATTATATTTAAAAATAAACAAAAACTACACATGATTGTTAATCAATTTTATCGTGTCCGTCTATTATTTTGAAAATTATAATACAGTAACAAAACTTTGTTCATTAAAAAATATCAGCAATACATTAGGGTCTGGTATTTACAGAATAGAGAAAAATTAACCCCCCTCCCGCCCCAGAAAAAAAATCCCAAAAATTTCTGTTATCTCGCAAGTGAAATAGATATAAGAAACTGTAAACAAAAGAAATTTAAAATCGATTTTTATATTTATGATGGGTGAGTGATTTATGTTCCTTTAAACCTTAATATAAAAAAATAAGAAGATGTGGTAGTATTGCCAATGAGACAACTCCCCACCAGAGACCAAATGCCGTTAACAATTATAGGTCACCGTGCGGCCTTCAACAATGAGCCAAACACATACCACAAAGTAAGCTATACAAGGCCCCGAAATGACAAAGTCTGTATGTCTTTTTTTCTGATTTTATTGTTCTGGGTTGCTGTCTCATTGACTATACCCCGCGTCTACTGTTCTGGATATACTTTCAATCATCTACATAGGCCGTCTCTTGAAATCATTGTTCGCGAAATTATTTTGGATATTCTATATGTCTATGAATAATTTTGAAAATTTATGTTGTTAGGATGTTGTATTTATCCATATCGCAATTTATTTAGACTATTGCAGTTCTCTGTAGTCGAGATTTGCTGGATTATTTTAAGCTGGAGTTGAGAGGCACCACGTACACTTTGTTATGAATCATGACATTCCTAAAATATAATTTTTATGTCATTTTGGTTTTTCGGTTTTTGACCAAAGCCAAAGAGGTAGATAAAACACCTCCAAAGACTAAAACACATCTGTTAGACGAAAATCAAAAAACGTAATAAACCATTTAGAAAATAAAGATAGAAAAAATAATTTAGTGTTAATTGAAAAAAGATATTATGGAAATAAAATCGTGACCATGATCAGCCCTTAGACATAAGATATTATGTAATGCACAAGTTAATATGTAGCTTCATTAGATTACCAGCGGGAAATCCCCCTTCATCACGCTGGGAACATAGTCGTCTGCTGGGTTCTATAGCGACATTATTCCGATAAAAATGAAAATTTGTTATTAACAGATGATTAAATATAATTATAGGCACTGTTTGAAACATTAGTATATATTACAAAATGAATTTTTGATTCAATGTTTAATGGCCATGTGGTGAACGTGCGGAGATACTCTGATACTGTAAGATTTCGCTTAACGATGTATAAAGTAAATAGACTTTATACAAGATATCTTAACTTTTGGAGAAAGTTTTTTGCACCTCATCAGGAAGAAGAAATGCTACCAAATATTGTTTCGCGAAGATAGTGAGTAAAAATGACGTTTGACCGTTTAGTTCAGTTGTTAGTTCATGTCTTTGTACTAGCTGAACTTTGACCTTGTTTTCTGGTATTCAGTGCATGCTATGTCTTCACTATGTGCTGAGAATCTATTTAAAAACAAAACTTATTATTTGTTATATTATAAAACAATCTTCTAGCTTCACAACTTGTTTTGTTGTCATTTTCGTGTTATTTGCGGTTTGTTGATCTTCATTTTTTACATCTTTCGGATTTTCTATATTTTGTGTCGAGCGCCAAGGACGAGTAATAAATGATCGAACTGCACATATGCTGCATCAAACTAGCGTCGATATGTTGTAATGTTGTATTATATGATGTCATGATGCCTTTGAATGACGTCCGTTTCATTTGTTGTTGGGCTACTGTCTCATTGATGTATAGTCCACGTCACTTTTGTTCATATTCAAATCATTTATGATGGTTTAAAGTCCAAAGTATAGAAAAACGCCCACTTTCTCCGTACGATGGGAACGTTCAAATCTCCAGCAATGGGTATTAGCTGTGAGGTATGTATAAATACAACAACCATTATCTGGTTGAAATAGGAATATGAAATTCGATACCTCATTTAGGGAAAGGACCACACTCTCTCCCCAAACAATTGTAAAACCTACCTTATTTTATTTGGCGGCATTTGTCCAAGGTTATGGTTGTCTTTCTTATATTGTTTTACATCTAACCCCCTTGTTTTATTAATTTTGTAATTACATTGTGTCATAGATCAAATTTATTCGTTCAGTGTATGTTCACTTGTTTTTGTTAATATGTCTTTTGATTGAGTTAAGCCATTTCAATTAATACTGTTTAGTGTGTCTTTCTATGTTGTGATGTTACACTATTGTTTCAGGTAGGGTGAAGGTTGGCGACTATTAAATCGTTTAAACCCGCTGCATTTGTTTGCACCTGTCCTAAGTCCGGAACCTGATGTTCAGTGGTTGTCGTTTGTTGATGTGGTTCATAAGTGTTTCTCGTTTCTCGTTTTTTATATAGATTGGACCGCTGGTTTTCCTATTTGAATGGTTTTACACTAGTAATTTTTGGGGCCCTTTATAGCTTGCTGTTCGATGTGAGCCAAGGCTCCGTGTTGAAGGCCGTACTTTGACCTATAATGGTTTACTTTTACAAATTGTGACTTGGATGAAGAGTTGTCTCATTGGCACTCATACCACATCTTCTTATATCTATGTATGTATTTAGTTATTTGTTAATTGTATTAATTTTGAAAATGTGCCTGAAATATAAGCATCTGAACTTTAGGCAAACAACACTCGCTCAATCAATAATGTTCAAGCCTACATTTAACTGTTCAGAAAAGCTCGTCTTGGAATTCATGCATTTTGTCCTTAGAAGACAGAGAATCAATAAAAAATCCTCGTTTTCATTCTTATGGAGATTTACGGGTATTTTTTTAAGACTATAAATCCTTGAAACGACCAATAAATGTTTAAACAGCATTCCTACTTCAATTCTATTTTATTTAAATGTAGGTAAGTATACGTCATGATACAAATTATATATTACCCGATACATTATCTAAAATGCACGACTTTGTTTAAATACATTTTGTACTGTGATATTTCATGGGTGTTCATTAACCATGCAGTTACTTTTAATCGAAAAATTATTTCAAAAAGGCACATTCACTAAATTTGTGGGAGAAAAATACAATAATTATTTATTTCAAATTGATTAAAGATGTCAATATAATAGAATGTTTATAATAACAATGAAAAGTATGATATAAACAAAATATAACAACCCAATGTTAGCAGCATAAATTTCGGTACAATGACATTCGTAAAAACTGGAAAAAAAAAGAATCATTTATGGAATTACAGACTATTGTTGCAAGATATCTCAAAATAATAAGAAAGTAGTAACTTTTGGTGATTGTTTGTTCAACACATATGTTGATGACTAGGCTTTGTTTCCACTATCTGTATGGACTGAAAGTTGTCGTTTGTTGATGCGGTTCATAAGTGTTTCTCGTTTCTCGTTTTTTATATAGATTAGACCGTTGGTTTCTCCCGTTTGAATGGTTTTACACTAGTAATTCTTTGTGGCCCTTTATAGCTTACTGTTCGGTGTGAGCCAAGGCTCCGTGTTGAAGACCGTACAGTGACCTATAATGGTTTACTTTTATAAATTTTGACTTGGATGGAGAGTTGTCTCATTGGCACTCATACCACATCTTCTTATATCTATGAAACTCCACCTACCGCGGGACGCACTAATAATGGACCAGAGGCAATGCATAAGCACAACAATAAACTGTTTTTTTTTTTATCGCATCCTTCTATGTTTGTATTTTCGGACATTATCGTAAACTTTCAGGCTTCTATACTTACATTAAATTGCACAATGTAAATTCAACAGCAGTTTAATTATATGCTGAAACTCGATGAGGAAAATTATTTTATAGACGATGCAACCATAGATTGATAATTCTTTTTCGTTAAATTTTGAATAATAAAACTCCAGAAATTAAGAGACTTAATGCTTGATTCAGTGGGAAGTAAACATGACCATTATACAAGACAAAAAAATAATATTACACAGCTCAACATACGGACCCGTTTATATTCTGAATATTTATATCCCAGCAACAACAAGACTAATGCCGGGTCATTGCTTTTTATTAAAATAAATTGGCGCAATCGTATACTTTATTTTTGGCTCTAATGATACTAGGCATTTTGAAAACTACATGTAGTAGCGCAAATAAGTTGTGGCGCAAAAGGACGCATTTTTGGCGCTAACGGATTTCTTCCCAAATATACACATTTTAAAATGTACTGTGAAAACGAAAATATCGACTAGCCGAAAAATAATAATGAAGATTTATCAGATGTATATTTTAACGTAAAAAAGAAGTATTGGACAATTATGGAAAAGGTTATTCAAACGAATTTGAACAGTTGGAACTTTTGAAAGCTGCAAGAAAAGTATCTTCACAAATTCTGAGTATTGTCTTACAGGAAAAACGTAAAGCTGCAAGAAAAGTAATGGGCTTATCTATATATCTGCACAAATTCTGATCATTACAAGAAGTTAGGTTGGATTCTTAAAAAGAATAAAGAAAACTACAGAGGTTTTGTAATATTAAGTATCAAGAACATTAATTCGCTGACAATATATATATATATATATATGTTGTGTACAAGTTATCATTTTGTACAAATTATAATTTGTATGTTGACTTTGTACAAATTATAATTTGTCCAAAGTATGCTTGTACAAAATTCACTAACTTGTACAAAGGATATATGATAATTTAACACTGAGACTACTATAACACACAGTAGTCTCGGTTTAACATGATAGAAAAAATGGCCTTTTATATATTTTTAACAGTAGTACATTTTAATTTCCATGAGGAAACATGTTTGCAGTAAACTCTTCTTGAACACTTTTGGACTGTTCATTATTTTGGGGTCAATTGTTTTAATAAATTGTCAAAGATATATATATATACCCGGTGTTTATGAACACTCTTTTTGGTCATTTACTCATTTGATGTACTAGTCATGGCCAGCATTGTTGATTAGCAAGATAAAATTGTCCGAGAAATTCTGAACCTAGCAGAGAATAATACACGAGAGCACAATCATGTGTTCACCAAGGATTTTTGGTACAGCATTGGAACAGCTGTAGAAATTTAACAGGATATTTGTCTAGAATTCAAATTGAAGCTGTTAAAGACACATGTTTATTTGCAGCAACGACTCATGAGCTTCAACTTTCGCCACGTGAAGCAGTTAAAAAGCTTTTAAAAACTGGTGGTCAGGGGTTTCTTTCATGTAAATGCAAAGAGGTGCAGCACTTTTTCATGTAAAAACAAGAAATTATTTGAATCTGGAATAATTTTGAATTCCAGAAAATTGATAAGAAATGTATGATAAAACTAACCCAATTAAGGAGGATTAGTCATGCATGCTCGGTTAAGGGGAGTTAGTTACTTCATACTGAAATATCAGTCAAAGTAACGTGAACCTTAGCCATGCGCTAAAGTTGGGTTTATTTTCATCATACATTTCTTAACAATTTTCCAGAATTCAAAATTATTCCAGATTAAGATAATTCCTTTTTTTAAATGTAAAAAGCAAAAGATGTTGTGCAATTCCAGATCCCATAATTCACTCACATGCTCAAACAAATGATACAGAATTAATTTTGTATTTTGTAAATAAGGTTTACTGTGTGGTCATTACATATAATTGCTATAGTGTGTAATAATGCTTTTTTTTTTTAAAACCAAATTCATATTATAAATTATTGTACAAGTTATAAGTGAATTCTAGACAAATTTTGTAAAAATTGTAATTTATACAAGAACGTTTTGGACGAATTACAATTTGTACAAATTTAAAATACAACAAATTATAATTTGTACAATTTTGTGGTACAAAATGACAACTTGTACACACCATTTAAATTCTAAGCAACCTTGACCTTCAAACATTCAAGATACAACACAATATCCTTGACAATTGGACAAGATATCATTTTACCATTTTGCAGGTTGTAGCTTACTTCTCAATCATTTATTCCATCAAAAACTAAACATTGGAATCGTATGGACCTGTCGATTAATTATGCCTAATCTAAATTCAAATCTGAATTGAAAAAAATACGGGATTCGAAATCGGAACCCATTCCGCAGTGGCGGATCCAGAAATTTTCCTATGTGGGGGGGGCACTGACTGCCTAAGAGGGGCCCACTCCAGTCATGCTTCAGTGATTCTCTATATAGTCAACCAATTTTTTCCCACAAAAAGGGGGGGGGGGGAGCGGGCCCCCTGGAAACCCATCTAAATTCGCCTCTGAATTTCCTAAATACTATTTGTATGGTCCAAGATTAGCGAAAATAGATGTTCGGCGTCTTTCCTGAACTATGTCTAGGCCTAATAATATATCTATACGCCTGTATGAATAACATCTTGAAATCGTGAAACAACATGTCGATGTGGTTCGGATATCGTGGATATTCAACTTTTGAAAATTAATTGAGAGACGAAAATGATTCCTTGTGATACATCGTCATCGTTTGGGTTTTTTTTTTTTTTTTTTTGGGGGGGGGGGGGGGGTTATGGGTTTTTGTTTTTACGTTTTTTATCACTTTTTCTTGCGCTTCAGCTTAGCTTCGTGATATTAAAGCTATATATTATATTTTATAAACTCTAATTCTATGATTATGATTATCGCTCTCTCGAAATTAAATTGACATTAACACGTGCTATGAATACATTTTATCGAATTGAAAGTATAAAGTGACGGCCGGGTGAACTTTTAACTTTTTTGTTGAATTATGTTTTATACATTAATATATATTCATGTTGTATTACACATGTCACTTTACCAAACAATTTGCTTACTTACTTACCTATATTGCATGGTCACTATAATGTTGTTTTGATACATGTATATAGTGTATCGTGGAGAAGACTACAGTATGCATGTTCCATTTTGCTTTGAAAAAATAAAACTAAACTTCAAACCTCACACTATATCACATATCTTGACTTATATACGTCTTGTGGATATGCACTTAAACAAACTTTTTAACAAGTCTTCATGAGAGATATTTCGTGACAAGTTGAATGTGTTTAATTAATTTCATACAGAGTCAAGATTCTATCTAGAAAAATTGATACGTTGTCCTTGTAGCCGATGATTTTATTAAAAAAAATCCTTGGTTACGCTTTGAATAAAATTTTGTAGGAATTATGTCAATTATTTTGAAAAAAATTTTTTTTTTATAAAACTCCCAACTCTTACTTTTGTGTTATTCAAAAGAGGTTAGACTAATTTCCCGTGAAATCATTTCACATAAGAGCATTCTTCAAAAAAATTTCAATCTCAACAGTATCAGAGTTTTATATGTGCAAGTCTAAAGTTTTATATGTGTATACTTAAGTTTCTAATTAACCTCTATATCTTGCGGTAACAGCAACATAATAATAATAATAATAATAATAATAATAATAATAATAATAATAATAATAATAATAATAATAATAATAATAATAATAATAATAATATACTGGTTGAATAAAAAAAAACCTTTTAAACGAAATTCAGTTTTGCTATATATACACTGGCAAATTGGCTTCAAAAGTTTTTTTTTTAAATAATGAAACATTCTATGTAGAATTGTGTAGATAGATATAAGAAGATGTGGTATGAGTGCCAATGAGACAACTCTCCAGACCATGTTTTATACGTATTTTATATGATCTGTAACATTTAGATATATTCTATTTATTCCACTTTGGGCCAGACTCTGACTTTGGGCCAGACTCTGACTTTGGGCCAGACTCTGACTTTGGGCCAGACTCTGACTTTGGGCCAGACTCTGACTTTGGGCCAGACTCTGACTTTGGGCCAGACTCTGACTTTGGGCAACGGAAGTCATTTATTGTTGGATAAAAGTTAGACACGAATCAAACAGAAATTCAAATATTGGAATAAAAAAAAAACAGTAAAAGATTTTTTTTCAAATCGAAATTAAAAAGTATTAGCAGGTTAATAATTTCTAAACACTAAGATTGTATTATACTAATGTAGAGATCGGTTAAACAAATACATTGCCACGGCCATTAAATTAATAAAGTTTAATCGTCATATCTATTTTAACCGAAGTCGACATTTTACAAGTTATAATATCAGTTGTGTTTTGTGGTTTTGCAAAAAAAAATGTATGTCTTTTAAGTTGTATGCGCTGCATAACTACATGTATTAAAATTAAGATGTATAATAATAATCCTATGCTTTCAGAATAGGAAAGAAAGTGAACTGATATAATGATTTCCGGACGTATATCCACAAATATTTGCACAAGGCGAATATTTTCGCACTTTTTGTGAAATAATCCAATAACAAGTCATACATGTAAACAAAATATATTCAGTTGGGTGTGAAATGGCAGTCTGATGACCAGAAGTATGCCCGCTGACATTAATCCATTGGATTATCTGTATCCTCTGTGGCTAGCGGGCGTGGTCTTGCAACTTGAGATGGGGCATCTGGACCAAGACGTCAAACACTCCCTGCCGTGTCAATCTACATTAATATAGATATGTTTGTTTATTTATCATAATGATATGATGGTTAGGTACATCTTTGCCAAGACGTAACAAAGTGGTAAGATAATCGCTGTCATTATTATACTGGGACTTCACATTTACAGCAGTCACATCTCTATTTTCTTTGATTTCACAAAACAAGTGGAAGTTTTGCTACTTTTTGCCTTTAATTGCTACCAAATGTTAAGCACTAACATGATTTCTGAAGATTTGATTGATAAGCACTCCATGTACTTGAACTATATTAAACCATCTGAGACTGTCGACGTCGATACAGCGGAGTATACCGAAGGGCTAGAAACATTGCAACCCATGGACCACAAATCTCAAATCAATAATCATCATTCTATTGAGGGCATATTAGCTGGACGGAAAGAAATGGACAGATTACACAAAGGTACAAATTAATATGTATTAGAGTTGTAATTTAATTAATTATCAGAAATTATTAAATTAGGATCAGTATATTAATATGGCGGAAATGAATATAAGCGGGTTTGTATCAGGTGTTATCAAAGATGAAATACATTTTTATAATTGGATTTTTAATATTCATATTATTTATGCTATTATGCATTTGTTTTATATTTTTAATTTTTACATAATTCATTTAATTATGTATTTTTATTATAATTTAGTTACATCTTTCTTTAAGATTTTAAGAAAATGACAATAAGTTGGAATATTTCTAAACGGTTCTTATTAAAATCAAACTATCCTTAAAGTATAAAAATTTGATTTGAATTATTCATTAAGAATTCTTTCGTTTATTTACTCTTTTTCAGAATTTATTGACCATACAACTAAGAATTCAGAAACTTCTCCGGAAAACAAAAATAAAACTCCAAAGTCGGATAAAGGAGTTTCTAAGGATCTTAATTCATCGGTTGATAGCTTATCACGAAAGTCGGAATCAACGGAGGACGAAGATGAAAATATAAAGAAGGAAGAAACTGACGACGCTAGAAATAAAAAGAGACGAAATAGGACGACATTCACAAGTTTTCAGTTGGAAGAAATGGAACGTGTTTTCCAAAAGACTCATTATCCAGACGTATATGCGCGGGAACAGTTAGCTCTTAGATGTAACTTAACCGAAGCCAGAGTACAGGTAGGAAATTATTCTTTCTTTCTTTCATTTTATTTCTTTTCTTTCTTTTATAATATTTCTATT
Organism: Mytilus californianus; assembly: GCF_021869535.1. Lineage (NCBI taxonomy): Eukaryota > Metazoa > Mollusca > Bivalvia > Mytilida > Mytilidae > Mytilus > Mytilus californianus. The sequence continues at coordinate 118,275,606 of NW_026262712.1, read as the reverse complement.
CTTTCTTTCGTTATATTTCTTTTCTTTCTTTTATAATCTTTTTTTCTTTTTTTTCTTTTATTATTTTCCTTTTCTTTCTTTTATTATCTTTCTTTCTTTTCTTTCTTTTATTATATTTCTTTCTTTCAATTATGTGTTTTTCTTTTTTCTTTATTTTACTTCTTATTATTTATTTGTTTAAGAGTTGTTAGCGTAAAAGAATCAATTCTTTCTTTATTTTGCTTTTTATTGTTTTATTCTTCGCAATGCTACATTGTAAATCATGGGGGCTGTTAAAATAATGGAAATAAAAAAACAATGTTGCTGTCGTCATTATAATAACTTCCATGTTGTCGTCATTATAATAACTTCCATGCTGTCGCAAACCGGCGAATCCCAGTATTTGTTTCAAATTCACTGTCTTATATTTACGATTTTACTATCCGGATATTTACTTTTTTCATTAAAATTCATATGGCCAAAAGCAGAGCTCTATAGCCAATGAAAGGAAAATAATAAGAAAATCAATAAGTAAATAAATAATATATAATAACTTCTACCGAGAAAAAAAATCAGTTTGATTTTTAAATCTCGGAAAAATATCCCTATAATAAAAATGATTCAACTTATATCTTTATATCTTTATACATTTGTATTAGTTTTTTGGTGAAAACCTGTACAGTTGACTTCTGGAAATGATAAATCAATCTAAAGTAACAATTTCTAATTTATGAACTTTTCATATATTATAATAAAGAGTATAAGACAATAATAATCTCTTCCTTTTAACAATGATAGACATTTATAAATAGGTATATAATTGAATGTATTAGTCGCGTTAGGGATCAAAAAGGTAATTTTACGAAAGAGTAGCAGCCACGTGTGGTTGATTATTGGCTATTTACACTAAATAAACAAATTGATGTTTTACAACACATGTACGTGTGACCTCCTGTTGTTCGTTTATTGTCAGACTTGTTATTTTTATTGACAAACTCGTTATTTCATCAGCAGATTATTGAGTTTAGGAGGAATTAATCCTCATTATAATAAACATCTTATTTCACATAACTGACATATCAATGAAACCAGTCTACCTTTCTAAAAAAAAATATTTATTCAAAACAAATTAAGAGTGGTTAAAATAGAAAGAAAGATATATATATTAAGTCAATATATTAATTTTTGTTTGCCTTAGTTAATTTATTAATTGCTACTAATTCCGTTCATTGTAAAAATAAGTATTTATTAAAAAGGGTCAAATTTAACAAATTGAAAAAAGAAAGACGTAAATTATTACAAATTCCTTTCACTGAAAATAAGTATTGCATAAAAAGGACAAATTCAAGTAAAAAAAGAAAGATATTTGTTTAATTAGCTTTGTGTCAACGATAATTTCATATTTTGAGTCGCACTCTGAGAAATTTCTTCAAAGTTATAGTGTGATTTTGTGCTAAAATAAGCTTTTACTTGAGAAGATAGTAGAATTTTTTCGATGCTACTTTTGCGTACTTATAATCCGGTACAGATGTACTCGGTTATGGACTTGCTTATTCTATACGGTGTCCTTTGTCGCTGTTTTTGGCTGAATTAATATTCAAACCACGAAATAATGCTGTAACAAAGGAGGGTTAATTCCGGGACAAAACGTCCTAAAGCACTGCGTCCATGTTGCAAACATATGCGAAGCCCAATATTGAAACCATTTCTGTAAATTGAAACAAATGAGCTTCCCGTAGAGTTTTTATTTCAAACAGATAGCTTTTCTCTTCTTTTTTTTCTACAAAAATTCTACCTATGGTATTTGCATAGCAATTTATACACAACATCTTTATCTAAACACTTCCCGATGAAGAAATTTGTTCCGTTTTCGTAGTTTCCGTATGTTTTTCATTTTTGATAGACGCGTTTTAGAGTATTTTTGTTGTTGTTGTTGGTCGTTTTTTTTTATTTGCTTTTCGTTGGTTTTTTTTATTTTCACTCTTTTTTTCAGATTATTATTATTTCATAAAACACGGGAAAATTATTTGGAGATTTCGATCTAAATTCCGTAAAGTTTAACACACAACATCTTTAAACCAAATATTTTGAAATTAACTTATTGATGAAGATCTATGGTTTTTGGATATACCTCCATTGGGAACGATTAAACCTAAACATTTGCAAGCCCCGGATGTATAAATACATTAAAAAAAACGTAGAAATCTAAAAAATACAAAAAGGAACCCAACAAGCTCATCTAAGGCCGAAGTTGCCTGAGGAAGGTGGAACTTTATCTAAACGTATATGACATAAAAAAAGGATCAAATAGGGATAAGTGTTTCTCGTTTTTTATATAGATTAGACCGTTGGTTTTCCCGTTTGAATGGTTTTACACTAGTAATTTTTGGGGCCCTTTATAGCTTGCTGTTCGGTGTGAGCCAAGGCTTCGTGTTGAAGACCGTACTTTGACCAATAATGGTTTGCTTTTATAAATTTTGACTTGGATGGAGAGTTGTCTCATTGGCACTCATACCACATCTTCTTATATCTATATAAGATAAAGAAGCAAGTTTGAACTAAAAAAAAACAACAAAATTGATCGATGGGTGAAGGAGGGTAAATTCATCGTAAGTAGTCTTATAGAAATATAGTAAGGTGATATATATTTATCTGGTTTAATATCTTTGAATTCAGAGCCGTTATAGGAAATACTAAAGATGAAAATAAAACTGAAACAAAAGAGAAAAAAAAAGATTAATTATTTCTGTCCAACCATCAAGTAAAATATGTCGAAAGAATAAATATAATTTTAATAATAAATATAATGTGCATGATAATTTATTGAAAAGAAATGGAGCTTAAACATGAAATATAAATAGAATGATACAAAAAAAGCTATAAAAAACTTCCTGATTTTCATTTTTGATAAAATTTTAAATTTCCAGATACAATGAAAGTTACAATAGGAACAAAAAACATCAACATTTGACAAGATGAAGACAAACAATAGCAGGCTTTTTCTTTTCCTATTTTGCTTGTTTCGTGAAAAACGTTTTTTATATAGATTATACCGTTGGTTTTCCCGTTTGAATGGTTTTACACTAGTAATTTTGGGGCCCTTTATAGCTTACTGTTCGGTGTGAGCCAAGGCTCCGTGTTGAAGACCGTACTGTGACCTATAATGGTTTACTTTTATAAATTTTGACTTGGATGGAGAGTTGTCTCATTGGCACTCATATACCACATCTTCTTATATCTATATACATGTTATATGGTTGTCCTTTTTTCCTAGATATTGTTAATGGCCAAATGTTTTTATTGAATATAAAGCAAGTCAAGTCAATGGCATAGTTAAACTTATACATGTGTTTTGGGGTTGTTTCTGTCGTTGGATTGCTGTTTCATTGACTTTTACCCAGCATCCCTTATTATTCAGATCAACAATGTAAAATAAAATAGTGTATATGATATATACTGTAGAACAGGAATGTAATGTACCGTGTATATGTCAACGAATGAATATATATATTTGCATACAAGTAATATAAATGTGTTTTTTAACTATAATATTACTATAGTGAAATGTTATCCGGATTTAGATAGTTTTGCGTTTTATGAATAGTTTATATATATATATATTAATAGTTGTCCCCATTTTTCATAGATTAATATTACAGAATTTAACTACACTGGTCACCGAAATCACCGGAGTCACAGAGATGACCAAACCAGTCCATTCTTTTAATTAAATACCTTCATGGTCGTATGACATATTCTTTGAGAACATTGCAGAATTATTCCTGTATAAATTAATGCCTTTTAAGTAATGGTATTTCAACATGGCCAACCCGAAATGTAAAGGATTTCGCTCAATAAAAAAATCCTAAGGTTGTCGTTGGACAAGAAATATGCATTTATCCTTTGTATATTCATTCGTACAAGTGCAGTTGCCAGAGTAAATATGAAATATAAAAAGCAAGAAAAGAGATATTTTCACACATTTCTTTACTTACATATCCAAGACAAAAAGAAAAAAAAACCTGTTGTTAAATTGATCTATCAAACAACTTGTTCCTACCACTTGAGACAAAATTACCCAAATATTCAGAAAATGAAAGAATTATAAACGCATTCTCAATGAGAAACCGCTTATCTTAATAACATATAATCACAGAAAAGATCGTAGTCAATATTTTTGTACTTATCCTATTTTAGTAATTGAATTATTTTAATACGTAAATTGGTTTCTCTATTACCGCCTGATTTCTGGTATTATGATGGGGTAATGAGCACCACTGAGATTTAATAAAATACACACCGAGATTTTACTGAGTTCAGGAGACGTCTGCTTTCTCGTCAGGTTTTATTATCAAACTTGATTTTAGGCAGACAGTTTCAAAAATCTCTTTTATTATACTATTATTATTATTAAACCTCGATGAAAAATGAATGTGTTTTTTTTTCTAGTAAAGTTGGACATAAATACATGATTGAAATAGAATGTAAATATGGATCCTCAAAAGAAATTGTGCAGTATTTGTTAATGTATTTAATACTAACACTTGGAAATAAGAATCGGTCTTTGTCACACAATGGCAGGATCATATTGCAAATGTATTCACTTTAACCTGGGACATAATTTATCTATTGGTCCCAGCTTTATCGTTGTTTTGATCTGCGATTGATTGGTAAATGATTGATCATGCCGCATGTGTTTTTTTTTTCAATTATGATTATATAAACCTAAAGTCTACTTAAAAAAGAATCCAACTGTTTTATCCAAATATAAGAATTTCCAAGCGTTTTTGGTGTACATCGAAGAAACTTATGCTATCAAGGATTTATGTATAGTAAGACAATATATATATATCCTTGATACTAAAAAACGAACTTTTCGACGTTTCAATAAATTTCGAATTTCATTGGTGCCTGCATTTTCATCAAAATAGTCAAAAATAAATCACCTCGAGCTTAGAGAGTAGTGAATAAAAGATGAGAGGAAACATGATATATAATGAAATTATACATATATGTATAGCCAAAAATAAATCGCTTCGAGTTTAGAGAGTAGTGAATATGAGACGAGAGGCAACATGATATATACTTTAACACTTACAACAAATTCACTGTTGGATAAATAAACCAATAGACATCGACACTCTTTTACTATACGCAATAAAACATCCGTGTGAAGGTCAGTAAAATAGATATTGGAAACCCTTTCAAAGCGGCCGATATTTCTATTAAGCACAATATATGTTTTTTTTCTATTTCGAAATATGGTCTGTATGGCCTAATGGGGAGGTATGTTTGCACGTAATGCCGGTTTAACACTATTACACTGTGTCTGGACAAAGTTAGGAAAGCTGGACCATGTTTTGTTCGTTGTGGTTGTTGGTTATATGCCTCTGCCTTCCGGGGGAGGCTTTAGTTCATGATTGGTGTGGTCTGCTGTACTGTCTAATATCTATGGTAGTTTTTGTTACCTTGTTATGGTGTATTTCTATGAAATATCGACGTCCATTCACAATTAATACATTTAGTTTGAAATTTTCTTGGGCATGATATGCCAAGCAAACAGTAAAAATAAAACACTTGCCGTCCATGCGGGATGGTACACTGACAAATCTTTACAACAAATTTATTATTAGTTTGAGAAGGTTATACATATTAATAAAGAAAACCAAAACATTTAATTACAGTACTAGCTCTTATAAACGAATGTTACCAATAGCCTAATTCATAAGTACACTTAAACACACAGAGTAGTATGCCGCCAGAGTTACACTTTTGTCCCCTTAATGAAATTATCATTAACCAATTCCGCTAACATGTTTTAGAGGGAGTTTAAGATGTTTTCAAATAAATTTGTATTAGTGAAGGACTTTTATTACCATAATACTTGTATAACTCTTCTGGGTAAATGAAGATACATACTGTAATTCTTTTGATGGGATTATATACTACATATGTAAAGGTGTATAAAACATAGACATAAAACATCAAACACTGACAGTCATAGCTATCGGTAGTATCTGTTGACGTACTAAACACTGACAACCACAGTCATAGATATCGGTAGTATCTGTTGACGTTCTAAATACTGACAACCACAGTCATAGCTATCGGTAGTATCTGTTGACGTACTAAACACTGACAACCACAGTCATAGCTATCGGTAGTATCTGTTGACGTACTAAACACTGACAACCACAGTCATAGCTATCGGTAGTATCTGTTGACGTACTAAACACTGACAACCACAGTCATAGCTATCGGTAGTATCTGTTGACGTACTAAACACTGACAAACACAGTCATAGCTATCGGTAGTATCTGTTGACGTACTAAACACTGACAACCACAGTCATAGCTATCGGTAGTATCTGTTGACGTACTAAACACTGACAACCACAGTCATAGCTATCGGTAGTATCTGTTGACGTACTAAACACTGACAACCACAGTCATAGCTATTGGTAGTATCTGTTGACGTTAGTTAACTGTACTCAATAGTTAGTAATCAAACACTGACAACCACAGTCAAAGCTATCGGTAGTATCTGTTGACGTTAGTCAGTTTTCTTCTGTACTCAATAGTTAGTAATCAAACACTGTAGTTAGTAATCAAACACTGACAACCACAGTCAAAGCTATCGGTAGTATCTGTTGACGTTAGTCAGTTTTCTTCTGTACTCAATAGTTAGTCAGTTATACATGTATATACATCATGTAAATTATCTACATCCAAAACTTAAATTTTTAATTTGATTCCCTTAATCTATGGACTTTCGGCTCTTTAAATAAAATTTTTGTAAAAATACAGTTGATTTCTCATATAGAAACAAATATATACCTAAATTTGATAACCTTCTGTGCGTCATTTGGTCTTTAATGGAGAGTTGTCTCATTGGCAATCATACCACATCTTCTTATTTTTATATTGTATATTGGTGGGGCTTCCCGGGAAGATTATAACCATTTCTTTTTTGAGTGTATAGACCAAAAGAAATATATACAAGAACGGATTTGATGGTTATTTTTAAAACTTGTCATATGGTAAACAGTTTTCTCACGGGTCTTCAGGATGTAATAACATGGTAAACAGTTTTCTAACGCGTCTTCAGGATGTAGTCACATGGTAAACAGTTTTCTAACGCGTCTTCAGGATGTAGTCACATGGTAAACAGTTTTCACAAGTGTCTTCAGGGTGTACACTAGTCACATGGTAATCAGTTTTCTCACGTGTCTTCAGGGTGTAGTCACATGCTAAACAGTTTTCTCACGTGTCTTCAGGGAGTAGTCACATGGTAAACAGTTTTCGCACTAGTCTTCAGGATGTAATCTCATGGTAAACAGTTTTCTCACGTGGTGTATCTGCTGGCATAGTTGATTACATATGAACAGAAACTATTATTTCTTTCGCAAAAATATTTTTTATTCAATTTGGTAGGAGGACTTTCTTGATCCCTTAAATTTTATCCTATTTTTTAATTTTTCTTCTTTAATCAATTCAATATCCTTTAAAACAGGTATAGTCTGTTAATTTCAGATCATTTTGAGCATTTTCTACAAAGATATGAGCCCTCATAGTTTGACTCTCATTTATATCATGGAAGTGTTGCAAAACTTTCTTTGAGTAGTACACTTTAAGATAGAACAAAGCTAGATGAAGGGGTATAGATAAAACCTGCAAGTTATTACTCATTCCGACATCGAAAATATAGTGCTACGTTTCCTTGAGGGGAATAATTAACAATTACTAAATTTAGATGTTAGAGTCAGTTATGATTTAGTTTGGAACGTATATACATTTACAGTATGGTCACATTTTTATCATAAAAATAAAAACCTTATGTAAAGCAACATATCATGCTGTTTACATGTTCTTGTAAAATTTTGTATTTAGAATCTACAGGACCAATATGTAACAAAATGTAACTGAAAAAAATAAAACTTAAATATGCTAGTTTGGTGCGTTTATGTTGTACATTTGAAAGAGACAATTTAATCCACTCAAGATTTTGAAGTCATTTTTTTTTTCTATTAAAAAATATTAGTCATTTCTTATTTAAAAAAAAACATAACAAAATAAGCATCAAAGGAATTCATATATGCTACGACAAAGTGAGATAATTTTTCTTTTAAGATTGTTCTTTTCAGTTTTCGCTTTGTTTTTCTATAACAGAGTCAAAGCAAAAATAATTGATATATTAGATTTTGTTAAACACCAGCTTATGCTTTATATAAACGGATTACCAACGCTCTATTGCCATCTTAATCGTTCATTCAGAAATTATGTTAATCGGACTTTTGGCTGAAAATGAATGTAGACACCTTTATATACTCAAAAAAATTCCGGATTTGATTTTTATAATTAGATTGGAGGAAATATCTCAGTATCAGCATTAAATAAAAGACTATTTATATACAGTTCAAATGAGATGACATTTCTTTACATGTTTTTCATGTTTCAATTAGTGTTGTCCCAAGCATCATTGTTTAACTCCCTATATTGGAGATTTGTAGTAAAGTTAATGTTTGAAATATACTCTTTATTGAAGTGCGTAATACCATCAAATCATAGTACGTCACATCCGGTTTCATACGAAAAAGGGTCGAAAAAAAATATTCCCTTGAATTTGACAGTTGAAGGAAATTAATCCTACATTTCATTGCATTTAAAAAAAATTCTGAGTCATAAACATATATCTTTGGTGTTTCAAAGCATCATTCATTTTTAGTTGGTGTTTCTATATAATATTTTGGAAACTTGAGGTTACATAGTTACTAAAGCTTGTAAACAGGGGAAAAAAGGGGTGAACATTTGATTGGTTAACTTCCAGTGATGGTTATTATCTTATATGCAATGAAATGTTATGTGAAATTTTGTCTGTAGTATTGGACAGGATAACACTTTACTCATGCCAAGTATTTCTTTATTTGAAACAAAGATAAATTCTGCAAGATTGTTTGAAAAGTGCCAATTTAACAAAGATTAATAGGGGAAAACAATAGTGGTATTACTCCTAAACGGCCATCTTATTGCAAATTGGACAATAAATTTCTACATTTCTTCTTGTAACTTTGCATTTATTTATTAGAATAACACCATTCATTTATTCGTATACAATGTCAAATCAGATTAACGCCAGAAAACTTCGATAATACCTTAGCTTTTCAAATAGACTTTGTTGTTATAAATAACAGGTCTTACAAGCAAGGAGAAATGCTATCCTAATTAATAGAGTATACAGAGATTTTATTTTTTCCTCAAAACACTAGTCAAACTTTAATATAATGTAATACATGTAAATAACAGGAAATTAAGTTTATATGAAACAAAACAAAACAAAACAAAACAAAACAAAACAAAAACAACTACAGGTTAACATTCGGTCATTAAACAATAGTTTCAAAACAAAACAAAACAAAACAAAACAAAAACAACTGCAGGTTAACATTCGATCACTACACAATAGTTTACAGACAAAACAAAACAAAACAAAACAAAACAAAAACAACTCCAGGTTAACATTCGGTCATTACACAATAGTTTACAGACAAAACAAAACAAAACAAAACAAAAACAACTACAGGTTAACATTCGGTCATTAAAATGTTTTAAAAAGCAGTTTACATAATGTGATAAACCAGTAATTATTTTGGAATTTTATAAAGATATATATAAATAAATCCTCACTTTATTTTTTATATAAATGTACTGTTGTCTGATATGTTTTAAAGTGTCTCATAAGTCTATTCTAAGGCTGGATATTTGATCTCTGTTTTTATTATGAATTGTTGTATATATATATATATATTGTTTGATCAAATATGTGACACTATAATAAAATAATTATTTATTTTATTATTTTATTAAACAATAGTTTACAGACAAAACAAAACAAAAACAACTACAGGTTAACTTTCGGTCATTAATCAATAGTTTACAGACAAGACAAAACAAAACAAAACAAAAACAACTCCAGGTTAACATTCGGTCATTAAACAATGGTTTACAGACAAAACAAAACAAACCAAAACCAACCTCAGGTTAACATTCGGTCATTAAACAATAGTTTACAGACAAAACAAAACAAAATAAAAACAACTTCAGGACAACATTCGGTCATTATACAATAGTTTACAGACAAAATAAAACAAAACAAAAACAACTGCAGGTTAACATTCGGTCATTAAACAATAGTTTACAGACAAAACAAAACAAAATAAAAACAACTTCAGAACAACATTCGGTCATTACACAATAGTTTACAGACAAAACAAAACAAAACAAAAACAACTCCAGGACAACATTCGGTCATTAAACAAATAGTTAACAGACAACACAAAGCAAAACAAAAACAACTACAGGTTAACATTCGGTTATTACACAAGTTTACAGACAAAACAAAACAAAACAAAAATAACTACAGGATAACATTCGGTCATTAAACGAATAGTTTACAGACAAAACAAAGCAAAACAAAAACAACTGCAGGTTAACATTCGGTCATTAAACGAATAGTTTACAGACAAAACAAAGCAAAACAAAAACAACAGCAGGTTAACATTCGGTCATTTCACAATAGTTTACAGACAAAACAAAACAAAACAAGAACAAATACAGGATAACATTCGGTCATTAAACAATAGTTTACAGACAAAACAAAACAAAACAAAAAGAACTACAGGTTAACATTCGGTCATTAAACAATAGTTTTGTTGCTCTACCACATGGTAAACTCTTAATCGACAAAATTGAATAAATTTACAGACACAAAGATTAAACTAGATTCCTTGAACAAAATGCATTTGACTTGGGACTGACAGTGGGTTAAATCAGTTTAACACGCAGGTTCTTAGAACACTCCTAAAACAGTTATACATAACTTTGGCAAACAGCTCGATGTTGCTGAATGATATGATTTAATAACATTTGTCGAAAAATTGTTTGGTTAATAATAGAAATTAACACATCTTAAGCAGTTTGTAATGGAAAATGAGACCAAAGGAGATTTTAATGGGAAACGAGACCAAATCCTTTGATACGAGTCATATAATTAAATCTAACATACATTTATTAGCATGAAACAGTATAATACAGATATTCACAGAAAGAATTCATGTAATAGCTACAGATATTTAAGTAAAACACAATATATTAGCGAAAATATTACAGATATAATTATGTAATAGCTCACAAAATACTTAATGCGAGGAGTAAAAATTTTGCCATACATCGAGATAGGAACATTAACATCTAAAACTCAAGCTGTGAGTTAATTAAACTTTTTTCTGTTATCCTTTAGTTATTACGAAATATCAGATCATATTTCTAAAATATTCTTTGATGTCGAACGTTCCCGCAGAAAATTTCCTCCCGCCCATATCCATAATGATACGAGGGGGTCGCTTGGAATTCACGCTACAGCTTTAATTTACACAGAATATAATTTGCAAAACACTTAACTACAAGTGCATTAAATAAATGTACAATTTAAGATCCGGTCGTTACTTTGCAATCTAAACATCTGATTTTGATTTGTTTAGTGAATAACTTAATTTCATTAAATACTTAATTAAATTTCATATCTGTATGTTTCTTTATGACTGGGTTTTACACCTCTTTCGTTCCTAGACGATTTGGCGTCTAATTTAAAGGTAATGGCTATATTACCCAATCTAATGACTTATAACTAAGTACATTATGTAGTATAATTTTTATTTTATTTAATAAAAGATGTAATATAGCGATAAACACAAGTGCAGTTAGAAGACAAAAAGACATGTACATTTAATGCGTTTTTTGTTGGCTTAGTTTTTGGCAAATACGAAGGACGGGTTACGTATGCACCTCGTTCTTCTTAACACACTAGTGAAATGATCTCGATTGTGACATTACTGAATGCGACCCATCACCATTTACACTTGTTATGAGTAACACGGTGTGTGTCACTAGTGAAAGAGAAACTGCTTACCCTTCCGGAGTGTTCTCTCTCTCTCTCTCTCTCTCTCTCTCTCTCTCTCTCTCTCTCTCTCTCTCTCTCTCGTGCTTATCGGGAGGGCTTTTGTTCTTTCTAGAAGTTGATGCCAAGGACACTATTGACAAAATTGTTTAACACTTTTGTTGACTAGAGTGAACAATTTTAGTCTGAGGGGCCAGCTGAAGCCCGACTATGGGTGCGGGATTTTCTCGCAGTGTTGAAGACCCATTGATGGACTTGGGCTGTTTTCTGCTCTTTGGTCGGGTTATTGTCTCTCTGACACATTCCCCATTTCCATTCTCAATTTTATCAGAAACATGATTTATTTATTACTTGTAATTGGTTTTAAACTAGCTTTCAGTAACTGCAAGTACTCTAGATCGACACTACGTGTCTTTAGTCATTTTTGTTTTTATTTTGTTTTTCGTGCTATGTGTCGATTTGATGAACCAAGCCTTTTTCAACTTGTTTATTAGTTTGTTCTTATATTGTGGTGCTATACACCACTCTTCCAGGTCAGAGCCCGAGGGGTTTAGCGTTCGCAAACACGTTTAACCCACCACATTCTGTATGCAACCGTCCCAAGTCAGGAGCCCGTGATTCAGTGGTTTCCGTTGGTTTTCTCGTTTGAATTTATTTTTATATATTCACAATTTGTGGAAAAAACACATGACTGTGTTAATCATTCCGGAGACGTTTTCATTAAAGTTGAAAACATTTGTAAGAACGATACCGAGTTAACAGACATGAAAAATGAAAATTGAGATTCATGTTTGTATAGTAATGTTTTGTGGACTATACCTAAATAAAACATGGGCGTGTAGTATGTTCCTCCGCGTTATTGTTTGTATATACTTTCGTGTAGTTGCTTTAAAAATCACATTAAATACAAACTAATTATTTTAATCTGGAATAAGTTGATTTGCAGTAAATTAAATAGTATTTTTGAAATATATAATGACAACAGATGTGTTTTGATGTAAATCATAATTATCATCAATTTCTTGGCAATTTTGAATAAAATAAATATTTTTATGATCTGTAACTTCAAAACATTCCGCCATCAAAAAGTTATCATATATCTCTTATCTTATTTGTTCAATTTACTTAATTTAGATTGCTTAACTATTTCATTAAAATCTGGAGATAAGATGTAGTGTTGATTTCATGTTATATTCAGGTAACACGTGGTGTGGAGGTTTTACATGATCGAATGGCTCTGTAACGAGTTTAATTACATGGAATGGCCATTTGTGGTTAATTAACGAACACGCCCGTGTCAATAACCAATGCCAAGTTCAATAAGAATTAATACAAACCACAGTTCTAATGATTTATTTATACATACGAATCAATTTTTGTAACAGTTTGATTTACATGTCATAATTTGCAACGAAGAATTTTTCAAATTTCACATAATATGAAAATGAAATTATGTAGTCTAAGAGCAAATACAAATACCTTTTGAAGATATTTTGTTATCTCTGGTTATTTTATAGCGTATCATGAGCTTTTCCCATTGTTGATTGATTGACTGTTCCTTGCTTAACGTCCTGTTAATTGTCAAAGGCCATACGGTGATCTGTTGTTAATTATATCTTTATCGTTTGGTCTTTTGGTGGATAGCTGTAATATACAATGAAAAACAAACTGTGTTTCCGGAGAACGCTCGTTTTTTTAAATACTCGCGGTTTTTCCAATGTATCGTTAATACACTGACTGTACGGAAATTTATCAGTTACATGAATAAGATTTCAGAAATTTAACAGAATTAACAAGTAATACAGATTTAAAAACTCAGGTGTATGTATAAATGTTGCTAACTTTTTAGATTGGAAACTCTCGATTTACACTCGTAATGTTTTAAGAATATACATTTGGAAAAAATAAACAAAGTTAAAGTTGCAAAACATCAGTAATGATAAACAAAACTCAAAATGAAAAAAAAATATTCGTAAGGGTTCCGCGGAACCCAGTGTCTCGCCTACTTTTTCTGTTAATTGCAGGCTCAACAAAAATGAGGAAGTAAATCAATAAAAATATTCCTCTTGATACTATCTTTTGATTGTAAGAAGTTTCTGTCCAAGTTTGGTAAAAATCCAGGATAGTTTATGAATCTAATAAATGTTTAAAAACTTTATCTGCAGACTGAATGTAATGTTAACTTGAAGAAAACAAAATTTCCTTCTAGATACTAGCATTTGATCATAAACAAGCTTCTGTTAAAGTTTGGTGCAAATCCAAAATAGTATAAGAAAGTTATTATAGTGAATGTGTTGTTTCCTGGCAGAAAATCTAAGTCCATTTAAAAGTAAAATACGGAAAAAATGGATTTATTATTTTACAAAATTTCCTTCTGGATACTATCTTATGATCATAAACAAGCTTCTGTCCAAGTTTGGTAGAAACCCAGGATAGTTTAAGAAAGTTATTAAAATTTTAAAAACTTTAACCACAGAGTGAATGTAATATTTCCCGGCAGAAAAACTAAGTCCATTTATAAGTAAAATACGGAAAAAATGGATTTATTATTTTACAAAATTTCCTTCTAGATACTAGCTTTTGATCATAAACAAGCTTCTGTCCAAGTTTGGTACAAATCCAAAATAGTATAAGAAAGTTATTAAAATTTTAAAAACTTTAACCACAGAGTGAATGTGTTGTTTCCTGGCAGAAAATCTAAGTCCATTTAAAAGTAAAATACGGAAAAAATGGATTTATTATTTTACAAAATTTCCTTCTGGATACTATCTTATGATCATAAACAAGCTTCTGTCCAAGTTTGGTAGAAACCCAGGATAGTTTAAGAAAGTTATTAAAATTTTAAAAACTTTAACCACAGAGTGAATGTAATATTTCCCGGCAGAAAAACTAAGTCCATTTATAAGTAAAATACGGAAAAAATGGAATTTTATTTTTACAAAATTTACTTCTGGATACTATCTTATGATCATAAACAAGCTTCTGTCCAAGTTTGGTAGAAATCCAAGGTAGTTTAAGAAAGTTATTAAAATTTCAAAAACTTTAACCACAGAGTGAATATTTGTGGACGCCGCCGACGACGACGACGACGACGACGCCGACGCCGACGGAATGTAGGATCGCTAAGTCTCGCTTTTTCGACTAAAGTCGAAGGCTCGACAAAAACCAAGAGAAATATACAAAAAGAGGAATGGAGGAAAAACTTATGTATTCCTATTGAATAATTACATTAGATGTATGTTTCATTATTTTACGTTATTTTGATTGGCTAACAGCAATCTCGCGTCATTCTTCATTTCAAAATGAATTTCATGAATTGTAACATACATGATGACACATGTTTCCACAATAAAGTGCACAGGTAAATACAAGAAAAAAATGACAGTAATCGTGTTTTCATGATCATAGCGAAAAAATGTAATTATAAGTATTAAAATTGAGAATGGAAATGGGGATATGTCAAAGAGACAACAACCCGACCATAGAGCAGACAACAGCCGAAGGCCACCAATGGGTCTTCAATGCAGCGAGAAACTCCCGCACCCGGAGGCGTCCTTCAGCTGGCCCCTTAACAAATATGTATACTAGTTCAGTGATAATGGACGTCATACTAAACTCCAAATTATACACAGGAAACTAAAATTAAAAATGATACAAGACTAACAAAGACCAGAGGCTCCTGACTTGGGACAGGCGCAAAAATGCGGCGGGGTTAAACATGTTTTTTGAGATCTCAACCCTCCCCCTACACCTCTAGCCAATGTAGAAAAAACAAACGCACAACAGTACGCACAGTAAAACTCAGTATGAGAGAAGTCCGAGTCCGATGTCAGAATAGGAAACAAAAGAAAATAAACAAAATGACTAATACATAAATAACAACAGACTACTAGCAGTTACTGACATGCCAGCTCCAGATCTCAATTAAACTGATTGAAAGATTATGTCTTCATCATATGAATATCAGGCACAATCCCTCCTGTTAGGGGTTTAGTATTATACCGTCATAAAATATATGAGAAGAACATAACCCGTGTCATGCCAACAACTGGTTTTAGAATAAATGTGTTTAATTCCGATGCAAAGACCATATAAGTGAATCAATATTAAAGCCAAAATATGCAATCTTAAATGACATGACAACAGTATCGTAACTATTGAATGCTTCTTTTAGTAATTTCATAGGGTTGCAAAAGCGTTGACCGTGCGTTCATTTTTAGAATGAAGCGCTTCCGCGCTTCATACAAAATGTACTTCGGTCAACGCTTTTACACCCCAATGAATTTACAAAAAGAAGCATTCAATTGTTAAATAAATTTCATCAAACCATAAGTGGAAACTACCTCACAAAGTACGAACTACATTTTCTTATTGATGAAAGTGAAAAATATATTTGCTGCTTGTATCGTTGTTTAACACAGTATAATGAATGGTTTATATATCAAACTAATTTGGTCATGTTATGATTATTTGATATCGATTGAAAGGAAACTTATTCAACAAAAACATATCAATTTCTCAAATGTATCAAAGACATGCTGTCGATTTACTGAAACTTAATAGATACTTTTTTTAGCTGTTGGGTTTCATTTTAAACATTGAATTTTTAATCTATTTAGTTTGGTAAATCATCAGACGTATATTACTAACGGTTGCTCAGGATAAGGAACACAAAATGGCAGAATTATTTTATAATTTGCCAAAATGTAACTTATATCACACACTATCAAAGAAAACAAATTCCATGTCACCGAGCTTGTTTTCAAGCTACAGTTAATGCAAAATGTTCTCATTTCGAGCAGATTATGAAACAATATAACAGAATCACACAATTATGTGAAGTGAAGGAAAACTGGAGGATAGAATTTTAAAATAAAATTTGAAGAGATAGCTTTCACTGAATACTTGCAGAAAATGAAAAAAAAAAATAAGCTTGTTTTCTTGCTATAGAACCAAAGATTATATACACAGACAATTCATTTCAAATTCTAAGAATCATGAGTTACTTCCCGTTATATATCCCGTTCTGTACTTTTTTAAATACTAGTTATCAAAAGTCTCATCACCTGTTAATAATATTTTCACCATACGACATGATATTTGATATTGTAAGTGACAATTCCTGCAAATGAATTTAATTTTATATTACAGTTTGCATATCTTTAGTAAAATTATTACTAATAATTTGAGAAAAAATTAAATTTTATATTTTCATTATCGAACGATGACTTCTCTCGGTGTCGGTCTTACGACTATGCCCGGTTGAAGTGATACCTTTTGACAAAGTTTTTTTTTCAATGAGACATTTTTAGCCTTATATAATAGATAGTGCATGTTCAAGTTGTTTGATTAATTCATTGTATAGTATTGTCCTGCAATAAGCAGTGGATCCAGACGGATTATTGATATTATTTTGAAATCCTTATGAATAAACAGGAATTGATTGATCCAATCATTTACATCTTTGTTGATTTTAGGTCTGGTTCCAGAACAGAAGAGCCAAGTGGAGGAAGCGAGAACGTTATGGCCAGATCCAAACTATGAGAGGGATGACATCGGGACCGTTTGACATGGGACTAGGTAGACCAGAATCATATTCACAGGTATGATATTAATATAGGTACACTCAATATTGAAAATGCATAAATATTGTTGTCAATTTATCCAATCAAATTTTTATTTTCAATTCAATGCAGACCTTTAATAAGTAAAGAAGTTTGGCATTTATACATAAGCATTCCTCGTACATTTACATTAAGTTTTATCGATGGCGTTTTTAGGGTTATGGCTCCAATTTGCTACAGATACAAGTCAATTCGAAGTTTAGCAAAAAGGAAATATTTTTACAAGTGTGGGTCAATTATTCCACATTATGGATTCAAACTCTTATTATCCAATTCCTGTTTTCTAATTTATAAACTTTAAAGTATTACAACTGTTATACAAAATTCTGAATACTTGACTTCAAATTCTCGAGATCAATCCCAAATCGAAGCAGTTATCAAATATTGCTACAATTAACTTAATTCTTGTAATGCCTCAGCTTCGTTCTTTTATCAATTAAAACATGGAAGTATTATATTGTAATATTTTCTTGGCCTGTAAAATGATTGGCTGACGCCCTGTCGACGTCAAAGAATGTTCAATGATGTAACGGTCCGGCGAAGCTTTATCCATTACTACAAACTTTAATTTATGTTATGTTATGTTAATTATTATTGCTAACAGTAAAACGGTCACCTTACAGCGGCCATGGTGAATGGTGCCACACAGCGCTGACTACTCATCTTATATAAAGTATAACAAAATATTTTTTTCAAAATCTAACAGGAAGGTGATTTTGAATTTAATATTGTTTTAATCTTTTTAACTTATCTTCCTTATAAAAATATTTTATTATTTCTTATCTGAAATAAAATATTTTTTTGTCAAAGTTTTAGAAATCTATAATTAAACAATGAGAACAGTTACAACCCTGCCACCGCAACAAACAATGAAAAACCCTGCACCCATCTTCCAACAAATAAAGACAAATGGTCATTTACAAATAACGTTCGCTACATCCATGTTATTATTTTGTTTTTTGATATGAAAATATCATTTTCAATATTCTTCAAAGCTGAATAAATGAAAAATATTTATTATAATTAAAATATTGATAATAAGAACTTTCCCGCGGGGTTTACAAACTTTATGAGAGTTTGTTCGCATATCTGAATGAATGCAAGCTTTCATACATTTGTAGTTATTTTTTATATATATGAAATACTTAATAACATTATTTTTTTCTTATCAGATTTGAAAATATGAATTTATATTTTATTCATTTGCTTTATCGAGTCGTCAGTCCGTTTCTTATTCTGTATTTATAAAGCTAAGCAAGGACAAACGTCAACAAGATGTAAAGTAGAAACTATTGTCTTGTATGTCAATTTTTGTCATATTTCTATTTGTTTCTTTTAAAACTGAAAATAAACAAACATATACTCTAACCATACTGTTTTAAATTTGACACACATTATTATTTCCAATCGGTTATTTTCGGGACAAATGGTTCACTTCAAAATTATTTGTCAAAGTCAGAATTCAGTTGTTGTCGTTGGTTGATGTGTGTTATATTTGTTTTTCTTTAATAGTTTTGTTATAAATTAGATCGTTGTATTTTTTTGCTTGAAATGTTTTACATGTTGTCGTGTTGGGACATTTTAAAGATGACTATACAGTATGGGTTTTACTTATTGTTAAAGGCTATACAATGACCTATAGCGGATAGTTGTTTCTTTGGCAATCATACCACATCTCCATATTTTTATATTGACTAAATAATTATTAAAGTTTAAACGATCAATGTGATGTCTGTGATATGAAATATAATTATTCTATTGTTTGGTGATAGTCAAATTTTAACATATAATTTGAAATATTATTTTTATATATTTTTTCAAACAAGGGACCCCATTGGACATAATCTATACTATGTAAGCTTTTATGGGATATCCCAGGCTTCTTTCTAAGCACTGTTTTTAAAATATATTATGATACTATTATATATATATATATATTATTTGTCTTGTTTTGTCTTGTGAATTTTAATATATGTGCTTGAATTTGCCTGAATAAAACCATACTATACTAAATATAACTGTTGTTATTGTTTTTGATTCACTGTAATTTTTTATTTATTATTTTTATATATCTTATTGTAGATACAGCACAATCCTTGGATGGGAGGGCACCAGATGCCATACTCAATGCAGAATTCAAATTGTATGGTAAACCATTCGCAAGTACCAAGTTTCATGAACCTTGCTCATCCGGGACACTTCCCGCCATCCCAGACAGGACTCCATCAATCACCCATCTCATTAAATGGTACCCAGTCGCCATCGTTTGAATGTGAGCCTACCGAACGGCGGAGTACCAGTATAGCTGCCTTACGATTAAAAGCACATGAACATAGTGTAGCAATGGGTTTATTTAGTGCGTACGGGAAGTAAACACAATATAATACAATGTTATGTGCACAAACAAATACACTAATTATTTAATCATAGTGTTAATTGACTATCTGTGAAGCGATAAACAATATTCTGGTTCAGCAAAAAAATGGTGCTATATATATATATATATATATTGAGTAATGGCGTTGAGGTGGAAAGTCCGTGATTGCAACACGAAAAATGGAAGTGTTCTTAAACGATGTCAGAAGGAAATGAAACATATCTAAAGATTGACATTGTAATAAGTAACTATAGTAATGTAAGATCTGCAAAGGTCTAATTTCTAATTAATAAACTATTGAATCTTTCTAACAATTAAAAGCCGGGTTTCTCTTGTTAGAATATTATGGTCTGTTCATATAAATGTGCAGATCTAAATTTTTTACGACTTTTGTTTCATTTGAAGAAAAAGCATTATTATATTTTTCACATGCTGGAATGCAGGTTTGAGACATTATTTACTATTAGCCTTCTTTTGATATGCGAATATAACACCATGCTAGAAGAACTTACAACATTGTAAAACTATTATGTATCTTCAATTAAAGGACCGAACCACTCAGCGTTAGTGCTTTTGTCAATAAATTGAGTTTGAGAAGGAATGATAGAATTAGTGATAACATTAGCTAATTAGAGAAAGGAGAATGATCACATACCAGAGTGGTAGATATATAATCATCATGTATCCATGTGTTTATTGGTATAAATTGTGTAAATTACCTCTACTAATGAACTTATAAACATTACTTATGTCGGGGATACCTCTATGATTGTGTAAATACCTAAATACATTTATTAATGATATTAAATTATCTTCTTGTATAAAGATTTTATCATTTGTATTGTCGTCAATTGGAATTGCTAAAATTTTGTATTCATCTTCTGTTTAAAAAGATATATCTGAATTAAAATACTAATAGTTAAATTTCAACGAGACAGCTACCCATAAACAACAAAGAACAACAAATGATACATTTTGGAAAACATGCAGTATTGAAAATATTATGAGAATGAACTTGGTGCCGTAAGGGACGAGTTCTTTATCTTGAGGTTGAAGGTCATCCAGTTACTTTTTAAATTTAGATTGTTCACCCAATGTTGTCAGTATAAAGGAACTATAAACAACTGTTATACAAGTAGGGGGTTCAGATAGCTATAAAACCAGGTTTAATCCACTTTTTTTTCGGAAAATGTCTGTACGAAGTGAGGAATATGACAGTTGCTTTCTACTTGTTCCGTTGGTTGATGACGTTTGATTTTGTCAGTTTCTATGGACTTCCCCTTTTTGAATTTACCTTGGAGTTCGGTATTTTTGTTATACTTTTTTTAGAATGAGGATAAAGAGCTGATCCTAAGAATAAGATTAATTCCTGTTGTATCTCGAAAAGGTGTATTATATCAAAGTCCTAGTTTGTACCGATTATCAGGTTGTCTGCATATTGATATTGTAAAATATCAGCTGCGAGACACCATATGAAGCCTTTTGTAGAGTGAGCACAACGAACGAGTTCAAAAAGACTTCGTATTGTTTCCAGCAACTAATATTTTACAATATAGATAAAATGAAAATCTGATAATCGATTTATCAGATTGCATTTGTGATTTTGCATGATAGAAAGAAGTGTTTTTCTTTGTTTCACCAGCAAACTGGAAGATGTCTTGATACGTTCGGGTCAGACTTATCAACGTCGGTTCATTCATTATGACGTCGGTGATATATTCGGGTCAAAGTTATTCAGGCCAGTGTTATATAGCCATTCTTTCCCCATGCCAGTTTTTCCCTGGCATGATCTCATTTCCCCCCGGGGAAATTTTGGATCAATGCTATTCTTCCCCCGCGGAAATTTGACAAAACGTATGCATATAACCACTTTCCCCATGCCCATACCCCCACCCCCCTCGTATAGATTTCACTATATACATAATATAAACATCAAAATTGCACGGCTATTTATGTATATATTCTGTATTTTTTTAAGAAATGATTGATCTCTGAAATGCTAAAATTATCTGTTTTTCGGCTTTGGATGCTTTGAGCACTGAGTCGACATCTCTGCTGGTGGACTGTCAGGCCCCGAGGGTATCATAAGCTCAGTATTCAGTACTTCGATACTGACATGATTTATAACAAAATATCTAAAATTACCCGTTTATAAATTTTGAAATTACACAGAAACTAAGGTTTCAACTCCCTCAGGCAAAGTTGGCCTTAGATGGATTTGGCTATTTTTTTAGGTACTTTTTGGTTTATAGCTCTTCCACGTTTTCGGTCCTCATACATCCTTGGCATTCGAATATTCGGCTTTGAGCGTTTCTAATAAAGATGAAGGTTAATCCAGAAAAGCGCTTCGGACGCATGAAATTTATAACGTGTTGTTTTCATTATTTTTAAAGAAATATTGGGTACAAATTGTGTTCGTTTTGTTAACACTTAAGTCACTTAAACGGCATGTGGCCAAGGAGTGGGATGGGACACCTATATCTTGTTACAGGTTTGCATTCGAAAATTCCCCATTCATATATTGAGTGTCAAAAATCCAATCTATTCGTATGGCCGACATGAAAATATGTTCCTATTCATATTTACTGGTAATGATAAAATACTACTGTAATCATTGAAGATTAACAGGAATACATTTATTTCATATTCATAAAGATATTTTGACCCATTAATATATTGTTGAAAATATTGATAAAATTGCAACCCGTTAACATATGATAGGCTGAAACGTTCCATCCGTAAACATGTCCACCAGTCATTCCACATATTCAACAGTCTGTCTATGTTTCCACTAGTCTGTCTTCATGTTCACCAGTATGTCTATGTACCCATATTCACCAGTCTGTACATGTTCACTAATCTCCTGCATGTTCACCAGTCATTCCACATGTTCACCAGTCTGTCTTTGTGTCCACCAGTCTGTCTACATGTTCACTAGTCTGTCTACATATTCACAAGCCTGTCTACATGTTCACCAGTCTGTCTACGTATTCACCAGTCATTCCACATGTCCAACAGTCTGTCTATGTGTCCAC